>NC_054876.1:3312404-3963654 GCF_018320785.1 Cheilinus undulatus
AATCTCATGGTCTATTCAACCCTCACTCATGAAAAAGACCCCCGGATACTTGAACTCCTTCACTTGAGGCAGAGACTCACTCCTCACATAGAGGGTGTGTCCTGTCCAAGTCTTCTCCATAGCCTTCACAAACTCCTCCCACAGCCATGTTTCCTTCCACCGTCACTGAAGCTGCAGCCCTCCTAATGCCTGAAAGGCCTCCTTTTGCAGCCTGAGGGATTCCTTCACTGCTGGTGTCCACCATTGGGTTCAAGGACAGGAACCAATGGTCTTCAGGCCACAGCTTCTAGCAGATGCTTCCACATCTGCAACCTTCTCTGGGATGACCACAGAACAGTTTTCAATTTGGCCTCAGTCTGTTTTAAATGAGCTTTGGCCCAGAGAAGATGCCAGTGTTTCTGGATCCTGTTTACATATGGCTTCTTCTTTGCATCATACAGCTTTCACTTGCACTTGAGGATGCCAAACAATTATTTCTGGAAGTGTTCCTGGTCCCATGCAGTGATTTCCAGTATAGAATTATGCCTGTTTTTAATGCATTGCACCTAAGGGCCCAATTACCCCAAGCATCCAATATTGGCCTTCAGCCTCGTCCCTTGCTCACAGAGATTTCAGCTGTGGCAGGTAGAGCAGTGACTCCCAGTAGCAACTTTGGAGAGCTAAATTTACCAATGACACATCCTATGCTTTCTACCACCTGGACTTGACGGTAAGGGCCAGTATTTGTGAACACTTTTACAGTGGTAGATGCTTACTACAGTGGGGCTTTTTGCACATAAAGTGGTCAGTTTTTAACAAAATTGATGCAAAGTCATCGATTTATGCCCACTTTATATTAGACCACAAGCTTTGTTGGTCAATATCAATTTTCCCCAGGGTGGATGAGAAGAAATAGTTTATTTACATTTCAAAGGGTTGCATGTCTACACAGCAAAACCTGAAGTGTTGAAATCTCAGTGTGAAACATGTCAGAGTTAATTTTAAGCCTCTAAGTTTTAATTTAATTCCATTCTGAGTGAAATGGTCTTCAGTGTTGGGGTTAGTTGACAGTGTTGATGCTCTCAGTGTTAGTTCAGCTCAGTCAGAGTCAGTTGATCCAACCACTACACACTGCCACTTCAAATCTGGGTTGCAAAGTTTTCCCATCATGCATTGTGTGTTTGGATGTATTTTAGGGGTTGTTAGATGTATTTATGTGTATTTACAAGTGTTTAGATGTTGCCTGTTGTACATTTATCACTTCTGGGATTCATTCACTCATGCTTTTGGTGGATTATTGTTGTTTTGATGTGAGACACATCTGCACCATGAATGACATTGTCCATTGAGCTATAGATGTCCCACATGCAGTCAGGCCTAATCTTTAATACAGATAATACGTCAACTCATGTAGATTAGATTTTCAATATAAATGGTGTCCCAACTTTTTTGGAATTGCGGTTGTACATCCAAGTAAACATCGAAGCCACATTTACCATTAAAAAGATGCAAAAATGAAGTCCTGCTGGAGATGAAATGAAAATAAAAAAGGTCTGGGGCCAGTGGTTTGTCACAAAGATATGACCTAGAAAGCTGCACTCAATTCTGTAAAATCACATTTTATTTGAATAAGGCTTTTTTAAGTGCATGCAAAGTGAACAGAAGCTTTTGTATTAAATCTATTTGAATTTTTTTTAAAGAAGAAGAAGAAAAATTATCTTGCCAAACTTAAATGACCTGGATTCGTCTGACAAATATGAGCCAGAACACAAGATGGTACCAGTTAGAATATTTTTAAAAGGTTATAAATTTGGAGAAATTGACTAAATAAGGCTCATCGTTGTTTACTTGATTCCCTGAGGACAGTGATCCAAACACAGGTGTTTTTAGGGATGAATATCAAGGGGCCTGTTGGCTCAGATTGATTATATCGCACCAGTAAAACAGAAGGTCTGGATTCGACTGCAGTCTTGGACTCTTTCTTATTTATAGCATCACACTCAAGGAACCTGGTAATCCCAGGTCCTGCTTCTTCAAACACCGTCAAGAAAAAAATAAATACATGACAGGAGAAAATAGCTGATAAATGTTATTAGACACTCCTCTGTCTCTTTAAATTACTGTGATTGCAACATTAAACAGACATGTCCTAATTCCAGTAAATACTGTAGTAATCTGACAAAAATACAACTACCTTGACCTATCATAGTAGCGCTAACACTGACTAACAGCTGATAGCGATCCTTATAATTTTATTAAGTAATGTAAACTCCCTGTTAGCTAATTAGCACTCACCTAGACTTTAGACATGAAGAATTTCCTACCTTTCCCTTCCCAAACAGCAGTATTAATGGCCCAAACATACTGTAGATGAATAAACCTCTTACCGTGCTGTAAGGAGGAGCATTCTCCTCTACTGTAGAAACACTGGTATGTAAACATCACTGAAGTGAAGTTCTGGTGTGAGTTTTAACTGAGTGAGACAGTGTCTCTAGTGCTTTATAAAAGGTCCAACATGACAAACTAACAGTTCTAATTGATATCCCTTTATTCTGCAGTCCACAGGTAATGTTCTAACTGTGACCTGCAGACAAATATTGGCTTTAAGCTAACTCTGGTACAATATGTTAAAATGACAACATTTATATTTATCAATGTGCATGGCCCCTTTACAAATAAGATAAATACATTCATTGCTTGGTGCTGCAGTGCTATGTTTTGCTCAGTAGTAACTGCCAATGTTTGAGCTTGTTTTGCCCTCCAGGCCTCCGCACTGGTCACATGACCTTCTGTTTCTTTGAAGCCACACTCTGTGTTTATGTGTTTATTATTAGATTAAAAAAAGGAAAGGAAACGAATTTTAAAGAAAGCAGGTCTGTATCCAAACAGGAAGTCAAACAAATAAACACAGTTGGAAAAAAAAAAAAATGACACAAAAACATTTTAAATGCAAAATAGTGGAATTTCTAAATGTGACACAAAGTGTATATGCATTGCAACAATGAGAATGTATGCCCTGTACCCTCCCTTTAAATTTCACATACTCCGCCTGCATGGCAGTCTGCTCCCTTTCTAGTCAATCTTTGCAGATCCACTCCAATCCATTCCTGATGTATGCTAGAAGCACAACTCTGTGCTGCTCCCCTTGAGATGCACGGCAAGTTCTTCTCCAGCAAAGCACATCTACAGTATCTATGGTGAGCTGATCGACCCAGACAGGAAAGAAAGCATCTGGTCTTTTTTTTATTTTTTTATTTTTTAAAGTACAACACAATGCACCATGCATGGACTCCTGACTGTAAATCTGTAGCACAAGCTACAGGTTATCTATCGGTCAGAGAGTCACAGAGGTAACGAGACACCATGGATGAGAAAAGTTCATTTTAAAGGAGAAAAACTGCAGAGTTTTATTCCACACCACACATACAGTATTCTAGAAAACAGAAGATTTAAACTTCAACACAGTCATGGTGGACGAAAAACAAACCATGGAACAAAATATCAAAATGAAAAACAAATCAACCTCAGAAAGACAAAGTCATCTTTGCCATTGGTTTCAATGATTATCCAGTGTGGACCATCAGGCATGGTCCTTAATGCCAGGAGCACATGTCCCAGATGTATGTTGCTTTGAATAAAAGCATCTGCTGAATGACATTCTAACACCATAACAGAATTAACCATGCACTACGTCCTGACTGAGGCCTCAGATCCTTTGTGTATGAACCAAGCGATCAGGTTAAAGTGTTTTTATAGGTCACCATGTAACTAATAGGGCTGCACTATTGAGTGCTGCTGCAGGTTGCAGGTGTGTCGGGATGTTGTGTTCTAATGTGCAAAGGCAGGTAAACCTGTGCACGCATCACTGAATTCTTGAAGCATGCACAAGAGAAAGAGTGCAGCTGAAAGGAAAGGAGAGGAACAGCTGTGTGGTTTCCCTTGGTTTGCACAGTTGGCCTACCTGTCTGTCTGTCCTTCTCCATGCAGCCTAATCAGAAACAGCTGATCTTTAAGTCACAGATTCTGTGGGATCTTTTTCAGACTCTTTTATAGTCAGTGCAGTTAATTTCCTGATATTTGGATCCTGACTTAACTTGTAAATATGTGGCAGGAAGTGGCCTCCGTTGTACCACACACTGTTTCTCTCACATGCCCACTTATTGTTGGAGCACTGTTAGAGCAGTGTCATCCCTCCTTTTGTGTGACTACACAGACCACCAGCACCAGTGTTTTGGTGGTGTATCAAAGCCTGCTGTCGCCCGCTCCATGTGGCTCCTTTTAGTTTGGAGTGTGATCTTGCAGCAGCCAGATGGCTAGAGTTAATCAAGGTCGGTAAAAAGGACAGATAAAATCCAGGAGAAAGTATAATTGGAGACTTACTAACTTGTCAGCAGTGTGCTCGTCTTCGGTTTGATTAATTCCGTGGCCTGATGCTTCTCTGCATCAATTAGGACTTAATGAGATATCATTATGAATCATATAGACCAGAGATTACCATGTGAATAAAATAAATGCTAATTATGAAGAAAACAGGAAAGATTTTTTACCATTAAAGATAACGCAATCTTTTCCAGGTCTCAAATGACCTAGATCAGTACAAAGATCTTCAGATCTGTGTAAATGTGTAGATAATTATGTACAGGTCTAAGAGCTGAAACACAAACACATCATTCATTTAACTGATGTAACTGCTAATTGGCTGTCTGATTCTGTGTCACTTTGGCAACACTTCTGAGGTGAAAGATACACAAATGTGTAATGAAATCCACAAACATCCGTAGCGAGTGTTACATTTCCCTGAGCTCAGACTTTCAGGCTCACTATGGCTCAAATTTCCAATCCAGCTTCACACACTAAAAACAGCTGGGTCATTATTTCTACCCAGTGGCTGGGTTATGAATGTTTAACCCATTATTGGGTTATTATGGGTTATTTCTATGGCATTTGAGTTATTTTTGTGCAACCCATGTGCTGAGTCAAAATCCATCAACCCAACATACATCGGTTGACTCAGCACCTGGGTTGTTTGTGCTTTGAATGTCATGATGTCATCGCGTCATTCTGTCGACTTCTCCTGCCATCCACCACGGAAGCACCAAGTGCAATACAATAATCAACACTGGGAAAACCCGACTGGTCGCCCTCTTGGAGAGCAGAGTCAATAATTAAAGGTTTGTGCACACTGGATATCCAATTCACATTGTCTGTTTTGCGTTACCTTTTAAAATAGTATTGTGGAGATTCAGGAAGCAGTCGCCTGAAGCAGGGGCTTCTGGGTATTACTTTGTGCCAGGGAATTCACTCTTCTGATGTTCTTTAATGTTCATGTTTCATTGCAGGTTGTAATTGTGCATGTTTTGTTTGTTGGTTCATGTTTTTTGGGGGAGGGTGTTCTTTTAAAGTGTCACACCATGAGTGAGGGGGTTAATGGTGTAGACTACCCTGTCAGTATGCATCTGTGTCCGTGTTGAACAATAAATGATAGCTGCTCATGCTCACTGCACAAGAGCTTGTCAGACTCATTCAGCTTGTCTATGAGCCATTCCTAAACCACAGTTTGCCACAGTATCACTGCATTTTCATTATCATGGAAGTACACACGAATACAGTTTATCGGTTTGGTGAATTAATTAATGAAAGTAGTGGGTTGAATATATAACTAATATGTGTGGTTGAATTTACCCAAATTTTGAGTTAATTTGACCCAGCATTTGGGTGGAATATTTAACTCATTTGTCGGGTTAAAATGGGCCAACCCATCTTGATGGGTCAAATTAACTAATGCTGGGCTGGTGCTATAGTGACCCAGCAGTTGAGTTAAAAACAACCCAAGTTAGGTTATTTTTGACCCATCATTTTTTAGTGTGCACTCATCACTTGTTTCAAATTGAGTCATCTCAGTCTACCCTAGAGTAAATCCATCAGCTAGGCTAGTATCACTGGTCCCTTCTTAACATGCATAATTTTTGAAACGAAGGATAGGAGGTCATATTTACTGAAATCAAAGCTATTTCAGTCAAAAACATCTATGTGTTGTCAATGAAATTATAAAATGATAAAAATAACAAGAAGATTTTATCTCCAATATCTCATGTGCTTCATGTCATACCAGACGTTCCTAATCAGGGATATAACTCAGGTCAGAATGTGAAAACAATGATCAACTTTGATAAGTTTCATGCTAAGCCGGTGTGTATGACACAAGTTCACACTTAGCAGCATCAGTCAGGTAAAGAAAGATAGAAAGGAGCCCAAAGGATCATTAGAGGGCTGTCTGAGCAAAATAAACAGGTAAGCACACGTTTTATTGTTATTTTATACTCTGCTGCTGCGAAGTCGATACTATCATTCTTAAGATTGATACATTTGATGATTATTTAAATATTTCTGGCGTGTAATGAATGTAAGGTTCAGTGTATGAGTCTGCATTTGTGTTGTAAAAGATCAGATTGTTGATGTTTGAGCTGAAAATGTTATGTGCGTTAATGTGGCGCTGTCCAAGGTGCTGACGTGTCACTCAGAGAGAAGGTGAAAGGCTGTAAACAGCTGATTCTACTCTCATGGATATTTGGAGTGATTATCGTGATTGCTCCGGTTTGTCCTTCTGACTGTATTGTTGATGAAGTCTGTGACCCAGTGATCATGGATGCTGTTGTTTATCACACCTGTATGTGACGTAGACAGACAGACAGCAGCATAGAGGGAGGAGATGAAGTGGAGGTTTCATCTGTAGGTGAACAGTAGGCTACTACAATATCCTGTATTAACTCTGTCTGACAGCAGGTGTGAGGGGTGTGTTTTGATGAATAAAGAAGTAATGATGATTATATCAGTATCATTAAGGATGAAAATAAATTATCACTGGCTGATAATAGCACTTATAGATACAATATGTGCATAGTTGTTTCTATTGTAGTTCTAAATCCATAAATGCATCAAAACAAAAAAAATATGATTAAAATGCAAAGTAAGCATAAAATAACTACTAAGTGGAAAGTTATCAGTGAGATCAAACATATCAATAGATGGCTACATACCTTTGCTCCATCAGTTATGTAGATAGACAAAGACTTAGGCTAACTGACTGTGTCACCTTCATGGGAAGGTTCAAATGTGTTTTGCAGCTCTTCAAAGAATTTCTGGAAGGGGGTTCAAGCAAAAACAGCTCTTTCAACCAAAAAGGTTCCTGACCCCTGGTATAAGGTATCAAAGATACAGACATTAAGAAGATGCTTGTATATATGAAATATCACTGCAATCAATCAGAGGCATAAAAGTGGCAGCAGCAGTTTTCTTCTTTTCTTTCTTTGCAGCAAGAGGAAAAAAAGACTTAATACTGAAAATAAAAACCCAGCTTCACTTTTAACTTCCTAACAAGTTGTTCAGTCTGCTGCCTATAGATGATGACTCACCAGTCAAGAAACCAAGGCATTTATAAGAAGACACAGACTCAGTCACATCACCCTGAGACACAGACGCAGAAGGCAGGATCAGTAGCTTTTTCTTTAGTTAGTAAAGATCACAAATTAGGTTTTGTCAAGATTCAAAATTTCAAGTCACCCAGAATGTCCTGTAGAGTGAAACAGGGCTTTTTAATAAGACAGAGAGACTGAGACTGCGTAGGAGTGGAGCACTGAATGACATCAGGAAACAAATGAAGATGTTGCATAGATTATTTACCAAATAATACTCAAATGTTTCCTTTGCATGATTTGAAAACACCAAGGGAGAAAAACCAGTTGGTAAGGTGATGATAGCATCTTAGGTCATTGAATTAGGCAGGGTACAAATGAACGAGACAAATAGGAAAACAGCGGCTCCAAGTCTGGAAATCGTTCATTCAGTGGAACTGGCACCAGTCAAGGTTTATTTGTTAAATGGTGTATCAGCGTTTTATTTCAAAGCATGTGTCAAATAAGGGAGAAAATGTGTTAAAGAGTCACTGCTAGCCTTGTTGCTAGTAAGCAGGCTGTTCAAAAGAAAAGCAGTGCAAATTAGCAACAAGCTAAGAGGCTAGCAGTGCTAAACCTGGTCATATTTTGTCTTAATAGAAGGATCATGTCAACCTAGTCTTACATAGGTGATTTGGAGACAATGACAGTGTTTACATGGACTCAAGAATCTTGGTTTGTTTGTGCATGTTTACCTTTTTAGAAACTGGGATATTCCAGTATAATGGTTTTGATAAACTCAGTTTTGCTACTTGGAGAACTTCAAAAAGAGCAGGACACTGTTCCATGTATACACTGTATAATGTTTTCTGACAGCTGCAGACTACCTGTGCAGGTGTATCGTTACTGTTTTTTAACTTTCAGATACTTTGAGATGTGTGGATGTGTGGCAGAGAGATGAACAGTTTAATTTCTCAGCCTCTAATAAACGGAATAATTTACTGTGGAGAACAAACACTCACACTATCTGTAGGCTTTAGATGGATAGCCAGCACTCAGTAAGCATCCTGCTAAGTCTTTCAACTGAAATGTGGAAATAAGAATTTTTCCAGCACACTTTTCAAAATAAAAGCTTAAGGTTTTCAAGGCCCACTTAGAATTACCCACATTTTCACATTATGCTTATAGTTTTAAGTTGTTACCAGGATAGTTTTTTAGTGAATTAGATCACCTGCAGGATTGCTTACCCTCCAGTTTTGGATTTTTGCATGTCTTAAAACCCCTCTGTTTTCAGCCGTGCAGCCAAGAACAGGCTGTTTCTGTGGCTTTAAATGTTAATGAGCTTTCTCACTCCGCCCCTGACCACACCCCTCTCAGGAGCCGAGGGGAGGATCAGGCATGGAGGGCGGTACTTTCTTCCAACAACAACAAGTTGTTCTTTCACAAATGTTTGTAGAAACAGTCTGCATGCCTAGGTGCTCGATTTGATACACCTGTGGCCATGGAAGTGATTGGAACACCTGATGTCAATGATTTGGATGGGTGAGTGAATACTTTTGGCAATATAGTGAACGTTCCCTCTAGCTCTCTTCTCGAGTCTCTGCTAAACTCTTATAGTGATTAATAATAACAATAATAATCCCCTCATATTCATATGAATTTAAAACACATCTTAGATCTCCGTTTCACTCACTGCCCTCCTCTATGTCACTTTTCAGCTGCTGTTGTTTCACCTTTACTTGAGTGAAGCAGTTGTTCTTCATGTAAATAGGATCATTTTATAAAAGCCATTAGCTTATGTACAGGTATGGCTAGCAACCTGAACAATTAAGAATAACAGAATGTCTTTTTTGTTTGCGTATGTGTATTAATTTGCAGAACATTCACAAAATTCACAGCTGAAGTTTAACAGCCCCCTGCACAGATATGGTGCAGTGATTAGAAATCAGAATACTAGTATTGATTATGTCTTCAAGTGTCCTGATACAACTGGGATACTCAAGTCCATTACAACACACTAACTGGGAGAGAGGAGCTGTGAAAGAGCTGACAATGCTAGTCTCTTAGCTTGTTGAACATAGTTCATTCATATGATGAAATCTACATGAATGTGTGTGCATATTTGTGATCCATGATTCCAAAGATCTGCTTACAGATCCGTGTTTGCCTTCACTGATCCATTTACCATTTCACTAGTAGTTTTGCAGCCATAATAGCTCCATACATATTTTCCTGATGCACTCTTTTCTCTTTGTGATTCTGCACGATGTATCTCCTAAAACTGCTCCATCCAAGTTTTAATTATGTGCCAATAGAGTTGAGCTACACCAGCCGAACTCGAATGCAGACTCAGACTATTGGTGTTAATCATTAGCAGGAACTCGCCATGGAGGAAATAGATTTTCATCATGAGAGATAACAGAAAGTCTGAGTGCTTAAAGTTGATTTAGGAGGACTCTGCAATGAAACTGAGCCGGGACATTTTTCAATGCACTGTCCCCTAAATCAATATCTATCAGCAAACTTAAATTAAATCGAGATTGAATCCCGGTTCCATCAGCCGCTCATTGCTGGCTGAGCTCCACACACCATCCAAAAAACAGAGGAGGGAAGCTTTCTTATTTGACTTTCCTAAAGACTCCAGTGATCCAATCCCACAAAGAAAACTCCAGTTTACCATCGGCACCGATGGAAACCTGAACAAACAACACTGCTCCAGCTCTGATCTCGGCCGGCACGCCTGGTTATCTGACAGGCCTGGATTCCACCGCTGACAGACGGGGCCGTGGAGGTCTTACCTTGAACGATGAGGTGCACTTTTGTGGATTTTGGTTTTTTGTTTGTGAGGATGGAGCAGACGTACGGCCCTTCATCGTGGACGTCAACATTTTGGATCTTGATGCTGTACTCTGTGATCGCTGTGTTCTCCATCAGGATGACGCGGGGGTCCAGAGACCACTTCTCACTTCCTGCGAATAGGATGGTGGTGCGGTTGAGCCATGCCACTCGAGATACTTTGCTGTCAACATTACATCTGGAAGGAAGAGACACAGAAATACAAAAAACTTTAGAGATGTGCTTCACAAAGCAAGGATTACTGGCCAGTAGTGAGCCCTGGAGGTTCTCTAGGTAGCCAGTTACAATAATAAAGACCATAAACATCATTCTAGATTGAAAGCATGCCAATGAGCCCTTAGAGACAATAACATTGCTATGAAAGTGTCTGTGGATACCTGGTCAAATCAGTAGGAATGGTACTGACTGACTGCACTGTCTGACTCTGCAAAGTCATATGCAGTAATAGTTCATTCAGCTCCCATGATGTCTAATTCAACACTTTATGAGTTGATATAGTTCTCACTGGCTCTGAGCTTGATATCACCTTAGAAAGTGTTGTTCTGTTCATTTTTAACATTCAGAGTCATTTTATTGGACACTAAAGGTGTACTTTAAACACCAGAGTGTGTTATTTACTTTGGGCATTGATTGGATTCATTTACAGCACAGGTGTCAAACTCAAGGCCCGGGGGCCAAATCTGGCCCGTGGAACAGTAATATGATCTCATATTTCTGCTATAGCTGGCCCATCATCCTTGATGATTTAAGATTTCCTTGTTAAGTCATAAAGTCTGAAAAAGTAAGGAGTAAAAATAATTATATAAGAAGTCAGGAATGTGGGAAAATAAATGGATTTTGTTTTAATTTCATACTTTCAATTTTGCATCTCACAATTAGGACTCAGAATTGGCATTTTGACTTTTTATTTCATACTTTGAGCATTTCAACTGATAATGTTGTCTTCTTATATAATACTTTGACTTTTTTAGATACATAATTTAAAATTTGTAGTCATGTTTTAACCTTTTTAATTATTTTGTATTTTATCTCACATTTTCAACTCCAGACTTTGACTTCAGAATCCCATAGTTTGACCTTTCAGACTCACAGTTTAAATTTGAATTATATTTTGACTTTTAATTTCATGATTCCAATTTTTATTTCATATTTTGACCTTTTAATCTTATCATTTTGACTTTCTCAACATTTGCCTTGAAAAAACTCCATAATTTTGCATTTAAATTTCATTTTTTGACCTTTATAAACCAATAAAGGTACTTTCTCAGATTATGAGCCTTTAAACTTAGATATTTTTTGTTACTTTTTTAACCTCAAAATCATTTATCATTGGTGAAAAGGTGCTTTTTTTTAAATCATATTTTATTGCCTGTGAAATGAGGTTGAGAGTTTATGATTAAAAAGGTGACCCTGTCAGGCCCTCAGGGTAGTCCTGAATCCAGAATCCGGCCCCTGCTGTGATTGAGTTTGACACCCCTGCCTTAGAAGGATTTAACTCTCTGAGGTCTCGGGGTATTTCTTTGGTTTTTACATTACTTTTTTAATTCACCTTTTAAAGGTTATAGCAACACAATACCCAAGAGTTTAATATCATCATTTTCAGGAAATCTCAGCTTTATGTATACTGAGGCCTATTTTTGTCCTAGAGGACTCTGTAAAGACTTATTTCAGCCCAAATGTTGAATTTTGAAACCCAATCTTTATTTATTTATTTATTTATTTGTCTAGTCAAATGAACCAATTGTTTTGGTGCGTGAAAAAGGAAAAAGTCTTAGCTTCTCAAAAGTAGTGGAGTATATGAATAAAATAATAGGTAAGTGCAGAAAATTTGTCTAAAATGATATTTTGTCTTATCATTTTTGAGCATAATGTTGACTGTCATTCTATTTCCACCAAAGTGAGGCTGTGTCATCTTCATCACCGCTTCTGCAACACTCAAACCCTTCACCATCATCGGAGATCAGCAGGTCTCCTCTCGCTCCAGTCTCTCACCTTACCTCTCCTGCAACAACTGTGATAGGGAGGGCCTTAGAGTTTCAGAGTTCATAGCTGACGGACAAAAGCTTCCTTCAGTGATGCACAGTGATAGGTGATGACATGTGCCTATTGCTCTCTTGTTGGCCCTGTCACTCCGGCTGTGAATCACATAGGATGGCAAGTGAGGGCGGAACTGAAAGACGAGATTCTCCTGTTCACAGAAGTGTTTGAACCCCATTTCTCCGACTTATAATGACAAAGATATTAATAAAAACAGTGGAAACGTGCTGGTGAGTGCTTAGAGCTCGGAGGGTTAAAAGCCTAGAAAAAGCAGCTGTACCAGATTAGTCTCATTTCTCCTTTAAAGACCTCTCCTGATCAGCTGTCTCCAGTGCTTACAGACATTTTCACCACCTCATTGGAGATCTGCCACATGCCAGCCTCTGTCAGTTCCTCCACTATCGATAAATCAAGGACCACAGGACTTAATGATCCCAGACCCTCGCCCTGGATCCTCTGAGCTCCTCTTGCAGCTACACTGCAGTGGAACATTTCTGGTTACATTTTCTTTCTTTGTAACCTCTGATGTGGCTTTGCATGATTTACAGTTTTTACAAAAACTCCTTTTCAAACAGTTCATTTCAGGGAACATTTGTGATCCCTGACAAACATGACATAAAACATGAGAGAAGAAGGAAACCAGCTCGGCTCATACTTCTCAGTTACATGGACTGTTAACATAAATGTACAATGATCTAGTGGGACCACATTTTTCATATGGTACTCTAAATTATTCCAGGTCCAGGAAATCTCTCACACAAATCTGTAAACTGGGTGGTCTTTGTAGGTGATGGCCAACCGACAGATTCATTAATTGTACAATGGTGAGTTTATGTGCCAGAGCTGGATATCATTTTTACAGCATCGTGCTCCACATTATGATCAGGAGAGTCCAGGAGATCTTGATTAAGATAAATGACTCTACAAGCCGGTCTCTGTTTTTTGGGGTTCTGACAGACTGGTATATTGTGGCTGCTGTGTTGACCTTAAAATGGTCACATCACCACATTTCTAACATTGTAGTCATGTACTGTAAGATACTCAAACACAGCAGTTGTGTAAATAATCATGAACATGAGAGGAAACACACTGGTTAACTGTGCACATCTCTGTGAGCAGCATCATGTCATCTGCATAAAAATGATACAACACAAATTTAAACGTCCTTTAAGACCCTTTAAGACTTGAGGAAGCACTCCCATTACATATCTATTTTTTTAACCACAGGTAGAATTGCAACTGAATAAGATTAAGCAATAATTATTTTTGCATATAAAACCATAGAAGTAACATTCAGTGTGTCCCAGAGTATTTTATTATTATTACATTTAATTTAACCAGGAAGCTCACTGAGATCAATAATCTCATTTCCAAGCGTGTGCTGGCCAGGACAGGCAGCAGCACAATTGTCAGAGTTTGCTCTCAAAGCCCATATCCTGTCCCACATAAAACATATCATTCTGATAATTTAGTAATAATCTAAATGTTTAATACTTGCTTAAAAATACAAATATTGTGAAGTTATATACTTAAGTAAGGACACCCACATGACATAGTAGACACAGTGCAGCAGGACACTGGCTAATCAGAAAGCCAGATTTACACAATTACTATCAGTACTGAAACAGCAACAAAACATGCTCACGGAGCAGGATCGTACAGCAAGCAAAGACACAGTATCATTCTCATATCTCATACAAGAACAGCTATGCACTGGCTGTCAGCAAAGCCAGATTTACAACAAACTCCAACACTGAGGAATAGACAACTGGCATAGTACTTACGGACCAAGATCAAACAAATCCTGAATCACAGAGTGCATACTCATTGGTCAAAACATCTACAGCTTGAAGCATCATCCTCCAATGCCTTCAATATACTTTTAAACAGACGACCTCCCCAAGAGGCTGCAGTTCTGGTTCCTTCCAGAAACATCCTTCCGTCTTTTGCAGACAGTCGTAAAAAGCGCACACATAGAAACAATATAGTATAACAGAATCTGGGCCGCTGTCTTTCTCAGCACTTCCTGTACATGATGACGTACGTCTGCATGAACCTATCACGCTGTTTTCTTGCAGGTCATGAGTCACACTTGTTGTTTCAACATGGCCTTCTGTAAACATATGTTTGCTCAAAATTATCTGTTGAACTTACAGATTTGATTGCAATAATGAAAATGGTTTATTTTTTATAAACATGTTTTTTTGTTTGTTTGTTTTTGCAAATTGAGCACAATTTCATTTCACCTTTATTTTTGCCTTCTGTGGAAGATAATTTAGGGTTAAGATGCCCCAGAGGGCACAGGAGAGGAACGTGCAGGACACCACAACACAACTATGTTTATACACATTATCAATAAAAACAGAAAATGTTTATTTTAGAAAACATCTGAGCTAAGACTGCAGGGACAACCACCTCCTGTCTGAGCCTAAATCAATACAATGTGCTCCTAAGGGTCAAACGCCACACTAAGGTCCCATAGGACCAGAAGTCCGCAATCTCCATTACTGACCTGCATTAGATTTTGTCTATGTCATTTGTGACACTGACAAGAGCAGTTCCTCAAGACTGGAGCTCATCAGAACCCAATTCTCCCCTCCCTTCAACCCTCAGTCTTAACCCTCAGTCTTAAAATGCGCGTTCCTGAAATGCGAGGGCTGTCCTAATTCTCCTGAGAGCTGAGTTAAGGGGCGAGTTTGAGGGCTTTATCTCCCTCAATTCTTAGACGTTCCTGGAGCTCCCTCGGTATCGAGGGTTATCACTCAAAGAAAGATGGCGGCAAATAAGGGGAAGAAATCGAGCTCCAAATGTACATTTCTTTGATAATAGAGATGTAAAAATTATGAAAACCACTCAAATATCTTAGTATAATGTTATTTCATGGATTATTTGCCTTTTTGTAGCGTCACATTGACTTTTATTTTTACAATCGTAATCAGGTAAACGTGCCGTCTCCTTCTTCTTCTGAATCGACAGACTACGCAGTTTTGGCACATTACTGCCCTCTACAGTCTGAAGTCGTAACTGCTATTAAGGGGTGTCCCATTTCTAAGTCATCAGATGGCCCTTACACTTAATTTTGAGGGGTGAGTTAAGACTGAGGGTTGAGCTTGCGGGTAAGATTGAGGGTTAAGGGCAGAATTGGAATTCAGCCTAAGTCTGATATAGACCTGTAGGTGGGAGAGAGAGAAGGACCAAGATTCTGTACCACCACGAGGAAGAAGAACTCCTTATGTATAGAACACTTTCATTTGTCCATATTAAGAGGTTTTCACTCACAGAACAACAAAATGTGGTTTTAACTTGAGGAGTTTTCCAAATGTTGCAAAGCCTGGAGAAAATTCAGACTTTTTAGTCAGAGTTTCCTCGACACTGACTTTCCATCTTGAGGAGCACAAATGATCCCAAAGAGGGAAGTATCACTATGAAGGTCATGTATAGATATTCAATTTTGGTGTTTCCATTAAAGCCTGGAAATTGTGCACATTTTACATGGAATATATAGAATAAATATGAATCAGTCTTACGGGAAAACTTCCCCCAACCCTGGTTTGGGTATCTTAAAGGCCCCACGCAAAGACCAGTATGAGGTCTCTACCTATTTAGCTGAAAGCAGCTGTAGCAGGTAAACAATTTTGGAGCTTCCCTCTTCAGAGAGCAAACCCAGAGAGCTACGGGACATAAAGGAGTGGTGTTTTTTCAATGACTTGTAAAAATTCCAGAGCAAATATTCTAACTCTTTAGAGCAATGCTGCTGATATCGTCCTGAGTTTAACCTAAAAAAATCTGCCATTGCTAGAGACACAGGAATGGTTTAAACATGTTGTTAGAGGGCTGTCATTTCTCGATTGATTTCTGTGCCTCTATGATAGAAATCTATCAAACCTCTTGGCAAAATCATGCTTCAAGAAGCTGCCAAATCAGAGACTGCTCTGGTCTTCTTTTCATAGAAATAACACACTTTATTAAGTGAGAGCCCTGCTTATCTTCTGAGATTATTTAGAAAACAGTCATCAGCATGGATCGAGTCTCTGAAGAGGCTCAGAGATTAATCATCATTCTGAGTGCTCAGCTCGAGCACTATGAGGACTTTATCGAAATACACAGTTTGAAAACTAGCAGTGGGACCAAATTGAGACTTTACTTCTCAAACAGATATAGGAGGTTCATTATTTTTGTCACCTAACTTTCTGTGCCTGTTTTTTTCAGCTTTGTGAATAATGCAGGGAGGTAGAGTACAGGCAGAAACAGACACAGAGCTCTGAGTATAAACTCCAAGAAACTGACTCTCCAACCTGTCAGCTAAAGAGGAAAATGCTCCCCCAACACTCCATAATGGTGAGCCAAGTTTGGCATGGGTAGAAGGTTAGAAAGACGTAGCTAACAGCTAATTAGCCTCCACCCACCCGGCTTTGTCACTAGGTAAAGAATGAATGACTGATTAGTTAATCAGGGAACTAGTGAACAGGTCAGAACTGGCTACTGAAGAACTCAGAGGGATTCCACAATTTACAGGGCAAAAAATAAATAAATAAATACAAGTACATTATAAAACCTGAGGAAGCAAACCTTATTATCCACCCCCTGAGCGGTTAGGTCTTCATTCACCCTCCAATACAACATTCTCAGAGAGTTTATTAAAGTCAACTAAAACTAAAACTAAACCATTCAAGCTGAAATTTGAAACCTTCCAGTTCACTGCTAGTAAAATAAAGGCTAATAAAAGAAAGAAAAACTTCAAACTGTATGCTTACACACAGTGCTCTATGTGGGGCAGTACTAGCACTTCTAAATTTTGTCCCTTGGCGTACCGGGACTTCTTCCAGCGTACCAGCGTCTCCTGTCCTCTCCACAGCTGACAGTTTTAATGAGTAAGACATGACAGCATCTAATCTAAATACATGCATTCTTCCTGCTGTGTACCATGATGTTTTCATCTGTATCCAGGTGAACTCACCTGCTACTGTTGGAGGGAAACCAGAGATTAAATCGTTCACCTCTCCTGGACAGTGATGCAGCAAGCGTGAGCGCCAACACCTCATCTGCCAAGGAGCTTGATGCTCCAATGACACCTGTTCGTACCACGGTTGTTATAGTTCCTAAAACTAACTAAATAACTAAAACTAAAATTCAAAAATCATTTTAGTTGACTGGAAACTAAATCAAAAGTAAGCTTTACCAAAAAACGAAAACAAAATAAAACTGTATAGTGCGCTTACAAAACTGACTAAAATAAAATAAAAATGGAGACAAAATATCCTTAGTTTTAGTCTTTGACACAACCAGACTGACTGGCACCTACACACAAGTCTGGGGAGTGTAAAAGTGTCTGATCTGATTGGTTAAGACTTCACAAAGTGGTAGTTTTATGTTTTTAAAAATGTATGACGCCCACTCAGCCCCGACATCTATCCGTGTCCGTATCTATCCGATACATCAACATTCAATAACAATATACAAAATAGCTGATCAGACTGTTGGTGAAAGAATTAGCGGCTGTAGTTTTGCTTAGAGAACAGCTGACTCACTGACAGAGACTGAAAGCCTGGATACACGGCGACAAAGTCAGCTCACAGACGGAGCAGAGACTCAGGGTGTCAGTGAGGGGAGGGGCTGATTCATCTCTACATTTGGTGACAAAGAACAACTGTTAAACTCACTGCATTTGATATTTCTGTTTTATTAAATAGCCTTTTACTTTTTATGAACAGTACATAATTTTGTTTAATTTTTATGTTGTTACTTCATATGTTTTTTAACGATCATTTTAGGGTTTGTTGCCTTTGTTTTGAGAGGACAGGACAGTGGAGGGTGTAGGGAGAAAGTCAGGAATACTGGGACTATGAATCACTAACAGTAGTGGGCTCACTGACCACAACATCGTCTATTTTAAAGGCTGAGGCTAGTGGGGAAACAGCATTTCATTTTTCTTATTTTCTTTAAGGAGGTTTATTGTTTAAAAATGTGTCTTCCCCATGAACATGTACTTTATTTTAATGTCATTCCATGCCCATGTTGACAATGATCAGCTTGCTGTTAGTAAAAGTGACAGCGGGACATTTGATCCATGTAGGTTTGACTCAGAGATGATTGTTTCTATTTCTGTGTAGATTGAAAATATTCAAATATCAATCCTGTATTTTCATTCAGCTAAATTACTACTAAGACATTGTTTTTGCTCCATACCACCTAAATGAGTACTGGGGTTGTGTGGGAAGAGAGTACCAGCACTTATTTTTTTTCCACTTACAGCACTGTTTACAAAAGTTAAATCCAAGGAAATCAGGGCTAAAATCTCAGCTGGTTTAATGTTTGACAGCAGCAGACTGACTGGCATGGACAGCCAAGCCTGGGGAGGATAAATAAATATGTCCTGCCTGGATGGAAGAAGACTTCATATAATGGTATTTTAGGTCTCCAGCTCTGTTCAGATTTGAATACAAAAATTGAAATTGAAGATACATACATAAAAAAATGTTTACTTAATCCACGGGTGTCAAAGTTAAGGCCCAGCGGCCAAATCCGGCCCGTGGAATAGTTAACTCCGGCCCGCAAGATGATCTCATATTTCTGTTAAAACTGGCCCATTATCTTTGATGATTTAAGATATCCTTGTTGAGTCATAAAATCTGGAAAAGTAAGGAGTAAAAATATTTAGATAAGAAGTCAGGATTGTGGGAAAAACAAACAAATGAAAAAAAGTGTAATAATAATCCCATATTTTCAATTTTGCATCTCACAGTTAGGACTCAAATTTAGGATTTTGACTTTTTATTTTGTATTTTGACCATTTCAACTCATAATTTTGGCTTCTCACATAATATTTTGAGCTTTAAGACTCATAATACTAATTTTTAATTCATATTTTGACCATTTTAACCATTATTTTGTATTTTACCTCATATTTTCAACTCCAGACTTTGACTTCATATACCCATAGTTAGACCTTCAAGACTCACAATTTAAAATTTGAATCATATTTTGACTTTTAATTTCATGATTACAAATTTGATGTCATATGTGGACCTTTTAAACTCATGATTTTGACTTTCTTTCTAAGAGATTTGCCTTAAAAAAAAACATTAGTTTTCAATTTCAATTTCATGTTTTGACTAATAAATTTTCTTTTTAACTTTTTAAATGTCAAAATCATTTATCGTTGCTAAGTTGTTGGTCATATTTTATTACTGGTGAAATGAGGTTGACAGTTTCTGGTTAAAAAGGTGACCCTGTCAGGCCCTCAGGTTAGACCTGAATCCAGAATCTGGCCCCTGCTGTGATTGAGTTTGACACCCCTAAATTAATCTGACCTTTCTGGTCTTATCCCTGTGACCCAGATGACTAAAAACTTAAACTAACCCTTAAGTTAATAAAAACAATTCAGTTTCAGCTCCTGTCAGCAGGATTCATTCTGTAAAAAGAGCAAAATAAATGCACCCATGTTGATGACGGACACTAAATGAGAACATCCAGTAAATTGTTAAACTAACCAATGCCCTTGTGGAGGATGTTACTGTTTTATTCAGTCTGTCTCCTCGTTTCCTTGAAGAAATCTACAGGAAACATTTGTATTCCTTCTGCTGCTGTAAAATCCAGGCAACAAACAGATAAAAACACCAAGTCAGTATTAAGAGAAGCACAGCATAGTCTAAAAGCTCTACACACTGGAGGAGCTGGAAGAAAACAGGTCATAAAATGTAAATATAAAAGGTTATCTTTGTCTCCTGCTATCTCCCTGGCAGGTGCTGTGATGGCCGAGTAGGCTTTAGTTAAATTCATGCCAAGTCTCTGCAGTGGAGAAAAGGCTGCAGGTGAAAGTAGCAGGAGGAGGGAGTTTTATTCCTTTTATTAGTTCTCTCCTGTAGTTTCTCTGTGAACAATCAGCTCCTGCTTTAAGAGCCTTTTCATTCCTAGACATCGTTTGATCTGGTCTGAATCACGGACCACTGTTGCATGGTGTTGTCAAGTTAAAGCAGTTAAAGCAGTTGCATGCTTTTATCAGTCACCAAAGGGTTAAATGGATATTTGTGAGTTAAATGCATGAAGATGTCAAGTATCAAAATCAGTGGTTCTTGACTGGTCCAGCATCAGGTCTCACCCTCCCCTCCTTCATGACAAATCACAACCTGAATTTCTTCAGTTTTTTTAATCATAACCTTTTTCTTTAAATGAAAAAAGGGCAGTCTTGATTTGAGCTGGAACAAAAGATGTAATGAAACAAAGAGGTTCAAACAAATACTTTCAAACAAAAGCACATCATAGACTTCTTGACAAATAGTCTACATGTCTCTGGGGATATAGCTGTGACCCACTGGAAATGATCGGCAACACACATGCACCAACTTAGCAAACAGACTAATTTCTTTTCAACCAAAACCAACAGATTCAGTGGGATAGCTTCCATCATATGGAGGCCCCAGATATGTCCCAGGACATGAAGCTGACCATGCTGCTCTTGTATTCTCTAGTTTTCTTTTTCTCGTTTTAATTTTATTTAAAGCGTAAGTAAACTCCCAGCTCAAAGCTAACTCCGCCCACTTCAGACTGTTGAAAAATGCTCAAAAAGGGGCAGTTTGGTACTGAGAGGACGGAGGGGAAAGGACGCGGTTTTCAAGATGAGGCAGGAATGACAGTGACATCCCCTTGTCCCAGTCCAGCGGCAGAGCGATCTTTAGAGGTGGAGGACTTTTCCCCTCCAGAGTCCCCTGAAGCAGGCTGTAGTCTGGTGGTGGACCGTGGTGGTCCTGAGCACTACCTGTTTGGGCCGTTTGTTTCAGCACCGGCGTTACTAAAGCCGGAGCTCTCTGAGCCGGAGCAGTGCATAAGCCGCACCCATAGACTGTAGAAAGCAGCCGTCTGCTTACAACAGGCGGACTCAAACAGCTCTTGAACCAATCTGCAGCAGCTTCCATGTTGAAATCACGGTCACAGCCCCCCCACAAAGAGCGACTTCCTGTCAGCTAGCTAGCTAGCATTCTGGTTGACAGAAATGTAGCTTTTGCCCGTCGAGCTATCTGTCAATTTAAACGAGACACCCCAATCAGTCCAATAACATTTTTATAATCTAAACCATTGTGGTACAAAAAAAATCACCCCCCGTACAGTGAGAGCACATGAAGACACTAGCTAATGAGACATGTTTGGTTTTTTGAACCAGGCTGTAAACCAGTTTATTTCTAGTGTAAAAACAGGCTGTTCAACAGGTGTCCAGACGGGACTTCCAGCAGCCAGCCTCAAGTGGACACTCGCGGTATTGCAATTTTTTGCACTTCCACATTGGCTTCATTTTTCAGGACCGGAGGTTGCCGCTTGGCTGCACCTTGTCAGTGACCCTAATAAAAAAGCAGATTTTTATCAGTTTGGTGCAAATGTCAGAAATAACTCCAGCATTAATGTGTTTCATCATAGCTCAGTCAGATACTTCAGTGTACAGGTAAAAAACATGTTAAAGTGTTCACTACTTCTATAACATAAAATTTCCACAGTCCATAAACTCCACATGAAAAAAAAGACAGAATATAAAAGAAAACAAAGGAAAAACTAGATCAGGGGTCATCAACTACGTTGGTACGAGGGCCAGCTGTTGTCTTGATAGATGATTTGGGGGCTGGACTTTCAAATAAACTAAACTGTATAAAAATTTTGCTCCCAGCTTGGAAGAAAGTTCCACCCTCCTCAGGAATAAACTTCACAGGTATGTTTTGGGGACCTCTGAGACCAACATAAACTTGTCTTAAAAGGGTAAAATATGTGACCTTTAAAGGCATTTAATCTTAACTCTTTGGTCACCAGAGTTTTTTCAAGAAAATATTAAATTTTGATATCAAGATTTCAAAAGGCTGCAGCTTGAAAGTGGTTAGAAATAAAGGCATACTGTAGATGAGAAAAATCTTCAGTATGACCCAAAGTTTGTGATGGGAGTAAATTCACTCATCTGCTTTGCATATTCTGACATCACCAGGCAGCCTTCACCGCTATTGGCTGTGTGTTTTCTCCCACGGCTTCTAACATGGCTGCCCCCACCTCTGCAGTGTTTTTCATTAATTGGTGTTTTGACTACCCCGCTACCCCTACCACGTCCCCTCCCTCCCCGGCCATAGTGAAGCAAAGCATCAGCCTCGGTATGTGCTGCTTGTGGACTATCATGGCGCACGGACATGCTGTCGGTGCTCACAGACGCACCATCAGTCTCACCCATGGTTTCAGCAGACAACTGAATGTCATATCAGAGGGTGAATATTCCTCTATTCCTCCCGGCATTGGGAGTATTCTCGCTACAATTTGTTCTCTTTCTCTCAGTTATGCTCCAACTACAACCACTGCTTCCTCGTCTCCTGAACTGGGGGGGGGGTCTTTCAAAACACTATCCCTCCAAAACTTTAAATAGAAACACACCCACAAATGCTGCTGGGATTGAAGTTACTCATGTCTACCATCTCCTGGTGTAAAGTAGTGACAACATTAGGCACCATATTTGCAGCTGGAGCCTGTTTAATCGCTTGTCGCAATTTTGCGACTTTGGCGCTTGAAGGGTTAAGACTAAAGATGAGACTAAAATCAAAAATATCTGTCAAAACGAACACTGCCTCCTGCCCATACTGCAGCCAGACGATATCTAGGGCTGTCATGTTGTGTATCACTGAGTTTGATACTGATATGCTGTGTTGTGATTGGTTAAAAACACGTGGAGGTAACAGCCCTTCTGTTTGAAGCATTTCAAGTGGAACGTTGACACAGAAAACTGCAGGTTTAATTAGCATCATCATGCATCATATTTACTTTTAATGGCTGACAGGTGGAAATTTATAAAACTGATCAAATATTACGCTATTCTTCCTAAAACTATCATGAATAGTGATTATTTTAGGGTTGGGTTAATAGGTGTGAAGATTGAAAGATAAAAGATACAATAAAAACCACAAAATATTTCATCCTATGCACAATTTATGAATTTAGTAACCTTTTGGTGGCCAGATGGGAAACTAACGGATGCATTCAGATTCCACTTTTGTCAAAATTCTTTACGATGATGTAATCGTTCTTAAAGTCAAAGTTCATCCATCCATTTTCTATACCGCTAATCCTGTTCGCGGTCGTTGGGGGGGGGCTGTAGCCTGGGCGAGAGGCGGGGTACACCCTGGACTGATCACCAGTCAATCGCAGGCCTGACATATAGAGACATTCACACCTACGGGCAATTTAGAGAAATCAATCAACCTAAGAAGCATGTTTTTGGGATTAGGAGGAAGCCAGAGTACCTGACGAGAACCCACGCATGCACAGGAAGAACATGCAAACTCTGCAGAGGAAGTAAACCAGGGACCTTCTTGCTGTGAGGCAACAGTGCTAACCCCTGTGCCGCCATACAGCCCAGTCAGAGTCCATACGAGAGACATTCCAAAACTCTGGGGTTCTGCGTTTATTCTCATAATAAATTTTGTCCAAGACCAGAAGCTTGAAAGTTCAGTCGGCCAGTGTGGTATTGCCGGGGGGGTTTGATGCCCTCCAGTTTAAAGCTTTCCACTTGACTGACATATTTGTTCTCAGGAGACATAAACGGAGTGAAAGGGGAATAGAAACATGTAAACACTGAGATTTAAGCTTAATGACAAAGGTCTAAAATTATTCTCTAGTTTTCTCACTCACTGTTATAGTGATATGATCCCCAAAAATAGATTTTATCTAGACTTCTTTCCCTGCCAGCCTTCCAGTGAAAGTGTGTGAAGTACAAGTGTGTCGCTGTTTAAAACCTCTGCCCACTCTGAGAGGAAGAGCATCAGTGGTCTTTTATTTTCCATCCAGGGATACAAACCACTGACCTTGCTGTTTGTGACTTGAGTCCACAAAGCACAAAGTGACCTCATTCCCTTGAGGAGTTGGAGAATTTGTAGGACTTCTTCTGTGTTCTGTCAGCCCAAAAAATTATGCTTAGTAGTAAAGAAAGAGCGTCTGAAATGGCTGCAAGGTTATGATGATTCCACAGATTGTACCGCTGTTATGTAAGTTGTTTTCTTTTGTGCAGAAGTTCACAGTTTGTGGAGGCCTCTGGTAGAGAAACAACCTTCTCAGCAGAATTGCTCTCTGCAAATTCTGAACATCACAGCTAAGAAGCATGTGAAGATTTCAAAGCTGTGTTGGGTTTTTAGTATAGTCTATAATACTCAGCATTTTCCACCAAAAAGAAGGGAGAAATTTTGAGATTTCATCGGTCAAAATGAATCAAAACCAACACAACAAACTGAAAACAGCCGGTTTCATCAACATAGCAACTCTTCTTTCATCTTAACTGTAACAAACCAGGTTGATGTTCTCTGGTTATTTAGAGTGGTCACAGAGAAACATAGTAAGGAGCTTTAATCTGAACCAACCCTTTCATGGAGCCTCTTGGGTCTTATTCTGACAGGGTTTCCCAGACTGAGACACCTGGATGACGGTTTAGGTCTGAAACTTTAACAGCAGACAGCTTTCAAAGTGTCTGCTCTTGTGAGATCCAGTTTACTTGGAGAGAGGCTAACAACGGGTGACACTGTCAGAAAGTGTCCTGTTGAGGCGCGCTGATGACAGTCCGTGTACTTTTCTCGATTGCACTTCATGTCAGAACGGTTTGTGTTTGGAGTCTCCAGTGAAGAAACTTTGGATTCAGACAAAATCTCTCATGCTGACCTCAGAGATCCACTCCAAGACAATCAAACCAACATTTATTTACTTGAGTGTTTATTTCATACTAATTACAAAATGATAATCCATAAGACCAGACTTGTCTGCAGCCCTGAGTAAAAATGATCAGTAACTGCATTTTAGGGATGGATAATGAAGATGTGATTATTAATTTAGACAGATCACAACAGGTTGAGCAGGATCAGCTGATGTAAACAGGGTAACAGGATGGAACACCCTCTATTAGAAGAAGTGAAAGACAAAATATACTTCTCTAAGCATCTGACAACAGAGTTTTCAAAATCTGGGGGTTGCAACTGCAAATCCTAACCAACGATAAGGCCTAGTGGCTTTGACCTCCAAAATCAAATCTGCACCCACGGATTGGCCATCAGATCCGTCTATAGCCTCCTGAGACTCTGAGCTTTTCTGTAGTCTGTATGCAAATCCTGTGCAATAGGGCTATGTGCTAATCTGCCACGCACATCCATCTGGTAAACCATTCATAGATGTCGTTTGGGAAAGGGCAAAGTCTATAAAAAAAACTGGGAGGGTGATTGGATGAACGTTCTGTCTGTCACATCTTTACAGACCAATCAGAGCAACAAAACACGTGACGTCATAGCTGTGACTGAGGAGTAAACTCCATAGAGAACTACATAACGCGTACCATGGCAGCTGTAGAAAATGTCTTTTGTTGGTTTTGATGGGAAAAACAATTCACTGCTGTTCTTTGTTTCCATTAACATAGAAATGTCGTCAAGTTCTGATAAAACTGGCGCTTTAGCAGCATCCACGCTAATCTCTTCCACCATAATTGCACTGACCTCTTCTCCCTGCTTGCTTACGTCATGACTCCGCTGTGCCTGAAAGTAGTGCCCCTCTTCACTGACTGGTCGTGACTGTCATACATCAGCACTACAGCATTTTACCATCTGCCTCATACACTTTAACTGTACTGATGATATAGCCAGCTTCTATATTGTTATATGTGGGTCCTTGTATAATATTGTACTGTTTATAATTAGGATTTAATACATTTTCTTTATTTGTCATTATGAACATACTTGATGTTCATTTTTATACGTATACCATCAACCTGCCAGGGACAACGGATGGAAATTAGCCTATGGCTACAATCTGGCACATTTACTTGTCCATGTCGATTAATGTACTCTGTACCCTATCACAAATAGATAATACAAATAAAGAAATAAGTAAACAAATAAATAAAATAACTTCCTAATTTATTTTTTATTTTATTCATTTATTTATTTATTTTTAGCAAATTTTCTCTATATTTTCTAATCAAATTCTGCAAAATTTACTCACATAAAAAAAAAAAAACAACAACTCCATGATAATGGCAGATTCCTCAAAACATAGAATCAAATTCCCTTAAATTTCCATGGAGATACCGCCCTTGTGTTAGTTCTAGTTCTAGTTCTAGGGCTGTGGTGTTTTCTGTTGGTCTGATTTGTAGAAATCTTATAAGCAAGGGCCGGCCATGACACCTAATGACCTTGACATTAAATCTCTGATCTCCAAAGTCTGATCACTTCAGCTCTGAGTCAGAGAGGGATTTTTGAAGAAAATACATTCACGTATTCCTGAGATATCACATTCATAAGTAAGGGACGCAGCGAGAGCCAGCAACTTTCATCCTTGACCTCAGAAATCTAATCAGTCCGTCTTTGATTCAGAGAGGACATTTGTGCAAAGTTTGAAGATCTCTGAAAGTGTTCTTGAAACATAAAGGGCCCAATGACCTTGACCTTCCAAACTGAATAATTTCATTCATTAGTCACAGCCTGGATCTCTCAAAGTGCTCCTGAGATGACATTTTCACTGGAATGACCTGGACAGACATTTACAGTTGCAAGAAAAGAAAAAAAAGATAGAAGAGAAAAAGGAAGTATATAACGATAAAGTTCATTTTTTCCCCCATGGTTTACATTAAAAAGTTAAACTTTTATAAATGTGCATTCATCTCATACAAAGTGAAATACATCAAGACTGCTGTTATTTTTTCAATCTTAATAATTCTGGCCAACAGCTCATGAAAATCGAAAATCCACTCCCCCTAAATATTAGAATATTGTGGAAAAGTTCAATTTGTACAGCTTTCCTGAGCCTTCATCCTCTCACTCTGCTTCAGTTCACACAATCATGACATGACTGTGGTCCAGAGCAGGGGGTCTCAGTCTTCCTTAGGGTCCCCCTTACTCTTATCTAAGAAAAGCCAAACCCCCCTGGGAACAACTTGGAAAAATGAAGCATTATTTCAATCTTTTTCATCGACAAAATCCAAACATGACAGGCCTACATACACCTGTTCCTGACAAAATATCTATTTATAAAATATCCGTTAGTTCAACAGTAATAACGCCACTCAGGAAAAGAATAAATAAATAAATCAAAAATAAAGAGGAGCTGTTTATTTTCAAGGAAAACAGTCAGGTTAAAAAGTTCATTTTCAAGAAAAGAAAAACTAGAACATTTTTACTTTAAAAGTTATAAATGCACAAAAACTCAGAATTCTTGAGATTATTAAGTTGAAAAAATAAAAATCCAGCCATTGTTTTCAGTTTTGTCCCTTGTACTTTTTTGACATTACACTGTTCTCAATTCAAAATTTTAAGTACTTAAATATTTGAGTTTCTAATTTCAGACTTTAAGACTTTCGAACTTGGAAATTTCAGGTTTTTCCTCATAAATGTAGGACTTCTTAAACGCTGAAATTCTGAGTTTGCATGATCGTTCATATAAGACTCAAAATCTCTAAACTTTAGATTTTTTTCACAAAGAAAATTGATCTTTTGATCTTAAATTAACATATTATTTCTTCTTTTTCATCTTTAGTTGGCCCTAATGCACCTTCATACCTTTTGTTTCTTATTATGATTTTTTTTTTTTAAATATATGAATCTTATTTTGTCAACCGCAGAGCTGACAGGGTCCTGACTGGGAAAGCCACAGAAGGTCACTGCTGAAAGAAAAGGTTACATCAAAGCAGATTCATAAGTTGACCAGAAGAGAAAAGTGTGGTAAGAAAAAGAGCACAAGCAACAGGAATGAGCTCAGCCTTCAGAGGTTTGTCAAACAAAGCAGGTTCAAGAACTTTGGGGAGCTTGACAAGAAGTGAGTGAGTGGAAATGGTCCAGGAAATGGATTACAAGTGTCCTTCTCTTAGTGTCAAACCTATCCTGAACCACAGATGTTATCAACTTCTCACCTGGACTAAGGAGAAGTCCTGTTTTCTGATGAAAGTATATTTTGAATTTCATTTGGAAATCAGGGTCCCAGAGTCTGGAGGAGGATCAGAGAGGCCCAGAATCCAAAATGCTTGAAGTTCAGTGTTTTCCTTTCCTCCATCTGTTGTCGACTTTTATCCACATTTAAGGAGCCAGACTGGTACTACACTGGCACTGGGGAGCCAGACATCAAGCTTTGAGCTGATCTGGATCTCTTAGAGCTGGATTGCCTGTCCTTTCCTGCTGATGTCCAAACAAGGCTGGATGGATGAGGAAATAAAGGCAAGATCAGACTTTAATGTGCTGAATCATGACAAACTGGACTGAACCAAACCAGACCACTGTGGGGAGAAGTGAGGAGCAAAAACATAATGTCCACCAAGATGTCTTAAGTGTGGTTCTTTACTCTAAGCAAAGTGGTTCAGTTCCATTAAATACTGCTGCTATACTCTAGCTACATCCAAGCTAATTGGTACACTGACTGCAGCCATTGCCGCTGGCTTGCAGTTTAACTAAGCCCCGCCCACAGCAGCCACCTCATTCTCCTCAAATGGCACTGATTGGTCAGGTCAGTTCCCAGACCTGGCACAGCTGTTTCAGCTTGTAGCTTTGAAAGATGGATGATCCTGATGCTTTTTTATCATCACAGGTTATTTTACCATCACCTCCTGAAGATAACCCACCTGCTGCCACTGATGCTGAAACTCAGCACATCAGGAAAATGCTCCCTGAAGCTACCTTAGACTTTTGGAGGAAGCTGGAGTACCTGGAGAGAACATGCAAACTCTGCAGGGAAAGGTCCTGTCTGACATGGATTCAGACCAGGAACCTTCTACCATCACCATGCAGCCCTTCATGACAACATGTTCAATGATTGTCTAATGCAGTATTTGATCATATTGACTACAAAAGTTCTCAAAAACATTTGTGGCATGTAACAAGAGGTTGTTGTTTTAATCAACAAGTAACCTAAGAAGGTTTTTTCCAAACTCCACTAACAGTTAAACATTTCGTGATGTGAACTCTTGACTCTGTTGTGAAACTGCCAGACTCTGCATGCCCATTTACCTCAAACACCTACTTCAAAATCCAACATCTTACATAAGCCGTAATTTTTCTTGAAAATAAGCCCGCAGAGACAAACCATAACACCATTACGAAGGCAAATAAACACACAAATACAGCTTGAAGGAGCACGATTGCATAAGACTGACTTGAGAGTTAATTAACCCTTCATGCTCCTCAAATTCACCTTTACATTTTGATTTTTCAGCTGCATTCCTATGTGGTTTAAATTTTTGAAAGAGAATAATTTCTTGGCAGTATTTTTCTGTGAAGTTTGCTACGGATAGATACGACGTCCTCAGGTTGAATCACATCGATGCTGATTGTTATACAGAGCTGCCAGGATGATAGACTTAGCTTGTTTAACATTTCAGCCTCTGCCTCTCAAATGGCAGCTGAGTAAGCAAGGTTGGGCAATCTACGAACTAAACTGAGCCTTTAAATCTGCATTTTCCCAGGATCCCTCACACATGTTCCCAATCAGAAACCAAGCTTCCAGCTCCCATTTCTAACAGTAGCATGAGTCATCACGTCTCTGTGTCACTAACTGCCTCTCTCTAATTTTCCTCCGTCGATCTCTCCTGATGCTTTCTGATCTCGGAAAAGAGGTCCACTCCGACAACATGGCCTGCAGGAGGCAGACACGTTTTCTACATGGCAGCACAACAAAGGTCTGCGTGACACTATAAGCTTAAACTCTGACACAAAGTCTGCCAGCTGACACTATAAGCAAACACAGACAATGAAGAGGGACGTGGCCAAGCCGATTGTTGAGGACTGTCTGGAATCTGTTCGCTCTTCAAAGGCTGATTTTACCAGCACGACCACAAGCCTGGTTTATACTTCTGCATCAAAACTATGCTGTAGTGGCCTTCTTGGCTGTCAACACTACATATAACCTATATTCCAAAAAAGTTAGGACACTGTGTATCAAGGAAATAAAAACAGAATGCAAAGATTTGCAAATCTCATGAAACCATGTAGAAGTATTTTGCAACTAGCTAGTTTAATTGGCAACAGGTCAGTAACACGTCTGGGTATAAAAGGAGCATTTTACAGAGGCAGAGAATCTCAGAATTAAAAATGGTCAAAGGTGCACCTATATGTGAAAAACTACTTCTTAGAATTTTGGAGTCATTTTGGAAAAATATACATCAAAGTAAATATAGTTCTGGAATGAAAATCCCTGCATGGTCTCAGGAAAACTCCCAGAAATGATTGTCTGTCAACACAGTTGGTTATGCCATCCTATTGATACTGATGGTTAAAACTGTATCATGCAAAGAAGAGGCCAGATGTGAACAGGAACAAGAAACAGCGCTGTCTTCTTAAGGCCAAAGCTCATGTAAAATGGACTGAGGCAAAATGGAAAACTGTTCTGTGGTCAGAGGAATCAAAATTCCTCACAGACGTGGGAGTGACTGTGGCTCAGTTGGTAGAGTCTGGATGGCTGTGACCAAGGTTATTATAGTTAACTAAAACCAACTAAATAACTCAAATGTTAAAATCATTTTAGTTAGCTGAAACTACATAAAACTAAGCTTTAACAGAAAAACCTACTAAAACGAACTAAAACTGTATAGTGTGCTTACAAAACTAACAACATGAAACAAAACTAGAGACAAAATATCCTTACTTTCAGTCTTTGATACAACCATGCTGCCTGGCACCTACACTCAAGAGTGAAATGGCCTGATTTGATTGGCTAAGACTTTCTACAGTGGTAGTTATAGCCTATGTCTGGAGTTGTTTTCAAACATCAACTTTAAATCAATAAAGTAATAAATAAAGAGAAGCCTGTTTGGATATGTTTTTTAAAAATGTATGATGTTCACTGAGCCCTGACATGTATCCAACAGAACTAAAACTAACACTAAAACTAACTAGAAAAGCATTAGCCCTACCTCCCAACAGTGAAGAATCCTTTAAAAAATTCCTGGATCCATCCCCATGTGCCCCCCACCATGGCTGTCGCCGATTACTCCTTCCCAGTGGGGTGGAAACACAGTGAGGCAAAGCTTTGACTTCGCTATGGGTGGACTGTCATGGCGGATGCATTGCCTGCTGATGCCAACAGATGCACTGACAGTCTCACCCATGGTCTCACTGGATGACTGGAAGTCATGGCAGAGGGTGAGTATTCCTCTATTCCTCCCAGCATAGTGAGTATTCTCGCAATAATTCGGTCTTTCTCTCTGTTATGCTCCGACTTGTCTCCTCGACCAGGTGTACATCTTTCAAAGTCTATAAACTCCAAAACTTTGAATAGAAACACACCCAAGATGCTGCTGGGATTGAAGTTACTCATGTCCGCCATCTCCTGGTGTAAAGTGGTAACAGCGCAGAGCTCCGCCATTCGTACTATCTCCCAACTGTACAGAATCCTTAAAAAATTCCCGAATCCAGACGGTGATCTGGATCAGTCCCAAAATCTAATCATTTCTTTCTTATGCCATTTCTGACATTTCCTGAATTTTTCATCAAAATCTGTCCACAACCTTTTGAGTTATGTTGCTAACAAACGAACAAACAAACTAACAAATTAACAAACCCACGCGATCACATGACCTCCTTGGCAGAGGTAATAGAAACTAAACTGAAAGGAAGTGTTTCTTCAAAATAAAAACTAAATTAAACTAACAAACCTGTGGTCAAAACTAATAAAAACTAAACTGAAATTGAACATAGAAAGTGAAAATGAAAAAAAATAGAAACTAATGAAAATTCAAAACTATTATAACCTTGGTTGTGGGTTCGATCCCCAGCTCCTGCAGTCATGTGTTTGATGTCTCCTTGGACAAGACTCTTAACCACAATTGGTTCCCACTGCTTCAGCGTGTAAATTTGTATTAATGCCCATGATTAGCTAATACTGATGGCCAATTCTCCACAGCAACTTCTGCCATCAGTGTGTGAATGAGGAGTGAATGTGTGAAAGAATATGAAATGGTAGGGTATGACCAGCAGTGTAGTCAGATTACTAGAAAAGCACTTCACAAGTTCAAGTCCATTTACTGATAAGACACTGACCCTGCAGACTAAAGAGTAACAATAATAGAAATATATTTAAATCATAAGCACCTTTCTCAACACTGAAGGTCACTTTACAGACAAAAACAAGAACATCAGATAAAAACTAACACAGTATAAAATGGGACAAGGTAATTACAATGAATAAGCAATCCTGAACAAGTGGGTTTTGAGTCTGGATTTGAAGAGAGGGAGAGAGTCAATATTTTGGATGTTTGGGGGAAGTGAGCTCCAGAGTTGGGGAGCAGAGTGGCTGAAAGCTCTGCTCCCCATGGTGCTGAGACGGGCGGAGGGCACGGTAAGTGGATGGAGGAGGAGGATCTTAGGGAGCGGGAGGAGGTGGCGGTGTGGAGGAGATCAGACGGATAAAAGGGGTTTTCTTAACTTGACCAGAAGCCGGTGAAGCTGCTGTAGGACGGGGGTGAAGTGGGTGAAATGAGGGAGTTTTGGTGATGATGCGAGCAGCTGAGCTCTGAACCAGTTGAGGTATTGCCAAGGTGAAGGAGGATGATGATGAGGAGAAGGGGCCCCAGGATTGAGGAGGCATCTAGCTTGTTGACCCGGCACAGTTCTAAAGCCTACACCTCTGATGGTATGGGGTTGCATTAGTGCCTATGGCATGGGCGACTTACACATCTGGAAAGGCACTATCAGTGCTGAAAAGCAGAGGTTTTAGAGAACGTGTTATCAGGGAAGGCCTCAGGGAAGGCTTCACCAAGTGCTGAACTGGCCTGACTGCAGTCCAGACCTTTCACCAGTAGAAACATTTGGAGCAACATAAAATTAAATCAGCTAGAATTATATATGAAACAAAAATGGGACAACATACAGCTACTGGTTTCCTCACTTCCCAGATGTTTCCAGACTGTTGTTAAAAAGAAGAGGGGATGCTACACAGTGATAGACATGGCCCTGTCCCTACTTTTTTGAGACGTGTTGCTGCCGTTAAATTCAAATGAGCTAATATATTTCATGAGGCAGTAAAATAACTCAGTTTCAACATCTGATATGTTGTTTATGTTCCAGTGGGAAAAAATACTAGTGCATGACATTTGATAATCATTTCATTCTTTTTATTTACATTCAACACAGCGTGCCAACTTTTTTGGAACTGAGGTTGTTTAATAATCTTTGGCGGTTATGTTTCACCATTCTTCAGTCAAAGGCTGCCAGGAACAGAAAAAGAAATGACAAAAAGCTCCCATTGTCTTGGTGTAGTTTTCATAGAACTATAATGGAAATAAAATAAATTTACAGTTCATACAGAATTATATCCTGCGGCTCCACTGCCTCTGTCAAAGACCAATTCTTTCCCTTTCTGCTGAGTTTGTAGATGTTTTTATACAGTGTGCATTGTGCAGTTTCTGCAGCATGTGTTGAAGATTCTATCCATTTCTATCGCATGCTTAAGTGTACACAGGCCTGTCCCTCAGGGTGCATTCACTTCTCCTTCTGTTTGCTTCTCTCCTCCTGAAAGCTCTGTTTGAAGTTTCTTTTTTAGTATTCCACTGCACAATTACACAATGCCTGTCAAGACGTCCAAACACATTTACTCAAATGTGTTTGCACTCTAACAATACGTCTGCAGGAAGGTTTACTATCTCTCAGTCAAAGTCGTTTTTTTGCTAGGTTAGAAGTAGCCGCAACTGGTACCATGGTTTTTATTCTCAACAGTCCAGCAGTGTTGTCAACAACAACGAGGACAACAGTGCATGCTGGAAAGATGGAAATGAGTGCAGGAATGTAGGGCAGGAATGACAAAACATAATAAAATACGCTCACCTCAAGTGGTTGTGTTTTGAGGAGCAGGCAAACTTTAGAGCATGTTCGGTATCTGCTGTGAGCTCTTGATAAATGGCACAAACAGCAGAATAACAATCACATGAAGACTGTCAACCTGCTGCTCACCCACACACCTCCCAGCCACCATACTTTCTAATATTATCTTCCAGACCTCGACTTTTTCTTTTGCTATTATTTGATATGCTGCACACCACTGTGGCATCAATATTTCAGGTGCCAGACACAAAAACAGTAACAAGAAATGTACCCAAGCAGCAGCTGCTTTCTCAGCAGCATTCAATCAAATAATAAAATAATATATTTCTACATTATGTGCCCAATGCTGCTTTAAGGACTAAGAAAGACATTGAGAAGAGAAGCATGTTTGAGTCAGCTCCCCTCGCGTGGGCCCACAGGCAGGGTTTAGCTCCGACTAAAAATACCCAGAGCGGCTGCTATGCTATTTGGCACTCGTAGCCCTCGCAGACTTAAAAAAGTAGCTCAAAGAAAGTGAAATGTATTGTTTGTGAATGCTGTGGGTTTGTGAGATATGAGCATATTTCAGTCTGCTGTATTTAAAAAGATGTTAAACAGCAACAGCAGCCAACGACTGCCAATCATCAAGTGAATATACTCTGAGATGATCATCATGCAATGCTGCCCAGAATGTTAGCACCTGTGAAAATTTTCATTTCCCACAAATCTACGCCAAGTCGCTCATTTGCATCTGTTTAGATTCTTTGGAAGTAGTTTGAAAAGTAAGAGTGAAAGAGAAGGTTAGGCCGCGGCGAGCTCTCGGCCCGCACAGTCCCAGGAACACAACCAGTGATAAAGGATTCATATTAAAGACAGATTATTGTTTTCTCACCACACAATGCCTAGCCTTCAATCCAATGGACCTCACTGGATGAAAAGCATTACTCATACTGTCATTTCCCTCTGCCACTGCAGGGTCAGCCATATGGGACTCCAGCTCTATCACAACGCTCCATCAAAGTCGAGACGTGATTCTGGAAGTCGAGAGAAAAACTCCCCACAGGACAAGTGTGACAGACATTTTAAGTGAAGAATATGTTACTGCTGGGCCACTGCTGGCCTTAAGGCTTTACTCAGAAAGTCACAAAGTTTGGCTCTGACATTTACGCAGTGTTCAAACAGCTTGGTTTATGAATTATGAGGGCCTACATTTACTATTAGCCTTTTTTTCCCACAGGTAGTTACGAAGGACCTTTTATCTTAGAAGACCTTAAAAACACAGTCACTAAAAAGGTTCTTCCCAGTCACATGATCCTAACGATAGGGGGCAGGAAGTAAAGAACAGGTGTTAGAAATCACTGGGAACAGGAGAAAGCAAGCAAAGCTCTACATGGACCTGCACACTGCACTTACTATCAGAAAATGTCTAAATACACAGAGAATGATCTCTACACTTTTAGTTTCTTTTTACCACCGCTTAACTGACTTACCCAGCATAACAGTGATCAATATCACTAATTAGTCAGCCCTGCAGATGTCCTGCTACATATCTAGCCAGATGAAGAAAGACAAGAATCTAGAGGAGTCTACTACTGAGCTAAGAGGCTAACTGTGCCTCTTTAACAGCTTTTCTCCATCATTATGTCATGCTTCTAACCCTTTAAGCCCTCAGTTATATTCCTGAACCATTTTGTCTCTCCAGGATTTTTTGTCTTTTAAAACTTGTAAAACATCAGCTCTTTGGTGCACAGTCAAGCTCTGAACATCCTTTTTTCAGGACAATCTGGACTTTAGGAATATCTGTGCTGCAGTAATGTCACTTGACTTTTGAAAAAAGTTATTGGACTTTAAAGACAAAAGAAAAAAAAGGGAACTAATTAAAACTGCTGCTGCACGGTGGCACAGGGATTAGCGCTTTCGCCTCACAGCAAGAAGGTCCCTGTCTCCCTTCCTAGTCAGAGCCTTTCTGTGCAGAGTTTGCATGCGTGGGTTCTCTGCAGGTACTCTCGCTTCCTCCCGCCACAAAAGACATGCTCCTTAGGTTAAATGGTGACTCTAAATTGCCTGTAAGTGTGAGTGTGAGCGTGTCTGGTTGTCTGTCTCTATATGTCAGCCCTGCGATTGACTGGCATCCAGTCCAGGGTGTACCCCGCCTCTCACCTAATGACAGCTGGGAAAGGCGATATATATATATATATATATATATATATATATATATAGATAGATATATATATAAAATGAAATAATCAATGAATCTCTCTTTCTCTTCATTATGAGATATTTAGTTCAAAATCAGAGTTACTGGTGTGGTTTTAGTCTTTCAGTACCCTGGAAAATCATCCAAGTTCAAGGCTCACTAAAAAAGCTTCCTTTTACGGTTTAACGGCATGGCACAACGGCTGGCTTCATTCAGAAAGAAAAGGATGTATTTACAATTTATGCTTTGAAAGTTGACTTATAGAAACCTGTGTCTCTTCTTGTTGTATAAATCAGCCATGGTTTCAGAGGGTAAAACACTGATATACCATTAGCCACGTAATCATTGTGGGGTAAGCGACAGAGTAATGATTCTGTTCTATGAAATGGCTCTTTTATGTTTACCACAGACGCTGGCTCCCATTTGAGAACAATGTTGTTTCTTCCTTTTTTTGTCATGATTTGGAACAAATTTAAAGATACACTGGTCCCAAATGAGGAGCTGTATGGAAGCTTAAATCTCTGACAGGTCCAAGAAATAGAGCCGACCAATCAGTGTCATTTGAGGAGAACAAGGCCGTAGCTACCAGTGGGGTTTAGTTGTACTGATAGGGTAGCAATGGTTGACACTAGTGTAGAGATTAGCTCAGATGAAGCTATGGTATAGCACCACTTTCATCAAAATACTGAAAGCTTTTCTTGGCAGAAAAGATGTTTTTGCTCTTGTCCCTACTGGCTTCAGCATGAGTTTCATCCACCAACAAGCCCATAAACAACCTGTCGAGCTCAGGTTACAACGGGAGCTGCACATGCCAAATACCACAATTTTTGTGTCACTCCGATTGACCAGTAAGTCCTGCCTTTACAAAAACCCTTTCTATGGGATGTTCCCAGATGAATGCAATATATAAAACAGTCTTTCTGCAACTTTTCTGTTGTAGCTTTATGGTAGCTGAAGCTGTGAAGCTCAAACAGTCACTATGATGTTTGTTAGACCATGGTGGAACTCACTGACACTTTAGTGCAGGTTATGCCTATATTCACCTGCAGGTTTATGATGTGTGTAGTCAACCATAAGTACTGCAGGATGAAACTCCCACTCCACCACCTGTCACCTGTCTGAGCTAACCAGCTCTAACTTGTTTCTAATGCCAGCCTGTCCAGCTACACCCACCTCGTCACACCACGAATATTAGCTAACATCACAGCCATTAATCTCCTTTTTAATTCCTCTTTATTTTTGTTTTTATTAATGTACTCACCCTAACCAGCAGGATGGATACATATGTTGGAAGCACTTTAAGTAGTAAAGCCCTATGACCACACAGCATACAATGATATCACAAATTATTACCATAAATTATTCATAATTACTCACTCAGTATTCATCTATTCAAGGTCATGAGCCCTAGCTCCGATATACACCAAATGGATGCTTCTTCCTTGTCACCATTAATCATCAGAAACAGATAACTGGTGGGCCGCCTCCAAGCTCATGTCAAGGATTCTTCATCATTACAATAGTGGGTGTTCTCAGAGACAGCATAAAGTGCATGGTGGCAGTTTGTTAATGGCTCCAGCATGCAATTATTACACCATTAGTGTTGTTTCTAACGAAAAACAGCTCAGAGCGACGAATAAACTAATCTGCTGTATAAGTGATGTCAGCTAGAAACAAACACATTTTAAACATAGTGTGAGGCCCCGGAGCTGTGCGCCCATGCCTTCCCTCACTAACAAGGCCTTTCCATCACCGTCCTCATATGCAATATGAGCCAACTCGTAAGCAAGCAACAAGACTGTAGGAGTGGTGTCCAATTAAGTGGGAGTGAATGACTCCTTCATTAGGCCGCTGTAAAGCGGTCGCAGAGCAGTGAGCAGGAACAGGAAGAGTTACATCAGCCTGAGAATGACACTCAAAATGAGGCCGGCAGGAGGGCAGAGCAATGGATGACTGGCTGTCTTTAAAGACATTCATAAACCTTTATTAGTATTGGACATTTAGTGTTAATAGAATGAAACAGAGAGAGGAGATAGTCACTGCTCTGGTGGGGAAAAGGTGAGGAGTTCAGCTTTCATCAAGCATGAATTTAATAAATGTGGACTGAAGTTAACCTGACACACCAGATGGATTTGTTTTGTTACAAATCCATCTGGTAAACTTTCCATTGACAGTGTTTGGGAAAGGGCAAAGCCTCAAAGAGTGATTAGATGAATTCTGTCCGTCACATCTTTACGGGCCAATCAGAGCAACAAAACACGTGACAAACATAGCAGTAAACTCCATATAGAACTGCATGGCGACTGTAGACATCAGAACATGACTTTTGTCGTTGTTGAAAAGAAAACTCACTGCTGTTCATTGTTCTTCTTTTAATGGAGGAATGTCGTCAAGTTCTGATAAAACTGGCGCTTTAGCAGCATCCACACTAACGTCTTCCACCATAATTGCACCAGCCTCTTCTCCCTGCTTGCTTACGTCACGACCCCGCTTAAAAGTCCTGTCCCTCAAAGCTGATTGGTCCTTTCACTTTCTAACGGGGCCCAAACAGTTCAAATGGGAACTTTGCAAGTTGGATTCACCAGTGAGAAACACAGAAACAGGTGAATCCATCTGCTTTGCAAGTTTAGACTGAAGTATGGACTAAACAAGAACAAAGCCATCCTGGAGATACACAGATAAAAACATAAAAGTCACATTTTCTAGATAACCTTGACAGATTTGAGATTATAATTGATGACAGAATTTACACAAGTATAGGCAGACTTTATGTTAGCAAGCAGATTGCAAATGTAGTTGATTTGAGCTCTGTTAACTAGAGGAAATAAACAAATTAACCAATGCAAAGCCAGAAAACAGCTCAGCTCAGAGAAAAAGACTCCAAGTGACAGTGCTTTACTATTCTGATTTACAGATCCTGCTTGTTTTTGGCATAAATGACAACTCTAGTGAAACTACATAAGGGGAAACAATTCATCAGAATCTGTTTCATATAAACTTCAGTGTTTTCTATGCAGATCTATCTTACAGGCTCTACATATCTTCACATTTGCTTGCTACGTGCTGGTGCTGCCAGATGTTATCCTGCGCAATCAAAAAACAGCTGGAGTAGAATTTTGAGAATAATTCAGTTAATGTTTGGCTTCGAAGTAAAGATGAGCAGTGACTCATCAATCTGTAAAAAAACTTGACAGAGAGTCGTCAAAAAAAATGTTCCATGTCTCTTTTCTCAAGGGACAAGGCCACGGGCTAATATGGGTTACTTATAATGTTTGACCCTCAGGCAGCACTACAGTAAAAAAGAGCCATGATTCTGAGATGGAAATCTCTGCACAGGCTCAGGAACACAGTTAAAGCTGCATCATGCAAAGAATAAGCCATGTGCCTTCCCTGCCCTCTCTGGGCCAAAGCTCATTTATAATTGACTGAGGCAAAATGAAAAACTGTTCTGTGGTCAGATGAATCAAAATTCAAAAATATTTCTGAAACTAAAGATTTCTAAAGAGGACAGGGACCAACCAGCTTATCAGCACACAGTTCTAAAGCCTACATCTCTGATGGTATGGGGTTGCATTGGTGCCTATGGCATGGGCAACTTACACATCTAGAAAGGAACTATCAATGCTGAGAAGTAGATCACAACATCATGGCTTCACAGTAGAAGAGTGCAGGTGCTGAGCTGGGCTGCTTGCAGTCCAGAGCTTTCACCAATAGAAAACATTTGGAGCATTGGAAAACTTCGTATTTGGAAGAAAAGAGGAATCATGACTGTATATCAGACAAGAATGGGACAACATTCCTCTCCCAAAACTTCAGGAACTGGTCTCCCAACTTTGTGAGATGCGCTCAAATTGAACTAATATTTCTCATTGAATTGCAAACTTTCTAATTTCAATATCTGATATATTCTTTATGTTTTACTGTTATGGGTTTATGAATTTGAAAGTCATTGCATTCTGTTTTTGTTGACATTTTACACAGTGTCCCAACTTTTTTGGAACTAGGGTCTAACAGGTTGAATGTAGTTGTGTATATATTAATAAATGACACTAATGTTAACTCTATGCCTTCATATGAAGGATTTTCTTTAAGAGGAAGATGAAAAAATAAGAAAATATGAGAAAAGCACATTTAATCACCATGTTGCCTTTATGCAACCCATCATGACTTCATAAACAGTTCTCAGAGTTTTCGTTTAGCACTGAAGAGTTTAAAAACCGGTGCAATTAACTGTTTTCAAAGATGGCTGTGATTTCTATCCTTTTCTAAACTCTACCTTTTGTTAAATATGAGCCTACAAAGTAAGTCTTACGTTCAGAGATGTAGTTCTCTCAAGCAAACAATCCCTGAAAGCACCATCATTGTCTAGACTTTAAAACTGAAGCCTGACTTTGTTATATTTGACAGAGAACAGCTGCCAGCAGTGTTATTGGACTTCTGACTCCTCCATTAACCTGGAGGTTCAGTTATACAGCGGTGATTAACATGTCATAAAATTCCTCTTTTTTAAAGCTTTATAAAGGTAGAGCTGTTATAATGTCACAATGGACCACAGCCTTGTCTCTAAAGAGCCATTCTTCAGGAGGAATAAAGGAAAAATTCTGAATTCATTTTTATTATTAATGCTGTTAGGTTCTTTTTAGTCCCTGTACAAAAGTGCAGCTGCTGTAAAGAAGGTGCTTCCAGTGATATTATGGAATAAATGAAACATGCTTTGCTCACTCTGCGCTCTCCTTGACATCCACAGCTCCCTGTATGTAAGGAAGCCTTCAAGGACGTAGGACTGCAGAGAGCAATTTAGAGGAAATGGGTCTGTAATAATGACATTATAGACACATATGTATGGGAAATGTTTCACTTAGTTTCTTATACATCAAACCAATAAGAAAGATGAAGAGAAAATACTTCTGTTATCCAAAACTAGAGACTTCAAACTGGCTTCATCACACCATTTATTATCTCCATCCTTAAAACAATGAAAGACTTTAGTCTTAATCACATTTCTATGAAAACACAGCCAGTCTGCAGCATTCAAAGGGTGAGAGGAATCTTAGACAAACAGGAGATGACACTTGTTGATTTCAGCTGTCACATTCAGTCATGATTAAAAGCTTCATAGATGCATGTTATGTTAGCATCATGTCATTTATGTCATTACTCTCTATTAAAGAACGCTACGGGGAAAAAACAACAAAACTGATTCTTCACATTCATTATCACCTCTAGGAAAATGGACCTGCCTTTCTTCTTTGTGTCTTTGATTATGCTGCTGCTTGTGTCCTTTCAGAATGGTGTATATGTTATTAGTGATGTGAAAGTGATAATTGACAACAAAGGGTTTCATAAAGCATTGTGGGATACTTTGAGTCTATAAATTGTGTTGTTATTCTTGCTAAACATGCATGAAGTGATAAAAAACTGTGCACTCACAATGTAAAGGTGTGGCAGAATGATATTGACATGCACAAACGTGCAGATCCTGTTTCAACCTCTCTTAACACTTCCAAAGATAACAGACAGAGAGCGTCACTTCATCCCCAAGTTATGCCTCTGCAGAGTTCACAGTAAAGGTCACAAGGTCATACATAACACCTTTAGAATAACACTGGGGTTTGGGCTGAACATGCAGGTTGAACTTGTTATTTGTTGCTATTCTTATTGCTTTCGTTTGATGTTTGCCAGTGTAACACTGCATCATATTGCAATTGCAATTGTTGCATGTATTTACCAATTAAGGCTTTTGCACATTAAGGATGGTGTGCATAAACAGCACAAAATTATGAATGAATCTGAGGCAATTTCTGACAACCCTTTCTATGAACATAAGGAGAGATGTGATGCTCTGAATAAACTATGCACATTGTAAAAACATTTGTGCTGCAGTGTGTTTTTCACTATCCTCTTCAGATTCAGATTATCTTTACTGAAGGGAAATCAGGTTTGCAGGAGGGGCACAGAAAAAAACAAAGTACACAAAAGACAAAGTATACCAAAAGAAAAAGTAGACAAAGAAAAAATGGGCAGAAAGATAAGACCCAAATTAAACAACCTTGAAGTCAGACATAAAAATCCATCCATCCATCCATGGTTCTATGAATCCCTGTATCCATGCACCCATGAATTAATCCATCCAGCTATCCATCCCTCCACTCATCCATCCGTCCATTCCTCCATCCATCCATCAATACATCATCAATGCATCATTCTCTTCATGGTTTCATGAATCCCTGTATCCAAGCAACCATTGATTAATCCATCCATCCATCCATCCATCCATCCACCCAACCTTCCCTCCATCTGTCCATCTTTCCGTGATCTTTTCTGATTCCTCTGTTTTTTATATATATTCATCCTGTTTGGATGAAAGAGCAGACCTTTATCAGGGTCTTTTTCATGAGTAAGCTGGCCTTGAAATTGAGCTAATAAAGTTTTAAGCTCACATTATTTAGTCAGGAGAGGAACACGATTACTGCTTTGCCACAACAACATGGATGGTAAATGATCTCTTGTTCTCCTCCTCACTTTCTGTGTGGACACGCTAACTTTACAGTATGTATGTGTCACCACAGAAAGAAAAGTGACAAAAGGAGAAAGGATATGATGCAGATTTACACATTTCATAGCTCTCTTTTGTCCCAAACATGGCGAAAAGATAAAGTTCGGCCATTTCTGAAGACATCATCAAACTTCATAATTCATGAACTCAAAACAGTCAATAAAGTTTGACTTACAAATTGAGAAAACTATCAGGGGAACTAATATGGTCTTCTCTTGTGAACACAACCCATTTAAAGGCACCATCAGGGTTACACTGATAGGCTGGTGCAGAATAAATGATAAATATCTGTCATAACTTTGGCCAGCTAAGATCTTGGTTTCCTTGCATATCTAAAGCAAACAAATGCTTTCATGGCTCTTCACATGATATCTGCTGACCACAGTTTATAGCTGCAGTGTTTAATTAGCTGGTTATGTTGATAAGGAGTCAGAGGCTGAATAGATAGCTCTGTTTCTCAGATCTTTGCATTCTGTTGTAAGTCTGATGTGTGAGGACCCCTGTCTGTTGTCTATAATTCACTCTATGTTCTCGGGCTAGAATACATGTCTGATAAACTGGCATAATAAAAACCTCCAGACCCCGATGATCAGCCGGGAGCCATCTGATAACTGTACCAGACTTAAAACAAAACAGGGTGAAGCGGGGGTTAGTTTTCCCACTTCATGTATAAGACAAAGCTACCATAAGATCTCAGACTTGACCTAACTGTGACTCTCTTCAAGTGAGTTTAAAAGCATGTGCTGTGTTCTTCCTCCATGTGATATTTAAATTTCAATCTGCTTAGAGCTGCCCTTTGCCCTTTCTTTTTTGTTATTTTTATTTTTAAATGCCTTAAAGCTCTTGGAATTGACTGTAAGGATGCTCAGTGTCTGCTTGGTCTTAACTTCAACTTAGCTGAGTGAAGAAAACAGACAAGTGGGCCGTGACATTGTTTAACCCCAGAACCTCTATTAGTAAGATGTTCTCTGTGCCTACACTGATTTCTGTTGCATTCGATGTCTTTATCTCAGAATGTTTTGTTTTAAAATTCATCCCTGGATCTGCATCATAGCTTAAGTTCACAATCCTGGGGATGGAGATCAAACTCGGGTGTGTAAAAATCCAGTTCTGTATTAAAGTAATAAAGTTTTAGTTTATTGATTCTGCTATTGTGCATCATGGGTTTCAGGCCCAGAGAGCCTAATCTGGAGAACTGGGAGAATTACTGGTGGACTGGTGTACAGGGGCAGTAAACAGATCATACAGGCTGCAGTCATGAGGTGTTTTTAATGTTCTCCCTCACAACTCTGTTTCTTTCTCTGCATCTTCCTGTCTCCTCTCCAGCTGCATCTCCTCACTGTTCTGTGCACATCAGAATTTAGATCAATCCAAAACACGGTACCTCCATCTAGTAAAAATGTTTATCCTCTGTTGAAACCCAAGGTGAAATCAGCAGACCAGACGTGAATTAGCAGACTAAATGAGCAGTTATATTATGATGTGTTCAAGACCCGCTCAGTAGAAATGACAATTTTGCAAAGGTAATTAAGAAGTCAGGATGTGTTTAGGTGTCACATCAAGAAGACAAAAAGACTGTCTTTAGTGAGACACTTGAAAAAATACAGATTTGAAGATAAGAAATGTACTTATTTATAAAGATAAAATAGATAAAACCATGTTTTTTTTTGTTTGTTTTTTACTCAATGTCTCCTCAGCTTGTTACACTCAGTGTTAATTTTGACAGCAATTTTTAATTTTAATCTTCGTTTTTGTCTTTAAATGAAATGCATTTTAGTTTTAGTCACATTTTAGTCATTGCTATCCTTTTTAGTGTTAGTCTAGTTGTAGTCCATAAAAAGTCCTCACATTTTAGTCTTTACTTTTAGTCCAAGCATTTATTCTCTTGCCTTTATCTGGTACCAAATCGTGGTAGTGTGTTCTCTAAACCCTGTCAAACCTGGGGTCCCTGCTTTCTACGGCTGAAAGTCATTAGAAATAGCTACAGCTACAGTGTTTCTTGACAGATTTACCCACAGTGGAAAAATATCACCGATTCTGAATATCCGACAAAAACTACATTGCGTTTTAGTCTAGTTTTAGACTAAACTAAACTTAGTTTTTTTCAGTTTTAGTCATCACTGGTCTATTTTTGTTAGTCTTAGTCTAAAAAAAGGCTGTTGAACATTTTTAGTCATAGTTTTAGTCGACAAAATTAACACTGGTTCCACTACTGATGAAAGTGTATTGCTAATTTGTCTTTCCAACAAACAGAAGTCTGGAGATTATTTAGCTACAAACTTGGATCAGTAATGATAATGAAAAGGGCAGCGTTTTTTATCAAAAGACAAAAAAATCTCCATCTGTGTGAAAAACTGTGATTTAAAAAGTACAAACATCTTATTATGGAGCTAAATCCATGCCAAAAGTTTTGTTCATGTGAAAAAAATTATAATAATTGAAAAAAAAAAAAAAATTGAAACCGGTGTTTATAATTTGAGCCTGAATTAAAAAAATAAAATAAAATCTTTGAACTGAAACTAAAAATAAGTACAAGCGAAGTTTTTTTTTTTCCAATTTAAATGTACGTTTAATTCAGCTCTGAAATTATTTCAATGAAATCATTCATTTTAATTTTTTATTCTTAAATATATTTTCGCATTTGAGTTGTTATTTTTCACATTCAAATCTTGTTGTTTTACACTTTGTTTCACTTTATTTTTGGTTTCAGATTTTTTTTTTTTTTTTTTTTCCACTTTCAGATCGGATTTTTTCAGGTTCAAACTTTTGGCCCTGTTCTGGCGTGGGGGGCGTGGTCTCGACTGAGAAGGGTGTGGAATTGAGAGCGACAGCTTGGCAAAGAAGGAGCCTTCCCCAATTATGTTGCCTTCAGGAAATGTGGGTACTTTGAGATACAAGACTCAAACCTTTCTATACACTGTAATCACCTAATTAGCTGAAAATATAGGGATGCTGAGGACAGAGTCGGCTTTTACAAGCTGTTTTAGGCAACACTTGGCAATTATTTATCTTTTAAAGCATTAAAACATGCATATTGTTACGTTTATCACCCATACTTAAAGAAACTACATTTTTCACTTCCATATTGGACTGTGAAGGCAACGCAGCATCACAGATTACAATGGCGTCTTTCTTACAGTCATCTTACAAAAGAATAGTAAATAAAGCAGCAATTTTATAGTATGAAGGTTGCAAAAGAATTTTAAAAAGATAGTAAACCATAAAAATGTGTTTCTGGACCTTTCAGCAAACGTCTATCGTTGTCTAATAGATACTTTATGGATTTGTCTTTAGACCAGTGAAGCCACCGGCTCATGTCCTCCAAGGCAAGACTTCCTTTTCCACGTGGCGTTTACCTCTACAATGTGAATGCTGTTATTTCTTAGACTGTATCTTTTTTTTTTTTTTTTTGGGGGGGGGGAATAACAGCAGTATAAGCATGAAAAATGAACTCATTTCAATAAGGTTTTTAAAGAAATTAAGAGGAATACTTTTTTTTTCCCACAAAAAGACACGGTGAGGTGCAGATAGTTATAAAAGAAAAAGTCAGGCTTTGTTAATTCTGTCCTTAAAAGGAGGGAAAATAACTTTTAATGTTGTGTTTTTTGAATGAAGGGAATCTAACAGCTGATTGGCTTCAAAAGATTGATGAAAAAAAAATGTGGTTTCTGTAAAACACCTAACTTCAACAGCACCCTTAACCTTTCTGAGATCAATGACCAATCAGAAGAGTGGTGAAGAGTTTAAGGACCACCACATTTTCTCCAGAAATGTCTTCTTTATGTTCTCTTTCATTCATGGCATCACTGCTCTGCCAACATATCTGACAGTTAATAAACGGAGAACTAGTGTGGGTGACTGTGAGTGATGACTTCCTGAGCTGCATGTAGAACGGATCTAGATCCTTCCATCAGTCTATCATGTCAGGAGGGTCAAAGGACGACAACTTTCATCAAGTTTTTATTCTCATTAATGACTTCCCAGTGGTAAGATTTGATAAGATGAAACTTTAATGATCCCATGTGGGAAACTGATGAGATGTCACTTTATAATTCTGAGAGAGTCAAACGGTTTCAAACCTCGGGCACTTGATAAAAGCTGTCAGCAGGTCAGAAATCTGACTTTCATTCGCAGTCTTCCACGTTCAAAAGAAGCTAAATACGTTCCTGCTTTGTGAGTGTCAGACTGAACAGAAATGTACTAAATACACCACAATGTAGCCTAAGACAGTGGCAGCCATCCTTTTTTCCTCAAAGACCCCCCATTTTTTTTAAAGAACTGAGCCCCCCAATCACCCACAGAGAAAAACTGTGACACACTGCTGTCTACAATCAACATTAAATTCATTATTTCTTTGGTAAAACTTAAAGAAGCTAGGTTTACATGTGATATTCCTACATGTTGGTGTTTAGGCCCCTCCTCAGGGGTTTGGACCCCAGGTTGGAAGCTGCTGGCCAAAGATTCAAGACAATATTTCTGTGATTTCTAGTTTAAACTGAAAGAGCAACAAGTATAAAGGAAAACATTAATTTCCCCATTATTATTATTTTTAAAAAGATCTATTACAACATAAAACATAAACCACTAGAGAACGGACAAGATGGCAGGTTCAAACATGGCAAAGACATTTGTCAGAGAAAATAAACAGACAGCGATGGACAACCTAATGGACAGCCATGTAGATTATCAATGCCAGTGGTGAGAGGCATGAGTATCATCTATGGAGGAAGCTGGAGAACCCACAATGGAAGACGATGATGAGCTACGTCTCTTACAAATAAAATGCTTTTATCACAGATGTGAGTTTTCCAACAGCAGCATCAGCCAACACCACAAATGTGACAAACAACAAGAACATGTGCAAACAAAACAGTGATAACTGCATAACAGGCAGCATCAGAACAGATTCAAACAGTTCCCTTTGACATCATAGCCAAGGGCATGCTGGGAAAAAAAAAAAAAAACTCTGCTCACATACCCCCTGTTTTTTTAGAGCATTTTCACAGGTGACCATGGCAACAGACAGATGAAGGGATGACTGTCAAATCTGAGCATTTAGATCAGGGGTTCTCAACATTGGGGTCGGGACCCCATTTGGGGTTGTGAGACACTGAGAGGGGGTCTCCAGATGCCTTAAAAAACTAAGAGTACTTTTTAAATCACACTGTTGCCATTTTACACCAATTTTGAAAAATTTTCACACATTTTTGCCACTTAAAACCCATTTTTTTTCAGTTTTTAAACTCTTTCCACCACTTTTTTCTGTCTAGTTCTAAACTTCTGAACCAAATCTTGCCATTCTCTGTCTATTGTTGGCTCTGCTGTCCCATTATTGGCACTATTAACCCCTTTTACCACTTTTTACGCCACATTTCACCATTTGATATGCCCATTTTTGCTGGTTTAACCCATTTCTATTTCTTCCAATTTCTGCCTCAGCTAACCTTTTCTTGCCAGTTTATGCCAATTTTTCAGACTATTTCACCAAATTTCCACCTATTTTTGGCACTTTAACACAATTTCAGCCACTTTTAAATCCCCTTTTACCACTTAATATGCTTGTTTTTGCAACTTTAACCCAATTTTGCCTTTTTTTTTAAATTATTATTGTTATTTTTTTTTTCCCACCTTTATCTAATTTTGGCATTTTTATCCCATTTTGGTTACTTTGAAATCCAATTTCACCACCTTTTTCACCATTTTTTTTTGCCATTATTTACCCATTTGAGCTAGTTTTAACATATTGTAATTCTGTTTTCAACTTAAGAATTTACCGTTTTAAGGAAGCTACTTCCCACACAAATTAATTTAAAAGATATTTGTTTCTTTGACAAGCATACCACAGCTTAACTTTACAGTGGACCATGGTTTTGCTGGCCCCCACTCTGGCTAGGCCCCAGGAATCTCTCCCTTTTATCCCCCTTATGGGTGGCCTTGTCTCCACATGACCATTCTTGAATGTGCATGGCTGTTCAGCCATCTTCAGGAACTGTGGGGGTCCCCGGTCTCTGGGACTTTTATTTTTGGGGTTGCAGGATGAAAAAGTTGAGAATCCCTGATTTAGATAATAAGTAAATAAATAAATAAATAAATAAATAAATAGAAATCAAATCAATGCTTTGAATTTTCAAGTGAAAACATTTTTTCTTGTTTTCTTCTTTTTCTTAACAAGCGTTTCCTGTCTGGTCCTACATTGTGTCAGTCCTTCTCTATATCTTTGCCTGACTGTCCTAAAGTTTGAGGGTTTGTTCCATTTAAGGCGCTGCATTATTCTGAGTGCACATTTGATCTCTGCTTATTTCACTATGGCATTAAAGGGCTGTCTTTCAAATGTGTCCTCCTTCCTCCATTCAATGAAGGATCCTACTGATGCATCCCTCATGTCCCAGAATATCCCATAATGCATTGTTTCACATTCCCACAAATTGGCACACATAAAATAATCACAGACTAAGCATGTGAAATGAAACATCATAATAATTATCATAATATAGAGCAGCTTTTCTTTTCATTAAACATTTTTTATTGGGTTGCGAACTGTCAGAGTAAATTGCTTATAAAATGACTTTTTTCTAATGAAATAAACTAACATATGATTCAAACTGCTGACATGTACTGCCAAAACTGGGCTATGATAATGCCATAAATATGTGAATCTGCTGATTAATAGGCAGATATCTGCTGATATCAATATGATGCTGATAAAATCATGCATCCCTACATCTAACCATTCTTTTTTGCCATTCAAACTCACTCTGTGATTTGTGGCAGTTCATCTTTTCATTGTTAAATTGCAAATCACAAATTTTATTCTGTTCCACTTTACTCTTTCAAAATAAAAGACAGTTTTCTCTGCACATGTCATGAGGTGATGTTAGCTAAAATCAAAGCCAAAATAGGCCTTCAAAATAAAAAATAAACAAATATTTCTGGAGAAATTATGTTTAACTTTGTCACCTACAATTACTGAAGTCTATATTTCCCTCTAATTGCATTTCAATTCTAGCAAAATAGATTTTTCTTTAGCTGTTTTTATGACCAAATATTAAATAATACACATATTAATTCACGTATACGTATTCACGTATAGGATACATCAAAAAGTTCCTCATTATCACTATAAGCCACTAATAAATAATTTCAATAAGTTACAGAGGTCCACAAAAGAATATAAAGTAGCACAAAAGTCATAGGAAATGCATTCATATATTCAGTTTAAATAAGCTGGGTAGCTGATTTTGCAATTCATGAAGTAGTTTCCATGTTTGGGTCACAGGGAGCACAAACATCATTTGTTGGTCTTAAGCTGAAAAAGTAAGGACACCTCTGATACAGAGGTACCAAGTCACAAAAATTAAAAAATAAAGTGAATAGGGAATCAACATATCAAGCCCTTATCTTTGTAAATCACACAGACATTTTAGATTAAACACATTTTTGTGTTTTCTTTAAGTTTATTATGAAGATTAAGATCTGTGGTGTGGTCTGACTATACAGTATCTACATCTGTGGTTGAATTGTTGGTCATAATAAAAAGGGAGAAATAGCTAGTTCCAGCATAGCTGTTAGGGTTGCTAGGCAACAGAGGCAGTGCGGACAAAAGGGTAGGGGTGGGGATGGCTGGTGACACAAACGGGGGAGTCCTCTCCAGACCAGACTGTGTCATCTCAAGTCTGCCTGAGTGATCTGAACAGGTTATGAAAGCTGGATCCTCCATGGAACTTTGAAGGCTTCAATCCCCAAAATGAAACACGACGTGAGACAACATTTCCAGTATTCAACACTCTGTTTCAGAAACCAGTAGATGACATAACCAGTCAATGTGTCACCGAGTCTTAGACAACTACAGGCATACTTTGGTGCATGTTTTGCTTCCCTATTGTGCTTTTACTCCTGCTATCAAATAAAGATAAACCTGCCAAGAAAATAATGAAACATGAGGGGAGTACGAAGAACAGCACAAACACAGGACCTCTAAGTTAACAGGGACCTTCTGTCCTTACAGCAGCAGGAGCATGGCCTTATTTTCTCAACCTTCACAGACTAGTGAGGGCCATCTGCCATGGCAGCTCTCAGATTTAAAGAGCTGGGGAAAAGTATTTTCCTCTTCCTTATTTCTTTTCTGTTTCTGCATATTTGTCACACTTAAATTTCATATCAGACAAAGAAAACCCCAGTAAATACTTTGTGGAAAAGTCATTGTTCCCCTAACTTAAGGACTGGCCGTTCCATGTTTGGTGGCAGCAACTGCAAGCAAGAATTTTCATTAAGAAGCAATGACTCTTTCACATCACCGTGGAGGAGTTTGGGCCAACTCTTCTTTGCAGAAATGTCTGAATTCAGCCTCATTGGAGGGTTTTCCTGTTTAAGGTCATGCCACAACATCTCAATCAGATTTCAGTCCAGACTTTAACTGGTCCACTCCAAAACCTTCTTTTATTTTTTTTGGTCCATTTAGAGGTGGACTTGCTGTGTTTTTCCAATCATTTTTCTGCTGCATAACATAACTGTGCTTCATGAACTGATGGCCAGACATTCTCCTTCTGGATTTTCATTATTCTTCGCTTACAGCAAGTGGTCCAGATCCTGAAGCAGCAAAGCAGCCCCAGACCATCACACCATCACCACTACATTTGAATGTTGGCCTGATGTTCTTTTGATGAAATGCTGTGTTAGTTTTACTCCAGATGGGATGGGACACACACCTTTCTAAAAGGTCCTCTTCTGTCCTCAAAAGTCTTGGGGATCACCAGGATATTTTTAGTCAATGTGAGACAAGCCTTTGTGTTCTTTTTGGTCAGAAGTGGTTTTAGCCTTGAATCTCTCCGATGGATGCCATTTTAACTCAGTATCTCTTATTGTTGAGTCATGAACTCTGACCTTAGCTGAGTCAAGTGAGTCCTGCAGGTCTTTAGATGTTGTTCTGGGTTCTTTGGGACCTCCTGGATTAGTTGTCGATGCATTCTTGGAGTCATTTTGGTAGGCCGGCCACTCCTGGGAAGCGTCACCACTGTTACAAGTTTTCTCCATTTGTGGAAGATGGCTCTCACCATGGTTCTCTGCAGTTCCACAGCTTTATAAGTGTCTTTGTAACCTTTTCCAGACTGACAAATGACAGTGACCATCTTTTTTTGGATGGCACCATAAGGTGGTGCTTTTTAGATCTTTTAGCCTATTTCATTTTGTCAGAAAGGTTCTGTTGAAGGGATTTCTGGATTCAGCAGGTCTGGCAGCAATCAGGTCTGGGTGAGGCCACATAAATTACTCTCAGCTTAAAAAAAAAGGCTTGGATGGCTCTTTTTTCTTGTGTTAAAATGTGTCCAATGACTTTAAACATTTAAGTGTGACAAATATGGAAAAGAGAAAACAAAGAAAGAAGAAGAAAACGGGAAGAGTGCAAACACATTTTTAAATTACAGTGTCTCAACTATTAACTGAGATAATGCATATGGACAACTACCAGCTATCAACATAATACATGCACAATTATGACAGTTTTGATATACATTTCAGCTAAACACTATGAGTCTGATAAACCTTTGTGCCAACATTTTGTCCAATCTCAAAGCCACTGCTTTCTTGGTTTGGTAAGAAAAACAAAAAGCTTGTCTGGCATTCTAATGAAAACCCAAATACTCTGGCTCCCCAGGCAGTTCAGGAGACAAATCTTTGCCCTGAAGCCTGAACCAAAGCCCTCTCATGAGATTACAAACTCTTTCATTCATAAAATAAAAGAGAAGATTCTCCAGTCATGAATTTGTATTCTCAGTTTTTTTGGGGATAAAAGTTTAATTCTGGAAACTGCAAATCAAGTTCCTGAGTGAATTCATTACTCTTCTATTAATGCTGAGCACTGAAGTGAAGGTCTGTTTTGGTTCTGAAGACAAACCCAGTGTCCAGGTCAGAAATAAGGGCAGGAAGAATCTGACACTTTCCTGAGAAAGACTAAGCTCTCAGTGATGACAGTCAGTCTGAGCATGCCCATTGTCATTCGCCCCCACAACCTCACCAAGTGCACAAGCGATGGGCAACTCACAGCCTGGGGGTCACATGAGGCCAGAAGTGGGTAACTCTGGCATAACTTCACCAACTTCCAAGGTGCATGGAGCATGAAGAGAGTCTTGAAGAGAACAGAAATCTCCAGCAACACTTGTAGTTTAGACAACAACTTTATTAGACCAACATGTTTCACATGTAGCCTTCATCAGGGTCATCTCTAAACTACAAGTGTTGCTAGAGATTTCTGTTCTCTTCAAGGCCACATGAGGCCCTCCAGTTTCTCAGTGCAGCCCCCAAATCAATTAAAAATACCAAAGAATTACAAAAAAAGACATAAAGACATAATCTGCCATCAAGCATGAAAACAGGAACATTCATTTAACAACCTTTGGTTGCTGGTATATCCTTAATTCTTTGCAAGAAATGAGTACTATAGTTGGCTGTAAATGCTTCTGAAAAACTGATTTATAAGCACTACCAAAGCCTCCTACTATATATATATATATATTCATATATATATATGTTTTATTGCTGGGCCGTTTACAGCGTTAAAATGCTACGTTAACGCGAGACTCTTATCACGCGATAAGAAAATTATTCTATTTACTAAAGGTGCTTACAGACACACTGCCGAGCACATGTAGTAGGCCTCCAACACGCCTTCAGTCATTTCCAATGGGAGTGGGTGGAGGGTGAAGGTTTGGGTCTGCTGTGAGCAGGCTTAAGCCTGATTTATACTTCTGCGCTGCATCCACGGCGACAATGCTGTCGTTTACCATTCGAAGTTCTGCGTCAAGGGAACGCGTCACTCTTTAATTCACCGCCATGATGTGTGTGGCTGGGTGTGTGTGTGTGTGTGTGTGGGTGTGAGTGTATGTGTGTGTGGTTTCAGAGGGGTCACGTCCGAGCGGCTGTGTCGCTCTCCACTGAACTGGACGTCTGTTTTTAATGAAAGAGTGGATGCTTGGGTGTGTGATTACAACCAGTAGTCGATATTACATGTTGTTTGCACACAAGCACAAACCAGGGGTTGCGCTGGCATTTTTGTTGTCTGTCACTCCTTTAAAATCCCGCTGGATCCATCCTGACAGAGAGCTTCATACAGCACACGCTCGTCACAGCGCTAAGACAAGTTGGAGAGATGGGAACAACTTTTTAACTCTGTCTCTGTTATGACCTGTGAGTAGGCTACAAACGTATACCTATACCTATCTGTTATATTTCCATGACTGATATCATGGACACTACGGTGTTAAAGTGAGGTTCAGAGAGAGAGGGAGAGAGAGGAGGGTCGGGCGGTGGTGGGCGAGCAAGAGAGAACAGGCGCTGATCTGAATCATCATTCACCCATCTCTCTGTTATATTTCCATGGTTGAAATCCACCTGATTAATGAGCAAACTCTGGTGTTTAAAGTGAGGGTTCAGTGGTGAGCAAGCGAGGTGTTCTCAAGCAGTCTGTGATGCATTTTCCTTAATATTTAGATAGGTCAAGCATTTTTTTAATGTCATTGGCAAAATTCAAATCTAGCATTTTAATCTAGATTTATCTAGATTAACTACAGGATTGCAGTGAGATTAATCTAGATTTAAAAAAAAAATCTATGACCAGCATTAATATGTATATATATATATATATATATATATATACAGTGCTTAACAAATTTATTAAACCACCCTAACCCTAACCAAAGTAAGGTTTATGCCACAGCTGCCCTAAGTTAACAGCATTGGTAATTATCAAAATCATTTTTTATGTTTCTGCAATGTTAATACACCAATATGTTTCTATATATTGGTGTATTAACATTGCAGAAACATAAAAAATGATTAAAATACAATTATTATTGTTATCCATGAGTTTTACAATTTACTGATTAAAAAAACCCTGAAAAAAAGTAAAGCACATTAATATTTCTTGATTAATATGTCAAATTATAGTTATTTACTTGCATTCCTGAAGAGAAAAATGAGTTTTAGTGGTTAAATGTTATGCTTGATTCATTTCTGACTTCTCAGAGAAGCCCAGTGAGCCGGCTCAAATTTGGGTATAAAAAGGTGAATTCAGTTTGAAATTCCTCATTCCTGTTCAAAATGGTAAAACGTCGAAAGCTCACTGAAAATGAAAGAGTCTGTATTAAAGCACTTCATGATGCTGGATGGTCTCTGAGACAGATATGACAGGTGGTCTAATAAATTTGTTAAGCACTGTACATATATAGTATATATATATATATATATATACATATATATATATATATATATATATATATATATATATATAGTATTATAGTAAATATAGTATATATAGTATATATAGTATAGTATATATAGTTTAAAGTGAACAGTACTCCAACAATTTAACTGTTTTTGTTATAACTCACATTATTTATGTTATGACAAATCTGCAAAGTTTTCCCAGAATGCCTTTGGGCACTAAACCTTCATGCACACTGTTCACTGCTGCTGTCTTGGCCAGGACATTATTGAAAAAGAGATTTTTAAACCTAAAAAGGTTAAATAAAATAAATCATTAAAATGCACTACGAGTGACGTTGCTGTCTCAGTTACAGAGGTCCTGCCCATAAAGGGCAATGTTAATGTTGTCAGTCTCAATGAATATTGAATGACACACACTGGTATTAATGAAATATCAGCTACTGATCCACTCAGTCACTAATAGCCATTGTAACAAACAGTAGCACAAAATAGTCCACCTTAGGTGAAATGACAAAGTTTAAACTTCTTCAGTGAGTACTACTTCACTTTTTAAGGTATCAGTTGACTATGATATTTTGAGTTCTATGAACTTATCGGTGTTTTCAGCGCACAAAAAATATAAAGTACTGCACACTCAAAGTAGATGATTTAGCAAACTTAACATTTGAATCTCAGTTTTGGGCACTTTTAAAAATGGATTGTAAACTAGTAGTGAATACTTAAATAGTTCATGTAGAACAAGTACTGCACATTACAAATAAACACGTTTATTTTTATATTTGAGGCAACGACTTTCCATATTTTTTTTCAAGTAAGCTCCATTCATCTTGTTTTACAGTACAGTGCCCTTTTACCTCATGACAAATGAAAACAAAACATTGGTTTCTGTTTAGCTAATTCCCCTTATTATGAGATGCTGTTTTTATTGAGTTCTCAGTGAAAAACAGGAAGTAATACTGAGAGGTGGATAGCGCTGAGCAGAGCATGTCTTAAGCAGTGCTGGTGCTTGAAATGTTTGGTGATATAGAAGAACATGTAAGGAGTTATTTATCAATAACACTGAAATAGTCGCTTTGTCGGTTAATATAGTGGCTGGGTAGCTCAGTGGTTTACATCACTGACTGTGATACAGGAGATTAGGGGTTCAAACCCCAGTCAGAGCACAAGTGTCCAGTGTGGACTCTTGGACAAGGACCTTAACTCCAGGAACACCTGTCTGAGATGTAAGTTGCTTTGGATAATAGCATCTGCTAAATGACATTGTGGGTTGTAAATCTACATATTTCAGTGCAAAAATTCCACATTTTGTATCTTTAAGCACACACATCTTGTTGTAACACTAAGAAAAGCAGGGCTAACTTCTGCAACCTTGCATCAACACTGCTGGTGAAAACACTGTGAAACTGAGGTTGTGGGCGCTTCTGGTGCAATGAAAAAGCTGTTGCTGGACAAATGCTTTTAAAGTTGTGCAGCTCTCAGTGTGAAGTAGTTCTATGAATGAAATCTACTCTGACCGTACAATTATCTATTGTACTTTTATAGCAAAGTAACACCCTCACACTCCTTACATTACAACACTGTATAAAAGAAATAATCGACTCATTTAAGAGCCAATCCTTCTTAGTATAACGATTAAAACTTGTTCCAAGGGTCTCATAATCCACAGTGTCATTGTGTATTTAAAGGTTGTTGAACATTCAGCACATTTTCACTATCTGTAATAATACTTTTTGCTCTGCTGCTTGAATGCAAATAGAAGAATATGAATAATTCTCAGGAGGTAAATGAACAACAGAGCACTGGTGGGGCATGTAATAACCTGGCATGTCAACAGTTTCACTTCAGGAGATGTGTTTGAGGGGGTGACGCCGTCTGCGATCGGCAGTGTTCAAAGATTATCTTCCTCTCATGTGTTAGCTGGGCTGCATAGTTTTAAAATAAGTGTATTTAGTCTTAAAATATGATGCATTTAATTTGAAATGGTTTAGAAATGGCTCTGCATCCATCTTTGACAGCTGCAGTGTCACAGCAAATTTCCAGAGCCTGCGCACTGACAGTTATCCCAGCTGATAAACTGATATATTAGAAAGAGAAGCATTCAAGTCCTCACAGCCCCATGCAGCACATAAACAGCTGATACTGAGCAGCTCAGAGCCGATAGATAACACAGATTGTCCGTCAGTCTTTAAGGATGACATGAAATCATTTTGTTAATGCTGCTGTCCATGTTAGCCTTTTAGCTGGAAAGACTTTTCCTTTACTGAATCAGCTGCTGGCTAACAGTCTGTAATTCCTCTATGATTTATTATATCTTGTATTTTTTTAAGCCTTTATAAACCCTTTCAATCCACATTATATGTGCACAGAAAAAGGATATTCTTGGTATCAAGGCTAACTTAGATTAGTCTTGTTGCACCAATGAGGATAAGTGCACCTTGTGAAGGACAGCCAGTGCCAGGCAGGGGGTCCCACAAAGGGATTCCCACATACTGAGTGGCTGTCCCTAACCCATCGAGTCGATTCACCCTGGGAAGACTGCGCAGACCCCTTCAGTTTAACTCTCATTGGTTTCATGCCCGCTTCAACTAGTTTTGGCTGTTCTCATGTATATAGCTTAAATATTGGCAAGATTTTTATTTGATTTTTTTTATTTCGAACTCAGCTCAGCAGAGTTACACTTAAGCTGTTAAGTGCAAATAAAAATAATAATAATAATAATAATTCACCATTGAAACCTATCCAAACTGCACTTTTTGTTTTTTTAATCTCACTTCCATTAAAGAATGATGCATTCATTTTATTTTATCTGGGTGTCAATCTGGGCTTTGCCTTGGAATTGTTTTTTTTTTTCCACACTCCACCTGATGGCACCATTTTGACCATATTTGGCATATGGAGAAAAACATACAAATCATACAAAAATAATAATGGATAAATATTAGTGTTGCTGCTAATCATTCACATACCCAGGCTGTAATAATTCAACACAAAACATCGACTTTGATTCTAGTATATTCATTTATTTTTTCCTTTTGTTCATCAAAAACATGGTGGTATCATGACAACACTGGCATTCAAAGGGTTAAAATCTTTAAAACTGCATGAACTAGGGATGCAGGATATTGGATTGTGCCGATATCTGATATGCCGATATTTACAGATAAATTTTAGCTGATACCGATATTGATCCCAAAATTTAAGTATGCTTTTCAGGCAAGAAATTTCAGTCCTGTTGGACACACTAGGATTTGAGGATGACCAATGAAACCAACTTTAGTCCTTGAAAAGATAATTCAAAGTTTAAAGAATGAGGATAAATAAAGAAAAGACCTCAACTGGCACAGGTCTGTTGGTTCAGCCTAAAACTCCAATTATTTCTCAGTATATATGGACACAATTTACAGTCAATACATGCTGAAATACAACAATATCGTACTTAAATATTGGCAGAAATTTTGATATCTGTCGATACCAATGTCAGAACGATAACACTGTGCATCCCTAGTATGAATATTTGATGTCAATAATGAGGTCAGTTGAAGGTGAAAAACATTAGCTCAATGAAAGTAGCATAAAATATTAATGTATAACATTTTTATAGCTAACATATGAAAAGTGCATGTTGAGTATGTGACATTGCACAAAACAAAACAAAAAAAAAAAAAAACACTCACAAATCAATGTTGCTGCCTATCAGTGGCATATCCCAGGCTGTAATAATCCAAAAACAAAAATAATACTTTGCATGTAATATATTGAAAATAATCTTTGTTTTAATCAAAACACATGGTGGCATCATGACAAAAGACTGGCATACAAAGGGTTAAAACCTTCAAAAATGTATGAATAATGTAAGTATAATATAATGTATAATATCAACAATTAGGTCAGTTTTAGGTGAAAAAAAATGCTAAACGAAAGTGGAATTATTCTAGCTACCACATGAAAAGCACATTTTTTGCTCAGCAGCTTGAGTGTGACTTATATTAAAATAATCCCTAAGGGTTAAATTAGATTGAATGCAGCCCGCAGAAATGTCTCTGGGTACAGGTCTAACCTGAAGAGAGTGTGGACCAGGAAACTGGTATCCTCTGTCCGGTCCCCTTTTGCAGTATATGCTTGTTTTATGTGTGATAATCTATCTGAGAAGAGATGGCATCTTAGGATGTCCACTATAAAGACTGTCCCTTTAGGTCACTAGACTGAGTCAACATGTAGGTGGTGGACTAAGGAAGTTAGAAGAACAGTGTTAAAATGATAATAAGGACATCTGGTGTAAGAGCTGCAACATCTGCACAAGACAAGTTGTCAAATAGTTGTCAAAACTGTAACAATAAAAAACTGATTTAACAAAGATGCACAAGGGGAGATGTTAGTGAAAAGGGACTTTTTTTTATAAGGAAATTATATCGCTTCATTTAATTTTCTCCACTGATGGACATGTGCCCTCTCAGGTTTTGCCCACTGAGAGGAGACCCTGCCCACTGGAGAAAAAACATGGTGGAGATTTTATCACTTAATGTCATCTGGAAGGAAAACACAGAGGACCATTCATCATTTAAATGGCACCCTTGGGGACACTTTGGCAAAATGTGTCCACTCAGAGCAGCAGAGTGTGGAAGAACTTGACCCGCTTGACCTTAAACCCAGCAAGCACCTTTGACTAGAATGGAGATTATGAGCCAGGCCTTCTCATTTAACATTATAGTGCATGGCCTCATAAATACTCTACTGATTGAATGGGCACAATTCTCTCAGAAACAATCCTAATCCTGTGGAAAGCCTTTCAAGAAGAGTTGAGGCTGTTATCGCGGCAAAGAAGGGGGGACTCATGTTGTCATGGTCAGGTGGCCAAATAGTTTTGTCCATATAGTGTACTACAACTTTGTTGATTTTTGTCATAAATGATGTCTTTCTCTCCACAAAGGACTAATAAAATAATAACAACATGACATTCAAATGAGAATAAATAAATAAAAAAATAAATAAATACACAGCTTGTGGAATAAATCAGCCTGTCACCACATTTCATGCAGTAATATGGTTCAGATAATGGAAACTAGACATCCTAACACCCAGTTGCTTTCCCATCCCAGCATCATTATTCTGACTGTGTTAAAATGCTAAGCAGGAGTGACAGAGGCATCAATTTGTGTCCATTTAAATCATTGTGGTCCCTAGAAAGTCATTTTAAAATGATTTGGTGATCTTTAAAATGATAGCTGCATGCCAACATGTCCTCTCGGCCGTATGCCGCTGTAACCTTTACCAGTGTGTGCCAGCAGTGCGTTATTACTCTGCCGGGGAAATAAAATGGCACAGATAGGAACAGAATGAGTCAACAGATAGGTAGCTTTTTTCTCTGTCAGTTTGGGATATGAGATTATAAATCCAATAACAACTCTGATATTTGAGCTAAATTTACAATCAGAGTCATTTAAATTGAAAAAAGACACCTAAAAGCAGGCTAAAGTCAAGTGTTTATTCATGGAGCTGGTCTTTTTCTTCCCTCTCTCTCTCTGGTGTTTGTATGACACATGTGATCACGGTAATGTCATATAACCGTGTTCCCTCCATAACTTCCTGAAGAACAGCAACTCAGTAGCAGGTATTTGTTAGCCCGAAGCAAAAAACAGTCTAGAAATGATAAAATCGCTCATTAAACGGTTGCATAGTAACATTTTATGAACATTTTCCAACATCAACATGATGTGACCTAATAAAGCAGAACATTTACAGGTTATATATTCCTAAAACATGCCTTTAAGCCGATGTTATAAGGCTATTTTAAAAGCAGATGATAGTAGGAATAAAATCCACAAAAACCTAATAAAATGTTTTATGAAATCAATGTTCTTCTCTGAACACTGAATATTGGAAAACACCGTAAATGCCTTGCAACAAACCTGGAGCGGCCCGATCAAAGACAGGCTTTGTTTTCCATTAGCGGCGGGCACGGGAACATAAAACAATAGTGCACTCTTGCAATATTAAACAGTCACTTTCCTTTAACCGCGCTCCACTCAGGCGTTTCAGGGCAGCTGGTTTCTCAAGGTGAGACTAAACTTGTGTGTCACTTGTTGGAAAAGAACACACACTTTCCAAACACGGGCACACATTATGGTGTTTATCTTGTCTTAGCTGGTAAAATATCCTGCTGGTTCTTTAAACACATTCAAGTTAAAAACTGACTTATGAATATTTTATGGCATCTAAAACCTTGGGAATTTTGTCTGGAAACATATGAAAGCATTCATGTTGAATTGAGTTGAGCTTCATTATCAATCACTAAAATCTTAGTGAGGATAAAACCTTCATTTCTCCTAGAAAACTTCTTCAAATTCAAATTATTTCGTAAGTTTGGGGGCATACCAGATGAGAATCCAACGTACATTTTCTTCTATCCACATACAGTGATGGTACAGTCTGTTTTATACACCACTAAAAATCCCATCCAGCCTGTTTTATTTCCACTCATCCTTCATTCTTGAATGATCACTCACTCACTCACGCCCCTCTCTTTCCCGGCTCTGCTTTCCTGCAGCTGGAACGGGCATTCTGCCGTGACCTCTCTTGATCCAATCATCCTGCTGCTGTCATGTTTTAAAATCTGTTCTCCTCTCCTCCACCGTCAATCAGTTGTTTCACTGCAACCCTCCTCCACCCCAGCCACCTCTGAGTCAGCTCATCAGTCCACAGGGGAGTAACCTATCCAGCTTCTGCCTCCACTGCCCCTTTAAGTTCATAAAGACATCATGATGGAGTCTTTTCACCAAGGACTCTTCTACATTCAGTCATCTCCAGTCTAGTAAAACAAATTATTGTTAAACTTGTATTAAGTCTCTCCTGACTGAACTGATGTTAGATGACTGCACTTGATGTGCATCCTGTCTGTCAGATCATCCCGGGCCTGGCATTAAAGGTATGGCAAACTTCCAGTGAGTTTTTCAAAGTAAAAGCCATTTCTTACCACTTCTCCTCCCTTGAAAATCCTCAGGGGTAAGGAAAATTAAATAAAATAAATGAATAAATAAATAGATAGAGGAATGGTTAGCTACATAGATTATCTATGTATTTATTCAATCAGAATAAATAATAATTAGAGAGAAATGGTGGATTCTCCATCCATGTGAACAGACTCCCTCCTAGAGGGTCTGGAGGTTGTTCAAGATGGTTTCCAGACAGTGAACCCACTGACCAGCTCTCTCTGAAGGGCCTGGGGGCGTCTGATTTGGGTCACTTTCACCTTACATAATAACATGTAAGGAAAACAGTGAGAAAAAGGGGGAACGTGGGGAAAAAAAAGCAGCAGGGAGTAGAAGAAGGAAGGGATGCCTGGAGATTAAAGACAAGTTGTTGCTGAAAAACACTCCAGTATTGAGAGGAGGATCGGGGAGGAGGGCAGAGCTTTTTTACAAACGGCGAGGGCCAATGAAACCTGGGGGCGGGGCTAACATCCCCCATGACATCATGAGGAGGTGATCGTGGACAGGCCAGGGGCACATATTTTTGTTAGAAAAGCCTGAAAAAGTCATTTTTGCATAATATGTCCCCTTTAAATACTGTATTTTCCAGACTGTAAGTTGCACTTTTTTTTCATAGTGTGGCTGGTCCTGCGACTTACAGTGCTTAACAAATTTATTAGACCACCCTAACCCTAACCAAAGTAAGGTTTATGCCACAGCTGCCCTAAATTAACAGCATTGGTAATTACCTAAATCATTTCTTATGTTTCTGCAATGGTTAATACACCAATATGTAGAAGCTCTTTAACCTAAATGATATTTTTAATGCTAAAATACAATTATTATTGTTATCCATGAATTTTACAATTTACCGATTAAAAAAAAAAAAACCCTGAAAAAATAGTAAAGCACATTATTATTTTTTGATTAATATGTCAAATTATAGTTATTTACTTGCATTCCTGAAGAGAAAAATGAGTTTTAGTGGTTGAATGTTATGCTTGATTCATTTCTGACTTCTCAGAGAAGCCCAGTGAGCCGACTCAAATTTGGGTATAAAAAGGTGAATTCAGTTTGAAATTCCTCATTCCTGTTCAAAATGGTAAAACGTCGAAAGCTCACTGAAAATGAAAGAGTCCGCATTAGAGTAAAAGTAATAAAAAATATGTATGTTTTCTCATTTTTATGACAGGTAGTCTAATAAATTTGTTAAGAACTGTGTATATCAAAATATATATAATTTAACATGTTTTCAAATGTTAATTCATACTGACTGTCAGTCTACCGTCTACAGCCGTTAGAGTGCGCTCTAGGCGTGTGACAGCTATATGCTGCTCCTATACCACTGAAAAAAATAACTGAAACATTAACTTAAAGACAACTGAGAAAGACTGAACACAAACAAAATGCCCCCAAAAAGAAAATCCTATTCTGCAGATTACAAACTGCAGGTAATAAAATATGCAGCCAAAAACGGTAAGCGAGCAGCAAAAAGAAAGTGTGGAGTGAGTGAGAAACTTGTGAGGGACTGGCGAAAAGCAGAGGTTACTCTTACTGCAATTAAGAAAACAAAGAAAGCTAATCACGGGCTGAAAGCAAGATGGCCAGAGCTGAAGGAACGAGTCCACAGATGGGTGCTTGAACAACGTGCTGCTGGAAGAGGCTTGTCAATGATGCAGTTATATCTCCTCACCCTGGTAGTTGCCAAGGAGATGAATATAAATGACTTAGCAGGCAGGCCGTCTTGGTGTTACCGCTTCATGCAATGCAACTGCCTCTCTATCAGAGCACGAACGACGGTGCACAACGCTCCAGAGCGACTTATAATCCAGAAAATACGGTAAGTATATGAATAAATAATGGTAATAACTACTTTTAAAGAGAAGTAACTATACTCGTAAATTGAATCTACCACATCTACACCTCCCATTTGTTATATTTTGTAGTTTATTCTCCATTAAAACCATTCCACATCTGTTACCCTTGTGTACATAGTTGCACACACACATACAATGCATGTACGCACACACAAACACAGACAGGCTCACAAACCCGTTTGTCATCACTAAATAAAATGAATTAAAAAAGTAATCTCTGTCAGAGCATTACATTTAAAACACAAATATACTGATGCACCACCATCTTTAGTTTGTTAAATGAGCTAACAAACTCTAAGTTTGAGTAAAGTGAAAGAAAATCAAAAAGAATGTCAGACAGTCCTCAAAGCTTCATCTCATTTCCTCTAGAAATAGAGCAACAAATGGCATGTCACTTCATGCTGCATAGCTCCCATGCTGCTGGGAAACTCTGTAGGAGAGAGGTAAAATAAGCTGATTTTGTTGCCAACACTCTCCTGAGTTAACAAGACTGTCTTCAAATGCAGGACTATTAACTAATGAGAGGGAAACAACATCAAAAGTGGTGATGACAGCCTAGTGCTGTACGCTGACAGCTGCATTTGTAATAATGGCAGCACGTCTCACCATTTCAAACTTATATTTTGGTTACATCTGTGTGGGGGGCAGCCATCTTTTTCATGTAAAATAGCATTTTACACTGGGTTTAATGGTAAATAAATCAGTCTCTAAATTCTGGGGGGTTCATGAGTCCTCGAAATAATACAACTATGTCGTCAGTACAGCAGCTCCTCAGTAAAGTTTAAAGACAAGCTTCTCACTGCTGGTTATTTTGATTCCAGCTCACTCAAACATGTTTTCACTGAGGTGCTTATGTACATACAGTATACGTAACCCTTCAGGACAGCCTCAATACTTCACATCAACATTTATGTAACATATTGACTATGAACTGTCAGATGAAAAGATTCAATAATAACACGCCTCAGAAATGTCTGCAAGGATTATCAGAAAAACAAAGTTTACATGATCAGTCCTACTGAATTCATCTTTTATGAGCTGTTGTTTTTTTCTGGAGTACAGTATATACATCTCCAGGGAGAGCCTCTGATGTGTTCCTGATTAATGATTTATGATATTTGTTATAGAAATGTTCACAGAAGAGAAACAAATATTAGAGAGACAGAGGCAGACAGTGAAATCAGTCAGAATAGTCTGGTTTTTCTCTGGTGATTTATTCTGGCAATACTAATGAAGTTAACTAATTCAAAGACTTCATATGAAGTAGTCAAACTCGTGCCCTGCCGTTAAATGAACACCATGGTTTACAGCATGTGTCCTCACCCACAGGCTCTGTTTCTGAAGTAGAGCAGAGCTGCTCAGCACATGGTGGATGACAATTCATTTTTCCTCCTTGATTGAACTATTTTACGTCCTGTGGTGTGCATCCTGTCCTGATCACAGCGTGATATACATCGTTTCTGATTAAAGTGATGTATATTTTATATGCAGTACTGGCTCTTAAAACCATGAAATTCAATCAGCCTGGTTGGGACTTATTTTCAAGGACACTACATCCACTCTAGAGTAATTGAAGCCTTGATTTTCAATTGGTGAGTCTGGATCCAAAGGTGGGTAGTGAAGCCAGCGCGCTGCTGAGTCCATAGATGAAGAGTTCTGAACTTCCACCAGCATTAGTGTAAACCCTAACAATGTGCAGCAGGAGCTTCATGAATGATTTTCCATGGCCAACCAGCTGGAAGCAAGCCTCACATCATCAAATCCAATACCAAGCGTTTGCTGGAGAGGTGTGAAGCTCACCGACACTGGACTGTGGAGAAGTGGAAACGTGTTCTGTGGAGCGATGAATCACACTTCTCTGTTTGCCAATCGATAGCTGTGCCCCAGAGCACAAAGCAAGGACTATAAAGACATGGTTTGATGAGTTCAGTGTGGAAGAACTTCCCCAGCCCAACCAGAGCATGACCTCAACCCCATCCAGCACCTTTGGGATGAACTGCAATGGAGATCGTGAGCCAGGCCTTCTGGTCCAACATCAGCACCCGATATCATAAACACTCTACAGAATGAATGGGCACACATTCCCACAGAAAAATTCAAAAGTCTTGTGGAAAGCCTTCCAAGAAGAGTGGAGGCTGTTATAGCTGAGCGGAGAGTCATAATCTGTTGTTAAGGTGGTGGGTCCTGATGATACATCAGCTGAGAACCAGTGAAATAAAGTATATTCATTTATTTTGCAGTCCTCCAAATAGCAGATTAATTAAGGCATCCTCTCCTCTTTTCAATCCTGAGACTTCTGTGTTTACACTGCCCCACAGTCTCATGCCCTTATATGGGCAATAAAGAGCATTTGTAGGTGCACTCTATATATAATAAAAAAAACATGCTTCCAGTTTACAAGGCCTTGGCATTCTTGAGTTTCATATTTTTCATTTTTTTAATTCTAAACAGAACAGCATACATTAACCTTGCAAAGCAGACAGATTCGCCTGTTTCTGTGTTTCTTTTCTTATCTTGCAAAGCTCCCGTCTGAACAGTTTGGGCCCGGTTAGAAAGTGACAGGACCAGTCAGCGATGAAGGGCAGTACTTTTGGGCGTGGCAGAGTCGTGACGTAAGCAAGCAGCAACAAGAGACCGGTGCAATTATGGTGCATTAGCTTAGCGTGGATGCTGCTAAAACGCCAGTTTTATCAGAACTTGACGACATTTCTTCATTTAAAAAAGAACAAAGAACAGCAGTGAGTTGTTTTCTTTTCAAAAACCACAAAAGTCGTGTACTGACATGTCTACAGTCACCATGGTTCACGTTATGCAGTTCTCTAGGAGTTTACTCCTTGGTAGCGGTGACATCGTGTGTTTTGTTGCTCTGATTGGCCTGTAAAGATGTGACAGACAGAACTTTCATCCAATCACCTTCTGAGTTTTTTTTCAAAGGCTCTGCTCTTTACCAAACGCTGTCTATGTGAGGTTTACCAGATGTATGTGTGCAACAAATCAATCTGGTGTGTCAGGTTCGTCATACATTCTCTTTGCAGCAGAAAATTAAGCAAAATACATGTAATTATAGAACAGGTGCATTAAAGCTGTTGCATGATTTAAAGTTTCCCCCACCTGCAAAAATAGCTAAAGTTTATACACTGCAATAGTATTTTCGCTGCATAAAGAAGGGTGGCCCTCTGCTGTTCAGTGACACCTTAAGCTATCTAACCTAATACTTATATTTTCAAGTCTGAAGAAGTGAAAATTGTCTCTCATCCATGTAAAGAAGATTGGAGGGGTTTGAGTTGAATTCTTCCATTTCAGAACTAAGACTCCTTCCTGATGGTTCAGTGCCTCTGAGGTGTCTAACTGCTCCACAATGACGGCCAAGAAGACGGGCTGGGTGGTTTCTGTGGTTGTGAGATTTGTAGAAGTCTTATAAGCAAGACATGGCATGACGCATAATCAGACTGGCCTTTAACCTTCAAAATTGACGCTTCCTTGAGTCACGGTAAACATTTATGTAAAGTTCAAAGAAAACCGCAAATCGCATTCACAAGCAAGGGGTGCACACAAGCTCCACGACCTTTACCTTTGACCCATGGCCTAAAAAAATCGACTCAGTTCCTCTGTGCACAGTTTGAGTCAAATCTGTCAAGCATTCTAGAAATATTCTTGAAATGTTTGATCAATAAAATGCCTCTGTCTTTGTTTATTGTCATCGGACAGCTTCATGATTCCACCCAGGACTTTTCTTAGGATCTTTCTTGAGAATGAATTTAAGAAAAAATGCAGAAATGTAGGCCAATGTGTGTACTTAGAGTTGTTTAATGTGACCCTTGTGGTTTCACTCCAGCGGAGTTTATAAAAATCATTAGAGAGTCAATGAAGCACTCCACCTTCTGAGCTGCTAACTGTTGAAAACCACCACCTGATGAAGACCTCCGGTCAAAGCACAGTGGTTTAATAAACGTATGGTGACACTGACACTGATAGATATGTGGTCATATCTTCTGGCTCCTATTGGATGAATGCACAACCATCTATCTACTGCTAACTGTGGCAAAACGCTACATTTCAATCATAGTGAAAACCATCTCTGATTTGTAGATGTTTGGTGCCTGAGACATCCAGCTGTATTTATATTTGAGAAGCATTCGGAGCTGGACTGATGACAAAACTGATGCTGACAGTGATTTCCTTTTTCTATTTTATTCCTAAATCAAGAACAATCATTTCTTAAACTGTCTGCTTTCCTGTCCTGTCTGTTTCTCTCAGCCTTATTCTCACTGGTTTCTGCTGAAGACGTAAATCTTTAAAGACTTTCTGCAAACGTTACACAAACAGAGGCTCTGCTGGGGACTGTTTCAGAGAGGGTTTGGAGGATTGAGTCAAACTAAACTACAGTTTGTGTGTCTATGCTCCCCAGTGCTACAGGGAGGCTCACTGATGTGTTTTTAATTGTTTCTGGCCAACAATGCAGTTCTGTCGTCCAGAGGAAGAAGATCTAAATGAGTCTTCAGATAGATGCTCAACACTTTCACTCTAAAGCTGCAAAGACAGCTGTATCTGATGTAAACACAGATCCAAGACAAAAATAAATGAAGCAACAAAGATTTATAGTAAAAGATAGGGGCATCAAACAAATATCTTTTAAATCCTGATTAATCCCAGAAATTGTGTGGTTAATCAAAATGTATTTAGTTCTTTTTTTTTTTTTTAATTTTCTACTGTCTTAAACTAAGGAAAAGTGACCTCCTGTTTGGATACATTCCTGCCTTTAAAGGTAGGTCAAACACTCCCACTCAGGAGAGGCATGTAGCTTGCACAGCCCAGTGCAGGACGTCCTGCTTCTGATGGGTGAGAGGCAAAGAGTGTAAGAGAGAGACGGGCTCTGAGTGTGTTTATGTGCAAGTGAAGCAAACTTTCAAGTCGATAAAGAAAGCACATTTTCTTCTTTTGGTGTAAGCCAGGGGTGTCAAACTCGAGGCCTGTGATACAGGTATACCTGGCCCGCCAGATCATATTTCTATTATAACTGGCCCACTGGTTTGAAATCTTCTCCAGTTTAAAAATTTAAACCTAGCCCTGATGATTTCAATATCCTTCTTCTGTCATAAAAATAAGAAAAAGTTAAAATAATTAGATAAAAAGTCAGGAATGTGGGATACTAAATTCCTGTTTCCATTTCAAATTCTTGATTTTTCATCTTGGTTATCACGCAAAGTTATGGTTTTGACTTTGTTTTTTCATATTTTGACCTTTGCAATTCACATCTTTGACTTTGATCTTGTTCTTTACCTTTGAGAATCTCAATTTAAAATTTGAAGTAACATTTTGACCTATAAACTCAAGATTTTGATTTTTTTTCTTACATTTTAAACCTTTTTAGCACCTTACTTTGAGTTTTATCTTATAATAATAATTATAATTATCTATAATTTGGCCTTTTGTATCCTCAGTTTAAAATTTTAAGTAATATTTTGTTCTGTAAAACTCAAAAATATTTTTTTTTTTCCCTCAGGCTTTGACCTTTTAAACCAATGATGTTGAAATATATCATATTTTGACCTCTAAACATTTACATTTACCATTTAAAACATGATTTTGACTTTCAATGCCTTTTGATCTGGTAAGTTTGAATTTCTATCTCAGATATTGAGCCTTTAAACTAGGGCTGGGCAATTAACCGAAAAATTAGATTAAATTGCAATAAAAGCTGCTGCAGTTTCTTTGACCTGAAATTTTAGTCAGAACACCGATTTTAAACTTTTTTTTCTTTTTTCATTGCAGCAGAGATTTAATTCATGCACTATAAGTAAGTTTTTGTTTTTTGGTAAAGCTTAGTTTTTATTTATTTTCAGTTATCTAAAATAATTTTTGAATTTTAGTTTTAGTTATTTAGTTCTGGTTAACTATAAACACCTTGGTAAGAGTAACAAAAACCCTTAAAGGATTTCAAAGTTACTGAAGTAGTATAAATTTACTCAAGTAAAAGTGAAAGGTAAGTCATTTAATGTTTACTCAGAGTAGTTGGAAGCTAGTTTTAAGACTTTTATTGTGGTATATGAGCTTTTCTTAATGTGCAATAACTACAAGATAATATTAACTAATTAACTATGCTATTTATTAAAAAGTGAGGCCTAAACTAAAGTAAAATAAAACATCTGGAGGAAATGTGGGATCATTCTCTTGCTATGTGCTAATGTCTGAAATCATTCCCTATTCACTATATAGTGCACTAAATAGTGAATAGGCCATTTTATAGTGGTGTCCGAATTCTGAGTGAGCGTTGTTATACACTATATAGTGGATTCATTCTATCCCATAATGCATTTTGAAAAGTAGTGAACAACAGATGCTCACTAGCCCAGCAATATTTACCATCATGCATCGCGGCTGCTGCTCTCAAACATGACGGACAAAGAAGAGGAGCACGGAAGCATATAAAAACTTTTAAAAGCTTTTTTGTTTGTTAGTCATACCAACTCTGTAAGAAATGTTAAGGATTCAAAATGGAGATCTTTTGATGCATTGAGCTTTATAAATTAACCCTTGAGCACGCTTTGACCTGAAATGTACCGATGAAAAATGCCAACCCAGCCAAACCCTGGGCGAGAAGGTTACCTAGGCAGACCATCTGGAAGATCAAGCCTGGAAAAGCCATGAAACTCATCAATTCAAGCTGAGAAAATGTTGATATTTTTTGTTTATAACTTGCAAAATGCTGACTTAAATCCCTACTTGCTTTTAGATGTTGAGGAGTTTTTCGTCTTTCTTATTTACAGTCTTATTTTAATCAGCAGCATGAGAGGATCCATCTGCTTCTTCTCTCTGCATAGATACAGATGTAAACACAGATGCTGGAGTCATAAATCTGAAGTGTTAATCAGCTCAAGACCAGGGCTACAATTAAACCCACAGTCTGATGAACACTGCAGCGATCCATGAGAATATTTGATTAAGCGTCTCCATTTACAAATATAGTACCTGCGAGTGAGAGTTATTGATGTGTGTGCTCGCTCACTGATGTACGGAGCACTGGCACAGAGCAGCGAGTGGGCGGCGTGTTTAATTTGTGTTGTGGGACCGATAAGTTCTGGAGAAGCAGCGGATCAAAAGGATCTGACAGCTCCTGAAACTCATCTGTGGGTTGGCTGAGAGTTTACGGCTGCCAGATCCGGCCCCAGAAACCTCGTGTTTGTCATGCGGCCTGAACCAAAATCCCCGTCAGATCAAGAGTTCAATTTAGCAGGACATCATTTCGGAAAATTTGTCATCTCTCACGGTTCAATCATTTCAGTCGTCTGTTGTTAGTCCTGCCAGCAATCCCAGCCAAGCCTCCCCGGAGAAGAGCAGAGTTCTTGGCAAGTTTCATAAAAATAGCCCGGGACCGTTCTGTTATCTGTGGATTTCTGCTGATTTAAGCTGTTCTGCTCCCACTTCACCACGTACGCCTGAGGAGATTACATCTAGTACAAAGTCGACTACCTTTTCCCTGGATGCTCCGCCGCACAAATCGCTCAAAAAGGTCATCGATACACACTTCAGCTGCCATCAGCACAACCGCCACTTGGGTTTTACCAATTATGAATGTGACTGAAATCATCTGGAGGGCTGAGAGACTGAAGGGTAAAAGTCTGCTTGACTGACATTTTTCAAAGGACAATCACACTTTTTTTCAAAGGAGTGAAATAGTTCACCAAATCAGCTCAATCCCATCAGTTTCACCATGAGCGGTTCTCACGAGGACACCTTTCAGCTCATGAAATTGCTTAAGCGTTCAGTTTTGAACATGAAATGCCATTTAAAAATCTAAAAACAACCGCCTTCTAACAGTTAATCTTTATTTTAATGATCACTGAAATCTCCAAATACAGTAAAGCATCTGTGTTTTGCTCCTTTCTAACACCATAAGATGTATTTTGATGGCATAGACCATGATGGTGCAAAGTGATTCAGGGTGTGTCAGAGGTGTAAAGGCGTCTAAATTCCTCCTGAACCATCACAGTTTGGTGCATGCTGTCACAGGTTGAATGTGTTTGAATATAAAAGAAAGCCAGAGGACTCTCACAGAGCATGGCAGGAATGCGCCTAACTCTTTTCTAACCACCAGAAAGCAAGAAAACACATGAAGAAGAAATGTGACATGCAGTAGCAACCAGCGTGGCAAAGCTTTGAGTCCTGCCGGCTTCTACTGCCTCCTCTTTACTTCTCCCCCATGTTTTTTTTTTTTTTTAAAGGAGTCTTTCAATAAAAATTGGACCCCTTAAGGTTTAGGAACTATACTGTAAACCAGAGTTTCATTTTCATGGATTTATTTCGCATATTGAAAGAGAAGACCTGTTTGAAACGTGCCAACATATTCCAGCCTGCACAAATCATACCAGAGCTTTGACCAGCGAGAGGTCGGAAGGCAACAACTTTCTCTCTGAGAAATTTATCCATGAAAATGAAATGTTGGTTTACTACCTAAACCATGTGGACTTCAGTTTTGATAAAAAAAAAGTCCTCAATTAAAAAATTACAAGCAAGGAGCGGAGGTGGACAGAGCATGATGCTATCGCTGCTTACCTCCAATTTTCATATACAGCGTGCGCGTACGCCAGTGAATTGTACCACGGAGCACATTGCTACCTCTCTGGTCTATCAGAGCGTTTCCATAGCCGGCGCTCCAGACCAGCAGCAGCGTGTTCCTGGAGCACCACTTTGTTTCAGATACGCTGCAGGTCTATTTTCAGCGCCGGCCGCTGCCAAACCTCATAAATTCACTGTCAGTCAGAAATCACCAACCATGGAAGTCACAAGCATAGATCATCCGGTACTTTCAAAATAAAACATAATGCATGGACTCCCAATCGTAAATCATCACTATATCAAAATGTCATCTCATCCTGCAGCGAGAGCAAAGGGTCACCGAGAGGTCAGTGGGTCACAGAGCTACAACGGCGCCATTGACGAGGAAAAGTTAACTTTTGCGGATATTTAGCCAAAGAATTTTGCATAAAACCACAGATCCTTTAAGCTCACATTAACCTTTTAACTTCCTAATGTACCCACCCAATGGTGGAAGCAATAATATCATGGACTAATACCGGAAACGATGATGAATTAACCCCAAAAGGTAAAACAGTCTGTTGTTGACATGCTATTCCTGCATGAACCCGCAGTTCTCCCGTGATCTCTTCCTGCGCAGTGTCAAGTCTTATCAGAACTTGATGACATTTCTTCATTAAAAGAAGAACAAAGAACAGCAGTGAGTTGTTTTCTTTTCAAAAAGGACAAAAGTCATGTGCTAACATGTCTACAGTTGCCATGGTTCATGTTATGCAGTTCTATATGGAGTTTACTGCTCGATAGTGGCTACGACGTCATGTGTTTGATTGCTCTGATTGGCCCATAAAGATGTGACAGATTCATCCAATTACCCTCCAGTTTTTTTTTTTGTTTGTTTTGTTTTTTTGGTAAAGGCTCTGCCCTTTCCGAAACACAGTCTATGGAAGGTTTACCAGATGGATGTGTTTCACACATCCATCTGGTGTGTCAGGTTATAATGGTGTAACATTAATGTTTAATATCAGGTATTTCAGCCAGGGAGAAGATTTCAACTGGCCTGTAAGGTGTTGCAGAGAGTCTGTACATTTTGAAAAATAATTACATGATATTTCCATCAGCTTTAAACCAACCCAAGATTAAACAAACTGGAACTTTAATTCCTGCCAGTTTAAATAACCAACAGAATATGCCTAGAAATATGCATCTGGAACTTCTTTTTACTCTTCTTTTGACAAACCAGACTTGTACTGAGCCCAAAACCAAGATATGAACTGAACCATGACCTCTGTGATCTTCTACATCACCACTACTGTGCACAATCCACAGAGCAGAAAGGCTGGATTATGGTGCTTGATTATACATCAAAACTTTATATGAAAAATAGTCAGAACAGAAGACCAGACTAGCATAACAAGTAAGCAGTTTTAAACATCTATTTCCACAAATTTCAAGGAATATATCTCTATAATTAGGACTGCAGGATTTCTAAGTAATAAAAAGGGTTTTCAGCAGTAATGCATTAATTGGCTAGTGATTAAGGTCCATAATGAGTGATTTTTTTTTCTGATCACGTTTCATTGCCCCCCTCTGAGCTGTCAACGTCTCTCTGCAGCCACCGTAAAGTTAAATAAGTCCACCACTGCTCCTTAATGACTCATTTCACTTCCAACACTCACAGACAGCTCAGTGGAAAAATCAGAAGTCATCTGCACCTCCTGTAATCAAACATTATTGTTTCCTTATTTCTTTTGAATTCATAAAAAACATTTTTATGTGGTTAATGCTTTCCAGAATGAAACATAAACTGCTTCAAATGCAAATTGCAAAAATATAAAAGTTCAAACCGTCAACTAAAGAAATTCTGAGATCAGCAATCAAAATTTTAGTGGTTTGACAGCCCTGGTAAAAATGCATTTAAAATACATGTCTACAGGCTCTATTGCAGTGGTTCTCAACCTTGGGGTCGGAACCCCTTTGGGGGTCGTGAGACACTAAGGGGGTCTCCAGATTCCCTAAAAAAAGGAGAAAAAAAAAAAAAAAAAAAAAAAAAAAAATATATATATATATATATTTTTTTTTTTTTTTTTAATTTTTTTTAAGAATTCCACTGTTGCCACTTTACACAAATTTTGCCATATCTTGACCAGTTTTTAACATTTCCCCACAAACTTTAACACATTTTTGCCATTTTAAACCCTTCACACCACTTTTTTTCTGCCTGTTTTTGCCACTTCTAAACCAATTCTTGCCAAATAAGCCTGTTGCCTCTGCTGACCCATTATCGCCACTATTAACCTGATTTTACTACTTTTTTTGCTCAAATTTTCTATTTTAACCACATCGCATTATCTGATATGCCCATTTTTGCCAGTTTGACAAATTTCTGCCAATATCTGCCTATTCTTTTCTTTCTCAGTTAGCACTGTTTTGCAAGTCTATGCCAATTTTTCTACTCATTTCACCAAATTTCCACCCAGTTTTGCCAATTACAAGCTTTTCCAGCCAATTTTAATTTCCGTTTACCGTTATTTATGCCCATTTTTGCCACTGTAACCCATTTTTGGCTTTTTTGCTTACTTTTTTGCCAGTCTTATATTATTTTTGACATGTGTTTCATTGATAAGAGTGTTTTTTTTTTCAGGTTAAATATAAAATGAGGATATCACAGCTTAACTTTACAATAGACCACAATTTTGTTGACCTCCATAGGCCCCCAGTTTGGCCGGGCCCCAGAAAGCTCTCCTCTTTATCCCCCTTATGGACGGCCTTGTCTCCACATGACTGTTCTTGAATGTTCATGGCTGTGTTCAGCCACCTTCAGGTACAGTGGGGGTCCCCGGTCTCTGGCACCTTTATTTGGGGGTCACGGGCTGAAAAGGTTGAAACCAGTGCTCTATTGGGTCATCTGTTGATGGCTTTTTCTGCTTTGTGTTAGCATCAAAGTAAAGCTGACCCATCAATGAGAAACTGTGACCTTGCTGGAGAATAATCCACCAGCCTCCGCTGCGTTCATGCTGCTTTTCAGTCTTAAGTCTCGGCCCTTTTCCTCATCTCTGTATCATCTTCCCCTTCCAATCTTTGAAGCAGTATTTCCACAGTCAGAGAGAGCTGCGATGGTGAGCGATGATGCTGTCAGACCTTCCTTGCCCTCCTTTTTTCCCTGGCACCTCAGAGAGGCTCGAGGTCGAGTTAAACCTGAGGTGGCCTCTGGGGTGATTCAGATTGCAGCTGCATGCATGTGGCAGATTAAGTTCTGGGTGAAGCGCCCTGTGGTGTGCAGTCATATCTCTGCTCTCCCATATCATCTCTGCTACCAGCACCCTCGGGAACGTGTTATTAGCTTCCTCGTATCATGCATGACGCAGTGAGGCCAGACTATCAGCATCTTGTCTTACAGCCCAAAACAACATTTTGGGCCTGAAGGAGCTCCATGTTTTGAGTTTGGCCTTAAGTGGTACATGCTGGAGAGCTTTTTATTTATTTATGCTTTATATCTAAATCAATATGCTGTTTCTGAGTTTAGTCAGTGCCTCATGCTGCTAGATGCTCAGTGGACTAACTATATCACTTTATTTTCAACACAAATAATAAACAGAGAGGAAGTTTATGCTGCTCTGCTGAAGCTCACTGCTGTGAGATACTGAAAAATATAACTGAAAACTAAAGTTTAAGCTGGGGCTGTCAGAGAGCTAATCATGGAATCACAATTTTATAGTCTGCTGTGATTCGTTGCAGGCTGAAATGTATGTTTCAAATCTAATAATGTATTCTAACCTCATAAGAACCTGCATGTACACAATGTGACATTCCTACAACATAGGAATCATTCCTACCATTAGAATCTTTTAGATGACTGCCAAGAACATCCATTGAATTTTAAGTAATTTGCTTAAAAATGTTTGGAGAATTTGCTCTGAAATGTTCTCTAATTTTCATCAGAAATTATCAATAATGTGTTTGGATATTATGTTGATTGGAATTATGCATAGATATTTAAGAGAGTTTTATTAAATGTTTTTGGGAATGTTTGCTATAATTTTTTTTTCCATTTTGGAAACTATTTGGATGTTTGGGGGAATATATGTGGACATCTTCAGGCTTTTCATGTAAATTTAGGATATGCATTGTAATTTTTGGGAATTCTATTAGAATATTTTTGGGGGAGTTTGCTTTTGATTTTATTTCTATTTTTTTCATGGAAATGTGGGAAAATATTGTTTCAAATTTTGGAAACTTGGCAGGGGGTCCTTTGAAATTTTTCAAGAATTTTGATGGAAATGTCAGAGAAATTGTTTAGATCTTTAGGGGAATTTTGTTCACCTGACACGCCAGATGGATGTGTTCTACACATCCATCTGGTAAACCTCCCATAGACAGCGTTTGGGAAAGGGCAGATCCTTTAAAAAAAAACTTGGAGGCTGACTGGATGAACGTTCTGTCTGTCACATCTCTACAGGCCAATCAGAGCAACAAAACATGTGACGTCGTAGCCCCAAACCGAGGTTCCCCACTACTGAGCAGTAAACTCCACAGAGAACTGCATAACGCGAACCATGGCGACTGTAGACGTGTCAGTACTCGACTTTTGTGGTTTTTGAAAAGAAAACAACTTAGCACTGTTCTTTGTTCTTCTTTAAATGAAGAAATGTTGTCAGGTTCTGATAAAACCGATGCTTCAGCAGCATCCACGCTAATCTCTTCTGCCATAATTGCACTTCCGCTGCTTGCTTACGTGACGACTCTGCCATGTCCGAAAGTACTGCCCCTTGTCGCCGATTGGTCCTGTCACTTTCTAAACGGGCCCAAACGGTTCTAACGGGAGCTTTGCTAGACAGATTCACCAATGAGAAACACAGAAACAGGTGAATCCATCTGCTTTGCAAGGTTATAATTTTGTGTCATAATCATAACATTTTGGGGAATGTCTTTGTATGACATCTTATGGGTGAATACTTTTTATAGGTACCGTAGTCTTCCAAATATGCATGCCTGAAGATGCTATTTTTGACCTTCATTGCAACATGATGAACACCTTAAAGCTGACACTCCTTGCATTGACACGTTTGTATCTACTGAGCAATGACTGCATCTGTTTTTCTTTAGTCCAGGATAATTATGAACATTCATACTGTACACAACTTTTATTCAAAGCAGGTTTAAGGAAACAAAATGACCCCTGGATAAATAATTTAAACGCTGCAGCCTCTGATGAGTAAATCATCCAAATGATATCTAAACTATATGCAGTACAAGAGTAACACAAGAAACAAGTAATCAGCCAATATAAAAAAAGCTTTAGTCTTTGCTGTGAAATTGGATCAAAGTCACGTGTTCAGCTTTGGTTCTCTGCTGGAGCTCTCCGGATGAGAGCAGAGGAAACTGTGTCAGAATAAGCACTGCAGGCTGTGGAAGTGAGGGAACAATGACCTCCAAAACATGAAAGAGGAAATGTAAAAAAACGTTTGGTGACCTGCTGAATATTACACAACATTTACACACATTACAAGCTCATTTTTACAGATATACTGTGTGATGTGCAATGGATTCTTTGTGGATTAGCGCTTTGTAACTCCAAGCTCAGATGAATATGAAATTAATGATTATAAGTTACAAATAAATCTTGAATTAGTAAATTAATAGATTAACATCAGGAACAATGTTTGTTATTGCAAAACAGTGTTTCTCAACCCTGTTCAACCAGAGAACCAAAAAGATGAAAAATGCCTTTGTAAAAGCCACAATCTAAGCGGTGAAAAGTGGCAAAAAAGGTTAAACTGGTAGTAAAAATAAGTTTAAGTTGGCAAAAATGGCCAAAATGTGGCAAAAATGGGCAGAAAGAAGCAAAAATGTGTGAGCAGTGACAAAAAATGAGTTAGAGGTAGCAAAAAATGTTCAAAAGCAGCAAAAACGTACTGAAAAGCAATGAAAAGTTACAAACGGTAAAAACGGTGGTAAAAATGGGCAAAGAGTTGTAAAAAATGGCATAACTTGAAAAAGAGTAGTTTAAATGGCAGTAGGCAGCTTATGTGGGCAAAAAGTGGCAGAAGATGGCAAAAAAAGGGGGAAAATAGTAAAAAGCAGGACAAAAGTGGCAAAAATTGGCAAAAAAAGTAGCAAAAATTGGAGAAATGGGGCAGAAGTGTGGAGAAAAGTAGAAAAATGAACAAAGAAGGCAAAAATGGGGGAGACTTGTCAAAAAAAAAGAGTTACAGGGGACAAAAAGGGTCAAAAGCAACAAAAACAGCAAAAAATGAGGGAAAGTGACTAAAACGGTCAAAAATAGGTCTAAAATAGGCCAAAAATCTGTAAAAAGGTGGCAAAACTTGGAAGAAGCATTGCATTTAATGGCAAAAGGCAGCTTATATGGATGAAAAGTGGCAGAAAATGGCAACAGAAAGAGAAAAAAGTAGAAAATAGCAAAAAGCAGGACAAAAGTGGCGAAAATGGGCAAAAAGAAATGGCGAAATGAGCTAAAAGCTGCTAAAGTTGATTAAAAGTGGCTGATTTAAGCCAACTGTACAAGTGTGAGAAACAAATTGACCAATGTGACTTGTGATGCAGAATTTCTGAGGTCAAAGTTCCTTTTTTTAAGGTTTTCTGGGGGAATAATATTTCAAACTATGATATAAAAGAGCCCCAAATCATCACAAAAGAGCCACATTTGGCTCAAGAGTCACGCGTTGAGTATCACTGCTGTAAAGTCTTTTAAATCAGGGTGACTTTAATACCAGTATAAAATGCCACTTTTTAACCGCTTTTCCCCTCATTAGGTCTTAACCCTGCATTTAAAGGTAACAGTGAGTGTACTGTTAGGTAAATAAACTGTGTGAAACACTGATTCAACTGAGAAAACTCCTCAGTATGGACAACACAGATGAACGGAGGAGGGAAGAGTGACTAACAGACTGTGAGTCTGTGTCATCACTGCAGGCTGAGAGCTCATGTACCGTACTCAAGCTAGGAAAGGCACAATCCCACTGGAACATTTCAACACGACATGATTATCATATTATTACATCAGTTAAAACCAGCTGCACTCACTTCACAGCAGGAGATAGTGTTTTACAGGAAAGATCCAAAATCAACCAGTTTGTTTACAAGAAGGATGCACTGAGCGCGCTCCATGAAACAGTTTATCTGTCAGAGTGAGGGGTGGAGCAGGTTGAGTGAGTGTGTGTTTTATTAGCTGATCTCTGATTGCATTATTTTTCTGGATCTAAATGAAGTTGACCATTTATAGAATAATGCTCATCATCTGCATGGGACATTACTTTCTAATATTTCTCATACAGCAGCTTCTTCATGTCTGTCTGTGCTTTTTAGCACATATTCGACAGGCTACAGCTGTTCTAATTCAAAAAGTGCACTTCTTCCTAACTGGACTCGGCAGATAAACTGTCATACATCCACTGTATGGATATTTTTTAAATTTATTTAGAAAAGCTCCCATACAATGTGTCTGGAAAGGGCAGGACTTTTTTTAAAAAAATCTAAGACTGTGATTTGATGAACATTCTGTCAAGACAACATGAGGTTGCAGCTCCAGTGCTGATAATTTATGCCAAAGCCTATCAGGAGACGTGCAAAAGGATCTTCTCTGCAAAAAGAAGCTTCAGTGTGGCTCTTTGCTCTAGTTTAGATAAAGAAATGTGGTTGAGGTCTGAATAATCTGCTGCTTTTCTGCAGCTCAGTAAATTGCTCCGCCAGCAGCCAATGTTATGTACTGACTTAAAGTAAAATTTAAATCCACCCAAAATGATTGCAAACCCATCCTGAAGCAAGTCATGAAAGCAAAAACAGGATCTGTCATGACAAGCTTTGCACTTGTGTTAATAAAGAAATGTAACCTTGCAAAGCAGATGGATAAGCACGTTTCCGTGTTTCTTACTGGTGGATCCATCTTGTGAAGCTCCCATCTGAACAGTCTGGGCCCGGTTAGAAACTGACAGGACCAATCAGCATCGAGGGGCAATACTTTCGGGTGCGGCAGAGTCGTGACGCAAGCAAGCAGCAACAAGAGACCGGTGCAGATATGGCGGAAGAGATTAGCGTGGATGCTGCTAAAGCACCATTTTCATCAGAACTTGACGACATTTCTTTGTTAAAAAAAGAACAAAGAACAGCAGTGAGTTGTTTTCTTTTCAAAAACCACAAAAGTCTTGTACTGACACGTCTACAGTGGCCATGGTTCACGTTATGTAGTTCTCTGTGGAGTTTACTCATCAGTAGCGGCGTACCTTAGTTTATTGCTATGATGTCACGTGTTTTGTTGCTCTGATTGGCCCGTAAAGATGTGACAGAACGTTCATCCACTCACCCTCCGAGTTTTTTTTTCAAAGGCTCTGCCCATTCCCAAACGCTGTCTATGAAAGGTTTTCCAGATGGATGTGAGAAACACATCCATCTTGCGTGTCAGGTTAAAAGAAATGTTTTCCAGGTCTTTTTTGTACTGTAATTTGGATTTTTGTGCTTCTACCATGAGTAAGTTACCTATTTTAAGTAAATGTGCTTACTCAGTTTACTTTAATGTGTTTGAGAAGTATGATTTAGGTAAAGTTTACCTGTTCTTCTTGTCCCTCTGACCTGTTGGCTTGGTTTTTCCCCATTAGGACTTTTTGTTGGTAAAGTGAAACACGATCTGGCATTTGTTAGGGGCCAGCGGTCAAGTGTAGGTTTTGGATGTGTGCGGGCTGACAGTTCCTGCACCTCCTGATGAAATGACAAACACTGTTGAAGAATGAGTCCATATGGACAAACCACAATGCAGCCTATCTGATAGATAGATTTATTAACCATTCAGTTTAAGACAAGGCTGCAGCGTGGTGCAGTGGTTAGTGCTGTTGCCTCACAGTAAGAAGGTTCCGGTCAGGGCCCTTCTCTAGGGAGTTTTCATGTTCTCCCCGTGCATGCGCAGGTTCTCTCCAGGTACCCAGGCTTCCTCCCACTACCAAAGACATGCTCGGTAGGTTAATTGGTGACTCTGAATTGCCCGTAGGTGTGAGTGTAAGGAGTGCCTGGTCTGCCTCTATATGTCAGCCCTGTAAATGACTGTCGACCACTCCAGGATGTACCTCGCCTCTAACTCAATGACAGCTGGGATAGGCTCCAGCCCCCCATTCAATAAAAAAGCACTGCATACAGAAAACAGTCTTAGAAAAATACAACTGTACAGTTATGGTACTCAAAAAGCTAAATTTCAAGAGGGGAGTAAATCAAAATTCTGTATAATTATTATTTTCCTGAATGCATTATGCAGACAATTTTTTGAGCTTCATGCTCTGATGCTCAGTTCTCCCAAACAGAAAACATTTTTTATCAATAGTTTTAAGTATATAATTTCAAGCAGCTGTGCCGGCGTGCTGAAAAGGACACATTTCCTTTTTTCCTCAAACACATCATCATCCAAAGATGCTGCTTATGATTCCATGTGCGGCAGAATAAGAGACCAGCTGCTTCTCAATCCTTCCCACCTGTGATTTCCCTCCGAGTTGTTTTGACTGGCAGGTATTTTTGATCCACACAGACAAATCAAATATCTCATGGAGGTCTCTATCAAAATGGGAGATGTTCTCTGATGTGGCAAATCATCCCATTTCACAAAGGAAGCTTTATAATCATGTGTTGACACAGTGAAAGCATCTTTTCTTTTTCTCATCAGTGACAGGATGAGTGAAAGGAAGATGTGGTGGTTTATCTCCATCCTACACCCAGCCCACGAGTCAATCATCTTCTTGTGTTGCTGTCACGCCGAGCGGCAGAATCCACTGTGGCGAGCAAAGCATGATAAAAATAGTCTGCTGTTAATGCAGCACCTACACCTTTTTTTTTTTTAATTGCTCTCTGCTACAGCAAATAATCAAGGCAAAGCTCAGACAACAGCACATTACAAGGCATCACTTAAAGCGTGGCATTTATCAGAGGCAAATATGCAAAGCAGGCTGCTCCAAAGCAAGAAAAAAAGTAATTTTCAGTTTAAAGAGGCATTAAGAAATATGACCCTGCAGAGATACGGGAAAAATCTTCTCACCTGGCTTTTTAGGCGATTGAAACACTCACACTTCTGCAGGTGTGCAACTGAAATGTGAGAAGATGAAAGCTGACTTAATATGTCAAGAATTATTTTCCAAGTAGACCTGAGCAGCTGCTAATCCACTTGACTTTGAATGTTTTGAGGTGTAATCACGCTCTTTAAGAGACGAAAATAATGACCCAGCAGCATGTCTGCAAAACTGAATTATCTTGCAACACAAATAAAGACAAATACCCTGCAGTAGAGGAAATACCATGCACTGCATGCACTCTGCAACAAAGAATTATGTTTCATATTGCAGAATAGAGCAGAACCAGTACTGGTCTGACACCATGAGGGAGCATAATAAGGCTCAGACCCTCAGTTTATACGATATAAGAAACAACAAATATTTTTGAAGAGATACACATGGTAAATAGAACTGAGCTTGTACTGTCCCTTCCTAGTCATATGACAAGTTCAAGTGCTTTTTACACCACAGGTCTTAAGCCGTTCACACCACTTCACTCCACATTAGAACTCAGATCAGGCCTGGAATTTGGAGTACAGCCTATCTAGTCTGCAAATGTTCTCATCAGGCCCATTAACTCTGCAAAACAGAACTTGTGAACCAAAGGCAGGAAGTGGCGTGAAGCATATAGATTTAAAAATATTAAAAATATTCCAAATACATGTCAGTACCTCCCTCAGCTTCTCTACAATCATGGCAACATGGCTCAACCTCTCAGTCTCATTTTGGCTCGCCTTCATCAGTACTGATTCACTCATCTCATGTAAACAACAACAAGCTGGACAGCTCACCGCCTTGCTTGGTGCTCATACTGGGAGCCTCCTTGTGAAACACATATCTTATATAAAAGCCAAAACAAAAGCAGAAATCCCAAGACAGCAAAAATTTAGTGTAGCTCCATTGTTTATGTGGTGGAAAAGATGGAGGAAGGAATGGGATTTCTGGTTTATGTTAGATGAGCCATTTTCTTTTCCTTCTTTTCTTTTTTATCATAGTTTGTTTGGGATGATAGCGAGTGAGCAGAGATCATAACTGCTTGGCATTGTCCCGGCAGTTTAGTTCTTTTTACCAAGAGCAGCATGAAACAAAACCACATGAGAGTCCAACAATGATGCAATGTCAGCGCTCAATGGAACCAGGTCATCCTGATTATTAGGTGTGAGAAGGACCCTAATGACAGAAATCAGCAAAGGTGAGATTCTAGTCATGCATAAAGAATTTCAGATGTGGCCTCTCTGTAGTTTATGATGAACAGAGCAGTGAGGATGAAGAGCAGATGCACAGATGCAACTGTGCACTGAACAGGCTGAGCTTTATGAAATCATTTGTTAACAGACAGCCTCCTATGTAAGCTGATTTGCTTTGGAACAGATGATCAGATGAAGTTTTTGCTTGTTTTTCCACAACCATATACAACACTCTTTTCCTTTCTCATCCCATACTGCACTAACCTTACATTCCAGATGAATTTGTTTCACACATCCATCTGGTAAACCTCCCATAGACGGCGTTTGGGAAAGGGCAGAGCCTTTGAAAAAAAACTCGGAGGATCACTGGATGAATGTTCTGTCTGTCACATCTTTAGGGGCCAATCAGATCAGCACATAAGATCTTTGGTGCCCCCCCTGAGGGGTCCTAGACACCAGGTTGGGAACCAGTGCATTAGTGGAAAGGATGGGTAAACAGTGGGAGTAATGGGTTAAGTGTTTCGCCCTTTGACATGCTGGCATGTGACTGCAGCAGCTGGGGATCAAACCCCTGAACTTCCAGTGAATGACCCACTCTACCTACTGAACCACAGCTGTGATGGTGTTAGAGACAGACAGAAAAAAGAAAGAAGGTCCTAGTAGTTCTGTTTTTTTGTGTAAAACCATTTTAACAGGATACAAACAGCTGTCTCCAGTGGGAGGTCCATTTTCATTGGGTTAAGCCAAAATTGCAGTCTGACTGTGCTTGTTTGTGATAACTAGCCTGTTATTAATGTTTGATGATGTGAATCCAAATTCTTCCACCGCCGTCCAAAGCGCTGTAAATAATCTGTTGCTATGTGATAATGACACAGGGATGATTATGGCCAGGATTTACATTTGACTGCATGATAAACACAATTAATAGCTCCAGCCCTGTTGACTGGGCTGCTGGCAGCAAATGGGTCATCCACACATGTGTGCCAGCTACTTAGTATTCATGACCTCCTTCAGCCAATGAGCTCAGATATGCTTGAATGGCTGTATACTGTACGAGAAGCGGCTCTTGTAAACAACAAGACATTTTCCTAATTTTCTCACCAAGAAAAACACAGCGAAGCCTGCTGCCTGACACACTCTATTAGTGAAGCATGGAGCCTAGTCGTATTAGACACTCACACCAGACTCAGCCGTTATCTGGCGGGGACCAGTGCCAATTAACACCCCCAACCAGTATGACCAGTGGACAAAATATAGGAGCTAAGTTTGCCTTTTGCAATCACATTTCCTCTAAACTCTCTGCAAAGACATTAGAATCTGCATTTTAGCAGTTACATGACAGAAGGCTGTGTTTTTAACCACCAGGTCAAATTTGAGTAAGAAAAAACATCCTTAAGTAGATTAAATTAAGTTTTAAAATCATGAAAATGAGGCATTAATATCTCCTCTAGGATGCAGTGGTTGAATGCACTCAAACAACCTCTGAAATGGATAATTATCGTCACTTAACATTTAAAAATACTACAACCTGAAAATGTCGAGGTCTGTTTCAACCACCAGAGCCTGAATCAGATTCATGATACGAGAGGCAGGTGATTTGTGCTGAAGAGTGTGAGATTATGTAGAACGTTTCATATCTTACTCTTAAGCAGTGTGAGGTTTCATTTCTCTCCCGTGTTTACAAACTCGATTCCAAAAAAGCTGGGACACCATGCAAAATGTTACCAAAAAAATGCAGTGATTTGCAAATCTCATAAACCCATTTTCCTCACAATACAACATAAACAAAATATCAGATGTTGAAACTGAGACATTTTACCATTTCATTAATTACATTAGCTTGTTTCTAATCTGATGGCAGCCCCACATCCCAAAAAAGCAGGGACAGGACAGGGTTAACTGTCTTGCCAAGGACACAATGACATGTAACTGCAAATGCTGGGGGTCACACCAACAACCTTCCAATTACAGGATGACTGACTCTGCATATTGAGCCCCAAAAGACGGGCCTGCGACTCTTTACCCACAAGACGCTTCCCAACTCTTTCATCCCTGTTTCTGACTCTATTCACTGTCCTCATTTACCAATAAAGGCAGAGAAAGAAAAAAATAATCCTCTTTTTACTTTTCAGCATTGATCGTTCCTTTCCAGATGTTTAGGCTGCCCATGCCATAGGCACTAATGCAACCCCATACCATCAGAGATGCAGGCTTTAGAACTGAGCCAGGAGAACAAGCTGGATGGTCCCACTCGTCATTAGCCCACCAGATGTAGCTTCAGCAGAAGTATATTGACCATGAGCCTGGTTCTGCTCTAGGTTTCTGCCTGTTAAAGGGAAGGTTTTTCTCACCATTGTAGCTTTGCTCAGTGTTTAGTGCTGAGCTCATGGTGATACATGTTGGATCTTTATGAAAATATATCAGAGAGTAAAGCCTAGACCTGTCATTGCTGTGAAGTGTCTTGATATAACTTTGTTTATGAATTGGGGCTATGCAGAAACACTGATTAGTTAAATGATCCATTGTTATTCCCATTTATGACCCCTGTACATAGCAATGGTAAAACTGCCTACTTATGCAAAGTAAGTATCTATAATATATAAGTATATAATCATTGAATTCACAGTTTAAATTGAATATATATGAGAGGATAAACTGTAAGAAGGTGCAGATTTGGGGAAATTGACCCAAACAGGCTGGCTGCAGCCTGCATTAAATGCTTATGGATGGATGGATGGATGGAGAAATGGATGGATGAATGAATGCATGGATGGATGTGTGGATGAATGGATGGAGGGATGGATGCATGGATGAATGGATGGATGAATGGATGGAGGGATGGATGGATGAATGGATGGATGACTGGATGGATGGATGAATGCATGGATGGATGGATGGATGGATGCATGGATGGAGGAATGGATGGATGAATGGATGGATGGATGTATGCATGGATGGATGGATGGATGGATGAATGCATGGATGGATGCATGGATGGAGGGATGGATGGATGCATGGATGGATGAATGGATGCATGTGTGGATGGATGGGTGGATGCATGGACGGTTGGATGGATGGCTGGATGGATGGATGGATGCATTGACGGATGCATGGATAAATGAATGAATGCATGGATGGATTGATGGATGGAAGTACAGTGAAATATCTTGCAGTCATGTCTTGAGGCATGTTGTAGTTGCTGAAGTTTCCTAAACAACATGCACGGTCGAAATGAAAATATGTTTCATCTTCTCTTTGAGTTTGTTAGAACAGACTAGATAATTATGGTCACGCTCACAAAAAATGAATATTAATTTATCAAACACTTTCTTTGAATGCGTTAATTTCAGAACTATGGATGGATGGATGGGTGGATGGATGGATACATGGACGGATGGATGGATGGATGCATGCACGCATGCATGCATGCATGGATGGATGGATGGATGGATGCATTAATGGATGGAAGTAGAGTAAAATATCTTGCAGTCTGAGGTGTGTTGTAGCTGCTGAAGTTTCCTAAACAACATGCACGGTCTAAATAAAAATATGTTTCATCTTCTCTTTGAGTTTGTTAGAAGTGACTAGATAATTATGCTCACACTCACATAAAGTTAATATTAATTCATCAAACATTTTCTCTGAATACGCTAATTTCAGAGCTATTTATGTCAGATAAAAGCATACTGAGGTCAAAAATGTTGCTGCTTCAAAAAGCATGGGAATGAAAACAAACACATAACTGTGGAAACACAAAGTCTTATAATTATGCACAGCTTGCGTTTGATCCCATCCATCTTGTGTTCCCATAATATTGCGCCTCAGAAGTAGTTCTGCAGGCGTTTTCATCAAATGAAGCAGACGTCTGTGTTGTTCAGACTTATATCAATTTTGTTATTGGGTCTGGATATTTTCACTTCATTTCACACATATCTTTGGCTGCATGGCAGGGCACCCGGCACTTCAGCTCTCAGTTGACATCTCACTAACATGCGTGACGCTGGCAGAATAACTACCAGAGTCTGAAATAGAAGTCGCTCTGCACTCACAATTGTCAATTCGGCTGGGTGGGAGAAAGCCAGATTTATGTGTGATACAGCTGTCCATCATCCCACACAATCAGTTTTCCGTATCTTTCATCAATCTGAATTACTACGGACAGCGTCTGATAACATGCACCAAATCCCAGCCTGAGGTTGTCTGGGGCTCAGGCTGCAGCTTAGGCCGTACTTTTCATTTCCACAATCACTGGGAGAAAGTGACGGTGGCGTCTGAATGTTCAGCGGGTTGATCCGGCCACCGCAGGAGCGCCATGATCCATCAATGCTGAAATGAACACATGATGGAAATCTTGACAGAAAGACGTGCTTCCTGGCATGTTGATGTTAGTTTTAGCTGGTTGAAAAATGGTGGAGGAGAGCTCCGAGACACATCGACCCAATTTCTCTGTTTTTAGCCAAAACAACAAACCGTGGTCAGAGCTCACTGGGGAGAGATTTAGCAGCCAAGTCTGGATTTAAAAAGTGATCTCATACCTAAATGAAAACGTCCATCTCTGTAGTGAACCTATCGAAATGTTTTAGACACTCTGAAAAACAATCTGAGCCCATCGCTGGCAAAAACAAACACTGCCAGACCTGATTGTTGTCTGATAGACGAAATGCAGCTCTGCTAAGGGTGCTAGATGAAGTCAACCATTGGTGCAGTTCTAAAGAAAATGTCTGCATATCAGTCATTCACAGTTGAGTCTGTCAGGGTCTTAAAAGGCTTTTTTTATGTTTAGTTAAATGTTATCAATTAGTAATACCAGATGGATGTGATTGGGCTGTTGTGAAGTAATAATAAAAAATCAGTTCTACCAATTTGTAAAAAAAAAAGAAAAAAAGAAAAAAAAGAAAACAAATAACAAAAAACAAAAAAAAAAAACCTGTGGATTCAGTTAAGGTTTATCAAGATAATAAGATCAACCATTTGATGTCGTGTGTGCTTCTTTCTAAGCCAAACCTACACTCCCTAAAATGAGTTAACAAACTCTCAGTAACAGAAAAATAAAATCTGTCTGCAAAATATCCCCTCCAAGTTGTGCAGTCTTAGGCGGAACCAACAGATCTCCATCAGCTGAGGAATCATTTGTTTTGGTTTATCCTTAACCCTTAGAGGTCCCATGGCTATTTTGCAATATTTTCTTTGACAGAATAAACCACTCAGAAAATGTAAACCATGCTAAAATATTTGCTAAAATCTTTTTTCACTACTACCTCAACTTTATAAAATGAAAACTATTTTTAAAGTTTAATTGACTATATTAGATATAGGGCCTCCAAAAACACAACATCCCCAAAAAGGATTTTTAAACATTTTTATTTAAACGATATATTGTCATTTTCAAAAAGAAATTAAAATATGCTGAAATTATGAAAAAAATTCCAGTGCCAGTCTTGTACAGCATCAAACAAAAACTGTAAGCAAGCTTAAAGACCAAGCTTTCCACACAAAATGATTGCAATTCAAAATTTGACTTTGTTTTCATGCCGTCATTTGACAAAAGTAGCGTATGAATGAATCCCACTTGTGTGCTTGTGGATCCCTAAGAGATAAACTTTAAAGTATGTTTCAATAACTGTAGTGTTTAGTCTGAACTACTTTTATATCTGTATTAACAGTCAAGGCTTAAATTAATTTGAAAATAAAGGCTTGTTAAATATGAGCAAAATCCAACGTCATGCATCCCAACAAAAAAAATGAAACTGGTTTCAAGTAGCCCAGTGTGAGACCTAATGGTTGGCAACTGGGTATTTAAACCCTAATTTTTTTTTTTTTTTTTTTTTTTAATGAAAGGTTCTTATGACTGAAAATCATTGATATGGGCAGGTTAGGTATGGGAGCATTATGCCAGTTTGTAGAGGTGAGAATCACTAGTAGCCTCACGATACTATACAATATTATCACGATACTTGGGTCACGTTTCGATATTATTGAGATTTTAAACATTTTGCAATACAGTGAGTATTGCAATACCATATATTGCAACATATTGCAATCGATACCATTTTTTCAACTGTTTCACCTCACGTTTGTCGCATTTTATTTTCATGTGACGCTTCTTGCAAACTTCATGTGTCATGTCCATCTTATTCGTGCCCTGCTTGCATCCCTAATGGCCTTCCTCTGGTGCTGCCATGTTTGTTGTACTGACTTTCTCCTGCTCTATGACAGTCACCTCTGCCACCCTCACTGGAAAAACTATTTTCCAAAAATGGACTTTATCTTTCCATTTTCATAGACTTCATTAAGTTCATATAATCAAATAATTTGGAAAAAAAAAAAGATACTTGGTGGATGAGACAATATGTTTCATCACCAGACAAAATATCGCGATACTATGCTGTTTTGATTTTTATACTCCCACCCCTCCCAGTTTGGCACAGCTGCCTTCATGGTCATCATCTGCAGGACAGAAAGATTTAGAAGATCTTTCATACTATCAGCAATTAGACTGTATAATTCTAAAGTAAACAGATGAGACTCCCAGACGATTGAATTTCCCTTTGGGGATAAATAAAGTTCTTGTATTGTATTGCATTGTATTGTATTGTATTGTATCCAGGCCCATGCTCCATCTCTTCAGGTTTTCTTCAAACTGACTCCTCCTTCATCCAGTCTGGTCCAGCGCACCGAGTCCTGGGCATCCAGTTTGTGTTGCGCTGGATCCGGCCCATGAAAATGCTGCCTAGTGGTTTAAGGCACGACCCATGTACCAGCCAGCCCAGTTCAAATCCTGCTTGTGGCACTTTCCCGCATGTCTCTACCCAGCCCTTTCATCTCTATTTCCAGTTCTATCCACTGTTCTCTGCTGTCGACAAAGGCATAAAAAGTCCAAAATAAATTTAGTTGACCCCTCCAAACCCCATTTTTCTGAGCACCTCAACATTAGACACACAGCCTTGCCAACGATACCCAAAAATGCACCAAAGAGAAGTAGCCATTGGAGTGGTGGTGGTGGGGGTCACATTAGTGTAGGGGGGACCAAAATGAAGCATCAAAATCTATCGTAATTTGGCACAGTGGGTATTTAATGCGCTGGTATCAGTTCTATGTCAATACCTGATTTCAATACTCATCCCTTGGCCTTACAAGAGTATAGTGAGACTGGGAGGACTAAAAACTGAAGACTGACTTTCTACTGCATGCCCAGGTACCTGGAATGCTGCACTGCTTTGCCATGCAAACCCAGCCCATGAGCAAGGTCAAGTCAGCTGTTGATCTCAGCCTTGCGGGTAGGTGGGTGGGCCACGGTAGGTGACTGCTCTCCAACTTCCATGCTCTCATCATCCACATCAGATCAGCTGATCTCAGTTAGACGACAGCACTTGACTTGAACTAACGCTTCATGCTCAATTCGTCAAATTCTTGATGTCAGTGAAGAACACCTGGAAATGAAACAGTAGGACATGATCATATTTGACCTTCCTACCCTGGGGGCTTATGTCACAGGAACATGGCTGCCATGGGAATATGTTACTGAGGTCATCAGACGAAGCAGTCAGCTGGTGCAGGTGTGATAAAATGCTCCTATTAGTCATTCAAAGCCTTAACTACATTTCAGAGAAGTACCAACAGGTTTCAACGACTGCATTTCAATACTCTCATGCTACACTTGTTAGCTCTTCCAGCTGTTGTGGTCTCAATATCAAGACACTGAATCAAACTGAATCAAACAAGTAAAGGAAACACAGTTGGTGAAACCCTGTGGCCCAGCAGACCATAGAGCAAGTTTTAACATGCTTTAAAACAACAAATGCCTGTGCTGTCTTTAACTGTACACACCAGACCTCAGCTTCACATAATGAGACTCAGAAAAATGGGCTAAGAGTGAAACGACAGAGTCTGAATGTACTCCAGGTTTGATCCATCCAGTGCAGCAGAGCCATGATCCATCATATGCACGCCGGTCTGTTCATCGTGTTGTATCTTCTGCTGCCTACCAGATCCACCATGCAGGTATTTCTCTCTGCAGCCCTGACGCTGCTATCTGCATACCGCAGTGGACATTGAACATTAATCAAACCGTGGCCGCTTACCTGCATGTCTCACCTAAACAGCAGCGAGTGCACAGAGGTGATAATGAAAAAAGGCCCCATCACCATATGCCGTGAGTGTGAGTAATTAATTAGAAATTAACAGGAGAGGGGGAAGCACGGGCGAGTCTGTGGAGGGACTTACATCCTGTGAGTGCACCCGTTAAACGTTGGCAGCTTCTGCTCTGTTGGATGCCTCCTTGTCTGATTCATCTGCCTTTCTTGTGCTTTTTTCAAGTCCAACATTTCACCAGATGCTTGTTTCATAAAGAAACAGCGGCTACTGCCAATCAGCATCTTAACACCTCAGTAATTTCTTAGTTCTCTGCTGCAGAAAACAACAAGCTTAATCTGATGTGTCAGGGCTTTCAAACTGAAATTAAGAGGACACTGAAATGTTTCATAATGATTTTACTCTTGATAAATGGTACATTTAAAACCTCAAAGCTTAAAACATGCTAAAGTAAGCTTTTTTTATTCCCAAAGGTGGTACTCCAAGAAAAGTATCTAGTTAATCTTTTATTCTATTTCAGGAATGATTCAAATCATCATTCCTGTTTAAAGAGAGGAAATCCAGAGTGTTGATATAAAGACATTTAGGGAGTGATTTCCATGCTATGTTGCTCACAAGAGATTAAAGATCCAATTTCTGCTATATGGGAAAAAGCCTCCATTTTCTCTACAGAACATCAAGCAGCTACATTTGTGTTTTGGCGTAACAAGGGGAAAAAAAGTAACAAGATATTTCAGATGTGCAGACACATACACACCAGGGGATGAGAGGCAGACAGCTAATAACCCATCAAAGGAGAAACTGTGGCTGCCAAAGCACCGACCACGGTGTCTGCTCCGGGCCCCAGGCTCTGGGCCGAGACGTCCCGACGCTTCACAACATGACCTCCATTTTACAGACAAATCAATCTATGAACGGCGGGCTAATTGCCAGGAAACTCGCAGCGTGACCCATTAGAGCTCCCTGTTCACCCACACCCACAGATACACACACAGAGTGACATGACAAGCCAGCAAATGATGTGGAATGGCTTGAATTTCTCAAGAAAAGAGTCAAATTACTTGTATCTTTAATTGGTGGAGCTGCCATGCTGCTGCAGCACACAGAGTTATAGTTCCTGTCTTTTTCCCATTTTTCTGAGTCTCATTATTTGAAGCTGAGGTTTGGTGTGCACAGTTAAAGACAGTGCAGGCCGGGGCCAAATGATCCCGTGTGAACAGAATCCAATTGACATTTGTTGTTCAAAAGCATGTCAAAACTGGCTCTATGGTCCGCTGGGCGACGGGCGTTCAGCAAATGTGTTTCCTCGACTTATGCTGGAGTGAAAAAGTTTGATTCAGTTTCTCGATATTAAGACCAAGAGGGTGAGCAAGCAATATCCGGTCTGCAAATCTAGTCACTGAAACTCTATGGTACTTTTAAAACACAACTAAATCTCCCATCCCATCTCAAAATCCTCCAATCTCTGCTGTTTAAATCTGCTCATAAAAAAACAGCCTAACATAAGGTGTATTTACTTAACAGTAAACCACCCTTTTCATTTTACTGATGAATTTCACGTGAGGATGAAAAGCTGTTCAAAGAGCCCTTTGTGTTTTGCACAGCAGACAGACCCTGAGTGCTTTGAAAGTAGCTTGAAGCATCAAACAAGAAGGGCACTTTGCACAGCTTTTCTTCCTCATTATGAGAAATTCATCCATGAAACCAGAAAGAGGGTTAGTGAATTTACCTTTTGGAGGAAGAAAAGCTGATAAAAGTGCCCTTCTTGGTTTGCAACAGCAAGCAATCCCAGAATGCTTTGCAGGTAGCTTGCACCATTAACCCAGCAGGGCACTTTTAACAGTTTTTCCCCTCTTAGGCTGGCCACACATTACAGGATTTTAAGCTCGATTTGGGGAAAGATTTGCCTCCCCCGACGATCGTGGGGGCGTATCCTGAGAGAGCTTCATCGCAAACGACTGTTGTCTGAATAATCCTCATGTGTGTGGTGTCAACACGATTGTTTTACTGCTCAAAAATCGCATCGTAGCCTCCAAAATCCCGAATTGTAAATATGAAACACGTTTGACATTTACGATTCTAGGTCGTAGTGCCACTGACGGAGTACCCACAACAACCAATGAGAGTGAGCAGAAGGGGTGGCGTCATCAGATGTATCATACCTCCACTGCTCACAACCATAATCAAACTGTACCTTAATTTCAGCCAGGATTTCGTCCTGAATCTTTCCCATGTTTAAGATTTTGCTGCACCTGTAACACACGCCAGGACAGCCTGTTGTGGAGAGACAGCCAGACGGTATTGACAGACGCATGTTTTGTTTTTTTTTCTGAAGTCACGTGATCTCGCGAGGTCGTAGGCAGGTCGGCAGGTGTGTGGTCTCCAGTGATCTGACGGTCTGGCTGAGTCATCTAGTGTGTGCGTTTAGAGGATTAAAGATGAGAAATCTTTGGAAATTGTCCTGAAGTCTGTGGTCTCTCACGGTTTTAAAATCGTTTCAGATTAAAAAATCATCTAGTGTGTGGCTGGCCTTAATGATACATTCATTCATGAAACCAAAAGGTCAACTTATTATTGAGTGAATTCACTTTATAAAGGGAGACAAGCTGTTAAAATTGCTCTTCTTGGTTTGTACAACAAATATCTTAGGGGGGGCGTGAGGCTGCTCTAATGCTGACAAAATTAGATTTACAAATATTGACAAAAACCATGATAAAGCAGTAATTAAAAAGTTTTTACAAAGATATTTTGATAAGAAAAGCATGCACAGGCCTATTTTAGGGTTTTATCAGTTAAATGTTTAAAATCAATGTTGATTTTTGATGGCACTGAGTCACTTTTTCTTCTCTGTTGGGTCTTTTTTTTTTAGGTACATGCAGCAGGGACTTCTAGAAAAAAGGTTGGGAAACAATTTAAAGAACACCTTCTTTAGACCGACACGTTTTTAACATGTAACTATCATCAGAGTCCTGAAACACACTGCATACATCATTTAAATGATGTCTGCAATGTGCATCAGTCTAATACGGTTGTTTTTTTAAACTAGAAATGTCCATGGAGCTCTCAGTTTCCTTCAAGACTTTTTTTTCATCCTTCATGCATCTTGGAATTTGGTCAAGTTGTGCCACAAATACCTAATAAAATTTTCTGTTGCAGCCTTTCACATTAACTCCTGCCTAAACTAGTCTACTTTGTTACAGAAGTCCTGTTACAATAATATATATATAAATATCATTGTTTAGTCAACAAAGACATTTCAGTTGACTATTCCAATCACAGTTTTTATTTGATTACTTCCAGATTGAAAAGCAACAACAAGATGATGATAGAAACTGAAAAACCAGAGAGAGAGAGCTGACTACTTTTCATGTTTAAAAAAAGCCTTTATTAACCTTTCACCTACCATGACAGCACAGCTAACACTAGATTCACGAGTCAAAAAGCGTTACCATCCCAGATGGACAATGTGGTTTACAGCAGAGATAAAACTGCACAAACACAGTCATCAGCAGCGTTCAGACCTGACAGTGACAACAGACTCACTGAGAGGAGGAAGTTACAAGAATCATGAGCTGTAACCTGAATTTAACAACAAATAAATGTCAAAAGACCTTATAATAAAGCAGGTTTTAAAGGGACAGGCCTATAATCCTTTTAGAACTGTTGTTATTAAGCAGCCTAATAGCCAAAGGAATAAAAGAGTTTGAATCTCTGTTTGTTGTCTGGGAGGAGGAGAGATAGCGCTGTCCTGACAGCATTAAAGAGGAATCAGGAAGAAGGATGTGGTCTGACTGGCTCTTCATCTTCTTTGCTGTCTTGAACACGTTTTTCCACATTAAGCTCAGATCTTTTATCTGAACTCCGATGATCTTTAGTAGACGTGTTAATATTTACACATGAGAATCACTGATGTGATAGAAAAGGCATAATTTAAAGCTCTTAATTTTAAATTTGAAAATGATAATCTAAGCCTGAAGTCAAGCTCTGTGGACGTCAGTATTCATGCAGCTTCTCATTTCCCATTACTGTTTTATTCTCGTAGTTTAGATGACACTTTTTCCCATCTACCAGGAGACTGATCAAGTTCCCTAGAGTCCTAAAATAGTTAAAGAATTAATCACAAACTTGAATTGAGGCACACACGCACCATGGAAAGGTTAAGTCCACTGCTCTGTACCATATATTTTACGCTCTGTATTTTCTCACTGATGTAAGCATAAACAAACCAACAGTCTAAGAGGCTAGTGATGCCTCTTTAACAGCTTTTCTCCATCTTTTAGGCCCTGTCCACTTGGAAATGAATTCAGGTGTATACGCCAAAGTTTTTTGTCTGATCTGCGTTTCATCCACACGGAAACTGCGTTTTGGATGACTGCAAACAATACTTTTTGAAAACGGGTCCCAGAGTGCATAAATCTATAAACGACTACCGTTTTGTCTCTGTGTGGACAGCTATCTGCATCTTTCCTGAAACGATTACGTCACACAGAGCGTGTCTCCCTTAAGGCGCAGGTCCGACCAAAACATTAATGGCGGACTACAGGGTTGTGTTTGTGCTGCAGAAGGTACTGAGCTTGTTATGGCTTTTACAGCTAAATCTGATGCTCCTTTACCACCACCACCAAACCCATAAACCATATATTCTTAAATCCACCGTGGAGAACAACCAGAAAGGCAACTAAAAGAAAGTTTGTGTCACTTTTCTGTGATCTTCTTCTTCTCCTTTGGTGCAATTCCGTGGCAGTGTTACAGCGCCACTTACAAGCTTGGCATATGCACTACAGCATTTTCAGTCATTTCAGTGGTTCCTGAAACGACTCCATCTTTACAGAAAACTTTTTCAAAATGAAACGGCAATGTATCGTTTTCGTCTCCGTGGAGACGATATATGTGTCACAACTTGTCCACGAGGGTGTTTTGGAGTTGCTGGATTGTGTATTTGATGAGTTTGATGAGGGAAAGCCGGAATACCGTCTGCTTACATTGAGTTGGCTCAGCAGGTCCAAACTCAGCAGCAGCATCTAAAAATAGCTTGCACCAACAACTGAAGGTTGTTGGTGCAAAGTATCCCTTTAAGGCAGTGATATCCAACATGTGATTTGTGATGATTGGTGGCTCTTTGATTTCTTAATTTTAAATATTAGTCCCCCAGAAAACCTTAAAAAAGGGAAACTTTTTTGCCCCTTTATACCATTTTTTGATACTTTTCATCCATTTAAGCTACCTTTTGGCCATTAAATACCACTTCTTTCCAACTTTTTTTTCCATTTTTTGCCCTTTTTCACCATTTTTTGCCACTTTTAGCCCATTAAAGCATCGTTTTGTCATTAAATACCTTTTTTTCCTACTTTTTGCCCATTTTTACCACTCTTGACTGCTTTTTACCCATTTTTTAATCAATTTTTTGCCTTGCTTTTGCCACCTTTAGACCATTTTTTGCTACCTGTTACTCATATTTTTGTCACTTCTCACCCAGTTTTTTCACTTTTTATCCCCATTTTTGCCTTTTTTTTTTCTTGCTGCTTTTTGACCATTTTCGCCATCTTTAATTTATTTTAATTGCTACTTTAGGCTGTTTTTGCCACTTTTCACCACTTAGATTGTGGCTCTTGCAAAGGAATTTTTTTCAGCAGTTTGGCTCTTTGGTTGAGTAACGTTGCTTTAAGGATTATCAGAGCAGAATAATCAGGTAGTATTGGCATTAAATTCATTACAAACACCAAATAACTGTTTACCTGGTTAAGATAGATGTTTAAGAACATTTGCAGACAAAAATATCAAAGATATAAAAATGTTAGAAGTCTTTAAAATTAGACATAAATGTTTGAAAATATGGTTAAGTTTTTTTTTTTTTTTTTTTTTTTATCTGAATCTTTATGTGGGTGGGGGCCACCGAATGGATAATTTTCTCTTAGGGGAGGCTCACTCTCACACTTTTTGAAAACCCCTGGTATAGGATAAAGGCCTTCAAAAAACAACAGCCCACTAAAAGGATTTTTAAAAATTATTATTTAAACAAAATATTTTGTCATCTTTAAAAAAAAGAAATCACAATATGCTGGAATCATGAAAAAATACCAGTGCCAGTCCTGTACAGTACGGTCCACTGTCCCCTATGTGTAACATAATTTTTTTTTATATCAGATTAAAATGATCATATTTCCTGTTTTACTTGGCCTATTGACATCAAACAAAAACTGAAATTAAGTTTAAAGATCATGTTTTCCACACAAAGTGATTGCAGCATAAAATGTGGCTTTCTTTTCATGCTGTCATGTGACAAATATAGCACATAATAAAATCATGCTTGTGTGATCATGGACCTGGACCCTAAGGGCTACAGTTAAGCTCTTTATCAGAAAAAAAACAAATATTTATCTTTATAAACCTATTAATATTAAAATTCCAAAAATATGTAGGGTTTCAAAAAACTGTATCGAGGTCCACTTCAGCAGAGAGCTTTATCAAAATATATATTTAAATGAACAAAATATCTCCAAAATCTCACAATTTCTCCTAAATATTCAAGCCTGAATCTTTAAATGACATCTAACCTTGTGGAGGTTTTATTCATTACGTGGCAAAAAGCTTGGACCATAAAAGTCAGCTCTTTTTATGTTACGTAAGTTATTTCCCAGTCTAGAAGTTGCTCCAATTTAAAGTAAAACTTTAATAAGCACAAGACGACTTCATCCTCCACAACTCACTGTTGAGGCACGTCTCTTTTCTCAACTGTTTTCTCTCCTTAAAAACTTTTATTATTTACAGCAGAGAGAAAGCAATCCCCTCTCACCATGCAGTGAGACAGTTTCCAAACACTTGCTGTGTAGCTATCAAGCATTTCCTTGATCAAGGACAACTTTGTTCACACCAGGCCTTCCAGCTGCGGATTGGCAATGTGAATCCACTCAGTGAACAAAACAGAGTACACAGGTAGCAATCAATACAGCCTCCTCTTATAGACTTTAACCCACGCTGCAAACATTGACTCTGGAGCTGTAACTGAAACTTTAAGATGTTTTAAGCTTTCTTCTGAGGAGACGTGGGATAACATGGATAAAATTAGAAAGGATATGATTAGACAAAATGCAAATCACACATCGTGTTGTGGCTTCCTGCAGATCTCCTCTCCTGCTAACAAGGGGAGGTGGCACTCCACGAAGCCAGAGCTCAATTAAGGATGCTATTTATAGTTCAAACCAGCTAGCACGTATTCAAGTATGTAGATAACACATTAGAGAACAGAGCTATACAGTGTTAACCAGTGTGTGTGAGGGTTTCAGTGCTAATGTTATTATCATAAAGATGTGTCGAAGTTATGGGAAAATAAAGTGGCAGAGATTGTTGCACATAATGACTGTCACAATGGAGAAAATGCATTCCCAAAAGGATTATGTTTATTTCATGTTTTTTTTTAAATCAAAAACAAATGTTTAAGTTGAAAAGTAAAAGATGCAGACAAAACTGACAAGTTTTGCTGAAGCTGCAAGCAAACTATTCACAAAAGAGAATGTCGGATGTCCTAATTATAATATGCAAAAGTTTATTTTCTACACCTAAAACTGATGGTGCTCACTGCTATCCATCTGTGCCTTTTTTTTTTTTTTTTATCAGTCTGACTCGCTTAAACTCGCTGTATCTGTTAGTGAAGATGAGCCCAGCACAGAGCGGCTGGATTCATGAGCTCATATCATCACCAGGGAATAAAGAGAACATGCAAACGATAGCTTAGTTTGACTGTCCAGGCTTGATTTGCTCTATATTTGATGCCATGCTTATATAGCGAAGGCGTATCCAATAGTGTTTCATTCTGAAGTTGACTGCATGATCGGTCTGTTCCAGTGTCAGACTTTCTGTGGATGATCTGCTCTTTTCAGTTTGATGGATGCTGGAACCACCTCTGTCAAAACAGGGCAGTCCACAGAAATGGCTCGACCGCCCCCTTGAAGCCCCCCCTCCCTGCAAAAGACACTAAACTGCAAGATGCATCACATTCTTCAGGTTAAAACAAACTATAATGTGGATGAGGTGTATCAGCTGCTAGTAAGATGAAAAGAAAAGTTGATAATTTATGTCTGATTATCCACAACAGATGGTGTCAGACATGTGTCATGTAGTAACGAGGTAAAATACTGCAGCAACACCAATCTTCAACTACACATAAGACACCAGAGTAATTAGCAGTTAGCAAGAACAGCTAGCCCCGCTACACCAGGATAGTGATGAATGATAAGTATTTTTTGAACCGATACCGATAACCAATAATTTCCTACTTCTGATGGCCGATAACCGATAGTAACCGATATTTTTTTTTTCGATTGTTGATTTAACAAAAGAAGTTTATTTGATGTGTTTATGCACATCTGACGGTAAGAAGGGGTTAATATGTAGTGAGCAAAGATATTTATAACTAATTTTAACTAATATCACTCGTGTTTTTCAAAAAAAAAAGAACTATTCTGACTTTATAACTGTTATTATAGTTCACTTTTTTTAGTTAAACATTTGTGTACCAAGTACAACATACAAAAACAACTGACATGAAACCAAATGATGACAGGCTGTTATGCATAACAAATGGAGATGTTTGGGGGTCCGTGTTTTTTTTTTTTTTTTTTTTTTTTTTTTTTGCTGCTTTAGCCAGAATTAAAGTGAGCTGATGTTTTACATAAAGATTAAAAATATGCACTGACATAAGTCACATCAGAGATAGGTATGTAAAGTCCACCATGGTCTGTGGATAAACTTCTGTTCCTAACGTGGATCAGACTGAATGAAACCACGTCAAACAGAGCAGGCAGGTACACGTCTATGAAAGCAGTGATGGATCAGGAGACTGTCAGATGGATTTTGTTATTATAATGTTGCGCCTTTTGGCTCTGGCAAACTTTCTGCAGTTTTCAGTACCTGCTTACGATCAGCGCTCTGCCTGGTATTAGCCGTTGACTCGGTCCTAATGCCCGCGGCTGAGGCTAGTGCAGTGATTTTCAACCTTTTTTTTTGCCCAAGGCACCTAAGGTTTAGCCAAAATCTCAAGGCACACCATATTTATATACAAAATAGACTCTTTAAATACAGTCAAGGCTGCAAAAATAAGTTCAAGTTGTAAAAAGTGACAAAAGTGGGCAAAAAGTGGCAAGAATGTTATCGGGGCTAGTTGTCATGATATTTGACTTATCAGAATGAGGTAATCATTTCCTGTTATCAGCCCGATAGTTATCGTGCACCCCTACACCAGGATGGTTTATGCTATCCCAACCACACTGTAAAGTCAAAGTTAGCCTTGACTACAATAGGGCCTCAGACGAACACAAGCAGAACTATTTACCAGGACCAGAACAGCTGTCAAAGGAGTAGAGATGCATACATTGTGAACATTAGGGCTAATACCGATGCTAGTTTTTCGACATAAGTCGTGCTCTTCACATGAATTGTCTTGAGATAAAAATTGGTGCCCTACAAATAAAAATCAATTGAAATTTTTGGATCTTTTGAGATCACATTGCCAGAAGCAGATTTGATTATTGGAAATATTTATCAGTTACAGCAGAAACTATCAATACCTGTCCTCTCCTCTCACAGGAGTGAAAAGTCTTAAATACTGAGAAAAATGTATAAAACATGTTCTTTTTTTTTTTTTTTTTTTTTTTTTGTGGGCCTACATTTGGACACATTCAGTTAAGATGCTTTGTGTGTTTTTTCCACGAAGACAAAAAAAAACAAAAAAAAAAAAACAAAGGAAATGAAAATATATTTTTAGATGCAAAAATGTAAAAACTTTAGTCTTACTCATAAAGCTTCAGAATTTTTTCGCACATGTATTACAGCGCTATGTTTTGAAAAATTACTCAAATAAGAGACGGCACTATAAGAAAATGTGGCAAAGTGAGTACTCACACACTAATTTTCAATTTTCAGACTAAAACTTTTCAAAAATTTTCTCTGTATTTCATTTTTACTCTGTGCTAGTGTTAATTTTGGCAGCTATTGTGAATTTTAGTCTTAGTTTTAGTCTTTAAATGAAATTATTTTAGTTTAGTCCCATTTTTGTCATTTCTATCACTTTTAGTCTTAGTCTAGTTTTAGTTGACAAAAATTTAAAATATTTTAGTCTAGTTTTAGTCCATAAAAAGTCCTCACATTTAGTCTTTACTTTTAGTTCAAGCATTTATTCTCTTGCCTAAATCTGGTACCAAATTGTGGTAAGTTTGTTCTCTGCACCCAGTGGAGAAATATCACGGATGTCGAAAGTCTGACAAAAACTACATTACATTTTAGTCTAGCTTTAGTCATCCTGATGAAAACCAAACTTAGTTTTTGTTAGTTTAAGTCATCGCAGTTTTTGTTAGTCTAGTTTTTGTCATGAAAAAAGGCTGTTGACGAACATTTTTAGTCTAGTTTTAGTCAACGAAATTAACACTGCTCTGTGCTCTTTTGTGTCTGATCCCTTTACGTCCCAAAGTTTTTTCTACTTGTGTTTAAAATAGTCATTCTCAGTAATGTGGAAGCTATAACTAACTATCCAGTAGTGTATATCATTAATGCATGTACACCTGTGGCGGAGCCTCACACGTGTGATGCATTAACATGTGACTCTCCACTGTAGACATGAGGCCAAGCAACTGTCGCTTTGTGTCTGTGCGGTCTCTCTGAAGTCAGCGCGGTGTGTCGGCGCTCTAAAGGGCAGAGCAGTGAGTAAACCAAATGACATTAAGGGAAGATGTGAAACACCCTGCACACCGATGACTGAGAGCTGACCTTTTAAACGTGATGCAATGCAACATTAGTCAACACAGCAGGGACGGTCCAGATGAGTTTTATGAATGATTCCCTGGAATGATACCGCTATAAAACATTTACTATCTGTCACTTGTTTGTTTTCCATCAGTGGCACCAGTGGAGCCTGGAGCTGTAATCCTCTACACACTCTGTGCATTTTAATAACAGTGGGGTATCTTTTCCTTGAAAACTGAGCTGTGACAACAGCAGATCATGTGCTTGATTCTTCACTCTGCTCTTGAGCGGCAAATGGATGTGCATGTGTTCACTTAATCTTGCAAAGCCAAGTATTGGTTAGATAAGATGTCTGTCATCAGGTGAGTCAGTCGAGCAAAGTCCCCAAGCTGACACAGTTTGTCTAAGTCAAAGCATGATCGGACCAATCAGAAGAAAGAGAGAGAAGCTATGGGTGTGGTTTAGTTGAAGTGACTGCAGGTTTGTAAACAATGGCAACCTGTGAAGAGACTAGCATGAATGCAGCTTCAGCTGCAGTTTGATCAGAAGTGGACAACTTTCTGCCTTTCATCTAAAGGTTAAGAGTTGACTGGAAGCTCTTCTAAGTGTACGCTGTTTGCTCTTCTCCTGACTGGCCTTGGTAAGAGTGTAATTTACCATCTGGTTAAACTAATGAAGAATGATATGCCTGTCAAGCATGCACAGTCATTAAATAAATCTTTTTTCTTTTGCTCCAATTGCCCATAATGAAAGTGATAGAATAAAACGTCTGTCACATCATCCCCCAGTTTTTCTTGTCTATTTTGATATACAGTGCCGTGAAAAAGTATTTGCCCCCTTTCTAATTCTTGAGTTTTTTGCATATTTATTACAATGAAATGTTTCAGATCATCAAACTGATTTCATATTTCACAAGGACAACCCAAGTAAATACAAAATGCAGTGTCTGAATGAGTATCTAATATTTTAAGGGGGGAAAAATCCAAACCCTCTGTGAAGAAGTAATTGCCCCTCCTTTTTAAATCATGAGTTAACTGTGATTAACCACAGTTCTTGGAAAGCTGAGTCCAGTTTCACTGGCCACACCCAGGCCTGATTACCGCCAGATTTGTTGAATGAAGAAATCCCTTAAATAGAAGCTGTCAGACAAAGTGAAGTAGGCTACAAGATCTCAGAAAGAAACGCATCACGCCACGATCCAAAGAAACCCAAGAACAAATGAGAAACAAATTGATTGAAATCTGTCAGTCAGGAAAAGGTTACAAAGACATTTCTAAGGCTTTGGGACTCCAGCGAACCACAGTCAAAGCCACTATCCACAAATGGAGAAAACTGGGAACAGTGGTGAACCTTCCCAGGAGTGGTCGGCCAGCCAAAATGACTCCAAGAGTGCAATGACGACTCATCCAGGAGGTCACAAAAGAACCCAGAACCACATCCAAAGACCTGCAGGCCTCCCTGTCCTCAGTTAAGGTCAGAGTTCACGACTCAACCATCAGAAAGACACTGGGCAAAAATGGCATCATGGGAGAGTTGAAGGCCAAAGCCACTGCTGACAAAAAAGAACACAAAGGCTCGTCTCACATTTGCCAAAAAACACCTTGATGATCCCCAAGAGTTTTGGAGAAATATTCTGTGGACTGATGAGACAAAAGTTGAACTTTCTGGAAGGTGTGCGGCCCGTTACATCTTAAGTAAAAATAACACAGCATTTGATATAAAGAACATCATGTCAGCAGTCAAACATGGTGGAGGCAGTGTGATGGTCTGGGGCTGCTTTGCTGCTTCAGGACCTGGACCACTTGCTGTGATTGATGGAACAATGAATTCTGCTGTCTACCAGAAAATCCTGAAGGCCAACGTCTGGCCATCAGTTCATGACCTCAAGCTCAAGCGCTCTTGGGTTATGCAGCAGGGCAACGACCTGAAACACACCAGCAAGTCCACCTCTGAATGGCTCAAAATAAACAAAATTATGGTTCTGGGGTGGCGAAAGTCCAGAATTAAATCCAATTGAGATGCTGTGGTGTGACCTTAAATGAACAGTTCATGCTGGAAAACCCTCCAATATGGCTGAGTTAAAGCAATTCTGTGAAGAAGAGTGGGACAACATTCCTCCACAGCGATGAGAAAGACCCATCACCAGTTATCACAAACGCTTGATTTGAGTTATTGCTGCCAAGGGTGGAACAACCAGTTATTAGGGTCAGGGGGCAAATACCTCTTCACACAGGGTTTGGATTTTTTTCCCCTTGAAAGATTAGATAATCATTCAGTCATTCTATTTTCTATTTACTTGGGTTGTCTTTGTGAAGTATAAAAATTGGTTTGATGATCTGAAACATTTAAGTGTGAAGAATATGCAAAAAACTCAGGAATCAGAAAAAGGACAAATACTTTTTCACAACACTGTATTTGTTAAAGTTTCTGCCCTTTACAAACACCATCTGTGGGCTGTTGCCCAGATTGATGAGAAATGTGTATCATGCTATGGATATGGACATTTGAAAGCATATTATTGGTGTGACACAAAACTTCAAAGTTAGCTATGCTGATCTAAGTTTATTGGTTGTGTCGTTGACACTGTGAGGAGCATAGAAATGCAAACTATTGAAATATAGTGAAGGTTATGTTAAGCTCAATATTATCTCTATTCTTCATTTTAGCAATGCAAGCATTTTGGTACTGCAAAGAGCAGCAGCTAGCTGGTCCAAGATGAAGCCTTGGAGATGAAGATGACTGTTTTAATCCCAGAAGACTCAGTATTTTCCCCACACAGCAGAAAGCATCGACAGCATGTGCTACCTCAGCTTCTCTTCATCACTTAGGCTTTAGAAAGGCTCTTAAGCTTAAAGGACTTTACGTCCCTCTGGAACAGCAACAGTGGTCTCTAATAATTTCCCTCCAGCCCCTCAACCCCCTTCTTCTATCAAGAAACCTACACAAGAAAAATCAAACACCAATCTAAAGTGTTTTCAATGTTAAAATCCCAACAGAAGGGGCACAGGTGGCCTAGTGGTTTAAGGTGCCCCGCCATGTATGTGGTCTCTCCCAGGCTCTCTCATCCCTGTTTCCAATTCTGTCCACTGTCCTCCTCTGTCAATTAAGGCCCAAAAATAAATCTTAGAAAAAATCCAACAGAATAGGCCTACTCATGATTCTTTCTGCCAGAAAATCTAACTACCTATTATGTGTCTAGTCACTGTCTACATTAGCAAATGCATCGATGATGTCACAGAGACCATGACCCTCACAGTACAAGCCAATCAGAAACCATGGCTGACAGGGGAAGTCCGCAGGTTACCGATGGCCCGGAACATCGTCCTCAGAGCTGGTAATGAAGCTGACCTGAGAACAGCAAGGGCCAACCTAACCCACGGCATCAAAGAGGCAAAGCAGCAGTACGCCGGAAGGATAACAGCAGAGACACAAGGGGCCTGTGGCAGGGGATTCAGACCATCGCAGACTACAAACCCAGACCACAGACCTGTGATAGGGACTTCACTTTGCTGAGACAACATACCTGGTCATGTGTTGAAGGAATGTGCAGAAGAGCTCACTGATGTCCTCACAGACATCTCTAACTCCTCCTTGAGCCAAGCAGTTGTCCCCACATGCATCAAAACCACCAGCATCATCTCAGTCCCTAAGACGGTTCAGCCAACCTGCTCAACCGGCCAGCGGCACTAACTCCCATCATCATGAAGTGCTTCGAATGGCTAGTCATACAGCACATCAAATCCATCCTCCCTCCTACTGGACCCCTTCCAGTTTGCATACTAACCGGTCCAACAGTAATGTAATCTCCACTGCCCTCCACCCAGCCCTCAGTCACCTGGACACCAAAGACTCATACGTGAGGATGTTGTTCATAAACTCTTCTATTTAAATACAAACTGTTCTTGTGTTGTTTATATTGATGATATATACTGATGTTTGTTGGTTTTGTCTGTATTCTATTTTTAGTTCACCTTTGAAAAGAGACATGCAATTTCTATCCTCTATATGTCCTGTATATATTGCAGAATTGACAATAAAGACTTTAAATCTTGAAACTTGAATAATATACCCTAAGGTACATTGTAGGTTACACTGTCAGTAAGTCTACATTCATAGAATTTACGAAAGGGCCACCAGCAATGGAGATTTTCTCTGTTTGGAGAAGTCTCCCAAAATACCTCACAGATAATTGGAACAATTTAAAGATTACAACAACAACAATACAACCAAAATTCCCCAAAAGTTGGGATGCTACATTAAATATAGGTGAAAACATTATAATTTGTTGGACAAATCTGATAAAGTCATATTTTATTTCCAATTGAACATAAAAATAAAAGGTATAAAAGGAGCATTTTGGAGCGACAGAATCGAAGAAGTAAAGATGGGCTGAGGTTCACCAATCTGTGGGAAACTGCTTCTAAAAATTGTAAAATAATTTCAGAAAAATATTCTGCAACATTACATTGTGAAGACTTTGAATATCCTTTTTTTTTTTTATTATTAGATGAATTTTTGGGCAAGGAGGACAGTGGATAGAGTCTGAAACAGGGACAAAAGTGGGGAGAGACATGTGGGAAAGTGCCACAGGCCAGGCCGCCTGAGTACATGGGGCGAGCCTTAAACCACTCGGCCATCTGCGCCCCAAGACTTTGCATATCCCACCAATTAAAGCCAATAAAATCATCAAAATGTTCAGAGAATCTGAAGAAATCTTTCTATGCAAGGAACAGGGCCTAAGGTCAATATTGGATGCTGGTGATCTTCTGTACTGGAAATCCCATCCAGAGATCACTGTCTGTTGGCACAGCTGGCTGTGCCATCCACAAATGCAACAATGAGGCCATATGTAGCACCACACAGAGACATCACCATCTTCTCTGAGCCAAAGTTCTTTTAAAAAAGACTGAGGCAAAATGGAAAACTGTTCTGTGGTCATACAAATACAAATCTGAAGCTCTTTTGAAAACCATTGGGACCATCCAGCTTGTTATCCTAGCTCAGTTCTAAAACCTTCATATCTGATGGTATGGCGTGGTCAGCTTGCACATCTGGAAAGGAACTATCAATGCTGAAAAGTAGAGAGAGGTTTTAGAGCAACATGTGCCCCCATCCAGACGACGTCTCCTTCAGGGAAGGCCTCACAAGACAATGCTAAACCACTTACCACATCCAACACAACAGCACAGGAGAGGAGTTCAGGTCCTGAAGTGGCCTGCCTGCTGACCAGACCTTTCACCATTAGAAAAAAATTTGCAGCATCAGAGAAAGTAAAATCCAGCTGTTAGGAACTATAATCCTATATCAGCCAAGAATGGGACAACATTCCTCTCCAAAAAACAAGCAAAACTCCATCAACTGTTCGTTAAAGAAGAGGGGATGCTAAACAATTGTAAACATGTCCCTGTCCATAGTTTTTTGAGATGTGTGTGGTGGCGCAGGGGTTAGCGCTGTTGCCTCCCAGCAAGTAGGTCCCTGCTTCACGTCCCGGTCAGGGCCTTTCTGTGCTGAGGTTGCATGTTCTCTCCGTGCATGCGTGGGTTCTCTCTGGGTTCTCAAGCTTCCTCCCAACACTAAAAACATGCTTGTTAGGTTAATTGATGACTCTAAATTGGCCGTAGGTGTGGATGTGAGCATGCCTGGTTGTCTGTCTCTATATGTCAGCCCTATTATTGACTGGTGACCAGTCCAGGGTGTGCCCTGCCTCTCGCCCAATGACAGCTGGGATAGGCTCCAGCTCCCCATGACCTCAACAGGAAAAGCGGTATTTTACCACCACACCCTCTTACTGTTCTAAAGAGAAGGAAAAAGGGAACTGGGACTGAGTCTTAGTGCTGTATGGGTAGTGTGGGTGGTATCTTTTTCACTCAGTCTTGCTTACTTATTCACACTGATCTTGTATGTGCATGTGTGAACGTGTAAACGTTCTCTTACATGCACTGGAATTGTTCTTGTGTGTACTATGAAATGTAATCCAGGGATCGGTACTGACTGAGGCAGCTGTTATTCCAGTTACAGTGAAACTGCTGCTGACTGAAGCCATAACAATGTGATGGGCAGAATTATCACCATGAAAAAAAGGCCTTTAGCAGCCATCAGATGTGAGATGGACCTAATTTCACGTTGAGTTTGGAGCAAATGTGACATGATTGTATTGTGTGTGATTGTCAGACAGCTGGAAAACAAAGAGCTTGTTTTGTACTGAAAGTCCCCTCTTCCCTTTTGTTCCCACCATTCTTGTTTATATAACCAGGATGCTTGGCGTGTTTGATTCTGACAACTCGCAGCTCCAGGGCCATCAACCAAGGCTAAAATGTTCAATTCTGCCGTCTGTGAAGAAATGTTGTGAAAAGATATGCACAATGGAGAATGTTTCCCTAATGTGTTTTTGTGAGCGGCTGTCGGCACGTCATGTCTATTTGTGATGCTTCCCAGCACTGCTGAAAAAAGCCTTTTTTTTCCATTTGGCTATTGGAGTAAAACTGGCAGATTCTCTGCACTGAGAAAGAGCACACATTGGCTTTCTAGCAGAATTTTCTCCAAAGCAGAACGACTTTGTAATTGTCAGCAATATAGAGCCAAAAACATAATCAAGTTTTGAATAGAGCCTGGCACAGGAGCGCTCTCCCAGCACACAATGGTGCTCTCCCCATAGACGTGAACATGTGCACACGCAGAACCTTTTAAAGCACATGAATAAACACATTACGCTCATATTCACCAAGCTCCCCTTTGCTCCATCAGACACAAGCACACAAACTGACCGCACCTGCAAAAGTGCATTAAGAAGGATTTCAGCCAGGCTGAGTCTGCAAACCTACATCCCGTTATCCTTTAATTACACACTGAGCCATAATGGGGGATGGTGCAATATTTGCCCCGAGGCAATCTGGGAGGCTACAAATTGAAGATGATTCCTACACATGGCCTAGATTCAGCCTGCAGCCAAGTTCCCCTCTGCTCTGAGTAACAGCTTATCATTGTGCAATAACAATGTCAGAGAAAATAGTGCACCTGACACTCACCTCAGCCTCCTCTCACATTCTCTCTATCCATCACCATCTCTCTCGGAACAAACAAAACACAGCTGGATCTGAGGCGATGATTGAACGATGCCAACCCTCTTATTAGCCTGAAAATGTTACTCACAGACTTTTATTCTGCTCTGACATGTACAACGGTGGTTTGATAAAAGGATGTACTTAACTCGTCTTCAGACGGAGTAAAAAGAAATCTGCAGCAGCTGTTCACTTCCTAGTAAAGTCTATTGAGCTCCACTGTGGGATTCAGGGAGCCGCTCCTCCTCTGGGCTCGCTTAAGGTGTGGATTAAAGGCTGCTGCTGAGTTCACCATGTGCGAGCATCAGTGTGGAGCAGCTGGCTGGAGACGCTTCTGTCGCTTTAATTTTAAAGCCCATTTCCCAAAACTGAGGGCGGAAAAAAAAGAGAATACTCAGTTCTAATGTTTTCTTCAAAAATGTACAGATAACACAGATGTTGGGACAGGATGGATGGATGGATGGGTGGATGACTGGATGGATGAATGGACAGATGGACAGATGGACAGACGGACGGGCGGACGGATGGATGGACGGATAGATGGATGCATGGATGGATGGATGCATGGATGGATGGATGGATGGATGGATGGATGCATGGATGGATGGATGGGTGGATGGATGGATGGATGGATGGATGGATGGGTGGATGGCTGGATGGATGGATGGATGATGGATGGACAGATGGATGGATGGATGGATGCATGGATGGATGGATGGATGGATGGATGCATTGATGGATGGATGATGGATGGACAGATGGATGGATGGATGGATGCATGGATGGATGGATGGATTGATTCATGGATGGATGCATGGATGGATTAATGGATAGACGGATGGCTGGACGGATGCATGGATGGATGGATGGATGCATGGATGGATGGTAGAGTTGTGTATCTTGACTGGAATAGGCATTTGATTTGGTTACAATTATCAGGCCAACAATTTGAATAGATTGCATTTGATTCAATATCACATTGCATCTTGATTCATCCAGTGCATCCTCCACTCACTCTCATACATCTATTAAGAAACAATAAACTTCAGCTCTCCCTGGTGGGATTGTAAATCTGAGCCAAAAAAATGTAACAGGTAGCCCCTGTCACGTTATTTCATTCACTCATTAAAATTATTTTTATATAAACTCAGAACTGTCCTAACTATTTTTAACTCTGAAGGTGTGATGTTAATTTAACGATCCTGATAGCACTGAAACAATAAGATATCTGAGTGTTTAACTGGGCACAACAAACATACAAGAGTCCATCCATCCTCAGTTAAAACGTCTGTTTTTATGGTCATCTTCTCTAATTCTCCCTGACTTGCTCTGTTTTCTATCAACAGACCACACTCTGCAGACTCCTGAGTATTGCCGAGGTGATGCGCCAGCACAGTCATAGCACAGGCTACACATGACTGCTGTTACCACAAAGACAGGAAGAGCTTCACCTTTTGAAATAGACTTCCATTTAAATGTGTCATTAGCATCCCTGTATGGACAGGAAACTGGTCATTTTTAGAGAATGTAAGGTAGGTCCAGCTGCAGGGTGAAAATAGACATGCAGTGTCCGTCTGCAACAAGTATGCACTGCCTTTGTCCACGACTGTGTCATGATGCATCCTATTCAACATCTCAAATACAGAACTGTGTTCTGCAGCATATATATACAGTATGGAAATACATACTTGCATTTATACAGAAAAAATATTTATATTTTTCTGGGCAGAGGATTATTATTATTATTATTATTATTATCATTATTATTATTATTGAGCATTAATTGCTTTTTTTTTCATTTATGAATGTTTTACAGTAATGTAAAGTTCATAAATGAACCTCAAGGCTGTAGACTCTGTGATCAGCTGTGGTTAAGTAAAGGGTTACTAGGGGTCTACTGATAATCAGTGTCGACTGTCGGGAAATTATCAATATTGATTTTTTACCTCACATATCACTAGTGACACTTTACTCTTATCTTAGGGTTTAGGTATGAACACCTGTATTTTTCATCTGATGAAGTGTCCTGGATCACAAATGCATGTCTGACGTCGGTGACAAAACAAAGGGCTTAAAAATCGGGTCATTTTTCAGTGCGTTACGGGCATTTTAACAGTGGACAGACCCATGGGCGTAGCACAGGAGGAAAAGTGTACTGATTACCCTGGCCCACAATGGTGGTGGGCCCTCGAGAAGCCTGGAATAAAAAGTTTGTTTTCATTTATTTTTTCAAAATGTGTAATCCAGCCGTAGACTGTAGAAAGAATTGGACAAACCCCGTCTGACGTCAGCCGTCTGCTTACAATAGGCGGACTCAAACAGCTCTTGAAGCCAATCTGTGGAGGCTTCCATATTGAAATCGCGATCTCTACCGAACTTTGGATCAACCTAACGGCCCGCCCACTAAGTGTCACTTCCTGTCAGCTAGTGAGCATTCTGGTCGACAGAAACATAACCTCTGCCTGCCAAGCTATCTGTCAATCGAATGAGACGTGCCAATCAGTGTGAAGTGAGGTTTATCCTTAATATAATCCAAACGATCGTGGTACAAAAAAATTCACCCCCATACAGTGGGAGCACAAAAAGACACTAGCTAATGGGACAGGTTTGGTTTTTTGGACCAGGCTGTAAACCCGTTTATTTCTAGTGTAAAAACCGGCTGTTTTAAAGATGTCCAGACGGGACTTCCGATGTCCCAGCCTCAAGTGGACACTCGCAGTATTGCAATTTTTTGAACTTCTGCATTGGCTTCATTTTTCAGGACCAGAGGTTGCCGCTTGAATCCAACGTATTGTTTTTTTTTTTTTTTATAAAGTACATCAGTATAAGGTGCATAAATTTAGTGGTGAACAAAGACACTGTGCAGTATTTTAAGCATTTCTCTAGTGTGGAGGCTATTGTTTCATAATTTGGGAATAGGCTAATAAACACATTAATGTGAAGGAAATGATTAAAGAACATGTAATCTAACCATAGTAAAAATGTTGCTAATTGATTTGGAAAATGTTAGTTCAGAGTACATTAAAATTCATCAATATTCAGAAAACAACACAACAGTTTTTGTTTGGCTGGCCAGCTAAGGGGGGCCCTGTGTAATTTTCTTTCTGGGGGCCCAAAATCCCCAGTTACACCCCTGAAGAATTCTACGGGGTTAAAGTAATACATTTAAAGTTGTAGCCACTTCTCTCTGGCTCTGTTTTAATCTCTGTAGTTAATTCTCCACCCAAAACGTCATCTGATGGGCTGTCGGTATAAATGTAATGTTGAAATTATTGAAACTTACCAGTAGCTCACTTTTTTCTCTAAATGCATGTCCGTTTCAAATATTGATGGTTGTTATCATGAAAAAAAAATATACTTGGTGTTGGAATTAAAAGGGTATTAATGGGCAGACATGCCATACAACCAGCTGTTGCACACTGTGCTAATAACTTCAGATTTTCAGCATCTACTTAAACTTTTACTGAGACTTAAATAAAGCATAAGGGTTGATGTACCTTGTCATGTTTGACCTTGATGTTTCATTGATCACAGTTAAAACACCCTGTGAATGTAGGATAATGACTCAGAGAAAAGCAGTTATTACATAAGTCCTTGTTATATCTTACAATGATTGCCTCACTTATCTTAATGTTTTTAGCTGAGGATTATAGCTGTTTGTGTGGGATTCAAGTCTTAGTCTCCTGGGTAAAATGTTTATGCTTTAGTAACTCTAGCTCTTTTACTTCCTCCACACACTTTGCTCTTTGTGCTGCGTTAGCCGACTCTTCCCTATGGATTACTTTTTCATTCTACTACATCTTCCTTGTTCATCTAAGATGTGGAAAAAAAGAAACTCTGTTTGGTTTTTAGAAGTTTAATCTTTTAGAACAAATGTTTTAGTCAGATTGTTTTTATCCAGGGAAAGAATCCATCTGTCCTCCTTAATATCATTTGTTCAGATTTAAGTCTGTGGTATATTTAAACCCTCTGACATGGGACCAAACATGTCTTTCCCTCATCCCTCCATCTTTATGGTCCATTCCTTTCAATAAATAAACTCTTCTGCATCCATGCCTTTACTACAAGGTCTTTGTTAGTGAGAAATCATTAGTTTGATGATGATCTGCAGACACTAGATCTCTGACGGAGACTCAGAATAACGCAGCTCTCAGCTTAGGCGGCTTCTGTCAACACGTCTGAAGCCAAACAGCAGCAGAGAGCGATGACAGGACGGAGAGAGAACTAGTGAAAATGTGTCGAGGCAGCTGAAGCTGAAGGCAAAAGGCCATCAGTGCCCCCGCCACCCGTCTGACCCCGGGTCCATCAAAAACCCATCCAACCCTGGACCACGACTTAATACCTGGCACGGCTCCGCCGCTCTCTGCAATCACGCAGGTAAGGCTGAGGCTTGTTTGAAAAGGCTGTTTATTTTGTCACCAAGTGGACATCGTGCCTGCTGTTCCGTTTAAGCTGTCAGGCGTCTCGGGCTCAAAATGGGCGCAGCTGGCTCCCAGCGAGCCGTCAGCTGTAAGATTGATGAGGGGAAGCCTGGCAGAGGGAGGCCGGTACAGGCGAGCCTTTGTGTCCTTCTGTATGTACACATCATTTTCTCTCTTTCCACCAGAGGCTCGACAGCAGCAGATTAAATGACAGAATACATTTCCATCAGCACATACACATTTGTTCAAGAGGATCCGTGTAGGCATTCAACACAACCTGGAATTAATTATGCACGCTTGTATCCCGCTGCTGTAAGGCAATCCTGCTTTTGTTGAATCAAACCTAATTGTTATCTTCATGCATTAAAATCATATTTTATCACAATGCCCGATAGCAAGCTTGTTTTATTTTCATTTTGTACGAACAACAAATAATATTTGATGAGTTTGGAGCAGAAATGTTTTTAAAAGCAGCGATGAATAAAATGTTAATGCACACTTAGCTTTATTTCAGTGATGCTTCAATGTTTACAGTCATCACTTCCAATAACGAAACCATTCACCGTGTTTGCGCTGAAGATATTTCCTTCTGATGTTTCCTCACAATGGAAATCTAATAACCTTTACTGAATGTCTGATGTCACATGGCTTTGCTGTTAGGCTGCAAAAAAGGGTGATAAAATACATTTACACAGCACTGCTTATGTTAAAACCCCGACCCTCTCCATCCCCCCACGGCAGGTCTTCCAGTTTGAGGTCCACTCACAAGGACTTTCTTCAAACTTAGCACGAATGTTCTCCCTGACTCAAGGTTGAACTGTTTGGGTTTTGGAGGTCAGAAGCCAAGATCCTGGGGCTCATTTGCATCCCTTCTTTGTGATGCAATATCTAAAGAACACTTTTTACAAGGACGTCCAAAATGTAGATGCCTCATCCTCAGGTCAGAATGGACATTTGTGCAAAGTTCAAATAAATCTGACAAATGTTGAGGTCATTGGACCTCATTTTTATCCAGTGTTTTCCATGCCTTGCTTTAAATGTGAGAGCTCGAGAGTGCTATAGGGAATATTCTTTAAACCTTGCAAAAGGTCCACTCATGGACAAAGTGATTTGGTTTTTGAGGTTTTAGTCAGAGCTCAAGGTCATGGAGCTCTTGTTCATCTCATACTTGTGAGTGCAATATCTTAAGACTGCTAAGGCAGATTTTCTTTACCCTTTGCACAAATATCTATTGTGATTCAAGTGACTAGGTTTTTGATGACAAAGGTTAGTGTTTTTGGACTTCATATCAACCTCCTTTAGGACCATTTTAGCAATTTTCCTTAAACTTGCAAAGGCATTTATCCTGACTTAGAGACTAAGTCTGTGACCAAAAGAAATCTTCAAAATATTTGCATAATTACAGAAAAAGTCCTTGTCCTTCTTTGTATTGGCTGTATTTGTGTCAATATTCAGAGCCGTTCCTGTCTGCAGAGACACAGAGGGCCACATCACGGGCTCTCTGTCTCTCTCCCTCCATCATGAGATGTTCAGACAGTCTCCTCCAGGATCTGTGCAGTACAGAGATGTGCAGTTTGACAAAGCATGGCATGGCGACTGAACAGCAAGTCCATCACACAGCTTTGTAGGGTACAAATGGAGTTAGTGCCAGAAAGCTCAAAAATGGATGAAAAGAGGGATAAAAAAGATACTCAACACTGGATTTACTAGAGTCGATTCAGTCTTTAAATTCCCAGGAAAGTCAGCCAAGTTCCAGGCTTACTAGAAAAGCTTCCATAAAGAAATTGAAGGCATGGACAACATCACTGGAACGACACAATGCCCTGCTAAAAGAGAAGAAACAAGTGGCTACCTTTTATGGTTCGAAAGTTATTTAACTTTTTGTAACCTGTGTCATTTTTTGTCTTATAAAACAATGTCAGTCTCAGAGGGTTAAGAATCTTTGACCACTTTGAGGGAATTTTTCAAACTTTAACCTGACTGAGCGATAAACTGATTCAGTGTTGGAGTTCAAAGGTCATGGTTTGCTCCAGACCCATCACTGTTCTTTCACTGTCTGGTGATTTGACAGCTCACAGAGATGTATAAAAGCTGAGCTGTAGTTTTACTCAGTTTTCATCATGAAAATAAATCCTTTTTTTGTCAAAGATTACTTACATCTAGGGATAAGAAATTGATTTTATCATGATAAAAAGTTTATTTATTTTGTTCTCCTGAGCTCCTAAGAAATCTGCCTATATTATCAGTAAACTGATGTTTTATGTAAGGGTTAATGCCCGACTAGGTGTCCAATTATCAGGGTTTAATAGACGACGTGGAGGCCTGAACCGTCCGACACGCAGCAGAGGACAGTTGCCTCAGTGAAGTTCATTAATCCCTGATAATTGGACACCTCGAAGGTCCAAGGGCATTAACCCGCTTATACCATGGTCACTTGCCAATGAAAATAACTAATAAAACTACTAATTTATAATTGTGATCAAAATAGAAAGTTTTACTAAAACAATAATTTCTTTCCCCTAGCAACGCCTGAGGGCTTTAACTAATAGCTGGAACAGCCTTTCCAATCCCATAACATTCTTAGGGAATGTAAACATAGTTCAGTACTCCAGTAAATAGGACGGGCCATAGATATGAAGTCACAACAGAACAAAAATACTAGTCCGCTCAGCGCACTTTCTTCACAGATTTATCAATGAAAAGACGAGTGAGACTGAGTCATCTGTGGTCAGACTATAAACCTGAACGTTAACATCTCATCCGATAGAAAGCTCAGTTTTAGCAGACCAGCTGTTTGAATAAACAGAATAATTCCTCCTACTGCACTACGAGGTCACAGACGTGAAACGGAGCTGTCCACGCCCTGCAGGTGCTGATTCTCTGTCAGACACGTCAATATTTATCAGATATTATCATGCCGGTTTATCAGAAGCGTTTCCTTTGGCTCTACAAAGAAATAACGGCTTCTTTGCTGCTGCTGCACATTAATTTGGAACAGTGTAATGATTTTTGACCGGAAATACTTATAAAGTTCAAACAGTGTCTATATATCAAAAGTTAATGACGCCAATGGAATTTCCAGAGCCAATCAGAATCAAGTATTCACCAAGACCATGGTATAAAATGAGATAAACAAACGAGTGATGGAGTAAATAAAAGGTCTGTAAGGACATCTGTGGACAGATTCCCTTTTTCTCTCTCTGCATTTCTCTCTGCCAGCCGCTCTCTCTGGTAGAAAAGATGGCAGCATTTATCTGTCATATTTGATTCATATTTTTCTAAACTTCCCCACCTAATTGATCTCCCACCAGTTGAACATTTGTGGCTCATTACAGCCTCCTGCAGTCATGTTGATCTGAGGCACTGAAGGAGTGAAACGAGATGAATTCTTGTTTTGAAGTGACTCAGGAGTCATTTTACCATCACGCTGAACATCAGTGTTTTTACAAAAAGACACTAAAAATACCCACAGCAGGGAAGGTCTAGTGCTGATAGAAAGATGCAGAATGCACTTTTTATGGTCTTCTTTTCAGTTTGAAACATTAATCTTAGAATTTCTGTTTCTTTCTTCAGGAACTTTTCCAAGCTCTGCATTTTTTCACGTCCGAACTGCTGCTCTGAATTATCTTTAGGTAAAGTCTACACTTTGACCCTGTGACACTGCTTTCCTCACTCTTTATGGTAATTTATGATATATCTCTCTGCTGCCACCAGCTGGCAGGAGGATTGAAATTCATTTATGGGCACAGTTTCTCTGCACTCATGGAGCTCCCAGGTATGGTGGCCAAGAAGGACAAACAATCAGCAACAGCCACACAGGAATGATTTTAAGTTGCTGTGTTTGTTGCTGATTAGGTTACGCTGAAGTACTCCAATGCATTAGCTTTCTCTATAAATAATGCAGAACACAAGCAAATCCCTAACTTTGCAAAGCAGATAGATTGTCCAGATCCCATGTCTGTCATCAGGAAGATCTTGTAAAGCACAAGTCTGAAACGAGAGTGCCCAATCTGAAAACAGACCTGATCTATCAGCGGAATTTGAGGAGAAGGGAGTGGTAGTTATGCGTTCATGATGCATCAGTTTAAAGGTCACATATTTTATCCCTTTAAGGCAAGTTTATATTCATCTCAGAGGTCCCCAGAACATGCCTGTGAAGTTTGTTGCTGAAAAAACACTCCAGTATTGGATTTTTGCATGTCTAAAAACCCCTCTGTTTCAGCCCTGCTCAGAACAAGCTGTTTCTGTGTCTGTGACTTTAAATGTTAATGAGCATATTTTGTTAGAAAAGCCTGAAAAAGTGTATTTTGCATGATATGTGACCTTTAACAATGATGTTCCATGAACTCAACCCTTTTTGGAGACATAAATCTTTAACAGATAGTGTGGCATAAACAGATATCAGTAGCCAGTGTTAATGTTTTGTCCAGTCGAGTGACGACATCTCACAGACGCCACTGCTGAATCCAAGGGGGAGATTTTTTACTGTGCAAAAAAAAAAAAATCACCTGCTGAACAAACTCTGATCTGCTTTTATGGTCAAAAACAAAAGAAAATGTTGGCACATGGAGAGTCTTACTCTAAAAGAAGTGATAATAAAAATAATGTCATGAGTGTTCAGATATCCGAAGGGAGCTGGGAGTAGAACTGCTGCTCCTCTGCATTGCAAGGAGCGAGTTGAGGTGGTTGGTGCATCTGATCAAGATGTCTCCTGGGTGGCTCTCTTTGGGGGTACTCCAGGCAAGTATGGCTGGGAGGAGTCCCCAGGGAAGACCCAGATTATGCTGGAGGGATTTACACCCATCTGGTCTGGGAACGCCTGGGGAACCCCAGAAGGAGTCGGAAAGTGTTGCTTGGGAGAGAGTGAAGTCTGGGTTGACTTTTCAGCCTTCTGGATGGATGGATGGATGGATGGATGGATGGATGGATGGACGGATGGATGGATGGATGGATGGATGGATGGACAGATGGATGGATGGTTGGATGGTTGGATGGATGGATGGATGGATGGATGGACGGAGGGACGGATGGATGATATCAATTTTCACAACATCATTGTCAGTGTTGGCCTTAATTATTTTGTTACATCTCTTGATAAAATCAAAATAATCAAATGCATTAAAACACTGGAGACATTCAGTGTAAATGTTCTCTCCTAATGCTCTATCTTTCATTATTATCTATAATAAATATAATTTACTTTACATTAAAACTGTGATCTCTAATAATGAACATCTTTTTTTCTGTTTGATTTCATGTTTATTATTGACAACTTTAGGCCTTTTCTCTATAATTAAATGTAGGTTTTGAAACAAGCACATATTCTTTTTCATTATTATGGTGGTGGCTTGGAATTAAAAACCTCATTTACCAGAGTGAATGAATCTATAGTTCCAGTACCTCTACAGGACTGCACCGCCCTGTAATTACGGTGAAAAGTCCCCATACATAACAGACTCTTGAGGATTTTTAATATTGAGCTGTTCTGACTGGATTTAAAGTGAGTGATTATCATCTCACAGGCTGATTTATTCTCATTTGGACTACATGGTAGTTAGTCAGCAACATTCAACAACATAATTACTGTTACACTCCACATGCTGTCTACTGTTTTATTCTCAGAATGAGCCGTGAATTGGATGGCTGGTTTGTTAAGAATACCAGCACAGAACAGCGTAATTAGCATGAGTGTGATTGATAGGCACCAAAACCGAACAGAACGAGCAGCTAAAGAGACTCAAACCTCATTAACTGAAGATCAACCGAAACCTCGTTATGTTTGATTGACAAGTGACGACGGGGAAAAGCCGAACAAATCCACCAGAACCTGAATAAGAATGAGAAATTACCAAGCACTCATGTAGGCATGCTTAGCATACAAGGATTCTGCTGGGGTATTTTGGAGCTCAATAACCATGATTAGCATTTAGAGAGGAGGGGAAAGCTGTGAAAAGGAGACATAAGAAACTTATGGAATAGAACCATTTTTAACGAAAGCTTTACATTTGGGGAAGAAAAGGTCTGAAAATGGTAGAATGTGTGGAAAAGTTTCCATTGATGCCATAAAAACAGAAAGGCACACATCAGTCAGACAGGCTGAGAAGAAACAGTTGGTGAGATCTCACCTGTCAGTTTTCTGTCAACATGCTCTCTAGGTTTATCCACAGGAGTTTACATGTTTACGGCACAGACTGTAGAAAAGACAGAAGGAGTTTTAAAGCTTTGTCTGCAGGAGCAAGGCAAGATATCCCTGACACAATCCAGGAGTATTTTTCCTCCTGTTTCATAAATCAAATCTTAGGATTCGACTCAGTGGATGACCACACTGGTAATTCAGCCCATCGATATTCACAATATTCACTGATGTGAGCTAGGAAGAAAGAGGAAACATTTTTAAAGTGACGTTTGGAAAAGAAAACTGCAGTCCCCTTTAGCGCTTCTGCCTCCAAAATGGTTCCACAAGCATCAGTGTTTGAAAACAGCACAAGAACCCTGTAAGTAGTGATATTTAATAACGTGATCATGAACATACGCCATGCTGCACACATGACTGCAGCAGATGGAAGTATGGAGACGGTCTGCTGTTATTGTACACGGCTCACAAACATTAGTTAGATGTGTGTCAGAGCACACAGAGAGAGCAATCACAGGGAGGCGGTGACGAATCAGACAGAAAAAGACAGCGCAGCTGTCTAAGTCATGATTACTGATGTCTTCATCCACAGTTCAGCTGAGATTATCGTGTTTGTCTGGTAAAAGTAACTAAACATCCTGAAGCTCTACCTTGTTATAGAGATGATGGAAATGTATTTAGTCCACTTTGGATGTAACAGAGCTGGATCTTAAACTTCTGTTAATCCAAGCTGTGTGTCAAAATAAACAACTTGTTAGCAGGTTTGTAACTCCACACCAATTCTGAGGCTGATTCTAAAGTTGGGCTAAGTTTTAGCTAATTGTGCCTTGTTTGTTGCAAACACTGGCTGACCAAGGCCCAATCAGCTGCTTGTGACCAGTCAGAGTTAACTCCAAAGAGAACTGCATAACACAAACCATGGCGAGTGTAGACATGTCAATACACGACTTGTCTTTTTCAAAAGAAAACAACTCACTGCTGTTCTTTGTTCTTCCTTTATTGAAGAAGCCCGGTCAAGTTCTGATAAAACTGGCACTTCAGCAGCATCCACACTAATGTCTTGTGCCATAACTGCACCGGCCTCTTGTTGCTGATTGGTCCTGTCACTTTCTAACGGGGCCCAAACCGTTCAGATGGGAGCTTTGCAAGATGGATTCGCGAGTGAGAAACACAGAAACAGGCGAATTCATCTGCTTTGCAAGGTGTTATTTTTGTTGCACAATTGCAAAAACTTGCATAAATAAACAGTGTCGGTCAAGTTACTTGGAAAAAGTAATTAGTTACTGATTAGTGATTACTTCTCCAAGAAAGTAATCCAGTAACTTTACTAATTACTTTACTTAGTTACTTTTCAAAAACATGATGCACAACCTGAATACACTATAAAGCAATGCCTGCCTCTAATTCTTTTACATGCTAGGGTGGCCTTGTTGCACTGTAAAGTGGGATTAATCCAGTGAACTGCTACACCCATAAAACTTTTATTATTTTACCATCCAGATGTCAGCAGTGGTGGAAACAAAATCTACATCTCCAAGTGCAGCCTTCAAATTAGCATCCATTATGTCGTATTCTCTCTCAAGGTTTGCTGCAAATGACTTTCTCTGCGGCAGCTTGACACCACTTTTGGTCGCTATTTTTTCTACGATGCGTCGGAATGATTCAGTCTAAAGTGGAAATAGGCAACATGATTTCGACAATATAGCCAGGGACAAGCTTCTTCAGTTTAGCAGCACTAAGTTTTGTCGCCCTTAAGTCTATTTTCACCTGTTTAGCAGGAGAGGGGCCCTCGGAGTTGGATGTGGTAGCCGCAGCGGTCATGTCAGTGGGGGTATCCGGGGTTTTTCAGTGAGTTTCACATTCCTGTGCTGGCTTGCTAGGTGCTTGCTCAGATTTCAGGTTGAATTTTTCGCTGTAGATAAAAGTTTTCTTCCTACGCAGAGTGTACAGCGTACCCTAATTTTGTCATCTTTTACAGAGTCAAACTCAAAGTAATGTTGGTACTTCCAAGCATTAAACGCTGCATGGTTCCTCATTCCCGTGCCCCATGCTGTCTCTTGTTGATCACTACACGTTTCTGTTGTTTACCACTGACGTCGCGCCGCTCATACGTCATTGTCATGCGACTCACGAGACAGTCTCACAAAACGAAATCACGGTTTAGTCACGCAGTAGCGCAGCCTGCTTGTGGGAAAGTAACAGTAATCTAATTACTATTTTTGCAATTGTAGTCCCTTACTTTACTCGTTACTTGAAAAAGTAATCTGATTACAGTAATGTGTTACTTCTAACGCGTTACTGCCCATCAGTGCAAATAAATGATAGCCACAAGCAGGTTCTCCATCAGGGCATTTTTTTTTCCACATGTAAAATTCCAGTCATCTTAAATATTTTAAACATATATTTCATGCCATTTCACCACTCAGTAATCAACCAATTTGCTGTTTTAATGTATTTTTAGGGACCTATCTGTCTGTAAAAGCTTAATACGAAGATATTTTGGGGCTTTTTGCGGGGCTTGGACCTCAGGGCCAGGGGCCTTCCTCAGACACATTTTTGGAGATCTGTTTCTCTCTAGGTCTCTTATTTCAATGCTTTTCAAATGGTGTGCTCAAACTCACTGCTGTTCTTTGTTCTTCTTTTAACAGAGAAATGTTGTCAAGTTCTGATAAAACCGGTACTTTAGCAGCATCCAAGCTAATCTCTTCCACCAAAATTGCACCGGCCTCTTGTCGCTGCTTGCTTACATCATGACTCTGCCACAGCCGAAAGTACTGCCCCCCTTCGCTGATTGGTCCTGTCACTTTCTAACTGGGCCAAAACAGTTCAGATGGGAGCTTTGCAAGATGGATTCACCAGTAAGGAACACGGAAACGGGCAAATCTATCTGCTTTGCCAGGTTACAATGCATGAACTCCCAGTAGCAATTCATCACGCAATCAACATTACGTCAAGAGGAAAAGGCTCACCTCGCTCACCTTCGGTCTGAGGAAACCCATGGCACTTCGGTGCGCGGTGCAGTCGTCCTATTTGGAAATTCTGGGTAAGCAGGGAACTTTATCAAATTTTGTCAACATAGTGGACACTTCAGATGGCACTTTGTCAAATTATGCCCATTCAGAGGGCACTAAATTGGGTTTGTCTACCTATAGGGTATCATAGAGGGCACTTTCAAGGTGTTTTTTTTTAACATTAGGACACCAATGGGGGAATTAGCCCTCTCTGGGCCCATCAGTGCTACCAAACATGTGCATACTGCACCTGCATGTGCTCTGCATGATATTGTTTTATTTTTTTATTTATTTATTTATTTTTTTTTGAGGATTTGCAGAGCCAACATGTATAACTGATGCTGGGGATGTGTGGCAGCCATGATGCATCCAGGTACGAGCAGGTATATACAACACCAGACTTTCTGACCTTAATATGATTTTCATGTCATGTTTGGAATAAGTGTCCAGAGTTTATATGCGGGCATCTTTTCTCTGACTGTAATATCATTAGTTATTTTAGGACACTTTCCACATTAAACCAGTCTAGACTTCATTATTTATGTAACGTTTAATTTGTGACAAGAATAATACTTGATAAAGGAAAACTTTCAGTTGAATGGCGCACAAACTTTCGTTGATCTTTTGTACTATTCTGTTTTTGGCTGAGGGGCAGAGGATGAATATTTGGCACCTACACTGAAAACCTTAAAGTTTGTATTTGCCATTTTCATCTCAATACTTTCTCTCCTGCTAATGCTAACTTCTCTGTCTGAATAGTACTTTGTAAAGAGGAAGGGCATGGCTACGGCCTACACGTTCATACTCAGGGGGGCATAAATGAGCCCCTGTCTTCCATCATCCTTTAAAAAACAAAGCAGCACCCGTATGTGCGAGCTCCTCTTCTTGTTCCTACATATCTCACACTCCTGTAGGTGGATTTCTTTGTTCAGTTACCAATAAATAGTCTTTGATACCTACGAGAGATGCAGGAGAGGAACTGTGCCTCAGTATTTATGGAGCTGTGTCCTCTCTTTAAAGTTGGCTCGCTTACAAAAGGTAGTTGTGTAACGCGGAGCGCTGGAGTCTAAATTAAGACAGCCCACTTTTTGTGAGTAAAACAGCCACTTAGTAGTCCATAAGGCAGGCTTTAACACAAGCCGCTTCCTCACTTTACAAAGGCTCGGGGTTAATTTGTGTTTAAATTTTCATCCAATCTGGTGTCTTCAAGTCTTCCATCATTCATTAAAGTGGATGTCTCTGTTTAATACGCTGTTGCATCACTCTGTGTATCCCTATTCTCTGCCACTTTGTTGCCAGACCTGAAAAAGCCAAATTGGCCGGCGGTACTCTGGGGCTTCCTTAATGAGGAGATCTCTTACTGGAAGCTGTCTGCCTCCCAGTAAGTGGCTCCTTAAATTATTCTGGAGGTCGTTAATCCAGAGGACGTACTGGGGTGGAGGAAAGAGCCCTCAAAGTGCTGCGGACTTTATCCAGTGTCATAAATCGCACAGACACTCAGCAACTCCTCACAAGTAAAAGAAAACAATCTACTGCTGTGTTTGTGTTTAAATCTGGGAGAACAATAACCCTACAAAGCAGATGGATTCGCCCTTTCCTGTGTTTCTCACGGGTGAATCCATCTTGCGAAGCTCTGATCTGAACCGTTTGGGCCTGGTTAGAAAGTGACAGGACCAGTCAGCGTCGAGGGGCAGTACTTTTGGGCGTGGCGGAGTTGTGACGTAAGCAAGCAGCAACAAGAGGTGAAGTTATGGAGGAAGAGATTAGCATGGATGCTGCTAAAGCGTCAGTTTAATCGGAACTTGACGACATTTCTGTGTTAAAGAAGAACAAAGAACAGCAGTGAGTTGTTTTCTTTTCGAAAACCACAAAAGTCGTTTACTAACATGTCTACAGTCACCATAATTCGCACTATGCAGCTTGTGTTTTGTTGCTCTGATTGGCCCATAAAGATGTGACAGACAGAACGTTCATCCAATCACCCTCTGAGTTTTTTTTCAAAGACTCTGTCCTTTCCCAAACCCTGCGTTTTAATGGTTTTCCAGATGGATGTGGGAAACAAATCCATCTGATGTGCCAGGTTAGGAAAACAATAGACCGATAACATGGTTATCAGCAAGATATGCTGTAAGGACTTTATCATAGTGGTCTGAAAATACAGGAGAAAAGCAAAAGGTTTCTCCCTTTAAACAAACATGTAAAAAGTGGGGCTATTGGTCTAGTTCTATTGTTGCTGATTATGGCTAAATGACCAAGCTCAGCTTGTTTCACAGTCTACATGTGGTTATGTGTTGTTTCATGTTGCAGCTGATGGTAAGACAGAATGAGTGAGTGTGTCCTAACCCCTGTTCCAGTCCTCATACTGTCCTAACAGCATGTGTCAGACATTGCAACAAACACATTGCATTGCACAGCATTGCACACTCACTTTCCACCATGCATTCATGAAAAACATAAATTGTTGCTCTGTTAATTTCAGTTCCACTTTGAAAAAAGATGGCATCAGCACTGTTTGATTTTAAGTAAACTGAAGTTGTGCAATGAAATGCAAGCTAACTGTATGTTTTTTTGTTTTGTTTTGTTTTGTTTTGTGTTTTTTTGCATATTTTTCATACTCTGATGTTTGAGATCATCAAACATATGTTCATACTTGACAAAGACAACCTGAGAAAATACAAAATGCATTTTTTGAATTATGATTTTATTAGGGTTTAAAAGCCATCTATACGTACCTGGTCCTAGATGTGTGCAATATATTCACACCCAGGCCTGATTACTGCCAGACCTGCTGAATCCAGAAATCCCTTAAATAGAACCTGTCTGACAACATGAAGTGGGATAACAGATCTCCAACACAACAGAAATCCAAGAGCAGGTGAGAAACAAAGTGATTTACATCTTTCAGTCAGAAAGGGTACAAAGCCATATCTGAGGCTTTGGGACTCCAGTTGATCATGATGAGAGCCATTATCCACTAATGGGGAAAACTTGGAACAGTGGTGAGCCTTCCCAAGAGTGGCCGGCCAACCAAAATGACTCCAAGAGCGTATGGACAACTTATCTAGGAGCCAGAACAACATCTAAAGACCTGCAGGCCTCACTGGCCTCAGTTAAGGTCAATGTTCAGGAGGCCAAAATGGCATCATGGGAGAGTTCTAAAGCCAAAACCACTGCTGACAAAAAAGAACACAAAAGCTCGTCTCACTTTTGACTAAAATCATCATGGTGATCCCCAAGACTTATGGAGAAATATTCTGTGGACTGGCCAGACAAAAGTTGAACTTTTTGGAAGGTGTGCGTCCCGTTCCATCAGGAGTAAAACTCACACAGCATTTCATCAGAAGAACATTATGCCAGTAGTCAAACATGGTGGTGGCAGTGTGATGGTCTAGGGCTGCTTTGCTGCTCCAGGACCTGTACCACTAATTGATGGAACTATGAATTCTCCTTTCTACCAGAAAACCCAGAAGGAGAATGTCCAGCCATCAGGATGTGGCCTCAAGGCTAAGTACACTTGTTATGCAGCAGGACAATTATCTGAAACACCACCTCTGACTGGCTGTTAAGCCTGAGCCTCTTTTATTAGGCTACTGCTCGAAACATCCAGCCCATCTTTAAATGAGTATAACTCTGTAACTACAAGTCTATTTGAATGATCAAGGTACCATTATGAAGACGGCACTAATAAAATTTATTCAGAAGTATGTTCCTGGGTCAGAGAGAATCACGTTGGCAAATGAAAAATTTCATTTTTTTCTTTTTTTTTTTTTTTTTTTTTAAATTTTAGCATATATATCTCATTGAAATAATGCCGTTGAAGTCCAGAAATCTCCAGTAGGCCAATGCACCACATTTTGACATCACCCATTTCAAATTTCATGCCACTAGAGGGTTATTATATTTAGTAAAAAAAATATCCAGGCAAAATCCCCTCTTGTGTCATTTGGGCACAATTTGGCACAATCTCTGCCATTTGAAAATTCACAGGTATCAAACTCTTTTTTACTCATATGCCATTATAGGTGGTCACTGCATCATGGAGTTCTTTTGTCCCCCCTCAAGTCACCCAGACCTCCATATAGTTCCTTTTCAAAAGAAGTCTTACAAAGGAACTAAAGTTTAACACCAAGAGGAGCAGATTTATTTTCAGTCGCACAAAAACAACACAAAATAAAGCGCAGAAAACTAAAAGAAACTGTTGATACAAATGTAAACTTCAAAAACATGACTAGAATTTTCAGTAGAGGCGTAGTGTCTGACTACGTAGCACTGTGGCCACTTTAATATATGGTCATTGATTCGATTCCTTCTTGAGTTGGATGTGGTGTAGGTAAAAATGGTTTATTTGGGCCTGTAGCTGAGCTTCTTCTGTCTAATTTGATGTGTAACATGACTATTTTTGTGCAAAAAGAGAGTGCACAGAGCAAGTTTGTTTGGATCAATGTCAGCAGGACCAAATTTGGTCCCACTAGGGCTTAAGAGATTTTAAATAAACAAAATGAAGGTTTTGGAGTGGTCTAATCAAAGTCTGGACTGAGATGGAAAATGCTTCAATGTGGCTGAATTCAAACAGTTCTGCAAAGATGCAAAATTCCTCCACAGTGACGAGAATGACTCATTGCTTTCTGCCAAGTATGAAACACCAGTTAATAGGTTTAGGGGGCAATGATTTTTTTTGCATAGGGCAAGATAGGTTTGGATTGCTTTTATTTATCTTTTTAATGAATGAAACTCAGGTTATCTTTGTCTATTATTACATTTTGCTTGATGATCTGAAGCACTTAGGTGTGACAAATATGCAAAAACAAAAGAAATTAGCATGGGGGTGAACAATTTTCATAGCACTGTAAATAATAAAAAGCATTTCTAAGATTGATGATAATGTGGATGCTGATTGGAGAGAAATTAGTAGTTTGTTCCATAGAGACAGACCTCTTCAGTTCAGTGTGTACTGACTGAGGGGGGCTGCCTCCCCTCCTCCATCCAATATCATCACATTGGTCCTCATGATTTCTCAGGTATCGCTGTGAAGGCTGTTGTTTCTGTTGTTTCTGTTGTTAAGAATTTGTGATCACCTTATCTGACACCCTGACCATGGTACCCGACTAAAAGTTTGTATTGTCTGACCTCTGAATCACATTCTTTAAAATATTTCTTTTTCAGAGCTGGGTTTGCTTTTCTAAAAAAGCAGACGCCTTTAGAGATCGATTCTGTTCCACAGTAACATCTTTAAGAAACCCTTCTGAGTCCAAAGTTTTTTGATCAAGTTTCCTCCTCCTCTAGAGCGTTATAGAAACAGTTTTGGATGATGTTTAAGCTAACAGGTGCACAGAATTGCTTTAAACAGCATGAACCCACAGTGCAGTAGGCCAAAGTAGCATTAGCACTGAAACATGTGCTGTATTGGAGCGTTGAATCCACATTGATTAGAGGGCTATGAACCATCTGCCTCCTTTTGAAGGCCGTACAGAGAGATTGATGATGTTTATCATGTTTTCTATAAAACTCCAGAGGTGCCTTCAGAGCCAGCTCATAACTGCTCTGTAAATCGATATCTGTAGAACAGACAAGGCGGAGCTGATGGAGGCATGATTTCGCTCCAAAAGTCGTGCATCTCTGTGTGCTTGTGTGTTCTGCTCTGAAATTGAGGCATCTGCTACCGAACGAAGCCATTCCAAGGGTGGAAATGTGGAAAACAAACCGATAGGTTGGCTCAAATAAACCAGCCCAACTGCAGGATCATTCGAAATAAATAAAAGAGGAAGAAATCCCATTTGGTTTCCACAACTAGCAGCTGAACGGCCACATAAGGCATCAAACATGCCCACAATAGCACACAATTAAGGGAATACTTGTGCGTTGGATTGGCACAAACTTCATGCACATTGCCCATCTCTGAAGCACTTTCATGCTGAATTTATTCGGACTAATTCTAATCACTTACTGAACTGTTCTCCCCTCATCAGCACCCTATTTATCCCCATTAAATATGCACCATTTCATGCAGATAAAGCCCTCTAATTTCACTTGCAGTGAATAATTGGTGATTACTTTAAACTCTGTCTTCTTTAGATAAGAAGCACACTTACCATCTCCAAATATACATCCCATAAATCTTGTCTTTATCCTGTGCTCTTATCTCTCTTGTTTATCAAACCTTTACAGATCCTATCCCTCTTATCCCCGCCTTTTATAAACTTCCAATAACGCCCAAAATAATTAAATTATCTGAAGAGTGACTGCTGTAAATGAGTATTAGAAACCGACTGCAGACAGAGGCAAACCGAAGCAGTCCACGCTGCACCGGCCTCACCGCCAAAGTTATCTTCTGATATCATTATGTGTTCTCTGATCGGAGATTGTTTTGCACAGATACTAAATTGTTTTAATTAAAAGATAAAATGATAGCAAGAGGATAACAGTTTGGAATTGTAATTACGGGTGTGCACGTGTACCTCAGCTGAAAGTTGGACAATGACAACACCAGCTCAAACTTTATTCCAACCTTAAAGTTCGTAGTTAAAAAGAAAGGACATGAGTTTACCTTTAAAACTCTCAAATCTTGTGCACGATCCAATGTTATAAGCTCTGTTAGCTGGCAGTGTGTCATGATATGTTCACCTCAGAAACTCCAAGAGGCCACCAGTGAAGATCATTTGGATCATCTGTCATGCTGTGGATGTCCCAAGGGCCTGCTGGTGGTCTCCAGGCATATTACCAGGTAAAAAGGCCCAGACAAGAGATACCGTCAAGCTGACCTTGTCCAGCTTGACCTTGTCCAGCTTGACCTTGTCCAGCTTGACTCTGGCCACCTTCCTCCATCTCTCCAGCCCCGGGTAATGGCATCCCATTGATAAATCCTGAGCACCCTACATGTCTAAAACTTACGACACACATGGCTGTGTATACACTGGTCTTACTGAAGGCCGGCTCAGACAACATGACTTTTTTTTTTTGGTCGTTCACAACAGCACCATATCAGACTATGCAACCAACATCTTGTCCCGTCTTGGCCGACAGCCTGGCCACACTACAAGAGTGATCCCGACTGCTCACCCTATGCTGACGACACCACTGTCTCTGCGACTGAGTGTGAGTTTACAGGTTGACGAGGGGTGGGTCGAAGATTGCCAGTCACTCAACAGAAGCGCTCCGTGTGATTGTAGCGGTCTGTTGCTCAAAAAAAGGAAAATAAGAAACAATGATGGATTGGATTATGGATAATAAGTATGGATGTGTCAAGAGGAGGACAATATGGACTGACTCTCCTTGACTTAGAACTTAAGGTTTGCATGTGATAATGTGTATAAAATAAAATTCATATAGTTTTAGGAAACAAAAGGGGATTAAAAAGTTGTAAATCTTGTAAATGATGCTGCAAAGCTAAGGAGCAAACACTCCAGGCGGTAGATGTCAGGATTCACGTCTTTGATGTCAGGTCAGGGTGTCAAACTAGATGACATTGTAAGAAAAATTCTGACACGCTAGTCTTTTTGAACTGTGGTCGAGGGGTGTCTTGGACATGTTGTTAATTATGTGACACTACAAGACTGTTGTTCCCGATGCTCTAAATCGGGCCCAAATTTTGACGATGAGCTGTGACGTTACAGTTGGGCTTAAATCTGGCTAAATTTGTGTAGTCTGAGCTGGCCTTTGACCTCCAATTTTTCCAACAGTTTTTAAAATCATAGAAATTCCTCATTTATAACTAGACATGTCTTATTACAGAGGCTGTCATGATGGAGCTACCGTGACAGTGACAACATGTCTATTGTTGCCATGCAAACACTGGGTGTTCTATACAAGAAAGACTGCTTGATTATCGAGTATGAACCGATACTGAAAGCTTCATTTCTGTTAGTGCATCTCCTTAATGTTTTATGATGCTTACTTCTTAGTAACCATGTTTAAACTGCATCGTCCATTGCAATTCAATCAGCCAAGCTGGATGCTTTAAAGCAAAACTGCCATCCCTCATAATGATGCAGCCCCAGGCTGAGTCAGGACTAGACCCTATGCTCAGTGTGCCCACCTCTATTGAAGGCTCTGTTCATTAAAAACATCACACCATAAGTTGAATTTACTTAACAGTAAACCAGTGTTTTGGTTCTACTGATGAATTTCACATATTGAGGAAAAAGAACCGTTAAAAGTGGTCTAAAGCTGCAGGTCATCCCAGAATGCTGTGCCAGAAGCTCAAAGCAGGAACAAAAAGGGGTCTTTGTCATTAACAAAGCCATGAAGATTAACCCATAAGAGCCCAAACCCATTTCTCCTCATAGCAAAATTATGTATGCATTACACAGACTCAGCAGACCATGTAAAACACTGACTTAAAAAAATTACACCCATCTCTAATGTCAAGGATAAGAAATGTTACTTATATGTCACGTTTGGCTTTTGTGATTAATTTATTATCATCTGTTATTGGAAAATACTTTCCAGTCTTGGTGGTGTAATGTTATCTTTTCATTTGTATTTATACAGCATAAGTCAAAATCAATTAGGTTTAACAACAACAATCATTTTCAGGGGCTTTTTTCAACACAAAAACCCAGTGAATGGGCCCTCCACAGTCATGATTTATTGATGACATCAGTGCATGTGCTGGATCAGTGACATAAAACCTCTTTCCAATACTGTTTATTTTCATTTATGCCACTTTTTCCCACTCTATGCCCATTTTTTCCACTTTTAATTCACTTTTGAACCCCACTTTCTTACTTCATCTAGCCAAGTTTTGCAACTTTTTTCCACTTCATACCCTCTTTGACATTTTTTAACAGCTTTTCATCATTTTGGCACCCTTTTTGCATTTCTGTAACCCATTTTTTCCTATTTCAAAAAAAAAAAAAAATCTGCAACTGTATTTTACTTTTAGCTATTTTTCTAATTTTGAACTAATTTATGTCAGTTTTTGAACTGTTTTTACGAGTTTATCTGGCTTTTTTTTACCTGATTTTGCCTAATTTTTGTCACTTTTAACCACTTTTCCCAATTTTCTTCCTCTTTTTCTCTCGTTGCATTTCTATATATATATTTTTTTCTTCTTTTGGCCATTTTATTCCCATTGTTGCCTCTTTTGAATCTTTTTCACCACTGCTTTCACAAGTTATGCCACCTTTTTGAAAGCTATTTCATTATCTCCACTTTCAAATTATGCAACCAATCAAATGACCATATCAGCATGTTCAGTGTGTTTCAATCAGGGACTTTATTAGTTTAAGTCAAGAAAAAAAAAATGCTATTCAAGGTTTCTTACAGGACATTTAAAGGTCATGTGACACCTTGGTTACAGTGGGTCCTTAGGGGTTGAATACTGAGTCCCTGAGGAGCACTGCAGACATGATTCTGTAGAAATCACTGCATGGGTTCAGGGACACTTCCAGAAATCATTGTCTGTCAACACAGTTTGGAAGTTAAAGCTGTATTGTGAAAAAAAGAAGCCTTATGTGAACTCAATCCAGAAACACCACTACTACTCTGTGCCAAAGCTCATTCAAAATGGGCTGAGGCATATTGGAAAACTGTTCTGTGGTCAAATTATTTAAAATTTAAACTTATTTTATACAAACCAGGGAGACTGTGTCCCATGGACTAAAGAGGAGAGGGGGCAACGAGCTTGTTATCAGAGCACAGTCCAAAAGCCATCATCTCTGATGATGGGGTTGTATCAGACAAGAATGGGACAACATTCCTCTCCAAGAAATCCCCAGCAACTCATCTTCTCACTTCCTATACACCTTACAGACTGTTGTTAAAAGAAGAGGGGAAGGTACACAAAGGTAAAACATGGCTCTGTCCCTACTTTTTTGAGATGTGTTGTTGCCATTAAATTCAATGGGCTGACATTTTTTCATGAAATGGTAAAATGTCTCATTTTCAACATCTGATATATTGTTTATGTTTCACTGAGAATAAAATATGCGTTTGTGCGATTTGACAATCATTTGCTTCTGTTTTATTTACATTTCACACAGGATCCCAACTTTTTTGTAAATGGGCCTTTACTTTTCTGCCGCTAACATGCACCCGGTCTGAAACAGGTCAGTGTTCGTCTAGCTTCTACACTCAGTCTTTGGTCATAGAGGAGCAGAAATGGAAGCATGACGTCTTATTTGTTCTAATGGGGTAAATGGATTAGATCCTTTCTGTGATGGCTTCACCTCGAGACATCTTAACAAAGTCTAAAGCCTTCATTATTTGAAAGTGACCCCTCCCCTGGTGGATGAGATCGTTCCTTAGAAGGAAGAGATTATGTTTGAGGGATCAGATTTCATGCCTCTCAAAGACAAAGTAATCTCTTGTAGAATTCACTTCAAACCTGACTCACTCTGAATATCTCTGACCAATCAGACTGTGCTCAATGATTTGGATATAAATCACTCTACAGAACGCTCAGACCTCTCGCTTTACAAGTTGGCGACCTCTCTGTAATCTGCAAACACAGCCTGAAATTAACAACAAGCACACTTTAAAGAATGTCACAGTGTAAATTAAAGACTTTCTGCTTTACAGCATTGAATGATTCTGAATGATTAAGTCAACAAAAGCCAATTAAATTGGTTTCTGTTTTTCAAAGAAATGAGATTAGGTTTGTCTTTGTGCATTTGACAAAGCACTTTCTAAATTAATCAAATAAAGCAGTTATTATAAACTAAATATTTCATTACCAAATTTAACATTAACTTGCATCAACTATTATTGGACATTTGAACTAAACCTGTCAAACTTGTTTTGAAATGTTTTACAACAGAAAATGCCACAAATTTAGAGGAAAAGTGCCTTTTATCAGTGAAGCTGCTAAAAACTCTTTTACTCCAGAAAGGACTCTTAACGTTGACAAAAGGACTCATGTTCTCCGGCTCTAACTTAGCTCCTACAGTAGTTTGCAGTTAGTCTGAGTGTCAGTTCAGACCAGTTGCATGTTGTTTCAGCAGTCCTGCTCTTACATTTACCACATGTTCAGTCTAAGGCAGGGGTGTCAAACTCAAGGCCCGGGGGCCAAATCCGTCCTGTGGTACAGTTACACCCGGCCCACCAGATCAGATCATATTTTTATTAAAACTGGCCCACTCGTTTGAGGTCTGCAGATTTCCTCCAGTTTAAAAATGTTAACTTAACAATAATAATCTAAAATATTAAGTCATAAAAATTAGAAAAAGTAAAAAGTTAAAATAATTAGATGAAAAGTCAGAAATGTGGTCAAATTCATTTATGTTTTCAATTCATATTCTTAATTTTGTACCTCACAGTTATGACGCAAAGTCATGGTATTGACTTTTATTTCATATTCATACAGGCCTTTTAGATTCCCAATTTCAGTTTTTTAAGATATAATTTGACTTCTAAAACTTATGATCATGAATATTTTCCCATGTTTTGCCCTTTTTAGCTCCTTATTTTGATGTTTATCTCAGTATTTGACCTTTTAGGTCCTCAATTTTGAATTATAAGTAATATTTTGACCTTGAAACACATGATTATAATTTTTTCTCATGTTTGGACCATTTTAGCTCCTTACTTTGACGTTTATCTCATAATTTGACCTTTTAGATCCTCAATTTTAAATTTTAAGTCATATTTTGACCTTTACATTTAGATGTTTTTCTCAAGCTTTGATATTTTTAACAAATCATTCTGAATTTATTTCATATTTTGACTCTTAAGAGTAACGATTTCAACTTTCTATCTCATATAGTTGTTTTTTTAAAAACATTATTTTGTCTTTAAATACCGTGTTGAAGCTTTTGAGCTAATAAGTTTGAGTTCTTATCTCAGATTTTGAGCCTTTAAACTTATTATTTTGACCTTTTTCAATGTCAAAATCCTTTATCATCAGTGCTAAGGTTTTTTTGCCCATAATTCATTGCTGGTGAAAATTAGATTGACAGTTTATGGTAAATGTTGACTTGGCCCTCAGGTTGGACCCATATTCAGAATCGGCCCCTGCTGTGATTGAGTTTGACATCCCTGGTCTACGGCTTCTGTCTGTTGCAGACAGGCCCACTGCTTCCCATTGAAAACATTGAGAACAATTAAAGCCAGCGCTTTGTATCTGAGTGTTTAGTGCAGCTTTAGAGACCAGAATTTGTTTCTACACCTGCCACAAAAAGGGCTTGCCAAAAGTCTATTATCTAGTAAACTTGTTCAATCTAAGCTAGGTAGCGCTGACTCTGCTCAGAGGCATGCTGTGACTGCGACTGGTGGTCAAAAGTGCCGCTGTAAATACTTTAACAACTTACAATGTTTGTTATTAACCCCAGCTCAGCTTTACATGGTTCACACATTTTAAGTTTTGACAAATTCTTCATGATTAAATCTCCTGAAATCATTTTGCAGAAAGGCTTTACTGTGAAACTGCCCTGCAGGAAATGAGGTTCTTTGCAGCTAAAGACTCCAAAAGATTTGAACTCATAGAGGCTTATTAAAGTGTTTCATGAACATTCATGAACTAAATATCACATGCAGTGTTTTTTCTGTCAGCTATTTTAAATTCTAGTCTCAGTTTTTGTCTTTAGATGATACGCCTTTTTGGTTTTAGTCACTTTTTATTATTATTTTTTTTTCCCCTTATAGTTTTAGTGTAGTTTTAGTCCATAAAAAGTTGTATGCACTCTGCTAAACCTGGGGTCCCTGCTTTCTACAGCTGAGCGGCAGAAGAGCTTCAGATGTATTCTAACAGATTTACCCACAGTGGAGAAATATCCTGGATTTTGAACATCCAACAAAAATTCAGTCCCGTTTTCATCTAGTTTGACAAAACAGCTCACACTCACCCGTTCACATTGATGGTGAAGGTTGCTATGTAGAGCGGCCATGAGGATTAACGATCCCCATTCATACGCAACAGCATGCACTTGAGGTGGTCGTTTTTGACAAGTGGATTATATTTCTGGTGATTGGATACATTTCAGACTGTATGAGACTGATGTAAGGTCCCTCCAGGACAAACGCCACTATTTTCACTCAAGTCTGTATACCCATGATCTTGTAACTTCAGGTGACACACCAGGTAACCTCTCCCTTATCAGTAGCAAGGGATGTATTTCACATCCATCTAGGCAAGACCCCATAGATGGAGTTTGGGAAGGACACACCTTGGAGAGTGATTGGACAAACTCTCTCTGTCACATTTATCATCTAATCTAATCAGAGCGAAACATACGACATAGTAGACGCCACTGCCAAGGAATACACAAGACTTTGACAGGTATCCATGTTGTTGTTAACTATTAGTGGAGCTCATGGACATCGTTAGCGCTTTTTTTGTCACTCAGTCCCCCAAGAATAATTACAGTAAAGTTTAAGGTCAATAGCAAAGTGTTTTCAGGAGTTTCCAAAATGTTTTGATCAATTTATCCGTGTTAATATGGCGTAGAAATGTGGTTTGACTGTCGTCTGAATCTGCAGACTCTAAGCTTTCCACTGTACCCTCTCTTGTGTATGGTGACCCCAGACCCAGGGGTCAGGTCTCAGGAAACATGAGTCAGATTGATGCATAGTTATATGCTGAATTTTAGAATCTTACAAAATGCATTAATGGGTGTTTTCTGTCATCTTTTCAATGATCTCCCCCCAACATATAGACATTTAAATTACAACTTAAAAACTCACTTGGACTGTTAAAAAAAGAAAGACCTGAAGGCATGGGGCCAGACAGGCAGAGGGTCTTCTAAAGAAAGCAGGGAAAGAAAAGAACAAGCCAGACAACAGGTCATCTACACGTAATAAATATGCATAATTAAATAAGCCTTTTAAAATCTGCTCACACATTACCTGCAACCCTCTGGGCTGAGGCCCCCCTGTCTTTTCACCCTAGTGACGCCCCTGGTAGAGCTGCTTTATAAACTACACTCTTTCTGAAGCTGGTCCGGAGAAGAGCAAGAACCTCTTTTTGATCCAACAAAGCTTTATGTGTTTCTTTGCTCTTTTATTAAATAAAGAAAAGTCCAGCTCAGATAATTCTGCCGCTATAACTGCATCCACACTAGTGACTTTACCAGCTGCCATTGTTTACAGGCTTGAGCACTAACTAAACCACATCCATAACTCTTGCCTCTTATTGCTCCAGTCATTTTCTTACCAGGCTGAATTTTAAAGCTTTGCAAGATGGATCTACCTAATGGTGAAATCTGTAAAAAAATTTCCTGGTGTTTTTTTTCTGATGATCCATATTTATTAAAACTTTCCATAATCAAAATCAGACTATTTATTAAAGGTCACATATTTGACCCCTTTAAGACAAGTTTACATTGGTCTCAGAGGTCCCCAAAACATGGCTGTGAAGTTTGGTGCTACAAAACACTCCAGTATTGTTTTTTTGCATGTCTTAGAAAAGCCTGAAAAAGTGTATTTAGCATAATATGTCACTATTTAAGTTCCACCCAGCTGTCTGTTTTACTGCAACAGAAAAAGCAAGTGCTTAAAAATTACTTGAAGAGTCACTACAGAGTTTGAATTAATGCATCTTGTTAAAATCATTGTTTTAAAGTCATGTTACCACCAGTGTTTCCACCCTAAAGCCATGCTTTAAAGACCCTGTGAAACATCCTGTCTCTTATTCTTAAACACCGTCAGCAGTGATCAAATGCATCATGACACCAAACATATAAAAACACAGCTCCATCTTCTCCTTCTCTCTGATGAATGTTTTCAGGACTTCAAAGTTGTGAAGCTTTACAAACTTTTTGAAGTAGAGTGTGGCGGCTTTTTTAGCTCAGGGCTGATAACGGTGCACCGATCCAAAGTGACACGGCTCATTTCACTCAAGACAAGCGCATGGATTTAGAACGAGGCTCCGAGAGTGCCGAAAAGTTTGAGAGTGCACCTGAAAGACGGAGCACTATCAAGGTGGCACTGCCCTTGTCCCGGAGCTAATTTTATCAGATGTACTACCCCGGTCAGGAAGCATTCCTTTTTTATGTGGCGGGCGAGTGTGCCACCCGTTAGGCAGACAAATGAGAGCGATGCACTTTGTGGAGAACAACATCATTGACCCTGTGCTCCCTCACAGCTATAGATTTTCCTCCCATGCAAGCTCCATATCCGCGAGGGCACAAACAAGGACCAGGCAAAGATTAATTGAAGCCCTTTTGTACCCATTTAGGTATTAATCTATGGAGGCACCCCACCAGAGTGTCAGAAAATTACCACGTTTAGACTCTAATTCAGGCCTGGGTAATGTGGTCTAAAACAAATCTCCATATTTTTCAGCTGAATGGCTCAACATAAGTGCACCACAAACATCATCATTTTCTTTCCTTTAAAGGAACAAAAACTTTCCATACTAGAATTAAACAGCTTGAAATGATTCTGATAAAAATAGAACTATACAGATGCCTGTTTGAGATTAAAACAACCAACATACAAGTCTGAACACCCAGTAAAAGCCATTTTTTGTTTTAAATTATCCAAAAAAAGGAAGACACATTTCTACACACTGTCTCAACTGAAGAAAAAAAACATTGGCAATATTTCCAAACACTGAGGCTGTCTGAATTTCTATAGACTCTTTGCATCATAAATCACAATGTCTGACCTGCCACACCTCCAACGCCATGGAAAAGAACGTTTTATTCCTTTCCTCATAAACAATGAGAATTTTTTACTCTGGTATTTGCAAACCCTATTTTATCAGTGTTTAGTGGTGCTAGTAGGATGACTATTTAAACATGGTACTAACCCACACTTTCACATTGCCAATGTTACCAGCCTAATTACACTAACCATTGACCTAAACCATTTTAAGCCTGCTTGGCTTTCACATGGAGTTTTTTTGCAAACTCTAAGCAGCCTTCATGTGTTGTGCACTGAGGAGACAAAGATGTGGAGTGTGCAGTTACAACAGCCACGACCCAATATGTGGGTCATAGATACAGTCAGCATAACGAAGAACGACCACAAAACGTCACATCCGGTTTGCACCGAGGGGGAAAACAAACTGCTTTCCACAATGCCAGGGAACTGCTGTGTACCGTTTTGCAAAAATAAGTCAAAAAATCCAAATTAGAAGTTTTATATTCCACCAAATCGACCTTTGTCCCCAAACCATTTATTCAACATCTCACTCACCTATAGACAGATAATGTAGAAGAAATTTGATTTGATTTGATAATATTTTATTGTCACATGCAAGATCTGAAAATTGTTTTGCATTAAAACAGCAGCTCAGTCGTACACAATTCAAGGGACGATATACAGAGACATACATCCAACATTCAACAAAGACAATTAACAAAAAAACGTCTACTCCAATTAAGACCGCATTGATTTTGTGTGATTTTGTGGATTAAGCTCCTCATTTAGCTTTAGGATGGATTTATGTATGTACTGTTTGAGCCTGACCCTGTTAAAGCGTGGCACAGAGTACCGCTGCCCTGATGGTAGCAGCACACATTCTTTGTTTAGAACATGGCTGGGGTTGGAGATGATGTTCTTAGCCAATCGCATGGTGTTCTTGTGATAGGCGGCTTCAAGCAGTGCGTCCTAAGGTTGGCCCACAATCTTTGGACAGATTTTAATCAAGTGTCTCAGTCCAGATTTTGCAGTGACTGTGAGGCAGCTGTACCATACGGCATTACAGTACTGCAGCACACCAAGGACGACAGAGTTGAAGAGCAGAAGGAGCACCTGCTGTGTGGCCCCGAATGATCTGAGGCGATGGAGGAAATATACCCTTTGTTTGGTCTTTTTACAGATGAAGTCAGTGTGATGTTTCCATGATAATGTTGAGTCGATCAAATATGTAAATGACTCCACCTGTTTTATGCAGACATTATTAATGACAATGGGAGCTGCAGGTTGAGCTGAAAACTACTTCCTCTGTCTTTTTGGTGTTTATTTCCAGAGCGTTGTTTTTGCTCCATGTCACCACCTTGTCCACGCCCTGTTGATGCAAGCCCGGGTTGTCTGAGTTATTCAGCAGTGTGAAATGTTCTTTTAATCCAACATAATTAAAAGGTATTAATGTCCTCATCATCGTGTTTAAAAATGAAGGTTCATACATGAAAGACTGGCTGTAATGCCCAGCCGTACTTTAATTCCTCACCTCCAGCAGTGTTCCTCCAGTCTGCCTACTGCGTGAGATAAAAATATCTGTGAGCACAGTGGCCTTCCTCCCCGTTGTGCGTTTTCTTGTTCTGTCTTTGAGATGGATTTGTGAGAAACGAGAGCACCATCAGGTGAAGAAATCAAACTCAGAGCCCGGCTGTGTAATATAACGGCTGCACACAGAGGAGCTGCCTCCCGTAATGGTTCATGCTGACACGCACAAGCAGGAGATGGTCACTTAAAAGTTCAGCCCTGTGGCACTTTACAAAAAAATGATGTTGGCCCGCTCCGTTATGAAGTTGCTCATAGCTGCTCTCTGGTTCAATAAAACTAGAAACCACTAGAGAGAAAAGAGAGAGTTTTTTATTTCCCATATCCGTGTGAGCTAAGCAGAATAGTGGACTTTTTTACAGAGATCTGATGTAACTAGTCAGAGTATATGTGGACTATGATATAGTCAGTGTTAGAGGATATGATGCAACATATCAGAGCTGATATGATTAAACCCTCCCTGCTCAGCTAAACTTTCTAAAAGTGCATACACTGATTAGTTTGAGATGTCACGAATTATCATAACCTACATACCCGTACAACCTGCAGACTCTCAGCATGTTTCATAACTTTGTGCATCCTTGTGTCTTCTCTCCTTTACTGACCTGGAAATTGTTTTCCCTCCGCCATGATGAAGGATCTCCCAATGCCTTAAATGCACCCAGAGGAGACAAGAAATATTTTGGCCAAGGATGCAACTTGATTGGTTTGGAGGTGCAGAAAAGCTGCATGGCCCATGACCTGTTTTTCACATTTTTTTCCACACTGATGAGCTTAAAATATAACAGTTTAGCATGCTGTGATGATGAAATATATTGACACCGTTTAAATTTAATGCAGGGTAATTTAATCTCAGGACTGTGGGATCACTTGGGGCTGCAGTTTGTTTATCATTTTCACAACAATATATAAAAAAAATAATAACAAAAAAATAAAACAGTATGCTTTGACTTTGCAGGGAGTGCAGGGCTAGAAACCCCAATATGTTTGGATACACAATATATAGAGAAGACCAAAAAAATGTACAAAAGCAATTAACACGTTGTAGCATTAATCTCAATATGAGGTTGAAACAAGCTTTATGCTATAAAGGAGGAGGCTGGGGTGGAGGAGGTTAAGCTTTGCCAGCAGCAGCATGGTGCATCAGCATTAATTCAAGCAGGGATTAGTGCAAAGAACCTCTTATTTAAATACACCTCTGTTGAGAGAAAGAGCTGTGATTGGCTGTGATCAGCTGACTGTCAGCTGGGCGTATGACTCCTGTGTCAGCTGATGCATTATGATGCTCAAACCTCATGCCTTTCTCAGTCCTGGATCAAGTCCGCATTTATAATCTGAAGAAGTTAGACACCTCTCTTTATCTTTATTCTGACACTCTCTGAGTGTTTTCACAGACTCTATCTTTATCTTCTGTGCTCCTTCACACATCTGAGGATCATTTCAGAGTTTTTTATTATTACAGGATAATACAAACGCATACAAATGTGGTATCAGCAAACATATTTACAACGGAAGAGCAGTGCTTTGGCCATCATTGAACCAGCATGGTTTAATTATAACTCTTAAATTGTTCACAGTCTAAGCCTTTAAAGTATGAATCCCCTCGTAACAATGCTGGTGTGTTTGCCAAATTTTGAGCTGCAGATCTATTCAGAATATATAAATAGCCTATCTGTCTTTTATAAATTGTTCATTAATCCTTACACAATGTTTCAAAGAGCAGAGAAATGATAAAAACACCTTTTATTAGACTGGATTGTGTCCTGTTTTACACGAGACATGAAAACATCAGAGCTGAGTGATTGAATTATAATTCACTGTAACTGAAAATGGCAAGGGTTGATTTAGTAAGATGTGAGGCCCAGGTAAAGTTTATGTTTGGTCAAAGCTTTGTATGCATTACCTTGATCATATTATTATCTAAACCCTGTCAGACCTACCAGTGCTGGCTGGGCCCCTGAAAAAACCCAGAGAATGGGTCCTCTCTAACTGATATTAATGCATGTGAGTAGAATCAGTAGCATTGGTGCTAACGACCTCGTTAACGGTTACCTCAGTTTGAGCTGAGGTGTGTTAAGACATTACTGGCTTCTGATGTAAAAATTACATATTTGTGCCACTTATTAAACTCTTTTCATCAATGTTTCCACCCATTTTTTAAACATTTGACCCATTTAGGCCTTTTTAAAATGGTTGTTTTTTTTATTATTATTTTTTATTTTATTTTATTCAATTTTTGACACTTTTTTTTCTCATGTTTGCCTCTGTTACCCACTGTTGTCACTTTTTTTTTTTTTTTTGCAATACATTCCTAATTTTGACATCTGTAAGCCATTTTGCCACTTTTTAGCTGCTTTTCAACACTGTTTTGGCCCATTTTTGTTGCAGTTTACCAATGTTTAACCCTTTTCTGCCACTTTATGCTCTGTTTTCCTCTTTTAAACCTTATCTTTTGCAACTTTTTAGTCCGTCCAATAATAAGCTGACAATTGTTTTTTTGGCAATTTTTCACTTTCTGCTTCTGTAATCAGTATTTGCCACATTTTTACCATTTTGACACTTTTTAAAAAAAAATTATGCCTCTGTTAGCTGTTTTCATTGCTTTCAATGATTTTTTTTTTTTTTTTGCCATTTCTTTTCCTCATTTTTACAAATTCAACCCATTTTTTTTTTTTAAAGGTTTATTTTGGGCATTTTTGCACCTTTAATGAGAGAGGAGGATAGTGGAAAGAGTTGGAAACAGGGATGAGAGCGGGGGAGAGACATGCAGTAATGGGCCTGAAGCTGGATTCGAACTCGAGCCGTCTGTGTACATGGGGCGCACGCCTTAACCACTGGGTCACCTACGCCCCACAACTTCAACCCATTTTTGACACTTTTTATCTGCTTTTCACCACTGTATTGGTCCATTTTTGCTGCAGTTTATCCATTATTGCACCTTTCTGTTTTGCCCTTTTATGTTATTTTTTGCCCATTAAACTTGCTTTTGCCCCTTTTTAGTCCTTTGAATACTTAAACTGCCTATATTTTGCACCTATTTTTTTCCATTTTTTGCCTCATTTTGCCCATTTTGTAAGACTTTACATTTTTGACACTTTTTAACTCCTCTTCACCATTCACCCACTCATTGTTTAAACCGTTTTTGCCTTGCTTAACCTGGTTTTGTTTCTGTTAAACAATTTTCACCACTTTTTTCCACCAATTTTTTGCCACTTTTAACTCATTTTTGCAATTATATAATAGCTTACCGTCAAAGTTATTTCAGTATCCTTCATCATTCTCTGGCTTGTGCACATCTGAGCTAAGCTATTAAGTCTGACATTACTTTACAAATGAGCCCAATCCGCACTGTAAACATTACAAAAAAAAAAACAGTTTTAAAATAAGAGGTTTACATATTTTTAAAAAGGCTATTTAACTGCAGCATACACATATAAATAAAAATAATAATGATAATTCATTTTTAAAAAGTGCTAATCCCAGATTATCTTCACAACAGACCATGATTCGGATGAGGCCCTACGCGCTGTGCAGGTCTGCTTAGGCCTGCTTGGAGTGGTAAAAGGTCAGAGGTCATTTTCATTAAACACTTCTGGCACTTAACTGTTTGTGTGAAAAATGTGAAACTCCTGAGGAATTTTTGATGAGAAGCTTTACTCCACTCTGTGTTACATAAAGGAGGCTTTGATGCCGTCGCTGCAGACCTGGATGTTGAACTTTGGAGACGGCAGAATAGCATTCACACACCTGCCAACAGTGACATCTGTGAGGTTTGAGATGTTCTTCAGAAACATTGTGCTAAAGTGCCTGTATCAGTACTGAGTGCTCCTTCAGCTGCTTGTGACAGATAGAAACATCTCTAAGGAGAATATCAGACAAACCACTGAGTGGAGTGACACTGATGAACATTCAAAAGGATATTGAAATAGATAAGGAGGCCGTTCTATGAAAGTCTAGCTCAACAAGGAGTAAAAAAAGTAACTTGTTTTATGAGCGGAGTTTAATTAATTCTTCTGTATCCCTTCATCTGACCTGTTATTGTTAGCAGTGGTGGATAGGCTTTGTCTGATCTAATTTTCCTTTTTGCTCTATCTCCTCTTTTTCTTGCTTTTCTTAAAATCAAGTTGCCAAATGTTGAATCGATCGCCTGTGCAGTAAAATAATTTATTTCAAATTTCTCTGGAATGTCATCCTGCTGGTGCCACTGTCCAGAAGTCTTCTCCAAGGACATTTCTGGATTATAAAATGTATTTTAATCATGTTCCATTTATTTTAGGTGCCTTATTTGCATTCAAAATTATCATCTTGACCAAAGTGATAATAGAGTTATACCTCTGATCTGATGCATGAAATGACAATATATATTCTGAGTCTCCTTGGAGCATGAGTCTGAGGCCTCTGCTGACCTTTGACCTGATGGGATAACTGCCTATGGATGGGGATCTGCTGTTGTGTGATTTGTAGAAATCCCAAAAACCAGAGATGAACATTAAGCTGAAAGCTGTTGACCTTTAACCTCAAAAATCGAATCATTTTTTAAAGGGGACATATTGTGCAAAAATGACTTTTTCAGGCTTTTCTAACAAAAATATGTGCACCTGGCCTGTCCACAATCCCCTCAATTATCAGAACCCACCACCTTTCCGAAAATGTGTGCTGAAACAAGCCGTTCTCAGATTTTACCCTCATGATGTCATGTGGGGAGTTAACCCCTCCCCCAGGTTCGGTTGGCCCTCCCGTCTTAAAAGTAAGTTCCGCCCTCCCCTCGGAGGAGGATGAGGACGCTTTAAGCCTGGTCCATTTCCTGAGAGGGGTGGGGTCAGACAACTCAGTAAGATTTAAAGCCACAGACACAGAAACAGCTCATCTTGAGCTGGGCTGAAACAAAGGTGTTTTTGTTGTTGTTGTTGTTGTTGTTTTTTTTTTAATCCAGTACTGGAGTGTTTTTTTCAGCAACAGACTTCACAGGCATGTCTTGGGGACCTCTGAGACCAACATAAACTTGTATTAAAAGGGTAAAATATGTCCCCTTTAATGCTTAAAAGAATGTTCTGGATGAACGAGGTGGTAGATGGACATCCCTAAAACATAACTCCCCTGGTCTTAGCTATCGCCTGAGATTTAAATTTTATTTTTGCAAACAAGCAGACAGAGGAGCAATCATTTACAGTTTTCATCTGTGTTTGTCTTCTGCTCTGACACGCCCTCTCCAAAATCACAAGAAATCACTCAAAAATCAGTCTTACATCTGCTTCCTCAGCTTGGAATATCAAATTACTGGCCCTTGAAAGGAGCCAAAAATGTTTCATTTTTGTATTATGGTTATTTCTTGGGGCCAAATGAACAAGTCTGAGGCTAAAACAGTCGCATTTATGTTGTTTTTACAGCTGTCGGATGTCAAAACGGGTTAAATTTGACCTGCAGGGTATGTGAGGGTTGATGTTTTAGGTCCAGCTATGGCAGTGAGTGATTGTCTTTGATGTAATAAAACCATCAGTGGACGTTTCACCACTGCAGCACAGTGAGAGGCCTTTCCTCGGCAGGACTCACTCATGCTGGTTACAGGATTTAGCTGGTAGAAGGGAGGGAAGCTACACTCGGCGCCTTCACAGAAAAAAACAGAAAACTATCACCGCCTCGCAGTTTTTCTGCCTCCACCAAGCAGTCAAATTGCCTTTTCATCCATCAGTGTTTTCAGCAGAATGACAGTGTAACTGTGGGGGATGAGTGATGTGTCTGAATATTGAAAATCAGTGGAAAAGAGACATTATCCTAAACATGAAAACAACAGCATCAGAAGGTCTGCGTTAAACTGGAAAGGTCACGGCAGTTATTCACAGGAGGGATCTCTCTTCCTCTCTCTGTTTCAGTCTACATCAAGTCTGAGCGGGGCTGCAGGAGGGGCGAACTGAAAGAACAATAATAACAAAGTAGCCTCATGTAATAACATTTCCTTCAGGCGATGCAGGTTATCATGTTAATGGAAATGTGATGGACTTGACCTTTGACCTGTGAGCATCAAGTTTTAATCAGCTCATCACTGGTCTGAATGGAAATCAGAGCCTAATCATTCCCTCTGGGTGATCCGGAGATATCCACTGACAAGAATGGAAATGGAATTATCTCGGAAAAGTGTTTTTTCAGGGAAATAAAGACGTCACAGCCGAGTTTATCGTCAGTCTCTGCAGACAAATGTCATTTAATCACATTTATCAGAAACACTTCTAAAAGCCTGATCTATAGTTGTGAATTAGAGGTTGACTTGCTTAAAACGTGCAGGTCTTTTGCCCTTCTCTGGGATCTTCCACACCCTCGTCCTTACTCCCAAACTTAAAATCAAATCAGAAGAAAACTTAATATTCTGAAAGTTTCTGGAAACTTAAGTCTCTAAACCTAAAGTTTGGAGGCTGAAACAAAGATGCATCTGCTGTCAGTTTGTCAGAATGCCGTCTGACTGTTAGCAGGCTGGCTGCGTTTCAAAGCTGATGATGCTGAGCACGGACCCGTCCCTCCTGCCGCACGCTCTCATCCAGCCGCTTACCACCATCCACCCGCGGACTGACAACAACGATCAACACAACAGACGGACAGCACTCTCACACTGACACGGAGATCGAATGAGAAACCAAAGCTCCACACGACTGACGGATGACTCACTCTGACACAGGCATGGAGAACCAGTGGACAAAGATTTACAAGACTGACAGAGAGCTCACTCCTTCAGAAAAACAGTTTTGTTTTTACACACAAAACAGAATTTAGACCAGTGGTTCTCAACTGGAGGGTTGGGACCCAAATGTGGGTCATGGGACTGTTTTCAGTGGGTCAGGAAAAAAAGGCAAAATATCTCTGATATTGAAGTCCTAGGCAGAAATCTATTCATATACTTTATTTTCCAGGAAAATCAGTCAATTTCAATTGTTTTCTTGAGGTTTTCACTTATTTATCCTGTTATCTTGGATTGAAATATTTTCAAGAAAGTCAGTTTTCATATGATAATTTATAAATGTCTTGTCACCTTTCAAAAAAAACATCCAAATGTGTTATCATGGTAACAGTCCAACAGTCCAGTCTGTGCTGTAACATAAATGTAACGAGATGTTTGCTTTCAGATTGTGTGCTTAAAACAAGATGTTTATCTTGACTTTACAGACCCATAGCAGAAGAAATGTTGGCCATCTCTGGCAAACGTGACTCCCTAACCAGACTTGGTATGATGGTCCCTTTATATAATCCCCCACCATGCACCATTCACCACACAAACTCACTTTACATTACAACTAAATGCTATTTCAATGATGAATATCAAGATGTGCGATTTTGTGACTAAACCTGAGACACACTCATAACAGAAGAAATTTAACTTACAAATAAACGTTCAACCAAGACAACAGACCACTTGTATGTGGTGTCTTCACTCAAGCTTAAACAGTGGCACCACAAAATAATCATTGAGGTTTAAAGGGATATTTCGAGATTTTTGAAGTCAGGTTGTATAGAGTAGCGGCATTAGCCTGCAGTGATTTCTGTGGAAGTTGCTCCTGTGGTTATTATGAGCTCAGAGAGATCCGAGGCACAGTGACTGTAGATGGAAATGTTTTATCCATGTAGTTATCACATAAAAATGGGCCAAGAAAATATGTTTGCTCGCCTGTACGCTGTGTCAAAAACATACAAAGCACTTCATTTCTCCCTAAAAACCTCCTCTGTGTCAGGCACCAATTTACGATGCAGCTTTTGGCATTTTGTCTCCTTCTGTGACGCTCTGATATCCTCTGATCAGCTGTGTGGGTCTGCAGGATTCTACATAATAACACCACACCAAGCTAAAACAAAGTATGAGTGATTTGGACTCCAGAGATGATGATGTGCCGTTTACTGTGGATACGAGAGGATATTTGTATGAACCGGAGTACACTGAAGAAGAACTTAAACAGTTGGAGAGTCAGGGGGCTGAAAGAGAGAGCAGAGAAACTTCATTTGAACGTTTCAAGCAGGAGAGCTCCCAAGCATAGGTTTGCATTTTCCACAGACCACCAGGTAACTCGGGATCTGTCAGTCAGATATAACACACCTTTGGCTTCATAACTGTGCTTCACATTAATCACACAGATCCAAGGGTAGCATTTGGCTGGCTGCTAGTTAGCGTTGGAATGAAACATGCTCATGAGCGGGCTCAGACTGAGCTGTTGTCAGTCACATACCACTCTGCTATGCTAACAGCGGCGTTGTTTTTGCCTCATGCATGCAACACAACACAACACAACACAACACAACACACGTATATAAATCAGTAATGATCAAAGATCCACACCATGGCAGAAATTTTTCAGTGTTCCACCAACCACTACCAGAGATCTGTTTATAGCTCGTCTTAGTCTACAAAACGGTAGCTGATGAATAGTTTCAGTTGACAAAGTTAACCCTCAGGCATCACTAGGGACATTTTTGTCCATTTGGGCATTTTTTTCCTCTTTATCTGCTCACCATTTAGGCTGTTAGTGCATATTTTCCTATTTTTTTCTAACAAAATTTCTTTCATAGCAAATTTTAGAATTCAAATTTCCATAGCTCTAATAGGTCAAGGGAACTCTGTGAGACAAATTTACTGCCATTTAAAGTCATTAAGGCCAAAAATGTCCACTTCAGAAAAACTGCTATAAAAACTTAACAGATTAATATTTTTTTCTCCTTTTTTTCATAAATCTCTTTGAAGTGCATATTTGACCTGGGTAAAGTTGAGGTCGAGCTGTCACTCTGTATAATTCAAAGACACACACATACATACACACTCTTAAAATAGCCTACTAATTTTAATAACACAAGCAAAAAAACTTTTTCTATTTTTCTTAAAAATGAAACCATAACATTACAGAATGCATGATTGTATCATGGAATGACTATGAGATCAAAAAATCTGGTTTGAGTGGGAGTCAATGGGACGTTTTTATCCACAAGTGACTCGAGAGGGTAATAAATTTTAAATTAGATCCAACATAAAAACTAATAATGCATCAGAGTCAATATTTTGGCTGATCTTTGACATACTCAAGACTGATTTAAAAACACAGCCCCCAACATTAGTTATCTGGAAAATAATTAATGTTTTCTGTGTTTTTTGTTAGAAAAAAAATGACGATCCTGTAATCAAACTGGCATTTAAAGGTTTAAAATCCTGAAAATTATTCAATATTTGATTTATTTGATTAGAACTGAAGTTGATCAAAAGATTTGACTCAAAAAAGTAGGAAAAAAGTATACTATTTTTACTGCCATCTTTGGAAGTGGATGTTTTTGTCCTTAATGACTCAAAAGGGTAGTAAAGTTTAAATCTGATGCTTGACAAACACTAATAATGCAACAAAGTCAATATTTTGGCTAATCATTGACATATCCAAGCTGGATTTAGAAATAATGCCCCAGCCAGCCAACATTTGGTTTAAGAAAGATATCACATTTTTTGCTATTTTTCATTAAAAATAACATTGACATCAAACTGGCATTTAAAGGGTGAAAATCCCCCAAATGATTGAATGTTTGGTAGTTTTGAGCACAGCTGAAGTTGTTTAAGAGATTTATGCAAAAAAAGCAGAAAAAATATTAATCTGTTAAGTTTTTATAGCATTTTTTGTCCTTAATGACTATAATGGGGAGTAAATTAAAATAATGCCTGAGGGTTGAGACTACACTCTCTGTTTAGAACTTTGGTGTCATCTAACCACCAGTCTGATGAGTAGGGAGCGGTGGGCATAAGAGTAATGATGAATCAGACAAAAACATTCATAAACGAGTGTTTCTGGATGAAGCTTAAAATGTTTTCATCTTTTTGATAAGCTAGATCGTCCTATAAGTCTGGATTTGAGGAAATGAAAGGGAATATGATCTTGTTAGGCTGTAATGTAAGTGGGGACAACACATAAATGGAGGCTGCATCTATATTATAGCTTATTATGCTTCATGACTGCATGTTCTGCAGATGTGCCGGACCATTACCCATGTATGACCAAGCATGACCGTGTGCACTCACCATTTCCCTGCTCTGTAATTAAAGCTTTATGGCCATGATAGCTTTGACCCCCGCGGGAGCTGAAAGGACCGTCTCTACATGACAGCAATAAATTTAGAGCAGAGTCACGAAGGTCACTGTCAACAGTCTGCTTTTCATGGTTGTCATCATTCCCAAAGCCAAGTGAGGGACGCGGGATGGCAAGTAGAAGGTTAAATGCCTATAACCTCATATGCATGCTGCGGCGCATTGCTCCAATCACCAATATGGAGATAGCACGACTCACGCTGCTTTATTTCAGCAAGATGGAGGCGATTACCGTTCGGTGCTGTTAGTGGAGGATACTGCAGTTTTTCTTTGAATGTTCAGCACATCTGCTATGTGGGCCATGCTTCTTGATTATCCCCTCCTGGTGAGTTTATTATTAGAGGCATGTGCATTGTTTTCTCTCTGATATGAACAAAAAAGACAGGATAAAGAAATTAAAGTTCATTGCCTAATTTTAGACTGGCCTTTAAAAAGTCTGGAGGCCCATAAAGTGCCGGGTGGATCAGCCTTTATTCTCAGATAAAAGGCCAGGGTAAAAGCAGCGCCTGCTCTCTGTTCCTTAAACATTTGTATCATAGCCAGGGTGTGCGTTTGATTCCTCCTCGCCTCTTCAAACATGTACTGAAGGGCTGTTTTCTCAGGTGACGTGACAGATGGAAATTGCTAATCACTACGCTTTCCTCCCTGAATCTCCTCTGTTCGTTCATGCTGCATGCAGAACGCCTCTCATTCAAATGCCTTATGCTCATAAAGGGTCCGTAAAAAGAAGTTAAAGACTTCCACAGAGCCCTGTGATTGACTGGCGACCAGTCCAGGGTGTACCCCGCCGCTCGCCCAATTACAGCTGGGATAGGCTCCAGCCCCATCACGACCCCCAACGGGATAGAAAACAGTATAGAAAAGGGATGGATGGATGGATGGACTTCCACAGAGGAATCTAGTCCATCCAGAGCAAAAACAGGACTATTTTATTTGTGTTTATTCGTTCTGATGGCAGGAGAAGAGCATGAATCTTGACACATCCCAGGACATTTGAAGCACAAATTAACAAAGACACTATCTGCAGCGCTGTTGGACTTTTCTATGCCCCTGTGTGGATCCAGGATCTGACAGCAACACGTTGGCTGTGAACAGTATTGATTGGCCAATTACCAGCATTGGCAGTGTGGTGGCTCTGTCGTTACCATGGATACCTAATAGAGAGAGGATTTTGGGTGTAGATCAGACAAACCAGCAAAGATGTTTTCCAAAGAGAACCATCGGTTTGGAGACTGATGGCTGCTGCTGTGTTCATTCGCTAAAGGGAAGACAAGAAAAATGTGTCGGAGTTTTGGAAGCAGTCCATGGACTATTTTACCCGACAGCTAGGAAAAAAAGAAGATATACTGCTATCTGTAAGGAGTCAGATGGTTGCTTTTAGAGGAAGTTTGTTTTTATACTTTTCTGAGATGACTGGAGCCTTAAAGCAGGGTCCTACTGCAGGGCAGACGTGACAGATCCATCCATTTATCCACTGAACCATCAATTATCTACACCGCTTATCCAGTCTGGGGTCACTGGAGGCTGCAGCCAATCCCATCTGACATTGGGAGGGAGGTTGGGTACACCCTAGACCAGTCGGTCAATCACAGGGCTGACACATAGAGACAAACATTTATACTCAAACTCACCCATAATCACACGAACAACACATGAAATAAAGAACCTCCTCTACCCTGACCAAGCTCTTCAAAATAATCACATAATATAATCATAATCAGGGCAGCAAGAAGGTTCTTTGTTCGCTTCCCGGTCAGGGCCTTTCTGTGTGAAGTTTGCATGTTCTCCCCCTTGCATGCGTGGTTTCTCTCTGGGTACTCTGGCTTCCTCACACCATCAAAAACATGCCCATGAGGTTAATTGGTGACTCTACATTGGCGACCAATCCATGGTGTACCATGGTGTACCACCTCTTGCCCAATGACAGCTGGGATAGGCCCCAGCATGTTACTGGTAATATACAAGGACATCCAGAACACAACTGGGGTTGTGTCAATCCTCCTTCCTGCCTGCTGGCACCCTCAGACAGCTCACTTGCCCTCTACCCTTTACTTTAGCCTCATTTTTTGGCCCACATGCTGCAGTCCATCTCTGGCATATCACATAGAGTCAGTTTTCTGCAGAGCGTGCTCACAGCACACATCAAGCTGCACAGAGCAGGACAGCCCCAAACAGGAGGACAGACACAAGAATGCAGAGAGCATGGGGTCAATTTCAAAATAAAACCCAGGTAGGTACTGCCAATGGTTTATCCTTTCACTGTATCAACATTACCACAAAATCTGCTCATATTAGACAGAAAATTCAACCTCGGACTGACAGAATAGCACCACCAGCTATAACAGCATATGAGTAAATAAGTTTGATGCCTGAGAATTTTCAAATGACAGAGCTAATGTCAAATTGGGCCAAATCATTCCCAAATGGCACATGACAGGACTTCACCTGGATATTTTTTTACTGAAATCTCTCATATTTTATCCTGATAACCCTCTAGTGGCATAAAAGTTGATGCAGGTAATGTCAAATGTGGGGCTTTGGCCTACTGGAGATTTTTGGACCTCAACTGCATTATTTCTGTTGGATATACAGTGCTTAACAAATTTTTAAGACCACCCTAACCCTAACCAAAGTAAGGTTTATGCCACAGCAGCCCTAAATTAACAGCATTGGTAATTTCCAAAATCATTTTTTGTGTTTCTGCAATGGTTAATACACCAATATGTAGAGGCTTTTTAACCAAAATGATATTTTTAATGCTAAAATGTAATTATTATTGTTATCCATGAATTTTCAAAATTACTGATTTATTAAAAAAAACTGAAAAAATAGTAAAGCACATTAATATTTCTTGATTAATATGTCAGATTATAGTTATCTACTTGCATTCCTGAAGAGAAAAATGAGTTTTAGTGGTTGAATGTTATGCTTGATTCATTTCTGACTTCTCAGAGAAGCCCAGTGAGCCGGCTCAAATTTGGGTGAATTCAGTTTGAAATTCCTCATTCCTGTTCAAAATGGTAAAACGTGGAGAGCTGACTAAAAATGATGGTCTGGATGGTCTCTGAGACAAATATGACAGGTGGTCTAATACATTTGTTAAGCACTGTATATACACATATTTACACTTCTGAACAGATATCCTCTTCATTGTTGTACCTTGATCATTCAAATAAACCTTGTAGTTACAGAGTCATACTCATATAAAGATGGGCTGGTCATTTTGAGCAGTAGCTTAATAAAAGAGGCTCAACCTAATGCTGGAAATGTTTGGTTTACTCTAACTCAGCTGTCTGAGGTGATTTTTAGTGTGCGCAAACTGAAATGATCTGCTGGAGCACTTTCAACAGATTTAAGTCCCAGAACAGAAAAAATAGGACAATATTATTGGAAATGCCTTCATTATTTTTAAGATTGGTGAAGCTGTGACTCTGTGACAGTCAGATCATAAGATGCATGATTTAAATCACTGCATTTTAAAGTGGAGCTACTAACAATGGTTATAGTTTCATATAATACCAAGTTTTCCACTGTGGAATAAAAAATAAATCTGCCAAAAAACTTTAAAATCACCTTGTAACTTTGTGTTTAAAGGCACCACGTTTCTCTATTTTTCAGCCATTAAACGATAAAAAAATCCCTCCTACAAAGTCAGCTACAAGATAAGATGACTTTACTTTCCCCGTCTTTACTTGGTGAACTTGCAGCTCCTCCATCTGCCTCTCAGTCAACGCTGACAGGTGCTGATTTAATAAAGACAATTAATGTAAGAGACGCTCACACACAGTGGTTACAAATAGATTTACATGCAGACAGATGCACTCTGATGAATGAGGCTTCGCTTTGGGAAGACGTGGAGCAATATGTAGGCAGGGAAGAAGTGATTACCTTCACTCGGGCTCAGAATTTATTAGACCCGCGTAAACGTCAGCATGACCCCTTTAAGTTGGCACAAACTGGGTTTAAATCACATTTGGATGGCGGGTGAAACTGTGCCTAGAAATAAAACGACATCAGTGTAATCCCCTCGCTGTTCAACAAGCCTGCGGACAAGTGGAGACGTGTAGAAATACAGAATCTGAGCTGCCAGAGAAAACGAGACTTTCTAGAATTAGATTGAAGATTGGAGGTAAACTAATTATGCTTTGGGCTAGCTGTTAATTTCTGGTCCAGAGCCACCTGGCATCACTAAATCACTTCAGGAGCCACCCAGAATAGTCTGGCTATGGCCGTGTACTCGCTCATATCCAATATTATTTGCCCTACTTCCACAGCTGTCAATTACAATTTAAAAAGAATATTTCCTGCAAATTGTGCCCGGCTTCAGTCACTGAGTATCATCTGTCACCTGCCACACCTATTCAGATTCCCCTCTCCTCATTTATCAAGTGAATGGGAAAGCCATTAGGAATAACTGGAACACTGGCATGGCTCCGTCGGTGCATTTAAAGGACCTAAAATGGTCCTAATAAAGAGATCTCTTTATTTTACACACATAAAGGTGCACACTGCACAATCAAAGGAGGATGAAGGTTTTTTCTTTTAGTCTGAAGATATTTTCAAGCATCTGTCTTGCTTGATGAATTCATTTTTAAAGCTCTTATGCCCTCAATTATATGAATGTTTCAAAGTTAAAACTTTGTTTCTGGCTCTAAGTAACTTAATCCTTGGAGCTAAATTATCAGAATAAAACATCTGTTTGATCATCTCTGACAAGAAGAAATCTGCTCTGTCAAAGTCAGATTTTCTCACATGAAGCATTTTATTCTTTTCATCTCTTCCTATAATAATAAAGGATAGGGACAACCGAGATTCAGTGTTTAACTGTTACTGAATCACATATATGATTATTGTTAGATGCCTTCAGTCACATGATGCACGGAGGGCTGGAAGGCAAACATGGCCCAGGGCAATAGAGGCTTCCAATGTCTGCACCATGGTGATGTACCACTGGACATTTCCACTCTTAATTGTCTCAAAACAGCACATTTTTATTCCTCCTTTAAGAGTTACACATTCAAACGTTAAAGGGATACTTCAACATTTTGGCAAATTCACCCATTGCAATAATTCCTATAGTCTTAGTAATAGGTTTGTTACCTTCAGTTGTCGGTGCAAGCTGTTTTTAGATTGCCGCTGCCAAGTTCGGACCTGCTGTGCCAACTCAATTAAAGCAGACGGTATTCCGGCTTTCCCTCATCAAACTCATCAAATACACAATCCAACAACTCCAAAACGCTCTCGTGGACAAGTTGTGACCTGTACATTCACCACACTATGAAATAATAACATTTTGGGGACCTCTGAGACTGATATAAACTTGTCTTAAAAGGGTAAAATATGTCCCCTTTAAAAATGTTTTAAGAAAGCCTTGAATGTTGGACGCCTTTAGAACAAATGAAGTGTTATAGTTTCTGTTTCTAATCTGAAGAGATTTCTTGCCCAACATATCACCTGTAATGCTCATGTTAAGAAAGCTGCATAAGGTCAGTATGATAATACTGCAATAACAAGTCCATGATACAGTATTTATTGTGATATCCAAAAAAAAAAATATATATATATATATATATATTTTTTTTTTTTTTTTTGGGCTCAGCTGGACTTACTGTCTCAAAAAGCTTGTAAAACATCAACACTTAGGAAAACAGTCAAGCTCTAAACATCCTTTATTTCAGGTGAAGTAAGTAAGACTTTAAGAATATGTGTGCTGCAGTAATGTCACTAGAATAATAATTTAACAATGGGACTATAAAGACAAAAGAAAACCTGAATGGAAGTACAAACTTTATGCGTGACAAACAGTTAACTTGACGTTTCCAACCACACCTGTCCAGGAGGGTTAAAGCTCCACTTTTGTGATTCTCCTTACCGCTCACAGTATCCGAACATGCAGACTAAAGTCAGTCTTTCAGTCTTTGGGCCTCCTGGTCTTACTGTACTCTTGCGAGGCCTGGATGCTGACTGATGTTCAGAGGCACCTTCTGGCATCCTTTATGACGACTTCTCTTCAGCACATTTTTGGATATCACTGGCAGCATTCTGTGTCTAATGCTGACGTGCTCAGGAGAGCGAGGATGGGAAGGGCCGGCTGCTGAATAAAGGAGTGGCAGCTGTGCTTCTGGCACGGTTTCCAGAGCCTGATCCAGCTCAGTGCATACTGGGTGCCAGGAACCTGGTAGGGTGGACCAGACCTGGATGGGCAGCTGCATGCATCATGGAAGGGTCAGCTGGTAGGATACCTGCAGAGATGGAGCATGGGCCTGGACCACTGAAGGGCCGAAGAAGTACAGGGTTAAGGTTGGTGAAGTGCCAAACTGGATTTGCTCCCATACCTGACCCTGTTATTCCATAAATGACTTTTTTGTAAAACAGACAAATTTTCTTGTCAAAAAGGGCTTTATGACCAGATAAATGGCTTAAACACATGTTAAATGACTTTTTCTGCTCTGGTTCAGATATTTAAACAGATTTCAGGTTCAGATGTGTTTTATTTCTCTGTTTTTTCTCTTTTTTCAGCATCTGCCCTGTCAGCCTCCTTCTCTGTCGGGTTTGTACTCAGTGATCCTAACAGCTGTCCTCTCACCTTCTCCACACTGATTTTATATTAAGTTTGACCCTCTCTGCTCTCCTTACTTCACCAAGTTCAAGGTTTGTTTCCTGTGCTTGTGAGGTGAGTTCACTCAGGCCGCTCGCCGCGACCGTGGAGGCTAACTCTTCTGTCTTCTTTTTCGGCTATTTTTAAGCTCCTCTTCTCTCTGACGCTCTCAGGCGAGATTCTCAAACGACCTTCACCCGGGTCTGAGGGAGCATCTGGTGTCTTTTTTTTCATGTGTCTGGTTCAGAGGGAGTGAAGAGTTTTTGTCACTAACCATCAGTATCAGAGAGATGCTGCCGCTCGGGGGAGAAGTAGCCTGAAAGAACCTCGGAAAAAACAGACGCTGGGAAAGTTTACAGGCTGTGTTCAAGATCCTCGCTGAGGAGGTGAAGAGGACAGGGCCAGGAAAGTTACAGGACTTCAGATTCCAGGTGTTTTATACCTGGTATAAACAGGTGATTAAACGCTTCACTGTGTCTGTCGGTAAAGAGAGGAATCCCTCTTGAGTGACCTTTTAGTCTGCAGCCTCACTGATGCTGAGTTTCTTCAATCCTCAGCAGAGATGTGAAGTTATAAATGACACCTGTGCTGAGGTAGAGCTTCCTGTAATTTGCTTCAGTATTTCTTTCCCTTACTACTTTATCCCCTATATTTTTACAATCAGCTGCACCAAACATGGATGTAGTCTCCATGAGAGACAGACCCAACGCTGCTGATGAGGATGTTTATGAATCAAAATTTTGAGTCATTATTTAAAGCAGCTCCTGTCTGCAGTGACTCTGAGGGCCATCACAGCCTCTCTGTCTGTTTCTCCCTATTATGAGTCATTCAGGCTCTTCTCCAGCTGCTAAGTACACTAATGTGCACTGTGCACATGGGCTGTGTGGCAAAGCATGACATGACAACGGAACAGTCTGCCAATTTTTTTCACAGCCCGGTATCAATGCATTCTGGGATACAGAGAGGCAACATGGAGGCTGAGCTAACCTGCTAGCAGAAGAAACTATTCACAATGGATTATAAATGGATGAAAAGACAGAGTTACTGGTGTGGATTTAATCTTTAAAGACTCTGTAAAGTCACCAAAGTTCCAGGTTTGCTAGAAAACATTCTGTAAGAGCTATGGAGGCCTGGATAGCATCATAAGAATGGCACAACATGGGGCTTTCAGAGGAAAAAGAACAGTAAGTGGCTTTGATTTACTGTTGAGCAGTTATTCATCTTTGATTAAAATGTCTTTTCCTGTGCTGTCTCTACACCGCTTTCCACATTATTATTTTTCTCTTATTTTCCTAAATATTTATGCAAATGACTGTCAGAATATTTTTCAAGTCATCAGCCGTTAGAGCATAATTCAAATGTTTTTGAACGAACTTCATAACGGTAACCATTTTTTAAAAATAAAAATCTCAAAATGCACTGTTCCACATTATTATGCAAAACAGAGTTTCAAAACATTTTATAGGTGGTAAAGACCTGAAAATGGTCATTTGTTGAATGTGCAGCATTAGGAGGTCATATTTACTGAAATCAAAGCTATTTCAATCAAAAACATCTTAACAGGCCAAGTTCCATGTTAACATAGGAGCCCTTCTTTGATATCACCTTCACTATTCTTGCATCCATTGAACTTGTGAGTTTTTGGAGAGTTTCTGCTAGAATTTCTTTGCAGGATGTCAGAATATCCTCCCAGAGCTGCTGTTTTGATGTGAACTGCCTCCCACCCTCATAGATCTTTAGCTTGAGGATGCTCCAAAGGTTCTCAGTAGGGTTAAAGGTCAGGGGAGGATGGGGCCACACCATGAGTTTCTCTCCTTTATGCTCATAGCAGCCAATGACACAGAGGGATTCTTTGCAGCATGAGATGGAGCATTGTCATGCATGAAGATCATTTTGCTACAGAAGGCACGGTTCTTCTTTTTGTACCATGGAAGAAAGTGGTCAGTCAGAAACTCTATATACTTTGCTGAGGTCATTTTCACACCTTCAGGGACCCTAAAGGGGCCTACCAGCTCTCTCTTCACAGCTCCGGCCCAGAACATGACCCCGCCCCCTCCTTGCTGACATCACAGCCTTGTTGGCCATCCACCAACCATCCACCACTCCTCCATCTGGACCATCCAGGGTTGCACAGCAAGACTGTTTGAAAATGAGTCTTCATGTATTTCTGGGCCCACTGCAACCATTTCTGCTTGTGAGCATTGGTTAGGGGGGGCTGAATAGTAGGTTCATACACGACTGCCAGCCTCTGGAGGATCCTACACCTTGAGGTTGGTGGGACTCCAGAGGCACCAGCAGCTTCAAATACCTGTTTGCTGCTTTGTAATGACATTTTAGCAGCTGCTCTCTTAATCTGATGCATTTGTCCGTCAGAAACCTTCCTCATTCTGCCGTTATCTGCACAAACCCATCTGTGCTCTGAATCAGCCACAAATTTCTTCTATGTTAACATGGAACTTGGCCTGTTAAGATGTTTTTGATTGAAATTGCTTTTGATTTCAGTAAATATGACCTCCTAATGCTGCAAATTCAATGACCATTTTTAGTTCTTTACAACCTATAACATTTTTTTAAAACTCTGTTGTGCTTTAAAAATGTGGAACAGTGCATTTTGAGGTTTTTATTAAAAAAAAAAAAAAAAAAACGGTTATCATTATGAAGTTTGTTCAAAAACATCTGAATTATGCTTTAACGGATGATGACTTGAAAACTATTCTGTCATTTGCGGTGTACTAATGCCGTGCTAACGAGTTAACACATTTGCTGGTGTTCCTGCCTGTAGAGTGTCCCAGGAGGTGAAAGTGGTTGACACTGATGCTGTCCAGTCATTGATGGGAGTTATCGCTTAATGAGCTACTCAGACTAAAACTGATTTTCGTACCAGGCTGTAAACATGTTTATTCTACTCTAATTTAGGGTAGATTTACCTGATATTATCAGGTAAATGCTATTGAAATTCTGACCATGCAGTCATGCTCTCTAATCATCTTTTTAATCAGGCGATTGTGTCTTCCTTTATTTTAGATTTCTAAGGAAAATGTTCTGCTTTCAAATCAACCCCCCTCCTGCTTTTATCACACAGTGGGCTCAGACCTTGAACAGAGACTCGAACACACACAGAGAAGACGAGCCAACAGGACGACAGAGAAAAAGTGGAGCGCCTATTCTCTTAAAAATGGCACCAAAAATCTTGTTGTGCTGCATGTGTCATCCTCTGTTAATCTGAATCACTGACTGTGCCAGAGTAACTTCTCATGGAACAGAGGCTCACTGTCTCTCGCTGCATGTGACTCACACACCATACCATACATGCAGCGGTAGTGCGGACACGGAGATGAAACTCTTTGTGGCACATCTGCCCTGTTAGAGGTCCGTATGTGTTTCCACAGCGTTAATGAGCAGTGGGACAACACAGCAGGAACACACTCATTTGAAATCCGCCTCAGGTAACAGAGCGTCAGCCTCCAGCATCACGCCTGAGTATCTGTGACTCAGCAGTGTTTGCATGTTTTCACATTTTGAGGCTGTGGACACAGACTCTGCAATCTAATGTGAGATCAGACAGAGTGATGCTGCAGAGAATCATCATGAAACACATCACAGTGCTATTGGTTTTTATTAATGATCTATTTTTCTGCTCTAACATGTTCCAAACACTGTGTCAGATTAGAGTCTGAACCGATGTGGCAATATGAGACAGAAACATGATTGCATGGTACATCAGTTGGTGTGAAATACACACAAGAAATGTTAAAAAAGTACTGTGACAAAAGCTGACTTGTATTTGGAGCCTTGATTAATAGGGGCCAGATGTGTGCAGATGGGGATTCAGAAAAATAAAGTTTTCATTAAAAGATGAAGGCCTGGATTACTTTAACTCAAATTAGGAAGTTTAACTCTTTTTCCCGCCTTAGAATAACTCCTACCTTTAGATTCTGCCCCAGCTTTTTCAAGGATCTGTACCTAATTAAGAGAATATTTATTTAATCCACCTTTTCTTACGGTCCAGGTCAGACTGAAGATTCACAACCTAATGAGTGTGTTTTAGGATGTTGCAGGAAACAGTTGCAGCTGTCTTTAATGAGCCATTATGGCTAAAATAAGCCCGGCACGTTGTCGGAGTTTCAGTTTGCCAATCCACAACAGCTGGTTTAAGGATCTTGCAAGCAGATAAATGAGGAATGGGGGGAAAAAAATCAGTTTTTTTCAGGCTAAATGGCAAAAAATTGAGATGGAAACATAATATTTTTAAATAAAATCTAGTTTTGTATTTAGAAAATAATCACATCTATCATTTTAATAAAATAAACTTTTCACATGGAAATAATTCAGCCTGATAAAAAACTAAATGTCATCTGTCAGCTCTGAATCAATGCCGGATGTTCAGCATTTCAATATGTCCGTACAAAAATATATTTTTCTAGTTCTGAGTTCTGAGTGAGCATTTTTGAAAATGGAAGTTTTCCTCCTCCATTTTGAAAAAGAAGTTTTTTTCCACCATAAAAACACAAAGAAATATTATTATGTACAATGAGGATCACTCAGCATATAGATGATTTCATTTCCAGTAGTGTTAATATTGGAAGACATTTTAAATTTGTTTTTATTGTTTTAGTTGGTGACACTTTATTTGAAGTTTTATTCATAAGACTGACATTATGCTGTCACAATCATGACATGACACCTGTCATTAACATGAATAGGGCTTCATGAATGTTGCCATTAAGTGCCATTAAATGTCATCCGCTAAATTATGACACATTTACTGCAAAGTTGATATTTTCTCGGAAGGCATAATCATGATAACTTTACATTTGTGGTAAAGGTGTCATAATTTGGCAAATGACAGGTGTCATGTCATGATTATGACAGCATAATGTCAGCCTTATGAATAAAACTTCAAAAAAAGTGTTATCTTTTAGTCTTTTTTGATATATTGTTATTTATTTCTTGTCACAATTTAGTCATTCTTAATTTTCAGTTTCATTCTAGTTTTAGTTAACCTTGCAAAGCAGATGGATACGCCCATTTCCTTGTTTTTCACTGGCCAATCCATCTTGCAAAGCTCCCATCTGAACCATCTGGGCCCGGTAAGAAAGTGACAGGACCAATCAGCGACGAGAGGCAGTACTTTCAGGCACGGCGGAGTCGTGACATAAACAAGCAGCAACAAGAGGTTGGTGCAGTTATGGAGAAAGAGCTTAGCGTGGATGCTGCTAAACCGCCAGTTTTGTCAGAACTTGACAACATTTCTTCGTTAAAAGAACAAAGAACAGCACAGAACAGTGAACAGTGAGTTGTTTTCTTTTCAAAAATGACAAAAGTCGAGTACTTACGTGTCTGTGGTCGCCATGTTTCGCGTTATTCCTCAGTAGCTGTGCACAAGCAGCTAGATCAACATAGTCAACATAATCTCAAAAAATTCAAGTCTAGTTTTAGTACGTCTACTCTAATCCTTTACACTAGTAGTTCTCAGCTGGTGGGTTGGGACCCAGAGGTGGGCTGCGAACTCTTTTAAATGGGTCATGAATGTGTGTCTTGGAAAAAAAACAAAACAAACAAACAAAAAAAAAAACAGCACCAAACTGTCTCTGAACCAAGCGGCTACCTCCCGTCCTAAAAACTGAAGCCAATGCGAAAGTGCAAAAAAATTGCAATACCGTGAGTGTCCACTTGAGAGAAAAAGAAAAGAGCGCTGTAATGTTTACTGAGTTGTCTAAAGCTTTCTAAATCTAAATCTCAACAGCAGACTCTGGCAGCGTGTCTGAGTTTTGACATTTGTGCAATGAAAAAGGAAGTTATTCTGAAGTCAACACAAGAAAAATACAACAACACTCAAAAATTTAGACTACAATCCTAGTTATACTGCCAGAGCTAGAAAGGAGGGGAGGGGATTCTGGCCAGAACCATTTTCAGGCCGTGGGCCACGTTGGGCCTGGCTCAGGCCCTGGCAGAGACTCAAACCTTTAGTCTAAACCGGGCATACGAATCGACATGAACACGGTGGAAAACCTGACACAGAATGTGCCGATTCAACTAAAAGAATCAAACACAGACTGTAACAAACGTGAAAGAAAATGAGCTTCTGAGAGGAGAAAATCTTGCAGGAATCGCAGAGCGGAGTGAGTCATTCGATGACAAAGATCGGGCTTTGGATGGGTCCCCTGGAGTCGTCAGGAAGATGCTGAGAAGCTGGAAGGTAGACGCACATCAGAGAGGCGTTTGGCTTCCTGATTTTCTGCTCAATAACATGCTTCGTGTACTTAAGGGAATTTAACTGTAGATGTTTGCTCTGGCTTTTGTAAACATGGAGCAGATGTGTGCAGGCAGAACCAATACAAGCCTGTACATAAAGGATGTTTATATAGAGGACATGAATATCTGTCTTTTTCTGAGAGAACACCGCTTTAAAAACACAGACTCAGCCAAGAGTATTTTATGCTCTGCTTTATGCAGAAATCTCTAACAGCCACATGCTGTTCTTGGGATGCAAAAGGGATGAAGGCTAAAATAACACGCGACTATAATCTTATAACAGGCTTATCAATATTTCAGAGGAGCATAAAACCAGAGAGAAAGCCTCGTTTCTGCCATTTGGTTCATTCTTTTCAGTGTTCGCAACATTAAAAACCCTTTTATTAAACACTTGATCAATGTAACCTTTCTGCCTTTAGCACATCGGTGTGAGAGGTGTACTTTTTATAGCTCATCTTCAACCTCAAACTTCATATTTCTGGCACTTTTTAGTGAGGGATCATTATAGTCTATATCTTCTGTACGGCTCAGTGCTCCTGAAGCCAACCATTAGGCTTTGGTCTGACTGCAGAGACATAAAGAGTGTGAGGATATAAAGTAACCTACACCCAGAAATTAATTAGATCCTGTCAGGCTTATGGGCTTATTATTTAGACCGGGTTATCCTCCTCCCACACGCTGAGAAACTACAGAAGGTGAATCATATCAGGATGTGTTGGTAGAAACCGGAGGAATCAGCATCCTGATGAGAAGAGGCTCGACTAAAAGGCCTTAACTTTATATGACTAAAACAGTGGTAAGAATAGAAAATCTAGGGCTGAATCAGCGTCTGAGATAGAATGACAAAGTTTGACAAACTATCTCAACAACTTCTTTACCAGCTGGTTTCATTTTCACGGTTTAAGATGCAGAAGACCGGACCTCCAGAGGTTAGATTCTCTGACTGACCCTGAGACCAGTCTGAGGTGCAGAACAGGGTCGTGCCAGGCTTGAGGGGGGGTTAAAGATGACCCATCTTTGGGTTTGGTTATTTTTCTCATTTTTTGGTATAATTTTTCTGCTTCAAAATATTTCACCTCAGTGCTGACTTGTTGCCTAAATTACAAGATTGAAATGCTGCCAAGGCTTTCTCCAAGTAGCATATCTACTTAAACTTATCACAGTTTTCTTTAAATGCATGGTTTTGACATAATGAGGGAGAAAAGCTGTTAAAAAGAGGCGCTGCCAGCCTGCTCTAGTATGTAACCTGAAGGTGAAACAGTGCAGATAGGGACAGGAATGGGCAGTAAAAGAGTGATTCATTATCCTGGGGTATTTACTAATAGTCAGGGGTGTCAAACTCAATCACAGCAGGGGCTGGATTCTGGATTCAGGTCTACCCTGAGGGCCTAACAGGGTCACCTTTTTAGCATAAACTATCAACTGCATTTCACCAGTAATAAAATATGAAAAAAAAAAAAAAAAAAGAAACACCTTTGCACTGATGATAAATGATTTTGAGGTTAAAAAGCTACAAAGATAAGTTTAAGGCTCATAATCTGAGAAAAGTAAATGTATTAGCTCCAAAAGGTCAAAACATGAAATTGAAAAATGATGCTTTTTAAAGGCAAATATATTAGAAAGAAATTCAAATTATAATCTTAGAAGGTCAAAATATGAAATTGAAAATTGTAATCATAAAATTAAAAGTCAAATTATGGTTCAAAATTTTAAACTGTGAGTCTAAAAGGTCAAACTATGAGATTAGGAAGTCAAAGTAAGGCGTTGAAAATATGAGAAAAAAATGCAACATAAATAGTTAAAAAGGTCAAAACATGACTTACAATTTTAAATTATGAATCTGGAGGCTCATATTATTACGTAAGTCAAAATTAGGAGTTGAAATGCTCGAAGTATGAAATAAAAAGTCAAAATCCTAATTTTGAGTCCTTATTGTGAGTTGCAAAATTGAAAAAATGAGATTAAAACACAAATCAGTTTATTTTCCCACATTCCTGACTTCTTATCTATATATTTTTACTCCTTACTTTTTCAGGTTTCATGAATTAACAAGGAAAGTTTAAATCATCAAGGTGACATTTTTATACTTGAGGAAATCTGCAGACCTCAGACTGATGGGCCAGTTAGAACAGAAATATCAAATGATCTTGTGGGCCGGATTTAACTGTTCCATGGACAGGATTTGGTCCCCGGGCCTTAAGTTTGACACCCTTGCTTTAAAGGGATATTTCAGATTTTTTAAAGTTAGGTCGCATGAAGTACTTGGGGATATTAGAGCTACCAGCCTCCACAGTTTTAAGTATGCATTTCCCCTACAATAATAAAGCGCTTTGAGAAGCTAGGCTATGTAGCGCCACAGACGGGTACAGCAGCTCCGTGTAATTTTGAGTTTATGGTAAAATGGGCCAAAAACAATGTTGTACGCTACATCGAACATTTTTGTAGTGTGTCATGTTTCACCCAGAAAGCTGCTGTGGTTGGCATTATTTTGTAATGTGAGCTTCAGCTATCTGCTACTCGCTCTTCCACCTCAGAGTATCTGATCAGCTGTTTCAGGCTTCGTAAGAGAGAAAACACCTCTTAACCCTCCACTGCAATGTCTTCATCCATGATTTGGATACCTTGTGGAGGCATTTAACCACCAGGTGGTAGTTCTAGTTGAACTACTGCAGCTTAAGTGCAGTTTTACCAAATAGGATGACAAAAGAGGAGTTACAGATGGAGGAGGGTTTGATAAGAGGAGCAGTGAAACTATCTGTGGTTCAAGTTTGTAAAACTAACAGTTCCTGGGCCTCATGGCCCACCACTAAGGGTCACAGTGTAAGCTGCACATAAAACATTGTTGGGTTTTTAATACTGGAAAAGGGGTGGGCAATTAATCGCAAACTACATTAAATTGCAATTTTTCCTGCTGCAATTTTCAAATCGCAGACAGTGCAATATTTTTTTTACCCTGAATTGTGTCAAATGCAGATTTGATACAATTTTTTTTTGCAGCAAAAATTTCATGCTCTACACATTGTGCATACATACAACTGTCTTTCTTACAAAATAGTTTAGTAAAATCCTACTTTTGACCAGTCCAGGGTGTACCCCGCCTCTAGCCCAATGACAGCTGGGATAGGCTCCAGCCCCTGTGACCCTGAACGGGATAAGCGGCACAGAAAATGGATGGATGGATTATCAGAATTAATATGAACAAATAATATCATCAATCAAAATTAATAATTAACAGGCACCACCCTGATAACAGGGAACAGCAACCAAAAAGAAGAAAATCAGTCTCAGAATTAAGATTTTAATAAGAATTAGCTTTAGGATGAGAGCAGGGCTCATATCATGACGGGTGGTGGGAGAAGAACTGCATGTCCTTTAGATACCAGTGGGCTTCTGCAGCACTCCTGTATGGATTATGTCTTTAGGAGGAAGAAAACTCTTCGTACTCAACCAGCAAACTGTGGACAGTGCTAAAACATACATCCAATCCATATCTGAAGTCTTTACGTCTGAGGTTAGGCTAAGGCATTAAAACCCGAGTGGTTAGGGTCAGGGTAAGGCAGTGGGGAAGGTGACATATTTGAGATCCAGCACTGAGGGTTATAACCTTGCAAAGCAGATGGATACACCCGTTTCCTTGTTTTTCACTGGCGGATCCATCTTGCAAAGCTCCCATCTGAACCGTCAGGGCCCGGTTAGAAAGTGACAGGACTAATCAGTGACGAGGGGCAGGACTTTCAGGCGCAGCGGAGTTGTGATGTAAACAAGCAGCAGGAAGAACTGGTGCAGTTATGGAGGAAGAGCTTAGCATGGATGCTGCTGAAGCGCCAGTTTTATCAGAACTTGACAACATTTCTTCGTTAAAAGAAGAACAAAGAACAGCAGTGAGTTGTTTTCTTTTCAAAAACAACAAAAGTCGAGTACTTACATGTCTACAGTCGCCATGTTTCGCGTTATTACTCAGTAGCTGCACACGCGCAGCGTCACATGTTTTGTTGCTCTGATTGGCCCGTAGAGATGTGACAGACAGAAAGTTCACCACAATTACACTCTGAGTTTTCTTCAAAGTCTCTGCCTTTTCTCAAACATTTCCTATTGATGCTTTCCCAGAAGGATGTGTGAAACAAATCCATCTGGCGTGTCAGATTACAAGGGTTAGGCTTAGGCGCGAAAAAGACTGACAAACATTGGCAGCTGAGTCCAACAGAAGAAGAAACTTCTGCTTGGGACTAGGGTTAGAGCTAGAGTGACTGCAGAGTCTCCACAGGTCTCCCCTTATCAGAGAGGAACATGTGTGTTCTCTGCAGGTGCTGCTAAGGATGCTGGGAAGATGAGTTCCTTTGTTTGATGGCCCTTTGATCAAGACTGGCTTCAAAACTACAACAACTCAAGCTTAAAACTGCCATGTAGGCCGGTCTGATTCCACAACGTGTTAAAAAAAAAGAAAAATGTCACTCTCAAAACTATGCCAAGCTGAGAGAAAACAAGCTTAGAGCTCTTATAAAAATGACTTAATGCTAACAGGATAATCAACAAGAAGATAGAGCATTTTTATGTTGATATCTGAAATGACTGATCCCGGCGTGTTACAGCTGCATCCTGTTGCTGAAACAACTTTTGTCAACATTTTCCACAGCTTCGCAGTAAGTGATTGGTTTAATTTTAAAATGACAGGGTGAGATATTTCATCAGAAAACTTCCACATGCACAGTATGAGAGCAGTTATCAGTAAAAATAATCACACGTTGTCTACGGGGGGTGTCAAGCAGTCTAAAAAAACAAACGTTCCTCACAGGAGGTTTGAAATCAAAACTGAGGAAGTTTACACATTTTACAAAGATGTCTCCATCCTTCTAAAAGACGTATCACAGCGATGCTATCATCCTGCTTCTTATAAATAAAAAATATAAAATCAGATATATTCATGTAAATTAATTCAGTTCTTTTCAATGGCAAGTGATAAAACAGCTTATTACTGGTCTCTTGTGTTGCAGAGGATCACTTAGCTCTGTAAAATGTATTCAGTAAAGTCAAGTTCTCCCTGATTCGCCCTCTACAAAGGATCCAAAGACAGGAGTCAAAATATGTGGGTCAAACTCAGCGCTGACCTCCTCAATTATACATGATCTCTTCTCCTCAGTGCTGTGAAGCTGCTACTTCAGCCTGCCTCTCAGTGAGCACAGCGAGCATGTAGGAGTACTGTGAAGTGTAATGGAGGCACACTAACACACTGCAGTTTGACACGTCGGTTTGTAAATGCCCTAAAGGCACTGTAAGAGCCGGTATCTGATGCTCATGAATAATGCAGTAGCCATGATAACTGTGGCCACTTATTTAACAGTGATTAAGAGCTGTTAGCGCTGCAAAACACATTTGGATACACTGCCTGTTCTCTTAATTAGCCGGCCAATATCTCAGTAATGTTGTGTACTTATTTAAGATATCTGCCGTTTTAATAAAGCAGGATTATGTTTTGAGAATGCTGCACCGTCATGAGGGGTCTTTTTAATCATGTGGGTTAGAAAAATAACAGCAAATGTGACAGCAAAACGAACAAACTGGTGTCACAAAAAAAAAAATAAATAAATAAAAACATGCGCGAATTTAACTTGACAGATTTAAGTGGAGGAGGATGACTGACCCTCAGCAGCAGAAGCAGATGAAGAGGTCAATGAGTCTTTACTTTACAGGCCAAAATGGGAACATGTTGCATGTTGCATGCAAGATGTGGACAAAAGTATTTGGCCACATCTGTTTAATTCAGCTGTTTCTATCCGACCCGTTGCCACAGGTGTATAAAATCATCTCCAACATTTGTGATCCTAAATGGGTGGTTCTGAAAAGTTCAGAGACTTCATGTGTGGATGCCACCTTTGCAATAAGAAGGTTCTTGAAATGTGATCCTCTGCTGGATATTCCAGAGTCAGCTGTAAGTGATGTTATAAGAACGTGGAAGCATCTAGGAAGCAACTCAACCACATCAAAAGACTACAGAAAACCGTGACTGCTACAGTGCATGGTGTGTGAAAGTCACCAAGGCAGTGGGAGCTTCATGAATGGGTTTCTATGGCAAGTTATTTATGCGAGCCTCACATCACAAAAAAAAAAAAAAAAAAAAAAAGATTATGCTGTTGCTACCTGACACCAATTTTTTCATCACTTTGTAACACCAATTTTGCCAATTTAGCACATTTTTGCCACTTAAAAACCATTTTTGTCCTTTTTAAACCCTTTCCATCACTGTTTTCTGCCTGTTTCTTCCTCTTCTAAACCAATTCTTGCCACTTTCTGCCTATCGTTGCCTCTGTTGACCCATTATTGCCTCTATCAAACCCTTTTTACACTCACAGTTAACTCATGTTTACCAGTTTTTTTTTTTTGTTTTGTTTTGTTTTTTTCACTTTAAAGTCATTCTGGCCACTTTTTAATCCCCTTTTACCGCTGTTTTTGCCACTTCAACCTATATTTGGTTATTTTTCTTTAGCCACTTTTAACCCATTTGTGTTCTTCAAAAATCTAATTTCACCTTCTCCACCATTTTTTGCCATTATTAACCAATTCTAGCCATTTTTAACCTATTTAAATTATGTTTTTAACAAAAGTTACTTTCATTTAAAGAAGGCTATTTACTAAATTAATGAACAAAGATTTTTGTTTCTTATGGTTTTCACAGCTTAGCTTCAAAATGGACCACGGTTTTGCTGACCTCCATGTGCCCCCAGTTTGGCTGGGTCCCAGAAATCTCCCCCTTTATCCTCCTTATGGACAGCCTTGTCTGCACATGACTATTCTTGAATGTTCATGGCTGCTCAACCACCTTCAGGTCTAGCGGGGGTCCCCGGTCTCTGGCACCTTTATTTTGGGGGTCACAGGCTGAAACGGTTGAGAACCACTGGTGTAAAGCACACTAACACTGGGCTTTGGAGTGATGAATCACTCATCTGTGTAAGTCAGTCAGATGTGAGTCTGGGTTAGAAGAGAGCGTCCCCTGCGTGAGTGCACTGTGCCAACTGGGAAGTCTGGTGGAGGAGGGATAACGGTGTGGTGCTGTTTTTCAGAGTGTGGGCTAGACCCCTAATCTCCAGTGAAGGCCAATCTTAATGCTTCTGCATACCAAGACATTTTGGACAATGCTATACTTTCAACTGTGTCGCAACAGTTAGGGAAGGCCCTTTTCTATTCCAACATGACAGTGCCCCAGTGCACAAGGAAGGACTACAAAGACGTGGTTTGATGAGCTCAGCGTGGAAGAACTTGACTGGCTGTCTCGGAGCCTTGACCTCAACCCCACTGAGCCCCTTCTGGATGAACTGGAATGGAGACTGTGAGCCAGGCCAGCAGGATAGGCAGATGTTTCTCTAGTATTTTAATTGTTTTCTTGGCTTATTCCTTTGAATAGGAGAGAGCAGGCACATATGGATGTTGAAGGGATTGCCACTACACACAGGGAATTGGTGAAAATCAACACAACATCCTGAAATGATGTGATCTAAGATTGTTGCGATACCATTCTTTCCTTCCCGATATGATTCCGACTCCAAGGTAGCCGATACTGAGTACTGATCTGTGTGAACTTTCTTGACTGACTGTGCAGACTAGCAAATTTTAGATCCAAATATTCTTTAATGTAATATATATAATACAATATCTAGGTCTAAATATTTTAGACCTCTATGTGACTCAGAACATGGCTCAACAAATAGAACTATAATGTACGGCATCTCTGTGACCCTAAAGTTGTTTTCCTGCTGATTATTGAGTTTTACTGCTAAATATTAAAGTAGCAATAATCCAGGGGGCTGCATCACAGACTCTCTCTCTCTCTCTCTTCATTATATTCTATGCGGGCAGCATGACGTGATTACAGAACAGCCTTCTATTGGCTGACAGACCCTCTCAAAAAGTAAACTATACAATGGTAAGTATTCAAGTTACAGTCATTCGATTAAAATGGATAAAAAAAGGCGTTCAATATCAAGTTTACTGATGTGGATTTAATCATTAAAGTCCACAAAAGTTACACGAGTTCCAGGCTCGCTGACAATGCTGCCACAAGGGATTCAAAGTCATCCGTAGAATCAATGGGACGGCACAACGACTAGCTTCAAGAGGAAAAACAAGTAAGAGGCAGTGATTTATGTTTCTAAAGTTATTTAACTTTAGAAAGTTAATTAGCTTTAGATAAACTGTGTCACTTCATATCGTGTACGACAGCGGCGGTCTGGAAGGCATTTTAACGATCATATTCAGAGAAAAACTGTCACGCAGCCATGATTCTTTGCTGCTGCAGCGGGTCTTTTGGTTCTTCTTCACTGCTCTAAAAACAGTAGCTCGTGCATGCAGTGTTTTGCGGCAGTGAAGATGAATTGATTTCCTGTTTATAGCGCTAACAGTTAGCATGGCTACACAAAGCATAATATAAAAGCTAAGCCAAACGGTATCGGATCGGTGCATAAACTCGTGTACTTGCCGATACCAATACCTGCATTTTAAGCAGTATTGGACATATTTCTGATACTGGTATCTGGAATCAGAACAACCCTAATTTGATCTACCTGTAAAAGAGCGTAAAGAACATTGTAGTGTCTTATTACAGATTGGTGCTGTCGCATATAAACAGATCTGATGTGTGCACAGCCAGTGATATGTAAAACGCCAGCGTGTCCTCCTTATCATTAATGATAATATTAAACAACTGTCTTCTTACTGCTGTTAATTACAGCCATAATAGGGATGCACAATATTGGATTTTTGCCGATATCCGATATGCCGATATTTACAGATTCATTTTAGCTGATACCGATATCGATTCCTATATTTAAATATGCTCATCGGATGAGAAATTTTAGACCTTTTGGACACACTTTAAGGTCTTAAGATGACCACGAAAACAAACCTTAGTTCCTAAAAAACACGAAAAGTTTAAAGAATGAGGATACATAAAGAAATAGACTTATACTGACATAGGTCTGTCAGTTCAGGCTAAAATTCCACTAATTTATAAGTATGTATGCACAAAGTGTACAGTCAATATATGCTGAAATACACAGACAAAATACCGGATGTAAATATCGGCAGGAATTTTGATGTCTGCTTGTACTGATATTGCCCTTTCAAGCTAATATCTGCAGATACCGATATCAGAGCGATAATACTGTGCATCTCTAAGCCATAAATCACGTCTGTCTGACCTTGTGCTGTAGTTTGTTGTCTGTTGCAGTGTGAGCTGTTGTTAACACTGAGGGAAAAAAAAAATCCTGAAATTTATCAATTGATAAAATATTGATATATGCAGCATAAAGTGTGATGCCTGTCAGAATGACTTCTCCCAGCTATGACTGACCGATGACTGATTTCAAAATACAATAGCTTCTGTGACAATAATGTCTCTTATATGATATTGAACAGCAGCAGCACCAGTGTATGGTCAGGGCCTTTTCCCTTTGTGTCCAGTCTCTGAGTCATACATTATCTCCTCGTATGCAGACACATGTGCATTTTGCTGCATACCCCCACACGAGATATTTCTGAAAATTTTCTATTTTTGGTCTCATTCTGTATCATTGTGATGATGATAATCTAATCGCTAACTGCGCTCAGCTCTGGCCGTTTTAGCATCTGCATCTCATCAGAGCAAATTCTTCATTGGATTAGTCGCAAAGAGGAGCTAATAGCTTCAGCTAAAGTCTGCGGTATGAGCCGGGTGCAAAAAAATCTTAGTGGATCTGCCCCTATAACTTTTCAAACCCTGCTCAACCATCAAACTGTAAAACCACTTCATCTCTAAGCTCAAGCAGGAAATGTTGCACGCCAGTACTGATAAAGTGGTTGCACCCGTGTGCATGGCTCGTTGATTTTTGCACACATTTTGTCACTTTTCTGACTTTCCCGCCACCTCCTCCAAAAACAGCATGAAAAATCAGAGAGCAATTTTGTGCTGAACTTGACAGGCTGTGTATGTGATCATAAGCAGAAGACTGGCAGTCCAAAGTATAGGCTAGCTAAATAGGCATAACAATAATTCTGTCAGTTGCCACTTTATTAGGTACACACTTAAATCAGCCAAGCACAGTCATCAAACACTCAAGAATGCAGACAAGTTCAAGACGACATGTTGATGTTTAGATCAAGTTTCAGTGCGGGGAAGATTTTTGTAAAGAACCTTCATTCTGAAATGTATCAGAGGATAGGACATCAGCCTCTGAGCTCTTAACCTTCAGAAAGACACTAGGAACACAGTTGCTGTAGAAATATTTACTGCAGCGTTACTCAACCAAAGAGCCAAATTGTTGAAAAAAAAAACCTTTGCAAGAGCTACAATGTAAGTAATGAAAAGTTGCAAAAAGGTGTTAAAGTGGCAATAAAAATAAGTTTAAGGGGGAAAAATGGTCGAAAAGTGGCTAAAGAAAGGGGGTAGAGTAAGTAAAAAAAAATAGGGAGAAACTGTGGCAAAAAATGTCAGAAAGTGGCAAATTTGGGTGAGAAGTAACAAAAAAAGAGTACAGGTGGCAAAAATGGTCAACAAGCGGCAAAAACATGACAAGAAAATGGGCAAAAGGCAGCAAAGAGTGGCAAAAAAAATTGGGAAAAAAGTGGCAAAAACCAGGGGGAAAGGGGCAAAAAATGGAAAATAGTGGCAAAAAATTGACAAAAAGTTGCAAAAAATTGCAAATAAGGCCTATGGAAATATATGGACAAACTAGAAAAGCACTCGGAGAGCGCAAACCTCCACCATTAGCCCTCTCTCCCAATAGTGAAGAATCCTTTTTCCTGGATCCTGGATCAGTCCCCATGTGCCCCCCACCGCGGCATTCGCGATTACCCCTTCCCGGTGAAGTGGCGTGAGGCAAAGCATTGGCTTTACTATGGGTAGACTGTCATGGCAGAAGCATTGCCTGCAGGTTCCAATAGATGCACTGACAGTCTCACCCATGGTCTCACCGGACAACTGGAAGTCATGGCAGAGGGTGAATATTTCCCTATTCGTCCCAGCATTGTGAGTATTCTCGCTACAATTCACTGTCTTTCTCTCTGTTACGCTCCTCAACCGTGTGTGCATCTTTCAAACTCTATAAACTCCAAAACTTTGCATAGATACACAACAAAAAACATGCTGCTGGGATTTAAGTTACTCATGTCCGCCCTCTCCTGGTGTAAAGTGGTAACAGCACAGACCTCCACCATTAGCCCTATCTCCCAATAGTAAAGAATGCTTTAAAAAATTCCTTGATCCAGACGGTGACCTGGATCACTCCCAAAATCTAATCAGTTCTTCCTTATGCCATTTCTGATGTTTCCCGAAAATTTCATCAAAATCTGTCCACAACTTTTTGAGTTATGTTGCTAAGAAACTAACAAACAAACCCTGCCGATCACATAACCTCCTTGGCGGAGGTAAAAATAAAGGTTGACAATTAAAGCCTACCGTAACAGCATGGGAAACAAACTGATTTTGACTTGCAATGGATAATTTCTGAGGTCAAAGGTTCCCTTTTATAAGGTTTTCTTGGTGAATAATATTTCAAATTAAGACATAAAAGAGCCACAAATCATCACAAAAGAGCCACGCGTTGAGTATCACTGATCTATCGTATGAGCTTCTTTGTGTGCTGTATTTCCTCTCATAAAAAAGCCTGATGGTGTTTCAGTATGAACTGTTCAAGTTGTCTAAAACAGTGAGGCAAGTTCCCAGTGTGCCAATAAAAGGAAGTTGTTTATTTGGACACAGATGATAGCGAGCACTCAGGAGAAAGGTCATAGCTTTTACTGTTATGGGAAAATGTTGGTCCACAGAGATACAGAGAGAGAAAAAACAGGGCCCGGCTGATGTGAACATCTCTGATAAACAAGAGCAGCATTCGCTTAAATTGGCTTTATTGATTTTCCAAAGTTAAATTGTGTATGTCAGAAATGTTTTACAACACATTCCCTTTTTTTTCTCTCGTCCCACCTGCGTGTATTGTTTAACGCCTCTGCAGAGCGTCTCTTTGTGTCTCAGTTTATTAGAAAAGGTTAGAAAAGGGCTCGGTGACTGCCACAGTGACAATACAGCCGTGCTCATTCAGCAGCTGCAGCTTTAACTGTTTATTCGTCGATCTCTTCTCTGGCTAATTAAGTGTGAGACCCGTCAAAGATGACTTTATTTCAGTCTAAAGATCTTTATCCTTCATAAGGAGCTGCTATGTACTTCTTTCTTAACACTGCGTTCCATCGGTTCATTCATGTTTTGTGTCGCTCTAGTCAAAGGTCACTGAAGGGTGAATATATGAATGAATGGGACACAAAAGCTCATTCAAAATCAGCCTGACACTCTCGTCTCCTCAAAGATCCCCGTCAATGCACCCTTGACCAGTGAAATGAACTCAGACTGCTCCGCCAGAGCCACCCGGCACGGATTGAAGAGGACTGCGGCTGCACAGGGCAGAGTGACTGTATTATTTCAGTGTGCTGTTTTAAAAATGAAAACATTTTTATTCAGAAAAAGGTAGAGGCAGACTACATCCCCTGGTTATTGAGCACTGAAAGCAGCCAATGCACACTGCAGTTCCTTCATTCTCCACTAGAGACTGGAAAAATATGCCCCTTAAGTCCCATTTAAGGGTAACTAGCCAGTTATATATTTTAAACAGATACTTAAACTTGTCTGATAATGGCTGTTGACATATTTATTGGTTGGTTTTTGAGACAGAAACATCGTCGTCTCTCTTTGCTCTGCCTGTAACAGACACTAACGCTGACGTCAACAGTTTAATCTGATGATAAACGGGCGATATTATACCTCCTATTTACTGAGCGGTGAATTAAACAGGTCACAGGGTCGGGGCTGTGACGAAGGACAGAGCAGAGACACTCAGCAGTGCCACTTCAGTAGTAAAAGCCTGTATTTTGGTGTCCAGTGTAAGACCTGTTGCTTCCTAGTTATTAACAGCCTAACTGCTGTGAAACAATCAGAATGGAAAATGTTCTGCATCACTTTGTATACCCCTCTGCTTGTATTTCCCAGCATGCTCCTCTCTCTCTCCTGTGCTGCGTCTGTCAGTCAGCTGCAGACTCCGCTGATTCGTTCTCGCGTGCACACGTGTAATAAGCCGACGAACAGGAATCTTGGTTGGATGAGAGCACAGAGACCAGCCGTCCGGCCAGTTGAATGAAAGGTGTCAGCCCTTTTTTCAAAGGTCATATTTTACGCAAAATACACTGTTTCAGTCGGAAAAGGGTGGAATGCCCTCTCCAGGTTGGGAATGAGATCCTACCCCAAGTGGAGGAGATCAAGTATCTCAGGGTCTTGTTCACGAGTGAGGGAAGAATGAAGCTGGAAATCGACAGGTAGATTGGTGTGGCTTTGGCAGTGATGTGGTCTCTGCATCAGTCTGTCGTGGTGAAGGAAGAACTGAGTCAAAAGGCGAAGCTCTCGATTTACCCGTCAATCTACTTTCCTACCCTCACCTGTGGTCACGAACTGTGGGTAGTGACCGAAAGAACAAGATCGCAGATACAGGCGGCTAAAATGAGATTCCTCCGCAGGGTGTCTGGGTTCTCCCTTAGAGATAGGGTGAGAAGCTCAGATATTCGGACGGGACTCGAAGTAGAGCCGCTGCTGCCCCGCATTGAGAGGAGCCAGATGAGGTGGCTAAGGCATCTGGTTTGAATGCCTCCTGGATGCCTCCCTGGTGAGTTGTTTTGGGCAGGTCCCACCAGGAAGAAGCCCCAGGGACAAGCTGGAGAGACTATGTCTCCCGGCTGGCCTGGGAACGCCTTGGGAAAAGCTGGACGAATTGGTCGAGGAGAGGGAAGTCTGGGATTCCCTGCTTAGGCTGCTGCCCCACGACCCGACCCGACGCTGAAGAAGATGGATGGATGGACACTTAGGTTTTTTTTTTTTGTAAAAAAATATGTGCTCCAGGTCTGTCTACAATCCCTCCAAGAATCGGGACACCCCCCCCCCCCCACACCTTTCAGAAAATGTGTGCTGGAACAAGCAGTTCTCAGATTTTCCCCTCATGATGTCATGAGGGGAGTTAGGCCCACCCCCAGGTTCACTTGCCCCCCCCAGCTGAAAGGCAAGTTCCGCCCTCCTCTGATCGGAGGATCAGGAGCTGTCCTGATTGTGGTTTGCCTTACATGATAAATTTTAAAGTCACCAGCATCGCCATGATGCCACAAGCTGCTCTTATTTTCCACTTGGCCAGGGGCACAGTTGTGTTTATGTTTACTGCCATCATTGTGAGCCTTACGGGTATCCATCATCCTGTTGGTGACCCTCCCCAGTCTGCCTGTTCTTATTGGCTGTTGCAGGAATCCTGAACAACCACATGAACATCACACACTTTAGGATTATTCTCACAAATAATCTGTTGTGACAGGCTTCGTCAGCCACACTCCCACAACCTTTCGAGGAGGATTGGGCCTAGAATTGAGCTCAAAACCATCCAGAGTCTTTCCAGGATCAGAATCCATTCATTATCCATCTCTCGCTCATCTATCATGGGGAAACCCGAGAGAAGACATTATCATTTTATAGCCATACATCTCACAGTAAAGTTGTGTAATGTGATTTTTTTGCTAAATTAGTTTGATCATCAAACAAAAACTTTGAATGATGCAATTTAAACTTGGAGTGGAGCCTGATTCACTTAGAATATTTTGTATTTCATAATTGCACAAATTCAGAACATGGACGTGACTCCCAAATGTGATTAACAGTGGAGGAGAGGGGGATCAATGTGAAGCAAATCAATTCATTACAGCCGCTGGTTTCAGCCACTTATTTGTCTAATGTGGTATGACATTCCTCCCAGATGACTCCTCGTCAGTTTTATCCATATTAATGAGCACCATCAGCTGGCAGACAGAGACAAATCCTCTCCTTCCCTCCTCACTGTCGCATGGTAGAGTCGGCTTTGTAGGAATAAATCAAGGTCACTTATCGACGCCTAAAGCAGAGACACCAAAACTGTGCACTAAAATGTGACATCGATCAGAGAGGCACGCAGTGTGGATCAGCGGGGATGATGCATTTCCCAGGTGGATGCCTTTGAGTTTAAAAATGGCATCTATTCATTTTAAATGAATATTTCCTGGCTTTAATGTGTAATAGACATCAGACTGACAGTCTCCTGTCAGTGTTTAATCCTCGAGGCTCCACAGCGACCATTTCATATTTCACTTTAGTGCCTGGAAGCACCCATCATTTCTAATCCCTTCAGAAAATGTAAAATAAAGCCCTGGTTTCGCGTTTGAGACACTAAATTCTGATGTTTAGAGCAGAAATAGATATATTAATCATCACTATGAGATGTATAGTTTTAATGGCTCAGTTTACGCTGGTTTCCTCTTAGAAACCCTGAAATGATCTCTCTATGGGTCAAACACAGGGGACTGTGGATATTGGGTGCTTTAGGTGAGCTTAGGGTTTGGTAACCCATTAACAGCACCAGAACTATGACCTCAGATATAAGTTACATAAGGACCACGGCTCTAAAATGATCAAATATTTTTGGTTGCATGTTTAAAGCTACATTTTTTTGCATTTCTGAACTAATTTTAAGGACCATATTGGCAATGTGAGTCGATTACACTAGCTAACACTGTTAAGAAATATGCAGGGCAGCATGTACAAAATGACTTAATGATGTAGAACGACCCTTGTTGATATGACAGAATTTACACTTTTTTAGAGAATGTTGTTTGATAGGCTTTTACTTTTGAATTTGTACTGACCTAAGCCAAAACGTACTTCCTGTTTTTTAAACTAATTTATTTTGAAAGAAAACAAGGAACTTCAAGTAGTTGGACAGTAACAACCTTTAGAGTGTGAGCCTGCCTGATTGTCTGTCTCTCTATGTCAGTCCTGTGATTGACTGGCGACCAGTCCAGGGTGTAGGCCGCCTCTCACCCAATGCCAGCTGGGATAGGCTACATCCCCCAGCTGGATAAGCAGTATAGAAAATGGATGGATGGATAGATAAGCAACACTCTTTTATTTTCTGTGTGTTAGTCACTCCGTGTATTACCTGAAGTAGCAGTATTATCTACAAAGACCATCTCTAGCATATCAATTAAAGCCAATTTGTAGCACTGATCAATCAATCACAGATCTAGACAGCCCCTGAATACCTTAGTTGACTTCCTGCACTGCCTATGCAATACCTGAGGATGTTTGCCTTGGAGAAATCTTGATGAACAATCTTTGCTTTGCTGCTGGTCCAATCATTTCTGTTTTTAAAGAAAAGCTCAAGTTTGTCATTGTTTTACCATTCTCTCAAACTGAGTGAGATTAGTGAGCAAAAAAGAGATGGTAGGTGAAAGCAGGCAGAGAGGGCAATGGTGAAGTTGCCCAAATAGCCATAGGTTTACACTGATATAAATAACCTTTCCTTCCATCTAACCAATGTTTTTGAGGCTCGAGATAGCAACCCAGAAACCTCACATCCAACTTTCTGTAGTCTGATGCAAGTTGGGACAGAACAATTTAAATGACACCATGTGGATCAATTTGCCAAACAATGACTCCAATGAGCCTTGAAAAGGTAACGCTCCCATAACTGTTGACAATGGCAATCTGACCCAAAACTGTGCCAAAAAATGTAGAGTGTGTGGCCAGCATTGCACAACTTCCTTTAAGACACTGAACGAGTAAATTCTTTGATATCTTTGCTCATTACAAGAAATTGAAGCCTTATTTTTCTCTCTCTACATCATGGAATAAGATGAGTTTCTGAACTTGTTTGGGGAATCTGGCGTATAAAAATTTCATAAGATATTTTGGGGAAAAAATAAGACAGATGCACCTGCTTATATTTGAGTTTCGGCAATGTAAATAGTTATAACCTTGAGTTTAAAGCCCTAAATGGCACATTTTCTGGTACCAGTTCAAGATAAGGCCGTGTTTGTTTAGCATGAATAAAACAATTAAGAGGGAATATACCCAATGAAGCGCCAGTTCTCTTACCAATTAAACTGTGGCAACACAACTGAGGGTCTAGAGAGTTAACATATGATTGACATCTGGAGGACAGTTGCACATTGGTACTTGAAGGCTAATTAAAATGTCTTACATGTTGTGTGCCAATTAGGTGGACTCAGCCTGTCGAGCTTGCATTATGCCTATCAATAAACCTTCAGAAGAATAAGTCTTCTCCATGCGTTGCTTCTACGTCTCTGATTGATAGTCCAGGCGGACGGGGATAACTCAAATAGTCTCATTAGAACCATAAACAAGTTACTAATCTTAGCATAATCGCTGTAATGTGCTGTTTACTTCATGATAGACGTGTTCAGAGGACGGCGTTCATATTGTGATCAGCACATAAGCTCAGGCTTGCAGCCAAGTCCCATTTAACAGCCATATTTACTGCATTCTGCTACCAATAGACTAGTGTAGCTACATGCTTTATGTTCAAATTGCTCCATTAGGATTAGTTAATCACCGTGCTGCCCATACAGAGCATTTCAAACACAATAAAGAAGAGCAGAAATATCATGAAAAGCCCCATCTTTAATTCTAAGTATGGCTCAGCTGTGCTATCCTTGAGGCAGCATTAGCCAGGGAGCAGAATCAATGAGAGGCACTTTTCTCTGCCATATTCCTTCATTAGGGGGATCTGTTTCGTTAGAGCACCGACGGCTGGGATCCAGGACCCAAAGGAGAGGCGGGGGAATTAGGAATGATTTGTCTGGTCATGGGAGGCCGCTACTTTTCGCTGACAGATGGTCGGAGACGTCTCATTTCTGAAATGAGGGAAATTTCGAGTGCATCGGACGGAGAGCGCAGCATACGAGATCTCAAGAGCTGCTTTAATGCCCACCAACAGTGCATCAACTCATGTGGAAGTACTTAAATGTGAAAGCCCTGGCAGTGATGAAAGTGTTATTCGCCTCAGTGCCAACGCTCCGCAACAAGTAGAGAAATGAAAGAAAAACTGCAATACTCTGGTGACTCCACTCGATTGTTTTTTTTTTTTTCCCTTCTTTTTTGTATATTTCAACTTTAGTCACCACTCTGATGTGCTCTGATTCCAAGTTTCAGGCTGTGCTGCAGACTGACTCTTCAAACGTGAAGCTCGTGCCCCCTCACGGCAGTAAGCAAACAAAGTCTATAACCTCTGCTGGTACACCTCAATCACCTGTGGAGAGCATGGCCTACTTTTTCAGCTTCTGAAACAAGTGTGACATCAAGTTGAAAAATAACAGCCATTACTGGAAGAAACAAGCACAAAAAGTTTGCTTATGGCTCCAAAAAGCCCCATGATGTATTAAACGAGAGCATTTATGCTGGGATCTGCGGTGAATATTAATCATCCATTTACAACACTGATCACCAACCTTTCCCAACTTAAAGACCCTGTAAAGTAAAAATAAACCTGTATTTAGGTTTGTGGTATGATAGATCACTGTGTTATGAACCCCCAGGTCAAATTTCAGTCACATAAAGCATCTCCAAGTTTCTAAAATGAAGCTTCAAATCATGAAAAATGAGGCAGTAAAATCTGCTCCAGGATGGTGTGGGTGTGTCTGTTGAATGAGCTGAAACCATGCCCACTCAGGACATGGCTAGTCTGCAGCATTAAACCCCCATGGTTGTAGAAGATTTGCATGGTACAAGAAAAATTAAGAAACCTTTATTGTCCCTGAGGAGCATTTCAGTTTGCAACAGAAGTTCACACAAGCCATACACATCATTAAAGACAAAAATACATATATGTTAAAATTAACTTTCAAGGATTTCATCATGGCAGATAGATAGATAGGCAGTTTATTCCACACATTACACAACAGTCCAAAGTGTTTGGTATATGCAAAGGCAGCAGTGCCTACAGCTTATTTAAAAACTCAAAAACTCATGACGTAATTGACCTCAGGTATCTGTTAGTTTTCTCCCTCCTGGCACAAGTATACCTCCTCCCTGATAGCAGAACTCCTAACTCTGCATGTGGTGGGTGCTGAGGGTCTCCTAGGATGGCCTTTGCCTTCTGAGTTTCCTGCTTGAGTAGCCAAGATTGTTTATGTCAATGTCAACAGTATTTCTGCAGGTTAACCATACTTCCCAGCCTGTTTTTCGGTAAGACTGCACCTCAAAACATGTAATATTAAAAAAAACAAAACAAACAAACAAACAAACAAACAAACAAAAAATCAATCTTAAAAATAGGGAGAAGGTTTAGGAAGGCTCTCAAAAAGTTTAACTTGAATGCATTCAAGTTTCTGGATGTTTGACAAGAGTTTCTTGAAAGGAATTCTGTGCTGAAATCTGTGCTGCTTGTCTGGATGAGCGTGGATGAGCCTGCCTGTCTGCACAGCTACTTCCTCTTTATGCAAATGCTTGCTCTCTGATTGGTTTTTGTACTAAAGCCACATTTGGAGTGTGATATCATTTGATACTGCGAGATAATGCAGGAGTGTACAGTGCTTAACAAATTTATTAGACCACCTGTCTTATTTGTCTCAGAGACCATCCAGCATCATGAAGTGCTCTAATGCGGACTCTGTATTTTCAGTGAGCGCTCCATGTTTTACCATTTTGAACAGGAATGAGGAATTTCAAACTGAATTCACCTTTTTAAACCCAAATTTGAGCCGGCTCACTTGGCGTCTCTGAGAAGTCAGAAATGAATCAAGCATAACATTCAACCACTAAAACTCATTTTTCTCTTCAGGAATGCAAGTAAATAACTATAATTTGACATATTAATCAAGAATGTGCTTTACTATTTTTTCAGTTTTTTTTTGTAAATCAGTACATATGAAAATTCATGGATAACAATAACAATTATATTTTAGCATTAAAAATATCATTAGGGTTAAAGAGCTTCTACATATTGGTGTATTAACCATTGCAGAAACATAAAAAATGATTTGGGTAATTACCAATGCTGTTAATTTAGGACAGCTGTGGCATAGACCTAACTTTGGGTGGTGGTCTAATAAATTTGCTAAGCACTGTATATACAAAATGACCATTTACAAAACCTCAGCTTCCTTAAATGCATTGCATTAAATATCAACCAAGCTTCCCAATAAACACTTACTGTAAATTTGACAATATGGCCAAAATCCTCGATCCTGTTGCTTGTGATCAGTTAAAGGAGTTTCTTTTTTCCAACAACAAAATTATTTTCTGTTTTTCAATCTACACTTTGCTTCTTCTTCAGGATGCATCTTTTTGCAACCCTCCTCCACCCCAGCTCCTCATGAATGCTTTCTCTGACTTAATCAACACCACTCTGATGTCACTGATGCCTGCTCTGCTCTGGGGTTTCATGTTTTATGTACTGATTTTATCGGTAACTAAGAATCTCAAGGCTTTTGACACAGTAACAAAAGGTGTGCTTCGGGGCTTAGATGGAGTCTTTTTAATGCTTTAAATCAGAATACAAGGATCAAAATGTGTCCAAAGTTTCACCTTCATGCCGAGGACACTGTATTGCACTGCTCAGCATCCACCCCAGACCAAGCTCTCTCTCTGCTTTCGCCACCTCTCAGGGTTCATATATTGAGTTTGTTTCTAACTACAGATATCTTGGCATTTCGATTGATAAATCTCACATTTAACTTTGTATTAAATCTTGGATGTGGAAAATCTGGTTCAGTAACGATCCCTCCCACTATAAAAAGCCTGCAGCCCTGACTTAACCTTGAAAAATATTGATAAGCCACTTCATCAGAAGAATAACTGTTAAAAAAAAATCACCAGGAACAAATTGATGCAAACTTAACCTCTCTTAGTCTGACCAGCCATGAAGCCAAAATCATAACTTTCATCCACTCAGCAGCGTGCAGTCCTACTTTAGGAAAACTAGAGAGCTGCTTTTTGGACCATTAGTGGGCTGTGAGAGTGGACGTGGATAAATAAGGAGAATAAAAATGTGTTAAAAGGAGTCTGGGGAAAAGTAGCAGAGTGAAAGTATTAGAGCATAAATTGCCCTGCAGAATGTGGTAGAATCCAGAGAGTTGCTGATGAGTATTAATGATATCAGAAAAGTGCAACTAAACATGCACAGAGAGGGGACAGCACAGACGGCTGTAATGAATGTGGCCGACTCGCGGCGGCGGAGGATCTGTTCGGACTGCAGCACGGCGCATAGGTTCCTGGATATTAAAAATTAATGACTATCTTGGTGATTTACGACAACACAGAGATGCTGAAACCAAACCTGTGTAAGATGGATGTCGAGGAGAGGCTTAAAAAAAGACAGATGCAGCCCTCGTGGACGACTGGAGAGCAGAAACCTGACCCCCTCCTTCAGTAAATGGAGCTCCTTTATAGAGATACATTACCGCTGCAGTGATAGAGAGATTCTTGTTATTTAAATATATTTTCATGGTTACACGGGATGGAACTGGAGGACCCTTCAGAAACATTACAATCCTCTCATTTCAGTCTTATTTCACAGTGAAGCACCGCGCTTCGCTGGGGAAAGGTTAAAGAAAAGGTCTTCCACTTTACTGAATGCACTCTTGTGTCCATCTTATGGAAATAAAGGATCTCATCAAGGCAGATTTTTCAAATCCACAAGAACTCAACAAAGCCTTTTTTTTTTTTTTCCCTGAGATAGAAAGCTAAAAGATTGTTTGTGGTCCTGAGAAGTACAGATGGATAAAACAGAAACAGCAATTTTCGGTCCGACTAGTCCTCAGAAAATCAGATCAAACTGTCTGTGCACTACAAGGAGAAAAAAGGGCCTTAGGCAATAACAATTAAAAATATATGTAGCAGTACAAGAGTTGTTATGTTCTCTGTTTGCTTCAAGACAACATCCAGTGTTCTTTCATTTAAGGACCAACAGATACATCGGTGGTGTACTAGTAAACAGAGCTGGAGGAAACACATTACAAAGTCGTCTGTAAGAGTCCTAGATTAGCCGGTTTAATCTTAGTAAAAACTACTACTCTGTTTTAGTTCAAGAACAAAAAATCAAAGTGAAATTTACTCACATTTTCAAGTAGATTCAACAAGACTAATCTTTGTTTAACTTAATGTTTTCTTTGAAATACATGTAATTTCAATTATTTTCAGCTTGTTAAAATGACTCATGCTTTCAATGCAGTCCAACACAATAATATGAATCGTATAAGTTATGACTGCCTCCCACTGGTATTCATAAGAAATACCTGTAACAATGCTTGCAAAGGGAGGAATGTGCAGCAGGTATCTGCAAATGTTTCCACAGCTTCTTGATTTTTCCTCATCAATGAAATTATCAGACAACGATTACATTTTTTTACTACAAAAGTAAGTCAGGCAGTCGAAATCATTTTCAGGAAGTCCTCTTTTCACTCATGGTGCAAAAGTGTTGACCATCAAAATCAACAATAATCCATCAGAAAGATGAACTAAGCAATTCCAGCAGTGATCTCTGTACAACATTCAACATCTAAACTCACCTGATCACATTCAGACAACAACAGATCCAAAAACATAGAAACACTCTGCCCCAGGGCATCATGGGAAAAATCTGCTTACATATCTCCAGGTTTGAATCCCACGAATCTGATCTCTCATCACTGCCATGTCTTCAGTTAGCAGTTCATCTATTCCTGATTGTAGGAAAAGCCATTTATCACTCATCTGAAATACCCACAATGCATCACAGGGGGCATTTATTCATGGATAATGTAGTATTTTGTAGTTTTGACACAGAATGAAACTGAGTAAAGGTAACAGAGTCAGGCTTAGTTATGTGGATAAACTTTAGATTGGCTTACATTACCTGAATTATTCCTCTTTAGGATAAAATCACAGCATCTTGTATTTTTAACAAAAGAAACTGACTACAAAATTAGATTTACTTATGTCAAGCTAAAATGGATTTTTCTTGTTATTTAAGATTCAATAAATTAAATTCACTTTTGCCAAGATTTATAGTTGGCAGTGTAGATGACTTTCTAGTGAAACCACAGTGTTGCAATCAGAGTGATCCATAGTCTTTTTTCAGTAATCTCTTAGTGGGAAAAATCCCTTTCTATTTTAAAACTACGTAAAGTTCCCGAAACATTTTCACTGTTTCTCCAGGCGTGTCTGAAATCACACAATAATTCCCACAAAATTCCCAGAAAATGTTACAGCCACTTTGAAATAAGACGGAAAGGGTACCGTTATCGCTGATACTGAAGAGCAGATTTAGGTTTTATACACTCCAAATAAACTTCAGAAGTCCAAATTTATATATTTTATATTGTTTTAGATTTGACCCAACAGCAGTAACCGTGCAAAGCTTTGCCAAGAATGAAGCGGTACCCAAAGTCGATGTTGATTTCAGTCCAAGCCTGTAAACCAGAGCTGCATAATCTAACCTCCAACTATACAGGATATCCTGTTCTGGGAAGATAATAATTATAATGATTATTTATTCATATACAGTGCTTAAAAAAATTATTAGACCACCCTAACTCTAACCAAAGTTAGGTTTATGCTGTAGCTGCCCTAAATTAACAGCATTGGTAATTACCAAAATCATTTTTCATGTTTCTGCAATGGTTAATACACCAATATGTAAAAGTTCTTTAACCGTAATGATATTTTTAATGCTAAAATGTAATTATTATTGTTATCCATGAATTTTCAAATGTACTGATTTACAAAAAAAATTGAAAAATAGTAAAGCACATTATTATTTCTTGATTAATATGTCAAATTATAGTTATTAACTTGCATTCCTGAACAGAAAATGAGTTTTAGTGGTTGAATGTTATGCTTGATTCATGTCTGACTTCTCAGAGAAGCCCAGTGAGCCGGCTCAAATTTGGGTGAATTCAGTTTGAAATTCCTCATTCCTGTTCAAAATGGTAAAACGTGGAGAGCTGACTGAAAATGAAAGAGTCCGCATTAAAGCACTTCACGATGCTGGATGGTCTCTGAGACAAATATGACAGGTGGTCTAATAAATTTGTTAAGCATTGTATATTCATAATGTACATAATTTAAAAAAAGGTAACAGTAACAACAATAATAAACAAATAATAATAACAATAATAATAGACAAGAACCAGGAATAATAGTAATAATGAATGAATAAATGATAAATAAATAAAAAATAATAATTTAGGTAAATGAATATGTTATAATAATACTTGTCCTCAATCTTCTGGTATCCCTTCTTTCTTTTTTTTTTTTCTTTTCTTTTTTCTCTCCTGTTTGTTCCCTGTTTGTTTCCCTCTGTTCCCACATTTTCCCTTTTGCTCCATCTCTCCTTACATGTTATAACATGAGGTGAAGGTGGTCCTACACAAGCTGTCCTCAGGCCTTTTGGAGAGAGCTGGCCGATGGGTTCACCATCCGCCACCCATCTTGAGCAACCCCCAGACTCTAGGAGGTAGGAGTTTAGAGGTATTTCTGATTAGAAATTAGATGGACTGATGTCTGAGTTTTTGCAGGTGTAGTTATTTGTTGTTTTCGGGAGTGCTTCTCCTCATTATCACATTAATGAAGTTGAAGACTAGCAGATCAGTGCTGGTCTCCACTAGTCTGATGGAAGATGCTCAGTCCAGCCAGTCCAAGACGGAGTAAAAATACTCTTGAGTCTGAGACAAGACCAAGACATTCAAAACGTGGTCCTGAGACTGGTCTCAAGACCAAAACTTCTCGAGTATTACAACACTAATTACACTAACGATCTCAGGATACATTTTTTTGCCACGATGTGGAATCTTGTGACATTTCAGTCTTGCATAATCCCTTGGCACAAGATCCCAGCGTAACTTTTGCTTACCCTTAAACAAAACTATCATGCAATATATATTTATGAAGAAAGTGTTGCAGGTGCTAAAAATACTTACAACATAATAAAGGATGCACCAGGAAATCATACATCTATTACACAAGTCTTTCTAAATGCACTATCCCTTTTAATTCTGTAAAACCAGGCTACAAAACTGCCACTGAAAGGAGCAAAAAAACATTAATGTGATGCAAATATCAGATAACTTTGACAGAACATTTGTCTTATCACCCTCAGAGATTTTTTCTGCATAAACACACACTATAGACTGATGTCACACATATGTAGAAAAGTCTATCTGGTGCACAGGGCGAGTGGGAGAACTCAGAGGCTGCAAGCCAAACAGCAAGAGGAAGAGCTTTTTCACTATGTAACACTCTGTGTGGTGACTGGGCATGATTTCGTAAACTGTCTTTTTCTCTCCTATGTACCAGATAATTCAACTCATAAAATGTCAGACAGGTCAGCATTTTTCCCCATTATGTTGATTCTCTGGACAAAAGGGACAAGAAAACTTCACAACAAACTAAGTTCAAAAGCTCATGGTGTAGTGTTATCATTGAAACAGCTCAGCAGCACAGCCTTTTCATTAGACATTCAATAACACTCACCGTCTGCGCTCTATGCATGATGCTCTTGTCTCCCAATGATCCTAATGTCGTTTTTGAGGTTATGACTAGCTGCCAATTATCGTAGTCTGGATGCATTTCCGTATTTCAGGTCACTGTCTGAAAAGAGACTAATGAGCCAAGACAGGAGTGAGTTTGCTGCACAACAGGAAACAAAAGGAAACCAACGCCACTGGATCCTTTACATAAAGACCACAGAGGGAAAAAGATTGACCCAATTCTGCACAGTTTAGCAGAAGTTTTAAGTCTCTGTTAGTCCTGCTTGTTTGAAGCGTCCCACTCAAAACCCTCAACGGTCTCCAGTCTACGTTCACAGACCTGTGGAAGCTTCTTGAAGGCTGTCCCTTAGTAACTTAGGCATATGTACTCTACAACCTTCATCATCCAACTAGAAAGCCCTGGTGTAATGAGTAAGTGATGATCAGAAAGAAAGAGAAATCACAAGGGTAAGAACACGTATGGATGTTATGTAGATGTCTTTTAGCCTCAGGCTGATAAATATGAGTGTGGCGCCGAGGATGGACCGTGTGTTGGATTTAGAAATGCACAGACTTGGGTTGATGTTGGGGTCAGAATTTAAATCTTACATGTATGCATTAATGGATTATTGATAGTGTCATAGACCTAAACACTGTGCCATTATCAATCCCCCAAAATCGTACGTTTACAATCAGCAGCCAAGCCTTTTTAGAGTCAAAAACGGTTTGGTTCAGTCCTGGATGAGAAATCTTGTTCTAATCCAGTGTTTCCCAGCCATTTTTCCTTGGAGCCCCCTCTACATGTACCTAAGAACAGCGGAGACCCCTCCAAGACCCAAGAGAGAAGAAAAAGTGACACACTGCCACCAAAAATCAACATAGATTTTAATTGTTTTACCGATAAAACCCCCAAAAAGGCCAATGCACGCTTTTTTTTTCAAAAGAACTTAGTATGAACGCCTAAACAAACGCTGTATCATAGTTTCACTTAATTTTTGCAAATCTAATTTTGTCAACCTCGGAGCAGACAAAGCCTTGTTATTTTTTATTTCCTGCAGAAATGTGGTCCAGTTCTGGTGAAATTGATGCTTCACTAGAGCTTTTTCCAGGCTTATCACTGCGCATGAGGCAGCCATTGCAAACAGCTCTGAGTACAACAAAACCCCACCCATAGCTACCCCCCTGTTCTAATAATGCTCCAAACCGTGGATTTGCCTGATGACAGAGGTGGAGTCTGGCGAATCCTTCTGCTTTAGCATCTCTGTGCACTGGTCCTGTTTTCATGTTCTTAACTGTACCACTATACAATAATATGGTAACGAATGTTTTCAAATTTTTTTTATAAATCAGCGTCATTATATTAAGCATCTCATTCAAAAACACAAAGACTTTGACATAACCATGGTCTATACCAGAGGTTTAGTTAGTCCAGGAGCTTAGAGGTGGCCTGGAGCCATTTCACATTAAGATGGTCATTTTGAACTTAAGACCACACTTGCTTTGTCTTCATACAAGAGATTATTGTAAAAGGTGGGACACAGCTCTATCCAGCATACATGGCAGTTACAGCTGATAGCTGGCTCTGTCTTAAATGAGGATCCCCACCCTTTGAACACTCTCTTCCTTCTGGGCGGAGGTTATTAGTCCTAAGGTGCAGGACAAAGCAGTATAAACCTGCTTTTTCCATGCTGCTATTGCTGAGCTGAACAAATTGTAGCCTTATTTTGCAAACCATTGTTTACTTTGTCGACAAAAACTATGACTAAAATGTTCATCAACAGCCTTTTTCCATGACCAAAACTAGACTGAGACTAACAAAAACAGATCTGTGATGACTAAAACTAGACTAAAATGTAATGTAGTTTTCGTCACACATTAAAGATCCGTGATCTTTCTCCACTGTGGGTAAATCTGTCAAAAACAATGCAGCTGTTGCTATTCTGCCTCTCAGCTGTAGAAAGCAGGGACCCCAGGTTAGACAAGGTGCATATCATGATTCAATACCACATTCAGGCAAGAGAATAAATGCTTGGACTAAAAGTAAAGACTAAAATGTGAGGACTTTTTATGGACTATAACTAGACTAAAATGTTTTGAGTTTTCATCAACTGAATCTAGACTAAAACTAAAAAGGGTAGAAATGACTAAAATGTGACTAAAACTAAAACACATTTCATTTAAAGACTAAAACTAAAACTAAAATGAAAAATATGTAGCTAGCAAAATCAACACCGTTGCAAACACTTTTAAACTTTTTTTTAATGCTTTTAAAGACCCTGTAAAGTGAAATCCAAAGTTTTTGTCTTAACACTCTACAAATGTTGGAGTATGGTTGCTGTAAACATGTGAAAACTCTGAGATCTACATGAGACTGAATTCTGGATTTAGGCCATTTCATCTCTTTCCTGGCTTGGTTTCATGTGGGCGGGGCCAATATGTGGGCTCACGATGTCATGAGCCCACAGTAGAGGATGACCCCGCCCCTCTAACACTACAATACTGTGGAAGGAAGCAGTCACCTGGAGCAGGGACTTCTGGTTCATTTTGTGCAAAGGAATTCAGTCTTGTACTCTTGTACCGTTCTATAATGTTCATGTTTCATTGCAAAGTTATAGTTCTGCATGTTTTGTTTATTGGTTCATGTTTTTAGGGGAAAATATTTTTCCAAGTATGACACCATGAGTGAGGGGGTTAATGCTGCAGACTACCCGTGTCCTGAGTGGGCGTGGTTTCAGCTCATTCAACAGACACGCCCACACCATCCTGGAGCAGATTTTACTGCCTCATTTTTCATGATTTAAAGCTTCATTTTATAAACTTGGAGATGTTTTATGTGACTGAAATTTGACCTGGGGGTTCATAACACAGTGATCTATTCTACAACAAACCTAAATACAGATTTATTTTTACTTCACAGGGTCTTTAACATGTTGGGTCACTTTTTGGGGTTGGGGGTTCCGGTTTTTGTAGGTTTTAGACAGTTTAAACATTCTGTCTTGTGACCAGTGTCTGATAATAGATGTTAAAATCAGCAAAACAGATCTATTTGTGCTGATGGTGAAAACTCATCTCATTTTTCTGATAGCTTTTCTCCACATTAAAAACAGGAACAGCAGGAAAACTGTTATGGACATTTTGGACTCATTGCTGATTACTCTTTGAATAAGACCGTGATATAGAGCAGACAATGGCAGAAATGTTGCACAATTTTTGGAGCTTGGTCTACAGATAATAAATACATTTAATAAAGATCAATATCCCAGCTGTAATGTTTAAAAGTCCCCATAGCTATAAAAGTAAAAATGATCTTATCAGAAATGACTAAATGCTTGATGAGTTTTACAGATAATAGAGCTAAAATACTGCGATGGCCCCTTGTGACTGGCTGCAGTATAGGTGATAAAGATAATCTCACACTAAAAAAGTCATTTTGAAAAGAAAATGGAAATATTTCAACACTAATATGTTTGTGGGTTGAGAATTTATTCAAATTTATTTGAACATCTGCTCTTTAGCGTCTGTTAAGAAAAAAGCAGACCCTTGTACAAATAAAAGTGATGATCTGTGGTTTAGAGGTTGATTCAATGAGTCAATGAACTGTCTCAAACATGGCATGAGTAAAAACACAATACAAATGAAGTTTTTTTTTATTTGAATATAAATATATAGGCTCTTCATGCCTTCATCGCACTGCCAAGCAAAGGTTTTCAGAACAGCAGCAGCATTTAGAGCCTTGTCTGAATTCCTTTGTGTTGAGTTTGTCTTTCACATCAGTAGTGGATATTCTAATCTTTCTCTTAAATTCATCAAAAAACATGCTTAGTTGTGATTGTTGGTGGGGTTCACAAATAAAGCAGCTCTGTTGGGGCTTTCCAGGGCAGCTTTTGGCTGTGTAGACACAGACAGAGCAAATTGTGAGCCTAAATCGATCCTTTGAACAGAATAACTAACTTCTATTCTTCCAATTTGAGGATATTTCAATGGAGCAAAGCAGCAATTAATGTTTTATTTTGCTCAAATTCATTTGTCTTTTATCCTGTATATAATCATATTTTATATTCTCTATGAAATGTCTTTTAATTCTCATTATGAAAGCATTTGTTTGTTTTTAACTCCGTTAGCGCTCTGAATAACTTGACCGTGCTCTTTAAATGAACCTTCCTAGCCTCTGATAGGTATTTAAAAGCTGACAGAGGACGTGTTGAGAGGATGTGCTGATCTCCAAAACTCTTTTTTCTGAAACTGCTTTTTTTGCAGATTCGTTTCCTGTGGGGGAGTTAGGGTGAAGTTTGGGCTGGCGGTTCCTGCAGGGGTCATGTGCAATGTTCAAAGCTTGGTCAGTGGTAGCAATGTTGAGCAGAGACTGTGATGTAAAGGCAGAGGATGAGCTGAAATGTCTAAGATAATTTACTGCTGAGCTTTGCTGTCCGGCTGCTCTGGTCTGCTTAAATGCTCAGGCAGGTGCTGCATGTGGACCAGGTCAGTAAGACAGGACAGTAGCCGGTCCTGTCACTGTGAATGAGACCTGAAAAGCAATGGATTTGAAGTCCTGGGCACATTTATCAGTGATGTGCACTTTTTAGGTTTCACTGTGATTAAATATGAACATTTTACTGATTTCTACATCAGTAAAATACTCTTGGAAATGCACATTTGGAATCCCAGCTGTGTTAAAACAAAACCAGAATGATAAACTAGTCCAGACATTAATCCTTGGATGTGTTTTATCCATCTGTCACGTCATTTTGATGTCTGAATTTCAACATGAAGAACTATCTGATTTGAAATGAAAAACTGAATTCCTATCAGTAACAAAGACTGGCATCTTAGTGAGCAGTTATCAAACATATCTATGGATATTTATCAACCTTGCAAAGTCTCATTTAAGCAGCTTTTTCAGCAAACAGACTAATAGGTGCACCAGGTACCCAAGTGCACTTTAACCCTAAAGTTGACTTTGTTTAACCTTTGTGACTGCTCTGTTCTCTGCTGCAGCACAGTCCACTTACTTGGCTGGTGCACGGACAGTAGAGGTGAGCCTCAGTATGGTGTGATTGTGCAGGCACAAGCACGGGTGTGCATGTGACATATAATCAATATGATGTTCCTCTTGCCTCATTTTAAACAAGGGCAGAGTATAAGAGAGCTGTATCTGACCAAAACAACTCAGAAAGTCAAGAAGGTAACAGTCACGATGTCTAATTTTGATAGGATGACGCTTCTTTTTCAGGGCCGTTTGAGCTTGCAGCACTGGTCAGTGTAGGCCAGCAGGACTTGGGGTGGGACAGGTGTGCTTCAGGTGTTTCGACTGGGCCTGGTGTGACTGCCCTGTAAAGCCTGTTTCAAACTGGGCCCATAAAGCCTGGCTCAAACTACACATTCAGCCAGCTTTAAGCCCAGCTGCAACATCAGAGCTCCTCCTCAAACACTGGGCCTGAGTATCAGCATCAGGAATGACAAATGCTCTCATAGGTTGTCTCAGTCACGTGAATTTGAATGTGTGGTGGGGACCAGGAAGTGGAGGGCAGCTTTTAGGACTCTTTAAAGCTCTAAATCAGGGGTGTCAAACTCAAGGTCCGTGGGCCAAATCCGGCCCGTAGTATAGTTATACCCGGCCCACAGGATCATGTAATATATTTATTATAACTGGCCCACCAGTATGAGTTTTACAGATTTCCTCCAAAATGAAATGTAAATTTAACCTCAATGATTCAAAATATCCTTGTCAAGTTTAAAAAACAAAACAAAACAAAACAAAAAAAAAAAAAACAAAAGAACAAAAGAATAAAAAATATATCAGATAAAAAGTCAGGAATGTGGGGAAAAATGTTATTTGTGTTTTCATTTCAACAGCCAAACGTTTTATTTTTTCTAGAGCGACTAAAAAGAAAATGAAAAAAAAAAATCATGGGAGAAGCTTGACTAAAAAGGAAAAAAAAAGTATATGCATTTGTAAAAAGGTGTTTTTGGCACATGCATGTCCAGTCTCCACTGAGTGTAAATCTGACATGAAGAACCACTAATCCTGAATCTGCTGCATCAGCATGTCCTCAAACATGTTCGTCACTCATGACAGAGCAGGAAAAACATGATGAGAGAAGAAATGTGACAACGGTCACACATTTACACCTCAAAAATGCTGACAACAACAGGAATTACTGAAAGAATGGAGAGAAATCAGCTACTTTAAAGAGAGGAGCTTCATTCTCCTGTCAAACTGCTTCAGGATCGGTTCACTCCAAGCTCTCCTCGCTCCGGCTTACACGGCTCAGGCAGGACCGAGGGTCAGCCGATCGCCACCTCAGCCGGCTCAGAAGCTCAACCGTCCACCTGGGAGTTAAATCACAGAGGACCTGTCGGTGATCTAACAAGAGAGGAGAGACGCCGAGGGAAAACCTGTGACACTGCTCCTTAAACACATTAACAGAAGTGTGGTGATTCAGCCCAGCTGTCAGCGGTTATATCAGCACTTCATCCGTTTCACAGCTTCAGTTTGACAGGATGTTCTCAAACAAAAAAGGGTCTTTAGCATTCAGCACGTCTACAAATCATCTCCCTGTGGACAATCCAGCCAGAGACGGAATTTTACAAGACTTTCCCCTGACACTGGGTATGCATTCAATAAGTTAACAAACAGCTATACTTATCAATCCATGGATCAATCAATCAGTTGTTACAGAGGCAAATAAGTCTCATTGATGAACAGCCATCTGCTGCATGCACGCTAGAGCAAAAAGAGAGAGATGGATAGAGACAAATAAACAAACAGATGAGATAGAAAAGCACCAAAACAACCACTCATCAAGAGTATTTATTTATTGCAGTGTGTTTTTTTATGGCGTTATATCAGCCTTTTTAGTTTCAAGTGACAAATTAAAGCAAAACTATTCAGAAAATGAGCACTTTGGCAGAAAACAGTAAACATAACAACACATATCAACAGCAAAAACTACAACTTGACAAGTCACCAATTATTCTACCCCCCTGCAATGACTTAACCCTCTGAGCCCTGATCTAGCTTGTAACCCTTTAGTGTCTCCTGGACTTACTGTCCCAAAAAGCCTGAAAAACATCAACCCTGCGGTGCATGATCAAGCTCTTAAAGTCCTTTTATCAGAACAACCTGGGCTTTAAGAACATGTCTGCTGCAGTAATAAAGATGAAGACACTTAAAAGAACAGGAATTAAAATACAGTTAGCAGTAATGACATATTTTTATGTACAAACTTGTTCTCTCATGTCTTGGAGACCAAAAAGAGAGAGAGAGAAAAAAAAGGCTCTGTGAAAGTAAGTCTTCAAGGTTTTCAACTATTTAAAAAAAAAAATCCTTGTGCTTCCTTGGCAGGTAGCATCCAAAGCTAGTAGTAGAAAGGATAACAAGATGTTCAATATCAGATTTACTGGTAGGATTTTTTTTCTTTAAATGTCCCTGAAAAAAGTCACCACAGCTCTCAGCTTGCTAGAAAAGTTTCTGAGGAATTCAAAGGCATGGATAGTGTTACTGGAACGGCACAATGGCTTAACCTGACACGCCAGATGGATTTGTTTCACACATCCCTCTGGTAAACCTCCCATAGACGGTGTTTGAGAAAGGGCAGAGCCTTTGAAAAAAAAAGCTTTCTCAGGAAAAACAAGTTAGTGTCCACGACTAACAGTTCAAAAGTTACTAAGGAATTTACAAAGGGGTGTGCCTGCGGCACATACCCGTGCCATGTGTGCTTAAAGGGTTAAACAGATTATAATTTTACCGTAGGCCACCTTGTTAAACTCACTAATCAAAATTGATATTTCTAACTAATGGGACTCACTACAAGGTTAAAGAGTTTTTATCATCTGTCCCAGACTGAGGAGGATTACTGTACAGCAGCAACAGCAGCTGACATGACGAGTCTGAGCAGCTGATGGAGATTTTCAACGATTCAAAGGTTGGCCAACTTAATTTCTTGGAAAGATTACAGCAGGAAAACAAAGAAGATCTACAGGTTTAAGCTACCTATCAGCCTCTCAGCTGCTCTCTCTGTCACCCAGGCTCGCCCACTCCTCCTGCTCTCTCTCCTCTGGTTGTTTTCACAGACAGCAGGTTAGACTCACCTGAACACGCATGCGGGTGAACACTCGTGCCAAACCCTGCATGAACACTGATCAGTTATGAGGGGTTTTCTCACACAAAAACAACAGTCACTACAGAATAAAAAAGTCTTCAGGGAAATAGGTTTCAGTCCTCCTCTTCATCTTTGAAAGCCAAGTCAGAGTCATCAGCGCTCAAGTCGAGTCACGAGTCCACCAAATCAGGACGAGGCGGACTTGAGTCCGAGTCTCGCACTCGAGTACTATAACACTGGCCGCTACTGAGGAGTCAACTCCATAGAGATGAATAACGCGAACCATGGAAAATGTAGACATGTCAGTACACAACTTTTGATGTTTTAAAAAAGAAAACAACTCGCTGCTGTTCTTACATCACGACTCTGCACCCGAAAGTACTGCCCCTTGATGCTGATTGGTCCTGTCACTTTCTAACTGGGCCCAAATGGTTCAGATGGGAGCTTTGCAAGATGGATTCGCCAGTGAGAAACACAGAAACGGGCGTATTTATCTGCTTTGTAAGGTTAACAGGATAGCTTCAAGAGTAAAAAAAGTAGGAGGCTACAACTGATGGTACAAAAGTTATTTTACTTTTAACAGGACAAGGTTAAAACCTACTACATGGCTGACTAGGGTCCTGTTTACATGACGCTTTCAGTCAGTTTCATTAGATAAAGTCATGCTTTTACTTTTGGAAATGATTACATCTACCTTTTTATCAACCTGTCATCACCATCGGAACGTGGCAGAGAAATTTCACAGCTTATATAAACACACAAAAAAAATACTTTACAAGATCAGTCTTATTCTAACGTAGATAGAATAACTAATTTTCATTTTCACATATTCAGCTCTACAGCCTTTAATGTCCCATGTATTTTCTCTTAAAGCACAGAACGTCCTGCTCATGAGCGCACTGGAAAAACACGAGCCTTTTCAGGAAGATTTTCAAAATAAAAGCCTCAATAAAAACAGCTAAAGATACGCGACTTATTTCAGCAGAACTTGTACTTGTTTTGTTTAAATTTTGTTTGATTTCTAGGATTATTACAGCTTTAATCATAGAGAGGGGCAGTGGAGAGTCAAAAACAGGGATGAGAGAGTGCAGGAATGCAGGAATGGAACCACAGGCCGGACTTGAACCCAAAGACCTAACCACGAGGCTGTCTGTGCCCCAGGACTTGTACTTTTTTAAACAGAATCTGCCTCCCTCAGAAAATGTTCACATTGAGTGATCTGGCAAGAAGCAGACCTTTCACTCCTTCGGATCAATTGATTTATTTGGTTTGTAGTTTTGCAACAATCAAGCAGGCCGTGTTGGAAGGTCGAAGCTGTAAAAAAAATCATAAATTTCCTCAGTTTTCCCAGCCAGGCATCTGCTCTGTCTCTGATCAGAACCACACAGACAGTGAACTGGATTTCTGTCACACAAAGCTAAATAAAGAGATTTTAGTTGAGGTTCTTTCAGCTTTAGACCCTCTCGGCCAGCCATGGTGTTCAATGCAGAGAAACAACATATTAATACACCCAGTCAGGGGCTGAGTGTAACATCCTGTGTCCTCTACCCTGCGTAGAGTCACAGGTCAAACCTAAATGACATTGTCAAACTGCCCAGAGACACTTCACACCTCTACAGCTCCAAAAAAACCCGACCCGCTGTGATCATGGGTATGACACCAGCGAGGAGTGCTGTCCTTGTCACTGCGTATGTGACTCATGTGAACCTGCATGCTGAGAGCTCAATGGAGGTGAATGATATGAACCACACGTGTTTATAGCTTACGGTGAAGCTCACCACTTCAGGTGTCACTTCTGAGGTCCTTCACTGGTCAGCCAAAGAGTTAGACAATGACTGCACAGAGAAACATGAAAAACTGGGCAAACAGAGGTGAAGAAAAGAGGCATGAGTGTGAAAATAATGACAGGAAGTGAAGGAAAATGTGGCTCTGTTTGGAAACATACAAATCACTGACTAAGGTAAATTATACCTGCATGTGTATGTATATTTAGTCAGTGATAGGATGCCACCTGTGCAACAAGTCTAGTCGTGAAATTTCCTCGCTCTTAAATATTCCACAGTCAAGTGTCAGTGGTGTTATAAAACAAAGGATGCGATTGGGAACGACAGCAACTCAGCCACAAAGTGGTAGGCCACGTAAAATGACGGAGCTGGGTCAGCGGATGCTGAGGCACATAGTGCGAAGAGGGTGCCAACTTTCTGCATTGTCAGTTGCTACAAACCTCCAAATTTCATGTGGCCTTCAGATTAGCTCAAGAACAGTGCGTAGAGAGCTTCATGGAATGGGTTTCCATGACCGAGCAGCTGCATCCAAGCCATACATCACCAAGTGCAATGCAAAGCGTCGGATGCAGTGATGTAAAGCACACCTCCACCGGACTCTAGGGCAGTGGAGATGTGTTTTCTGAAGTGACGAATGACGATTCTCCATCTGGCAATCTGATGGATGAGTCTGGGTGGTTGCCTGGAGAACGGTACTTGTCTGACTGCATTGTGCCAAGTGTAAAGTTTGGTGGAGGGGGCATTATGGTGTGAGCTTGTTTTTCAGGAGCTGGGCTTGGCCCCTTAGTTCCAGTGAAAGGAACTCTGAATGCTTCAGCATACCGAGAGATTTTGGACAATTCCATGCTCCCAACTTTGTGGCCCCTTCCTGTTCCAACATGACTGTGCACCAGTGCACAAAGCAAGGTCCATAAAGACATGGATGAGAGAGTTTGGTGTGGATCAACTTGACTGGCCTGCACAGAGTCCTGACCTCAACCTGACAGAACACCTTTGGGATGAATTAGAGCGGAGACTGAGAGCCAGGCCTTCTCGTCCAACATCAGTGTGTGTGTGACCTCACAAATCTGCGTCTAGAAGGATGGGGAAAAATTCCCATAAACACACTCCCAAACCTTGTGGAAAGCCTTCCCCTAAGAGTTGAAGCTGTTATAGCTGCAGAGGGTGGACCAATGTCATATTAAACCCTATGGATTAAGAATGGGATGTCACTGAAGTTCATATGTGAGTCATGGCAGGTGAGCGAATACTTTTGGCGATATAGTGTGATCCTCATTTACATTTATCCTACAACAGAGACAGCCTTTAACTCACCCTCATACTACTCATAAGTCATATTAATTGATTTATTGACATAAGTAAACCATGATGCCCTTATTGCCTAAAGCTAAACTATGATCCTGTTTATTTTCTGCTCTGCTGAAAACACATAAATCAATATTCAGAATATATCATACAATATTCATTCCATGTATTCTATGTAAGAAAATCCTCTCTTATTGATGAAAGAGATAAGTAATTGTTTGTGTATATTGAGAGTGGAAAAAGGAGAGCAACACACCACACTGTTTGTGTCTAACCTTATATTATCAGAAACAGTTTGAGATTGCTTCTAACGGTTTACATTCAATCAGATCAGATGGAATCATTCAGGACTTTCAGTTTTTTCTTTTGTTTTGTCTGTGTTTATGTTGTTATGAGGAAATGTTATTCCAGTTATAAAATCAGACATGACTCAGCAGATGTCAGTCAGCGTGGAAGGGATTGATGAGGGAGAGGTAATAAACCCTTCAGCAGTTTTCTGACTCTCACCTGTTCAGAGGTGAGTCTCTGTCCTTCACATGAAGCTCTCTGTCTCTTTCTACTGCTGAGATGAAAACCATGACACGTGTGTTAACGTGAGTGCACACTTGCATAGATTTACAATCCAATGGCAAATGACCTGATAAGATCAGTTACAACTTCACATATGTAGCTGGATATTTATACTAAGTTTATTTTTCGTGTTAAAGCATTCAATCATGTACCACTGGGGGAGCGTGGAGGCACTCCAGGTGAGATTGAGATTTTGAAATATATGCAGTGAATTTGAAAATTTGTATCCATGCAAAATATCAGTACATCATCATTATCGAGTTCAAAAACTGTATATTATATTTAGAAGGCTTTTCAATGTTGTTATCCTAAAAAAAAACATAAAATAATAATAATAATAATAATAATAATAATAATAATAAAAATAATAATAATAATAATAAAAATCACCTGTCAATCACCCATTTTTTTTTAAAGAAATGTTAATCTGTAACTACGCTCATGATTCAAGTTTGAGAAGAGATCTTTATTATGATCCCCACAGAGCTGTTAACTGTAAATCTTTATTTGTAGCTAAGTTAGTTATTTATTTTTTTAAACCAGTGTTTTGTTCTGTTTTTATTTCCAAATAGCCAAAGAGAGACCTGCAAATGGAAAGTGTTTTAACACTCAAGGAGTTTTAAATGGTTTGGTGCCTGTTCAGTCTTTGTTTTAACTGCATTAGTTTCAATACCCACATTTTGGTGATTAAGAACTTTTGCCATGACTTTAGCCTTGCATTATGGACATTTAAAATGTTTGAAAAATAAACAATTTAAATGCTTGGAATTTGCCCCCTGGCTACATTTCATTCACAGTCCCAATTACCCAATTACAGCCGGGTTAGCCTCCAGGTTCTCCGCGACCCCTAACGGTATAGAAAATGGATGGATGGACATTTCATTCATTAAGAGGTTGTTCGTCACTAGAAACAGACCAAACTCACCTGCTTAAGCCTAATGTTGCTGTGGGGCGATATTCGCAATTTGTAATAAGTAAAGCTACTTTTGCCATGATAATGAAGTCATTTCTCAAGATCTCTGCATAAATGGCAAAAATGTACATATAATTATGGGAAAAGATGGTGTAAATCAGTCGTTTCTGTCCCTTCATTTTTCATAACTTTTGATTTTGGTTCGATATGCTCCAACTGCAACATATTCAATTTACTCAACGTGGGCTGTTGAAATTTTTTGGGAAGTTTGGGTCATGATTTGTAGTAAAACAGTCTGTTGGGTCCTGAGGCCAGACCAGTTGAGAACCAGTGATTTAGATTCATTTTAACGTCGATGGATGATGACTTTTAAGATCCGTTGAGGACTTCTTTTCACTCTTCTGGATCTTTGCAGAGCAAATTTTACAACCACTGTCGTGTTATCCTCCCAGTACTAAATAACTCCACCGTCTTGTTAGCCTCTTAGCACTGAGGTTGCTCCCTCTTCTTCTCTGGTGCTTAACAGCAGGTCATGTACCTCGGCGCCACCTACTGTTTCAGAATGTGTAGTCTTGTGAGAAAGAGAACAAACACCTTTATTATTGGTGGATTTTAATGGTTAATATTTTATTATCAGGATAATAAAAATATGTCATTTCTAGTTAACAGAAACGTGTTTTGTCAAGAATCAGCTGTACATTTCATGTCCAGCATTTCCAGTTTGGAGACATTTAGCTAAGGTCTATTGCTTCTTGAGTTATACGCAAGGTTTTAGCAGGAAGTTAGCTCGATTGTATCACATTAGATCACAGGTGTCAAACTCAAGGCCCGGGGGTCAAATCTGGCCCATGGATCAGTTGAATCCGGCCCCCAAGATGATCTCATATTTCTGTTCTAACTGGCCAATCAGTCTGAGGTCTGCAGATTTCCTCAAGTATAAAAATGTGAAATGATCCTTGATGATTTAAGATATCCTTGTGAAGTCACAAAATCTGTAAAGGTAAGGAGTAAAAATATTTAGATAAGAAGTCGGGAACGTGGGAAAATAAACTGATTTGTGTTTTAATTTCACATTTTCAATTTAGCATTTCACAATTAGGACTCAGACTTTGGATTTTAACTTTTAATTTCATACTTTGAACATTTCAACTCATAATTTTGACTTCTCGTATAATATTTTGAGATTCATAGTTCTAATTTTTAAGAGATATTTTGACCTTTTTAATCAATTATTTTGTGTTTTACCTCATATTTTCAACTCCAAACTTTGACTTCATAATACCATAGTTTGGCCTTTTAGACTCACAATTTCAAATTTTGAATCATATTTTGACTTTAATTTCATGATTATGAATTTCATTTCAAATTTTGAACTTTTAAACTCACAATTTAGACTTATTTCTAATATATTTGCCATAAAAAAACATTATTTTTCAATTTCAATTTCGTGTTTTGATAAATTTACCTTTGTCAGTTTGTGAGCCTTTAAACTTATCATTGAACTTTTAAATGTCAAAATCATTTATCATCATTGCTAAGGTTTTGTTTTTTGTTTTTTGTTTTTTTTGGCATATTTTATTACTGGTGAAACAAGGTCGACAGTTTCTGGTTAAAAAGGTGACCCTGTTAGGCCCTCAGGTTAGTCCTGAATCCAGAGTCCGGCCCCTGCTGTGACTGAGTTTGACATCCCAGTATTAGACAGCCTGAAAAGAAGCACTAGACGCCGGTTCTCACACAAGACTTTCTGTCATGTTTACAGTTACCAGTGTTACACATTCACCATGTGTATCCTAGCAGCCAGGGTTCAAGTCTGACCTCACGCACTTTTCCTGCTTGCATTCCCACTTTCTCTGCTGATTTCCTCCTCTAGCCACCTTTCCTAAACCCACTACATAAAGGGAAAACAATAATAGTAGCACCCATGTCAAAGAAAATCAAAGCAGTAGAAATGTAAAACTGTTCGCTGCTTGTGGGGAAATGAGGCAGTGAAAGCAAGAAAAATGCAAAATTAATACTCAAGTTGGAGCACCAAATCATTTAAGCTGACAATGTGCTTTGATTGCTGAGCTCGAGCTTTAATGAAGATCTCAGTGGTCATGAATGGGAGAATATAACTTCAGCACAGGTGTTATAGAGGTTTCCTACTTCCATTTCCTTTGAATTTCATTTTAAAATTTGATCAGGATGTTGGTGGTCAGGGAACTAAAGCCTCCATGCTCCTAAACCAGCTCCAGAATTAAAACCTCATGCATGCCTGTGTTTGTTTGTTTTGCTGTTTTCTAATGTAAGAGGTTAACTGCACAGTCTTAAATAAAGAAATGCATCAGTGCTAATAAATTTAATTTACTGTAGAGGTTAACCTTCTTGACCACACAGCCCTCTGGAGTACCCGTCTTATATTTCATCATCGTGCCCTGGAGCAGCCCATCCTTAAATCTTTCCCAAAAAATACATCTCTGCATGTTTCCTGCTAATTCTTTTAAATGACCCCAGTGAGAAGAATCAGGACTAAAGATAGAATCATGATTCTGTTTTGTAGCTTCACTGGAAGTCAAAAATGCCCTCCATCTGCCAGCTTAGCTCCTTTTCTATAATCTACTGGAAGCCGTGAGATTTTGTTGTGGGAGCTTCCCTGACCCACCAAGCGTGATTGAAAACTTCCACGGCTTTGTTGTTGAGCAAACTTTTCAGTGAAAATCCCATCATGTAATCGCCCTGGGGGGTGAGGGCGACCTGCCCGGCTGTCACTGCTGCAGAATGACGCCGTTTCTCCAGGAGGCAGAGCCAATAAGGTACAACTGGGAGGACTGACCAGGTGGCCAAGATTTATCCACAAAGCTGGTACGTCTGCTGATTAGTTCCTCTGTAAGGGCCTGAGGACAGTAACCACTGCTTTATTAGATCATTACTGGTTAAAATCAGGGACTTTTGGAAGGCCAAGCATTAACAAATACACATCCTGGTTCAGTGCCAGATCCTGAGTGGAAGACGTTCTTTGCACAAACTGGAATTTAATGCACCGATATAAAACTCCTTCATTTTAAATTGTTATTTCAACATCAGCCACTGTATTGATATTTGATTCCCTGTGTTTCTGAGTTCTTTCCAGTTCTATTTTGCTGTTTCCTCCCTTGTGTTTGCTTGTGTTTTTGCAACATTTCTTTTTCTGTGTTTTTGTGTTTGATTTAAGATTTAAGATGTTTTGGTTTGGGTAAATAGGTTATTTTTGTTAGAGCTGTGATTGGGTCCTTTTCCTTGTTTTGTTTGTTTTACCTTGAACCATGACACAACTAAACACTCTGGCCCGGTGGTTTTCAACTGGTGGGTCAGGGCCCAAAAGTGGGCCACAAAGCTACTTCCACTGGGTCGTGAATGTGTGCTGAGAAAAAAGGTATGGAAGTTCAAAGTGGAAATACTGTACAGTACATCTTACAGTACTACAACATTTGTTGTTTCCTATGATGATAAGTGAACTTCAGCATTTGTCTCAGGATGTCTAAGTGTGTATCTTATTTTCTTTGGATAACTTATCTGGTTTTCCCAAGATAAGAGAAAAATCCTCAAGAAATGACCAACTTTCAACCCAATGCCTCAGAAAAATGGAGTACAATGAGATGCATGCATGTCCTCTTCTTTATTCAGTTCTGTTTTGTCCCATTTGGGGTCCAAAAATCCACATTTTCATTATACAAGTTTGAGTGGCTGTTTTTTTTAAGATTTGGGTCACAATTTCTCTGAAGGAGGTGTTGGTGGGTCCTGATGCCTGACCAGTTGAGAACCACTGTTTTAGCCCATTTTCACAGAGCATCCTGGTTTCCTCCAGGTGTAACTTTGGCAGTAGTTCACAGCTTTATAGCACTAGATCACACACCAATCTTCAGCCAAAAAGAAGACAGTTTGTCCATCTAAGTACTGTTTGACGGATAGATGAAACTGAAGAAAGTGGGCCACAATATGCACAGAAAGTGAACAGTTGTTGTTTTTTTGTTTTTTTTTTTCTTTTAAAGGACATGGTTTTCCCTGTGACAGTGACGTCCCCTTACCAGAAAGTGGCACAGAGTCACGCAGCACTGCTGCCTCAGAGCGATCTTTAGAGGTGGAGGATTTTTCCCCTCCAGAATCCCCTGAAGCAGGCTGTGGAGTAATGGCGGACCTTGTTGGTCCTGAGCACTACCTGTTTGGGTCACTGGCTCCAGCACCGGCGTTACTTAAGCCAGAGCACTCAGAGCCGAGCGGTGCAGGAGATGGGAGTGGTCTCTGAATGGTAAAGTTGGTTAGAGGCGGTAACATTCTACCTTTCATATAGAGTTTGTGACGTAGAAACCTATGTCATACTTTCACATTTGTGAAAGAATGGGTCACTCTCAGGAGCTCAGTGAATTCCAGCGTGGTACTGTGATAGGATGCCACCTGTGCAACAAGTCCAGGGGTAAAATTTCCTTGCTCCTAAATATTCCACAGTCAACTGTCAGTGGTATTATAACAAAGTGGAAGCCATTGGGAATGACAGCATCTCAGCCACAAAGTGGTAGGCCACGTAAAATGACGGAGCTGGGTCAGCGGATGCTGAGGCACATAGTGCGAAGAGGGTGCCAACTTTCTGCATTGTCAGTTGCTACAAACCTCCAAACTTCATGTGGCCTTCAGATTAGCTCAAGAACAGTGGTAGAGAGCTTCATGGAATGGGTTCCCATGGCCGAGAAGCTGCATCCAAGCCATACATCACCAAGTGCAATGCAAAGCGTCGGATGCAGTGATGTAAAGCACACCTCCACCGGACTCTAGGGCAGTGGAGATGTGTTTTCTGAAGTGACGAATGACGATTCTCCATCTGGCAATCTGATGGATGAGTCTGGGTGGTTGCCTGGAGAACGGTACTTGTCTGACTGCATTGTGCCAAGTGTAAAGTTTGGTGGAGGGGGCATTATGGTGTGGGCTTGTTTTTCAGGAGCTGGGCTTGGCCCCTTAGTTCCAGTGAAAGGAACTCTGAATGCTTCAACATACCAAGAGATTTTGGACAATTCCATGCTCCCAACTTTGTGGGAACAGTTTCGGGATGGCCCCTTCCTGTTCCAACATGACTGTGCACCAGTGCACAAAGCAAGGTCCATAAAGACATGGATGAGAGAGTTTGGTGTGGATCAACTTGACTGGCCTGCACAGAGTCCTGACCTCAACCTGATAGAACACCTTTGGGATGAATAAGGGCGGAGACTGAGAGCCAGGCCTTCTCATCCAACATCAGTGTGTGATCCACAAATGCGCTTCTGGAAGAATGGTGAAAAATTCCCATAAACACACTCCTAAACCTTGTGGAAAGCCTTCCCATAAGAGTTGAAGCTGTTATAGCTGCTAAGGGTGGACCGACGTCATATTAAACCCTATGGATTAAGAATGGGATGTCACTGAAGTTCACATGCAAGTCAAGGCAGGTGAGCTAATATTTTTGGCAATATGGTGCATAACTGATATTGATTGATAACTATGAGCAACACCTTTTGTTTCCACAGTGGCTAGTAACAATGACAGCACTGAATTGTTGAAATGTTGACATTTTATCTCACCATCACACTGAAGACATACCTCTTAACAGCTGAAAAGTCAGTGTTGCATTTACTGAATCAATTTGATGCACTTTGTCACCATTACTTGTCACCCAACAGCCCATTGTGAGCTAATTAGAATCAGATATTTATTACAGCAGCCAAATTGACACACATTCAGGCACCATTCCTGCCAATTACACACAATTATTCACAAAGGACAGAGCATGGTGGGCTATCAGAGGGAACCTGTAAATTCCACTCTAAAGAGAAATTGGCAGACGTTTTCCTTCCCGTGTGATCTACATTTCCAAAAAAACCCGAATGAAATATTCAAGCCTGAGCCTCGCTGAATGATCCTGATTATTCAGCCTTGCACATCTGCCTTAGTCGGTCCTCGCAGCAGGTTTCTGTAAGTGAGAATGCTGCTGCTTCTTGTTGCCCTGGACTCTGTTAATAAAACAACCCTGTGAAAATAAAACAACATCCTGGGTATGAAATCACTCAGACACAGCTCTGTTTCACTGAAAACATATTGCCAGGTCCTGAAAACATTTAACCCTCCACAAAGCTGTGTGAATTGGCTCACTGAAATATTTTTGGACTGCAGATCTGAGTTAGAAATGCTGACTGTGCCAGGCTGGAAGGAAAGCTGTGTATCACTATTTCAATCTCCCCGCTAGGTACCACTTTAGCTCTGGAGGCATACTGAAATGATATCCTCAGAGTGATGTTACCAACATGGCAATAGATTCCTGAAAGCATTAATGACTACATCAAATAAATTAGAGCCAGGGCAGACGTCTAAAATAGCAAACTATTTATCAATTAATCAATCAGCTTCCGTTTGGAACACATCCAATGGTATTTTTTCAATATTTGAAGGGTATTTTTGGACATCTGCTTATACTTAACTGTGGTAAGAGAGTGGGAGACAGTGTGCACCAAACAGCGTTTCTCCTGTTTCAGACTGGCTGCATGTTTTGCTGCATGCAGCGGCCATGTGTGTCCGCTCCAGCATGCACCGTCACAGCTTTCATTCCAGGATGATGTGTGCTCACTGGCTCTCTGCTGTCACAGTCCTGATCCTCATATCACAGTAAATCTCCTTAAAGGTGACTTGTTTCATTGTATAGGCGAAATTAGCCGGGAAAAATTCATAAAAGAAAGGCTCCTGTCCAAACTAGGGGAGTTTCTTCACAGTAATATTAAACTAGGCTTTTATTTTGAAAAGCACAAACTGTCCAGGGAATCCAAGAGCTCCCAAAAACTTGGGGAAGTTCTTTTTCTATTCCAACATGTCTAATCCAGTGTGCAAAGCAAGGACTATAAAGACATGGCTGTGTGAGTTCACTGTGGAGGGACTTGACTAGCCAGCACAGAGCCCTGACCTCAACCACATCAAGCTCCTTTGGGATGAACTGGAATGGAGATTGCAATCCAGGCCTTCTCGTCCAGTAAGTAATGAGACAGCGCCTGAACTCATAAATGCTTTACACCAGGGGTCATCAAGTAGATTAACATAAGGGCCAGATTTAGTCTTGGCAGAAACTCTGGGGGCCTGACTTTCAAGTAGACCAAAATGTAATCACAATTTTTGCCACTTCTAAACCAATTTTTGCCACTTTTCACCCATTTCCCACTCTTAATGCTGCGTTTGATTGTACTCAGAACTTGGAAAAATCCATGTTGGAAATTCCGACTTCCGAGGTAAATGCGTTTCATTGCATTAGCTCGGAAAACGTGGCCGGTCGCAGTAAGCTGATGTTTGTTTTTATGTTTTTGGAGGATCAAAAATTACTGTTGGGGAAATACATTAGCTACTTGAGGGAGAGAGAGAGAAAGAGGAACGTCATATGCTGCAAGTATGACTTGAACTCACCAGCGAGGGGAATCCTGCATGCGTCATACAGGCATCAAAGCGAGCTGTGCAGAGGCCTGTGCTGTAGTAACACAAATGCTAAATTAGACGACACATAAAAGGAAAAGTTGAGGAGAAAGTGACTCTCATGGTGTGTGACATCATTTTGCTACGTCATTCCGACCGACTCGGGCTGCTTGGATCCTACCCGAATTTCCGAGTTGGAGTCCCAAGCTCAAGGGCCGTTCTATTGCACTTTTTTAATCCGGAGGTCGGATTTATCCGAGTTCTGAGTACAATCAAACGCAGCATAATTCCCCTTTTATGCAACTTACTTGCTAATTATTGCCCCTGTGTGCTACTCATTAGCACCTTTCCACTAACCGTGCCAAGCTATTTTTGCTATATGTTTGACACTTTTTGCCCCTTTTTGATACTTCAACCCAATTTTTGTCACTCCTTAAGCCCTTTTAAACCACTTTTCCTGCATGTTTTATCTCTTTTATCCATTTTTTCAAATTTTCTTGCATTTTTTCCACTTTTTAACCCATTTTCATTACTTTTTGCACTTTTTTGCTAATTCTAAGCCATTTTTGATACTTCCTTCCCCATTTTTGCCTCTTTTACCAATTTTTGCAACATTTTAACCTCTTTTCACCACTGTTCCTGCCATTTTTTGGTCCTTTTGTCCCACACTGCAACCCATTTTGCCACTAATCATCCATTTTTACCACTCTCTTTACTCATTTTCACCACTTTATCTGTCAATTTTTTCAACATTTCTGTCAACTTTGACCCTTTTTTAAAAAATATTTACCAATAATGGCTGGCAAGTAAATTTCTATAAAGAACAATCAAATGTTTAGTCATACTAAAACTATTTCAATATTATATGTTTTCAGGGCGTATTTAACAACAGCAAACATTTAAAGCCAACAACATCTTATTTACTCCTTTTCTGAATTTAATGATCTGCTAGGGGCCAGACAGAAAGCTTTGGGGGGCCTGATATGGCCCCCGGGCCTCCAGTTGATGATCGGTGCTCTACAGAATGAATGGGCACAAAATCCCACAAAAATACTCCAAAATCTTGTGGAAAACCTTCCAACACAAGTGTAGGCTGTTATAGCTGCTAAAGGGAGGGCAACTTCATATGAGTGTGAGCACAATGTCAGCCTTTGTCTACATAGTGTATTTTACTTAAATATCCTCTAAATCAATGTCTTTCTAGTTATTCTTTTCCTGTTCCTAGGAAAGCCATCTGGTCTCTAGAATCTCGCTGCCTAAGACGTGCACTGACACAGGACGTCTGAAAGCCCTGCTTGTTGACATGAATGCCAAAAAGAAGATCAAGCTGTAATGCAGCATTTGCAGGGCCACCATAACCTGATACGCCAGATAGAACATTTCATATTTCCTTTAAATGTTTCACTGTCAACAGTGAGATAGTAGCTGGCATGCACAGCCCCAAAATGAACTCTTGCCACCATAACTGCTTAATATTAGTGGAGCCAGTTGGTGAAACAATTTCACACCAGAGCTGGAAAGGTCAAAAATGCATTTACTACCCACAAAAGATTTCAGCGTAGTTCATTGCACTTCTTCTTTTACTTTTGATAAAACTGCAACAACAGCATCATCAGTGCTCATCGCTCCACAGGCAACCATTGTATACCAGCCCACGATGGGTTAGGGTAGAAATGCCATTACAAATCAGCAAACAGGTATTTAAAGCTGCTGGTGCCTAGGATCCTCCAGAGGCTTGCAGTCGTGCATAAACCTACTATTCAGCCACCCCTAACCAATGCTCACAAGCAGAAATGGTTGCAGTTGGTCCAGAAATACATGAAAACTCATTTTCAAACAGTCTTGTTTACTGATGAGTGCCGTGTAACCCTGAATGGTCCAGATGGAGGAGTAGTGGATGGTTGATGCATGGCCACCATGTCCCGACAAGGTTGTGATGTCAACGAGGAGGAGGCGGAGTCATGTTTTGGGCCAGAATCATGGGGAGAGAGCTGGTAGGCTCCTTTAGGATCCCTGAAAGTGTGACAATGACCTTGGCAAAGTATACAGAGTTTCTGATTGACCACTTTCTTCCATGGTATAAAAAGAAGAACCGTGCCTTCAGTAGCAAAATTATCTTCATTCATGACAATGCACCATCTCATGCTGCAAAGAATACCTCTGTGTCATTGGCTGCTATGGGCATAAAAGGAGACAAACTCAGAAAAAAAAAAAAAAAAATCAGAGAAAAATATCATTTGCATAATATTTTGGAATGCCCCATGTCTAATAATCCTTAAAGCAGGCAGCCAATCCTCCTGCATCTCTCCCTCCCTTATTCCAATACACAACTCTATCTTCTAAATAAAGGCATAGTAGCTAAAAATAAATCTATAAAAAGGTGATAGATACTGATTGAAGCAAAATAGCATCTTCACTGGGGAGAAGAAATGCTTAGTAAGGAGGCATCAACACCTGTCACTTTCAGCCTATCTCTTTTCTGTACGTAGCTCTAATCACAGCTGTAAACTGCCATGCTGCAACCCCTCCTCCCACTTTGAGCCCTTTAAGTCCTCTGCATTGCTGCCACCTCGATGCTGAAGGACACACAGAGTCCTCAAATCCAAAGGAACATAAATGTAGATGCTATATTAGCTGTGCTTTATCAGTCATTGTTGTATTGAATGGTTTGTTTTACTTTAATGAGGATAATAATGCCAATCACTGAGACAAAAACATGAGTAAAGTCAACAAATCAAAACATTATGATTCTGCAGCTGCAGTGAGTCTTGTTCCTCATGTTCTTCCACGAGAGAGGATTATAGAAAATATCAAATTAAACAAGTGTGATCCAGTGAGTCAGTGTGGCATCTATGTACATGTCTCACATCATGCACACATCACCAGCCTCAGTGTGCTCCAGGTGTGAAGCGAATAGCTGTCAAACACACAGACAATGCTATCGAACAGCAGCTCCACCATCCTTATTCCCACCTGCAGAATCTGGACCAGAATGATGTCCTTTGATTTCTCCGATGCTTTCAACCCTATCCAACCTCTCCTGCTCGTGGGGGGAGAAGCTGAGAGCGATGCTGCTGGATAGCGTGGTGTCCTGGATTAAGGTCTGGCGCTCTCTGACTGGCAGCAGCTCCTCTTCCTGCAGGGCAGTATTGATGCGGCGTGGATCAGCACAGCGACACCCCAGGTTACTGCATTGTTCGCTCACAACTTCCCTGCTTTAAAGATTCATCTCAGGGTCATGGCAGCTTCACAGACTCCTCTATTGAGGGATGCAAAGGTTAGGGCAAGAGAGGAGAAGTGAAGTGTGCCGAAGAGTCTTGCGTTCTGCCACAGGGGGCATCATTTGCCAATCAGGGTAGCCAAGCTGCACAAAGTGGATTTCAGCTTGTCATAAAAATCAGAAAAGTACTTGAATTCTCTCCGAGTGGAAGCTTCTGTGAGGACAATCCTGTTTGTGTTGATCACAGACTCCAAGGATGATTCTATCTTATGCATGAACATCTAAAATTTCCTCAAGGAAAAGTTCATCCTGCAACCTTTAAAATGACAAAACCTATGCTATGAATATTTTCACTGAGTACCTAACCTAACTCAAATATTTCCACCATTTTTCAAAGCCAGAGACATCCTTAACTTTGCATGGTTGTAAAGAAAAAGCCTTGTCCACCGTGACATGAAGACATGTTAATCATTGCTGTGAAAACACAGAATGTTGAGAAGCAGACACTCATGAAAAGTGGCTGAAAATGAAGCCAAAACTGCAGCTCCTCCAGGCTTCACTAGCAGGGATGGAGACTCAAACCTGGCTACATGAAAACTCTGCTCTGTATTTTTCAAAACTCTTGAATCAATCATGTTTTAGCTTGTCAATTGCTTATATACCCTCACAGGTTTCCAATGTCAATCAAACCAAATTGTGCCCCCTTCAGCTGCATTAAGAGAAAGAGGATTACAGCTTAGCATGGATCACAACACTGGCTTTGGCTGCTACAGGACCATTTTCTTCTTCATCTGCACTAATATGTGCAGAGAAGTATTGCCAAACTTTGTACGAGGTCCTGTTAGGTTTACCAATCTGCATAAGACTGTGTCTAAAAGTTGTGGTTAAATTTCAGAAAAATGTTCATCGACTGTACTGAAAAGACTTTGAATATCCCACCATCTACATGCCATGATATCATCAACAGATTCAGAGAATCTGGAGAAGTCTGTGTGCAAGGGATGAAGCTGAAAGTCAATATTGGATGTTCAAGATCCGCCCATATAAACAGTCATGATTCTGTCCTGAAAATCACTGCACAGGCTCAGGAACACTTCCAGAAATCATCGTCTGTAAACCCCGTTGGCCATACCATCCACAAATGCAAGTTAAAGATGTATCATGCAAAGAAGAAGTCATATGTGAACAGGATCCAGAAACGACGCCATCTTCTCCTGGCCGGAGCTCATTTAACATGGACTGAGACAAAATGGAAAACTGTTCTGTGGTCAGATAAATAACAATGGGAAATTCTCTCAGGACACTCAAGACGCCATGTCCTGCAGACTAAAGAGGCGAGGGACCATCCAGCTTGTTATCCTGGCTCAGTTCTAAAGCCTGCATCTGGAGTCTATGGTGTGGGCAGCTTACACATCTGGAAAGGAACTATCAACGCTGAAGAGTAGAGAGAGGATTTAGAGCAACACATGTTCCCATCCAGACAATGTCTCTCTCAGGGAAGGCCTTGGCTATATCAGCAAGACAATGCTAAACCACAGACCACATCCATCACAACAGGGTGGCTTCACAATAGACAGGTCCTGGTGCTGAACAGGCCTACCTGCAGTCCAAACCTTTCACCAACAGAATCATAAAAAGAAACATATGGCAAAGAAGACTGGGGGTAAGCTGATCATTGGCTTGACTGATATTTAGTATTTGGCCAGTTATCTAACCTGACGCACATCCATCTGGTTAACCACTCATAGACGGTGTTTTGGAAAGGGCAGAGTCTTTGAAAAAAAAAAACACTGAGGGTGATTGGACGACCGTTCTGTCTATCAAATCTTTATGGCTCAATCAGAGCAACAAGACATGTGATGTTGTAGCCACTAACGAGGGGCGCCGCTACTAAGGAGTAAAATCAATAGAGAACTGCACAACACAAACCATGGCGACTGTAGACATGTCAGTGCATGACTTTCAATGTTTTTTGAAAAGAAAAAAACTCACTGCTGTTCTTATTTCTTCTTTTAATGAAGAAATGTTGTCAAGTTCTGATAAAACTGGCGCTTTAGCAGCGTCCATGCAATTGTCTTCCGCTGACTGGTCCTGTCACTTCTAACAGGGTCCAAACTGTTCAGACAAAAACAGGACGAATCTATCTGCTTTGCAAGGTTACCAGTTGTTGGTATCTGCACATAACTTTATTCATTAAAACATGCGCTCGTGTCACTTTCTCACTGCTTTATTTTCACTCTCCCCGTCTCACCAAATGTCCCGTATACAACACAGTCTGACTGGTTCAATATCATATGAGTATTAGCCAGTTAACCCTTAATCCTGGGTAGCACTGACACGGTAAGCACATAGCTTCACCTCCTGTTTTCCTGTTTCTACTGTGTTGCTCTGTGCTGTGTCTCATGCCGATAGCCTGTGGGCTGATTCATTAGCTTTCCTTCATTTATTTTAATCACATAAATGATCTTTTGCCACGTTGCGCACATTTTGTAAATCCATGTAAATAAATAAATTGCGAATAAATGCATATCAGTTCCAAAATGAGTTTCAAGAACTACTAATAATTGCTTACCAGTATTAGCCCTGAAGAAACAATATTGGTCGACCACTAAAGAAGACTGCTGAGCAGAGAGAATCCTACATGAGACAAGAATGGAAAAACATTCCTCTCTTAAAACTCTCCTCACTTTTCAGACATTTACAGGCTGTCGTTAACCCTTAGATGCATGACCTACCAGTACCTACACTCTTCCATGAGTGGGGTCAAAAATGACCCCAATTAGAACGAATGCCTTTTAGGACGTAAACTTAAGAAATTTCTTTCATTTTGGTTAAAGATGATTTTTTTTTATTAGGTTTTGGTCAACAAAAGAATTATTTCATGTTTGACATGTTCATTTATCACTTTTATTAACATTTTATCACAAAAAAGCTTTGAGAAAAGTAAAAAAGAAAAAAAAAAAAAAAGCTAAACATCCAGAAATAATCCCAGCATGAGAATGATTAGTAATAATACTAAGTCTTCCTTTTACAAAGATTTGGTTTGATACTACATTACTGAATCATTTTCATAAACTACAGGAAATGATGAGATGTGATGAAAGCACTTGAGATGTTAAGAGGTATTTCAAACTGTTTAACCACCAATGATGAATGTTACTGATCATTAATTATTGATCACTGATCAGAACAAGGTCCATAAATGTCATTAACTAGAGGCTGACTCTCCTGAACAGAGTTGTCAAACTCAAGGCCTGGTCCAGTTCTACCTGGCCCAGTAAGGTCTGCAGATTTCCTCCAGTATAAAAACCTAAACTTAGCCTTGATTATTTAAAATATCCTTGTCATAAAATGTAGAAAAAGTAAAAACACTTAGAATCAGGAATGTGAGAAAAAAAATAAATTGTGTTCAGGTTCATGATTGTGGCTGTTCATTTCATATATTAACCTTTTAATTTCACAACTTTAAATATTAAGTCATATTTTGACCTTTTCAATTTATGATTTTTAATTTTATCTCAAATTTGGACTTTTTAACTCATAATTTTAAGTTTTTATGTCATATTTTGAGCTTATAGAGTTTCAGTTTTAAATATCAAGTCATATTTTGACCTCTAAAACCTTACTTTCATTTTTAATCCTATATTTTACCTATTAGAATCATGATTTTAAATTTTATCTTACATTTTTAAACCCATGAATTTAAATTTAATCTAATATTTTGACCATTATAAACCTTGATTTTGATTTTTTTATGGTTTTATGGAATTAGATGTGTGGATGGACAGTAAATGTATACCTGACAGTCACAGTTGATAAAAATCAAAGGTTCCTGGGGTTAACCTTTGAAATTCCATAGAAAATGCTTGGGGTCATTTTTGACCCCACGTATGGAAAAGTGTGGTACTGATACAAAAAATACAAGTACTTAAAAAAATATAACAATTAGATACAAATCTAAATGGCCTCATGTCAAAGACAACCTATTTGAGGAATACATGGAAGAGTAAACGATAAAAAATTAAAATTACAAGGATATCGCCAAAAAACAACCACTGGGGTCATTTTTGACCCCACTTATGCATCTAAGGGTTAAAGAAGAGGGAATGCTCCACAGTGGTAAACATGACCCCATCCCTACTTTTTTTTTTTTTTGATAAGTGTTGCTGCCATCAAATTCAAAGTTAGCTAAAATTTTTCAAAAAATAGTGAAAATGTCTGTTTCTCAGCATCTGATGTTTTTAATGCTCTGTTGTGAATAAATACGGGTTTATGAGATTTAACAATTATTGCATTCTGTCATATTTGAATTTTTTTTTTTTTTTTTTTACAGCATCCCAATTTTATTAAAAAAATAAATAAATTGCTGTAGTAAAGCCATCTGTCCGCTTCTTAACAAAAGCTTTTTTGCCATTTCTGCTGATTTCAAAATTGGATTTTTATTTTCATCACTTTGATTGACAAACCTCTCTGAAGGCCACTTTCCTTCTAGATGAAGTTTTGGATAACCAAAACATGGGTGAATGAGAACCTACACAGACAATCAGTTTAGTTTATTTTTTTCCCTGTATCGTCCGTTTTTGGATTTTATTGCTAGAGAGAGGCATTGCTGCTTTTTTCAGTCTGTTTTTTCAAACTCCGTCCTGTAGGACTGATTTAGAAATACAGGTACTTGTTAAAGAAATTCCTCTAAAACTAAGCAGAGATTTATTTTCTTCATTAGATTAAGACCAGAGCTGCAGGCTGAAATCTACTCAGAGTTAAAGTTTAAAAAAATAAATAAATACTTTCTACCCTCTCTTTGTGTTAAAATCTAATGAAATCGTACAGTAACATATTTGACTTGCCAGACAAAATGTGATAGTGAAAATATTGCCAGTTAACTTTGGACAACTTGACAAACCATTTATAGAAGCGTGGTGTTTGAAGTGTTGGGTCTACTCTGAAGCCTTCTTTAACATCAGTTGTTTCTTTCATTTCTTTGGCTCCACGTTCCTCCTGTTTCTGCCAGACATCCCGTTTACTAGATTCTTCCTATGCCCCAATTTCCCTCTTTTATCTCTTTCATCTTAATATTGGATTTGTTGTCTGTCTTGCCAGATTTGCATAGATTTATATGCAAAGAAATCTGCTTTTCTTTGGACATGTTTTTGTTGTGTGATATCTGTTGTGAATGATATGCGCTGATTGATTCCCAAAGGAGAACGGGCGTTTCCACACCTAATCTTTAACGAGCATGTTTACCAAGTTGGTGCAGTTTGTGTGCTGGTACAAAAGCTGTCAGTCGAACCCTGGTGAGGACCAAAGTAACACACCGAAACCTTTTAAAAATGATCATCTTTGTAATTTTCTTCTCACCAAAATGAGATAATTATATTAAAATTGCAACATGCTGCAGTGGCTTAGCTAAAGTATGCTGAAAGGAATAATAGACAGAGTTATGGACCTTAATCATGATGAATGCATAAACTCTGACAGCCTTTAAAATAATAATCAAACAAACAAAAAGCTTAAAAACAAAGCATATGTGTTTAAAGGTAGATTTTTTAAATAATAAACAGTAAATTCTACAAATAGGATCTGTGCTTTGTTCATGTTGTCTGCCTCTGCTCATCTCTGCAGATTGAGCTGCTGAAATGCATTCTTTCAGTGGATCCAACAGACTTCTTAAAAAGTTTCTGTTAATCAGCAGAGGCCGGCACACATTTGTAATGGCAGAGAATGAAGGCATGATTAACAGAGTGTGAGAAAGACTCTGTTCTCTGAGGCTGCACCAGGCCGAGGGGACAAGGACTGAACTGAACTCTGTCTATGACAACGCCTCCCCTGCCCCCTGTGAGCCCAAGCCGCTGCTGCTACAGCGCACATTCACCTTCCACCTCATCTACCCAGAGTGCATCAGCAGGCTGTTCAAACAGTGATCAGACTGTACAGTAATTCTTCTCCAAATACTCCATATCTCAGGCAGCGAGGAGCTGAACTGTGCTGCCCTGCACTGACAGAGAGAGGAACTGAAGGTACACACTCTTATAGGCATGCTAATGTGAATACATTACCAAGTCGTCTCATTACAACACAATACAGGAGCTCTGAGAGCTCACTGTGTCTGAATTTTAACTGTAAAATGAAGGCAGGAATGTTGTCGGGCTCTTTAACACCTCGCAGATGTGTAGAACTGATGAGCATATGTGGAAAATCAAACTTTCACATCATTACTGCACCACACACTCTGGCAGGATCTCTTACATCGGTTTTATCTCTTGTATTATTTATTATTCATGCACCTGCTGTTTTTTCCACTTCAATAACTTCACTGCTTTAACTTCAGTTTGCATTAGGGCTGTTGAACTTCATCATTTCTATGATTCATCCTGATGTAGATGTGGACGACTCTGTAAAACATCAGTGACAGAACAAAAATCCATTATTATGCATTGATGTTCTCAGGCTGACCAGCTAAATCTGGGTCTATATTATGTATTTCTATTGATTTAGGGCAGGGGTTCTCAATTCTGGGGCCAGGACCCCATTGGGAGTCGCGAGACACTGAGAGTGGGTCTCAGGTTGCCTTATAAAAACTAAGAACATGTTTGAATTACACTGTTGCCACTTTACACCAATTTTACCAGTTTTAACACGTTTTAGCCACTTAAAACTCTTTTGTTGTCCATTTTAAACACTTTCCACCACTTTTTTTCTGCCTGTTTTTGCCACTTCTAAACTAAATCTTGTCACTCTCTGCCTATTGTTGGCTCTGTTTACATATTATTGCCACTGTTAACCCCTTTTACCACTTTTTACGTCACATTTCACAATGTGATATGCCCAGCTTCTGACTTTTTCTGCCTCAGGTAACCCTTTCTTGCCAGTTTATATAATTTTTCATCCCATTTCACCAAATTTCGACCCATTGTTGCCACTTTAATGCCATTTCAGCCACAATTAAATCCCATTTCACCATTTTATATGCCCATTTTTGCCTCTTTAACCCATTTTTGCCTTTTTAGTTGTTTGTTTAATTTTTGGCATTTCTAACCCATATCTGCTACTTTAAAAATCTAATTTCACCACCTTTTCTAGCATTTTTGCCATTATTAGCCCATTTTAGCTTTTTTTAACATATTTTAATTCTGTTTTTAACAAAAGGATTTACATTTTGAGAGGGCTATTTACTACTGAAATTATTCAAAATTGTTTCTTTGATAAGAGTGATTATTATGCAGGTTAAATATAAAACACCACAGCTTAACTTTACAATGGACCATGATTTTGCTGGCCCCCAGTTTGGCTGGGCTCTGGAAAGCTCTCCCATTTTTCCCCTTAATGAGCAGCCTTGTCTCCACATGACTATTCTTGAATGTGCATGGCGGTGTTCAGCCACCTTCAGGTACAGTGGGGGTCCCCGGTCACTGGCACTTTTGTTTTTGGGGCCACGGGCTGCAAAGGTTGAGAACCCCTGATTTAGGGCATAAAGCAGTTTATGTTGGACTTGATACTGATGGCATCAATTTAAAAAAGGGAGTTTATACTTATCTGATCACGCCAGAAAGCAACCATGAGCAAAATAAAGACAACTGAGGATGCATTTATAGTGGTGCCTGATGATACTCAACAGTGGATTGTAATCCTGAAGATAGACAGTCTTAGACTGCTTACTATGAACACAAGATGTAGAATTTTTGCACTAAATTCATGTAAAAAAAATCACCACTTCTTTGTTAAATTCTTCAATTTTAGAGCTGTGACAGGTCGTCTTGTCTGCATTGACAGACTTTATTGCTGCATTGAAAGACCAAGTGCTACTTAGAAGACTGCCTCTAAAGGAAATGTGAACTGTGACAGGAAGCTGCTGTTCTGTTGCTGTATCTCCATCATGTTGCATGATTATTCTCTGAAATTGGCTCCAAGGTTGCTCGTCCAAGCTCTCCTCATTTGTCTGGACTTCAGTGCCTTGGAGGGTGGTTTAATAAAAGGTTTGGGAGGAGCAGGGTAGCAGAGAATCTCCCTGCTTCCCTCATCTTTTGTTATTGTTTTGATTGAGAGGGCTTTGCCTGTGGAATTTGCATATTAAGCATTAAATTGTAAGACATCTTTTGCATAAACTGTGTAAACTTTCTCAGTACAATGCAGTGCTGGGCCATGCAGGTAGAGCACCACACAAAGTGATTCAGAGGATGCTATATTCTGATTATTTCGCCACCTTTTGCTAATGCTTCAGATAACTTCTGAATAAGTTCTGGAGTGATGCTGCTGAGTGTCTCTGCTCCTCCCTCACAGCATCAACTCCAGCATCCTGTTAAATTCACCATTCTGCAAACATATTGTATTAAGTCCCTTTATCATCTCATTAAAATATACACATCATGGTCTTTAGCATCAAAAGTTATTCTTTTTGTTGACTGAGAAATTATGCCTTTTTTTTCATCATGATGTCAATAAATATCAATATAATCCTGGTTATGATTTTTGTCATATTTGAGCAGCCCTAATCTTAGCTGTGTACCTGGGAAAAAAAAGTGGGCACAAAGAGACTGTCTCTTTGCTTTGTCGTGTTTGCACAGTCTGAGGTCCAGTGTGTAAATTTTCCAATAAAAATGTCTAATTTGTCAAAAATGATCAGAAATTTGGAATGTAAATTCTCACATAAAGTCGATGTTGGGTAATAATGTGTGTTTATGAGGATTCTGGACAATCATGCGATCATAACTTTGATTTAAAGCATAATTGAAATAATGAGTCTACTTGCTTGGATATCAAGAAAAATGCAGAGAATAATGATGGTTCTGAAGTGTGTATTTCTCAACTCATAACATATAAACATTAAGTAGCATTAAAATAAATTAATCAAATCTGAAGTTTTTACAGTATTTCTTTGAAGAATCAGTTAATATTTTCCAAAATGGAAGTTCTATTCAGTTGAAAAATAATTGCAGCCTTTTGTGCAACTGTGTAATTGCACAGCCTGACATTGCAATTGCGAGTGCAATTAGATTAATAGTGCAACATGGTGGGTCATGATTTACAACTGGGTGAGAAGCAGCAGTCTAAAGTGGTTCCAAAACCTTTTTACCTTGGAGCGACCTGCAGTTGTATCCAAAAAAACCCCTATGAACAAAAGTCAGCTTTCACTTTCACTAAAAAAGCAGGTCAGAGCAGAACATGTTTATCACAAAAGATATTTGCTAAAAACTGATGAAATTTTGCCATTTGACAACCTGAGAGCAGACAAAACCTTGCACCCTATCTGAGAATTTTAGTGCCCCCCCAAGGGTGTCCTGGACCCCAGGTTAGGAACCAATGATCCAAGGGTCACTGAGAGCTAGCTTGAGTTTCATCTGACTGCATAAAATTGGGGAGAGAACACGTGAAGTGTTCCCATTTTAGGGGTGTGGACTTTGCTTGATTGCATTGATATATCTATATCTATATATATAGATATAGATATATATATTCATATATATCTATATCTATATATATAGATATATATCTATATATCTATATATATATAGATATATATCTATATATATAGTTTTTTAATGCAATAAAATCAGACCTTTATGACACATTTGTTGCAAAAGCTCAAATTCGATAGGGATGCACAACATTATTGGCATGATATCATCACAACGCAAAAATATCAGCATCAACAGATTTTTTCTGATATCTAAAACCCACTCATTGGCTGTAAATATCCCATATTGACTGTAAACATTAGACGTATCTATGAATAAGTACAACGAGTTTTAGGCTTGATCAGAATTATATGAGCCAGTAGGAAGACTCAGGATGTTCAGAGGCACGGGTGAAAATGATAAAAACCACACCTGCTATGTGCAGTGGAGCACCATTGTTAAAAAAGTTGTCATTTACAGTGAAATTGTTAGAAATCTTGGTTTAGATTCCATGTTTTCCGTTATGATTATACCAACGACACGTCTGTTAAAACTGAAGAGGACTAGCAAACCAAGTTAACATGATTGAACAAAGATTTACAAGGGGAGATATCAGTGAATATGAAATTTATACGTAGAAGCTTACAGCTCTTTATTGCATTTTTTTCACTCTTGGACATTTGGTATTGTCCACTGAGAGGACACAGAGCCCTCAGGAAGACAACCGTAACAGGCACTTTAATCAACTAGTTTCCACTGGAAGGAGAGCACACAGAAATTAACCCAGGATTGACCATTTAAAAGGCAACCTTGTCATAAAATGCCCACTCAGAAGGAACTTAAAGGTCACATATTTTACCCTTTTAAGACACATTTATATTGGCCTCAATAGTCCACAAAACATGCCTGTAAAGTCTGTAGCTAAAAAACAATCCAATATTGGATTTTTGCATGTCTAAAAACCCTTCTGCTCAGAACGAGCTGTTTTTGTGTCTGTAGCTTTAAATGTTACTGAGCTGTCTGACTCCGCCCCTCTCGGGATATGGATGCTGCTCAATGGAGGGTGGAACATTCTCTTAACCAGGGGGTGGGGCTAACTCCCCAAATGACATCATGAGGGGAAATAAGAACAGCTTGTTTCAACACACATTTTCTGAAAGGGGTGTGTGTGTGTGTGTGTGTGTGTGTGTGTGTGTGTCGGGGGGGTGGGGTGGAGGCAGATTCTTGGGGGGATTGTGGACAGGTCAGAGGCACATGTTTTTGCTAGAAAAGTCTGATAAAGTGTATTTTGTATAATATGTGACCTTTAAGAGGGCACTTTGTTAAATTTTGTCTATATAGGGGGACCACATTTGGCCCTTTGGCAACATTTTATCATATTATCTTCCATAGGGGCGTACATGAGGTGTGATTTCTGAAACATAAGGGCACCAAGGGGGCTGATTGCCCCCCTGGCCCCCCTCTGAGTCCACCAGTGACTTAAGTGGAAGTCATTTTCTTTGCTTATCCCCATTCCAAAAACTTAAAAGTCTATTCTGAGGACTCAAATTTTAGGTCTGAAATACATCAGCATATATCTGTAATAAAATGTGGATCAGCTAGAATGAATTTATAAATACTGGCATGTCAGATATCTGCAAAAACTCACTATCAAGCATCCCTTCAAATTTCTATTTATCGTGCAGCCCTAGACCATCCCTGTCAAACGGATTATACCATAAATAAAAAGGAAAATGCAATGAGGAAGGAGAAGATAAGGAAGAACTGTGGCATGCGATAAATCCACACAGTTAAACCCTTCACTGCTGTAGAAGTACGCACATGAGATCTGATGTGTAAAATATGACATGTCTTCATAAGAGAGTCATCGGAATATGAAAGTGACAGCACATTAAGGGTTAACTGCTCCAGAAATAAGAATCTAAGCCCTGTGGATGAGTCTCTCTCCAGTCTCCTTAAACATTTGACCAAGTGTAACGAAAACAACACGGCCTTGAAAATGAAAGTCATAATTGCATTTGTAGCACACGCTCCAATCAATAGGAACACAACCCCTCCCAAAGCTGGCTGTGAGTGAGTCTCAGCTCTGTGCATCCTCAACAAGACATTAACCAACCCAATCAATAACATTCAAGGGCAATGAGCACGAGACGCTGCACAGCGAGCTCACAGCAGAGCAACTTGCAAAAGGCACACAGGCAGAGAACTATGAGCGCTTCACATTCATGTGGTGAGAAAACACCAGCATTTCGGTGTTTTTCTTCAGGTTTCGATGACCTTTAGTAACTCCAGGAGCGCTGCTCATGATCAGCTCCAACACTGAGACACAGAAGTCAGTCCTCATGGCGCACAGAGACACAGACCAGCAGCGCTGTGGAATAAAAACAGTTCGACTTACTTTAACACGGCGCTGTCTCCTTGTCTCACGGTGATGTTGTCCTTTAATACAGAATCCCCGCTCCTGGCTGGAACTCCTGCAGGTACAAGGAATAACAATTTAAGTCCGAGGACGACAAGGCATCTCCCAGGCACCGCTAGATAACCATTAATTCCCATGTTTCCTTTTCTCTGTCACTGCGCAACTTCCAAGAAAACTTGATATTCCTTTCTGCGTCTTCAGCAGCAGAGCGCAAATTCTAATCCACAAATAAGATGCTGAATCTGGCACTGGAGCTGTGAACGACCTGCTTTAGTCCAAGTAAACAGGCTTCTTATGAAATACTGTCCGTGTCGACAGGAAAAAAAAGTGTCTTTGCGCACCAGCAGCCGCTCTAGGAAACTGACTCCAGAGGAGAGAAAAGCGCAGCGTTTCACGGAGAAATGTGCACCGTCTCCTCCGCTCCAAACTGTTCTATCGCCGTGAAATGGATGCTCTCACACAGATGCATCAGCCAACACTCCTTATGTTTGTTTTTCTCTCTCTCCCCCCGTGTTCGCCTCCCTCTCTGTCGTCTGGATGAGACTCTGTAAAGCTGCGTACTCACAGCAAAAGCCGGAATTCGCTTCAGTATCTTTTCTCGCTAAGTAGGCTACAGCTCCTCAAGTACTCTCTCTCTCCCTCTCGCTCTCTCACTCTCTCGCTCTATCTCTCTCTCTCTCTCTCTCTTAATCGCCAGGTAGCATCTCTTGCCTGTACCATCAGGACCATATGGTGCGCAGCCTGCAGTGTTCCCAAACTGAGGTCCAGGGACCTCCAGTGAGTCCTTAATCCTTATCCTACCAACATGTGAACATAGAGGGACCACACAGCGATGCCCAAAGCCACAAAAAGCCTTCTGTAACAAACAAGCTTCACAGTGAGGGTTAACATATCAGAACAAAACATTATGACATGGCACCTGGAGGGAAATGACCGTTCTGCTGAGGCTGATGGTAATTTACAGTTATATTTCTTATTTTTTAAAAGTAAAGAAAAAGTACACATTTGTCTCCTTGTACCATCCTCAGACACAGCAGAATTTTTGAGATAATTGTCAAAATGTCCACTGAAGTTTAAGACATTTGCTTGAAATGTTGGGAGCAGTGGTGTGCACGGGGGTGCAGGGTCAGTCGCCCCGACCCATTTGTTGAAAAACACGTGCTAAAGTGCCCTTAAGAGCCAAAACACACACTAAACTGCCCTCTTGGGAGCCAACAAGCATGCTAAAGTGCCCTCTTGGCAGCCAAAAAACATGCTAAAGTGCCCTCGAGAGCAAAAATGCATGTTAAAGTGCCCTTGAATGCCAAAACACACACTAAACTGCCCTCTTGGGAGCCAAAATGCATGTTAAAGTGCCCTCTTTGCAGCCAAAATACACGCTAAAGTGCCCTTGAACGCCAAAACACACACTAAACTGCCCTCTTGGCAGCCAAAACACACACTAAAGTGCCCTCGAGAGCCAAATTGCATGCTAAAGTGCTCTCTTGGGAGCCAAAACACAAGCTAAAGTGCCCTCTTGGGAGCCAAAACACACACTAAACTGCCCTCTTGGGAGCAAAAACACAAGCTAAAGTGCCCTCTTGGGAGCCAAAACTCATGCTTAAGTGCCCTCCTGGTTGGCAAAACACACTAAACTGCCCTCTTGGCTGGTTAAAACATGATAAACTGCCCACTTGGGTGGCAAAAAGGCGTGTTTAAGTACCCTCCTCATTGGCAAAACACACTAAACTGCCCTCTTGGTGAAAAACAAACACTAAACTCCAGAAGACCATTAATACTATGAAACATTACTGTTGCAATGACTTTTATGTTGGGCCCATTGAGCCAGAACTATACCTCACAGAACCAGTTTGGATTATCTGGTGCTAATATGGTGTTAAAATACACTAGAATACAGGAAATGGCTTCTACTTAATTGAAAATGTTCAGTGGAAGACCCCCAGACCCCCTAGGGATTTATTTATTTATTTCTGTGTTCTTCACAGTCCAACGTTGAATCTTCACTGTTCTTGTAGATGCTGATCCCAACTACAAACTAACTTGAGTAGTCTGTCTAGTTAGTCTGTTTTAAGGCTATATAATGTGCCATTTGTAGAACATATAAACATGTCTAAAGTGCCCTCGAAAACACGCCAAACTTAGCGCCCTCTTCAGTGGTGAGAACATGCTGCGTGTGCCCTTTTTTTCTTTTTCCCCCTGCCCTTGAAAAAGTCTGTGCACGCCACTGGTTGGGAGGATTTATTACTGAAATTTCAGGAATTCTGATGAAATCTGAAGGAAATTGCATGAGAAATTATTGGGACATTTTTTGGGAAACTTTCAAGTATTTTTATTGAAATATTGAATATTTTAGAGGGTTTTGTTGAAAGTTATAGGGGGATTTGCCGTGGAATTTTTGGGCATTTTCATGGGAAATGAGTTTTTCAAATGTTTGTGGGATTTAGTCTCAAAGTTTTCCAGAGGGAGCTGGATGTAGGCGACTACGGTGGCGTATTGCATTCACTTGAATATAAAAAAAAAAAACTCCTGTTTTTTGACATAACTATCTCGTAAAAAAAGGAATTTATTTATTTTGGATTTATTTATATTTGACTTTCCTGTTTGTACGAGATACTGCCTCCTCTGTTACCATCAAGCATAAAGAGAACAGGTCAAGCAAACAGTTAGCTGACACAATTTGGCGTGAAACATACCTAAAACACATTAAAAAGCCTACCTTACCTGTATTTACCCCGCACCTCACATTACTGGCTGATAAATGCAGCAACCAGTCATGCAGGAGAGCGTCAGGGGGAATCCTGTTTTTATGAGCTAGTATCTCGTAAAAACACACTAAATGTTGTATTGTCAGGTCATGTGTTTGACCTTTTTGGTATCCTAACAATTACCCGAACCCTAAACAGAAGTAAAATCTGATTTTATTTAAAATTGTTGCATGTATTTCTGTTCTGATATATACCACGTCCCAGATGACAGAGTGGTCATCAGAAATGTACAGTCTGCAGCCAGACTCTTGGAACGAATGACTTACTGCTGGAAGGAGTGTTTTACAAAATGCTTGTACAAGTTAATCAATAAGAAACTAACTGCTACAGAAAAACTGGCATGGGTATGGTCTAAATAAGGAACTGACTGCCAAAGAACTAATGAGTAATTAACTGCTAATTAACCTGCATCAAATTCACCTAGTTACAAATCTGTAACTAACTGCTGGTTTTGCTAAACTACAATAGTTAGTTATTGAATATCACATTATTAACTGACGGATTAACCGGGGAATTCCTGAGACAAGGGAAGTAACAAGTGGGAAGTAAATGATAAAGTAATGATGCAGTTTTGAGTTACATCCCAGTACAATGATTAAATGAAGTATTATAAAACAGCAACACTGATTTTGGCAGATAAATAAAACCAAATTTAAGAATGGATGTCCTTTTAGAGCTACCATGCTCTGAAGTTCCTGTGATGTAACATTAACTGCTTTAAATGTTAATATATGCCATATATATTATATAAAAATAAGAGTTTATCACATGTAATAAACAAACAGTAAAATATCATTCATGAGAGAGTTTGATATGATTTCAACAAATCAAGCGCAGCAACATGTCAGATGATAACTTGTTTTGATTTTGTCAGGAATAATAAACAGTGAGAATTTTAACTCTGATCCTTTTCAGATCAGCACAAGCACACACGGGCCCGGAGGTAACAAACTGAAAGGAGGAATTATTAAATGTCACAATAATTTATCTGAATAAATCAGCCATAATAACAGGTTTTTATCTCAGTCAGTGCTGCAGCTCTGCTCCTTTCTGCTGATGCTGTGAATCAGTGGAGGTGCTGGTCTTTGTTTGGGAATCAATAGGAATTTGTTTCGAACCACACACAGGTCAAGGATCACTTTTGACTTCTTCAGTGTAGAGGAAACAGTTACCATCCTCCTTTACAATTTTACCCCTTTATATGATAGAGACCTGCAGTAAAAGAGTGAAGGTTTTTGACCTCATGTATGTATCCATCTTTCATTATGTATATGAATGCATACAGATTAGGGTTACCAGTTCAGGGCTATAAGGGAATAATGCCATGATTGACACCTTTGGACTTATAAATCAAGCTTTAACCTCCTATCTTCAAGTCAGAAGTCACCAGCCAGTAAAAAAGGAGCATTCTGGACCATTTAACACAAGAAATATCCAGCCTATGTGTAAGTCCTTCTTCATTTGTATGTTTCAAGCTGAGAAAGGAAAATAAAATACAACCTGGAATCACTCTCAATCCCCCTAGTCGGTTTTGGGTTGCCAAGAGGTGTTGTAGGGTTAGGGCCAAACTAACTTAACCCTTGAGAGTTGGGCCAGGTTTGGTTTAGTTCAGAGAAGTTTATATCCACAGTATTTTAAAGAAAGGAAAGCAGAGGTTTATAAGAGTTAAAACATTGTGCAGGAGAGGCCAGAAGCCCATAAAAGTCTCATGAAGATGCCTTTCCTCTAAGAACAGCTGAAGCTTAAGGAAGCAGTGATAAAAAACAGACACGCTGACGTGAGTGTTTATGAAACACAGTGATTATAATGAGTGTTTTTGTCTTTGTTAAATGAGTGCTCTTTAAATGCCTTTTAAGTGAATATAATGAAGATCAGGGCTTTCAAACCGAGGTTATAATCTGTGTGAAAGATGGACGGCACTTAATTTAAGGTGAAGCCAAAAGATTTAGAGCTCCCCCCGGCTGGTTGGCTGCAACACATCCAACAACAATAATCCACGCTCTTACAACAACTTGATGTTAGCACTCTGGTTTGTGTTCAAATCATTTTAATTTTTATAATTAACATCTGGTTGACAGCTCTGTTGACAAACAAGGCTCCTGCAGCGCTGTGTGGATTATCAGAGAAAATGCATAACCATGGGAGGACATGTATGAAATCTACCAATACAATCAATGAAGTTTCTATAACAGTGAATCTCTGCTTCACACGGACACAAGGGGTAGTTCTGCTGTGGACTGTACCACGTCCAACAGTACTTCAGCGGTTCCAACCAAAGAATCCGACAACAAATGTGAGCAAGAAATTGGTTTAAAATTAATACCACTACAGGATTGCAAATAAACTTAGTGCAAAAAGTGAGTCGATTTGTGTTTGGTAGATTTCTTCTTTGTTGTAACAAGGCTTCCTGGCTATAAATCTTAAACCATCGGAAAGCCTGTTTATCTCCCTTTCAAATGGTGCCTCAGTGGTAAGGACCATTCATTTGTGGGATGAGCAGCAGAGCTGAGTGTGTGGGTTGCACCCATGAAAAATGTGTCAGATCTTCCCTGCCTGTGCCAAACAGCATTGGTAGAGAAGTGTAGTTGACTCACTGTTGACCCATCTGGACCCCTCCAAAATTAAACTGTTAATGTCAAAGAACACCATCAACACGGCCTTTAATTTGAACTTGCTTTGTCATGCTTTCTTCATCCTTGGTGACGATGGTATTTCCCAATGCACTTTAGGGCTGCAACAAAAGATTTCAATCATAAGTCACTGAATTATAAATTTCCAGATTCTTGATGAATCTGATTCTTTTTATCGGGGGACGGGGAGTTCAAACATGTTGAAACAATTTCAAAGTCTAAATGTCTAAGTATATTCTTAAAACTAAAAGAAAACATTTTTAGGATTTCTGTTAACTTGAATACACTTCACATTTACAGAATAAACACAAAAAATGACCAACTTAAAAAAAAAGAAAATGATATGTATATATTTATACACACTACTACAACTGCTTCCTCTTGCAAATATATATTTTTCACCCAGAAGAGCCACAGGTAAGCCTGAGCCTTTAAAAGTCATACATATCATGATAACCTAAAACTATTAGTCAATCACTTATTCACAAGCTAACGTTAGCTTAGTAAAGCTCATTGTCAGACTGGCCTGAAATTACAGATGGCCACTCAAACGTACTCTCGCCCTGTGACTGCAGCTCACTCTTTTCCTTCCTCTCTCCTGCTCAATTTTTAGTGAAAATTTAAGACACAAAGTGTGAAAATCTGAATCACAGGAACGCTGAACGTTGACACAATGGATCGATTAACAAATTCATTGCCAATACTTTTAATTCTCAATTTTTATAGATTTTTATTGGCTTGTTGTTGTAACCCTAAATGCGTTCTCTGCTGTTTTGTCTAAGGATCACATGAACTTATCCCTTTTAAAAAATCTGCTCCAGAAATTTGCCTTAAGTTTTCTTTTTGATCAGAAGTCAAAAGTTTTGGAAGAACTTGAGCATGCACTTTTATCATGTTCAAATTTTTATGCAAAATTTGCAAGTCTGTATCTTTACAAATGAGACCATTTCTGCTACCATTATGTTACTGATTATATACGTATGTGTGTGTGTATATATATATATATATATATATATATATATATATATATATATTAGACTTGCTGCATTAAGTTCCCACTGAGAAAGGATCAAAACATGTTTAACACCATCTTTGTTGTCTAATGCTGCTAAAGTAAATCAAATAACAGAATGAGAAATGTTCATTCAGCTGAATCCTCTTCGACTCCTGAGTTATCAGATCTACATCCATCTGTCTGTGGTTCTCACTGCTTTGGTTTACCTTGTTGAAAGTTTCAGTGTTTCAATCATCTTTAATTTCCCTTTTTTAATCTGTATATGACAAATCTAAAACATTCCCTGCAACTATGCCTGTCAAAGGTTTAATAACAGTTAAATGATCTGTGTATATGCTGCAGTTTTATCAATGAGGTGATCTTCTACAAGCAAATAATCTAAAAGGTCACATATTTTACTCCTTTAAGACAAGTTTATTTTGGTCTTAGAGGTCCCCAAAACATGCCTGTGAAGTTTATTGCTGAAAAACACTCCAGTATTGGAATTTTGCATGTCTTAAACTCCTCACAATGCTGATGAGCTGTCTGACTCCATCCCTCTCAGGAAATGGATGTGACTCTCCTAAATTGCACCGTCCCAAACCAAACCTAGGGGTGGTGCTTACTCCCCAAATGACACCATGAAAGGTGGAGAAAGGGGGGATGGGGGTGGATTTTTCTGATTCTTGGGGGGATTGAGGACAGGCCAGGGGTGTATATTTTTGTTATAAAAGCCTGAAAAGGTGTATTTAGCATAATATGTGACCTTTAAGGGAATATGAATTAAGTTCCACATCCACACAAACAGTGGAGACATGCTGATCCTTCATGGTCAGAGAGGAGCTTTAAAGCAGAAGGAGAAAGTTCAGGCTCCTGTTAGCATCCAGTGCTCTGAAATTATTCTGATTTAAGCCACAAAAACGGTTGCAGCTGCACAAAAAACTAATGATGGACAAAGAGATGAGCCACTTTACAGTCATTTGGGAGAAATCTGTGTGTGCAGATCTGCCTCATTGTAACAAACATCTCAATCATGAACACCGGTGCTGATCATGGGTGGTCAGAGTGAAACGCAGGTTGTGAAGCTGAAAAATTCAGTGGCTAGCTGAAGTCACCCTGGCTGAAATCCACCATATTTGGCCAGTTGATGGAGGTAAATATCACTATAAATATCAGGGCGTAACCGTGCTGTCTGTGTGCTGGAAGAGGTAACCGAGGCATCACAGAGGTGAGACAGGTTCAGTCTCAGTCAGAGCCAGTGGGGAACAGCACTGCCTGTGTGTGCACGTCTGAGTGACCATTGTTGAGGAGCCCACCCTGCTCCTTTACAAATCAGCTTTCACATAATGGGCAATCAGACTGGGACAGTGGTATTACACTGAAGCATAATCTAAATGATAGTACGGAGGTGTAATGACAGTGAAGCCTCATCGTATGATGCTGCTGACTGCTATCTGAAGTTTTTTTTGTCTTTACTGAGCCTTTTAACTTGTTCACAGATTATTTTCTGCTGATGTATTGTTGGTGGCCCATGGGTGAGTGTTACATATCACATATTTGTCACAGTTCTCATAAAAACTTCCAGAAACATGAATGACTGTACCTTTAATTTAGATCCTAACAGACTTCTAATGCTTGAAAATCAAAAGAAGCGTCTGTCAAAACAAATTAAACACAAATTTTCACTCCCCCCTGGTTTCAAGGCATTGAAAATAACATGAAATAGTTCATTTTAATGAAATGCTGTCCTATTCACCTCCACCTGAAAGATCTGTTATTGATGTATTTAATGAAAAAGCTTCCAAACCTAGCCCTCTTGTACACTTAAAAGAGGAGACCTCAAAACATTTACTCAGAATAGAAGTGCTCATATGAGCTTTGCTTGAAGGCAGAGGGGGTCCAAACTATGGCCCGTGGCCCTTGGCCCATTTTTAATTGGCCCCCTGTAACATCTATAACATCAGTGAAAATGGCCCACATTAGCGCATGAAGCTCGTGCTTGACTGTAGTGTAAATTTGATCTGTTTTCTTATTGAGTAATGAATAAAGTTTTGTATTACCTTAAGGCAGGGGTGTCCAAACTACGGCCAGGGGGCCAAATGCAGCCAGTGGTCCATTTTTGATTGGCCCGCAGCAAATTCTAAACATTAAATAAAATATGACCCACATGAAGCTTGTACTTGACTGCATCGTACTTCATGGTTTTAGCACAAGGCAGTGCTTCCATGGTAATTATGTAAACAAACATTTTGACAAGAATTTATTGATTTGAGTTTTTTTATGACTAAATAAAGACAACACTGTAAATGGAAAACATATTGGCAAGTAAAATAATAGCAATATTTTTATTTATCATGCTCTGATGGATTATGAAGACTAATAGCAGCATACCAAAGGTGTTTCAGAGGGAGAGCCAGTAGTAGCCAGGGCCGACCAGGGCCCCCTGAAACCTAACTGGCCTCTTTAAAATCCTTAAAATGATTGGCTATTTGCCTTGTCAGCCGTTAACTATCCATTCAAGCATACCTAATCACTTAGTGCATTTTAACCATCATAAATTAGTTTTACTAACTTTAATATCCTCAAGGTGAGGCATATGAAAATGGCTCCACCATCTGTACATATTTTCCTATGGGACCCCTGCCTTAAGGGCTTCTCCGGGACAATAATACAAAACCACACTCATCTACTGATAAGAAAACACTGAAGATGGTGAAGATGGTATCAGTGGATCTGGATTAGTGTATATGTTAGTTTCAGCACTGGGCAGCACTACTGTGCTAATTCTGTAAACAAACATTTTGATGGGACAATTTGTTGATGCACTTATTTTTTGGGACTTAAACTGAGACAACACTGTAAATTCTCTGGTGAATGGAGCCTCATTCCAGTGATAGCCAGGGCCAACCAGGGCTCAGCTGAAATCTGATAGGTCCTCTTAAAATCCTTGAAATGACTGCCTATTTGTTAGCTATTAATTAGCCATTTAAATCACCCAAAGCACCTAAATTAGACTAGATTTTCTGACTTCAGTATCATAAAGATGAGGTTTATGAAAGTGGCCCCCCTATCCTTATGACCAGGATGTCAAACTCAGTCACTGCAGGGGCCAGATTCTGTATTTAGGTCTAAACTTGATATAACCCGGTTAAAAAAAAACATTTTCTGTGAGATAGAAAGTCAAAATCATGACTTTAAAATGTCAAAATATCAGTTCAAATTATACATTTTGAGTCTAAAAGGTAAAAATATAAGATTAAATGTCAAGTGAGGAGTTGGGAGTTCAAAACATGAGATGAAATTTGAAATATGTAGTTAAAAAGGGCACAATATGATTTAAAATGTAACATTTTGATTTCAAAAAGGTTGAAATGTGTGATGAAAGTCAAAATTATAAATTGAAAAGGTTAAGATATGAAATTGAAAAGGCAAAAATCATACATTCAAGTTGTAATTCTGATATGCAAAATTGAAAATACAATCCTGACTTTTATCTGATAGTTTTTACTCTTCACTTTTTCAGTTTTTTTTATGACCTAACAAGGATATTTTAAATCATCGGGGTTAAATTTACATTTTTATTTTGGAGGGGATCTGCAGACCTCATACAAGTGGGCCAGTAATAATAAAAATAAGATATGATCGTGCGGGCTGGGTATAACTGTACCACTGGCCGGATTTTGCCCCCGGGCCTTGAGTTTGACACCCCTGCTTATGACTGTCAGTGGCCCTCTGTGGAAAAAGTTTGGACACCCCTGCTTTAAGAGAAGGAGAGTGAGTTAAAGTGAGAAGATTAAAGTAAAAAAGACTCTAAAGTTGACTAAAACAGACTGACTTTGTTTTGATGCTGCTGCACTTTTTCTCTCCACACAAACACGGATTATCAGTATGCATACAGCCGACTCAGGCCACTGGGGATGAAGAGCAGCACTTTGCTGCACGTCTAACAGCAGCTCTCAGAATTAATATGACAGCTTTTGAATCTCATGAGAAGACTGAACAAGATAATTTCTTTACCTTAGCATCAATTTGGCATGCTGTTAGGATATTGGACGCCAGGCGACAGATGACAGCGCGCTGACAGCCTCTGACGCCATCGCTGGCGTTGATTCCTGATAAGTGACACACGGCATTGTTCCCGTCTGGTGTCAGAAGTTTGAGTACGTTTGAGAGCAGCGACGGCTCGTGTTTGTGGGTCTGTCTACTGTTGTGTGTTCATCAGTCGTTTCTCATATTAAAAGCCTTTCTTTGACCAGAAACAGAGGAGGAACACCGTGTCATAAATGCACTGCAAAAAGAAAATAGACTCTGAGTTTGATGGATGATCTTTGTAGAATAATATCAGAGTTTCACACTCCTGCACTGGAATTGATATGATATCAACACATTTATGATACTATGGCAGTTAAAAGAGTCCTTGCAAGCAAACATCTGCACATTGGTAATGTTTTATGTTTGACTGATGAAGTTTCTTAAACCAAATGTTGGTCATACTCTGCAAACTGTGATTGTTGTTGCTAAACGATGAATAAACTGTGATTAACCACTTTACAAAGTTGAGCTCATGTTCACTATCCACACCCAGGCCTGAACTGCCAGACCTTTAATACAGAAATCCCTTAAATAAAAACCGTCCAACAAAGTGAAGTCGGCTAACACAGGGGTTCCCAATCGTTTAAGCCCATGACGCCCAAAAACATGACGTCCTGGGCCCCCCACCCTCCCTTGAGGGGGATAAAGTGCAGGATGTTGCACAAAACTTAACTCATCTCACATTTGACTAATATCATCCTGATGATCCCCGAGATTTTTGGGAAAATATTCTGGGGACTGATGCCTATTTAAGAAATAAAAAAAGAGCTCAGTTTGATCAGTCTGGCTAAAATAATTCTGATGGGGGATTCTAAATTGACTGTTTACATTGTTGCTTATTTAAGTGAGCTAATTAAGACATGTAAACATGTACCTAACTTTCACTTTAAAAAAAAAAGAAGTCTTTGCTCAGAGCTGTTTCATGAGTATAATCTACCAGAAGTAGCAAAAAAGCAGCAGTTCCTTCTTGTAAAAATAAGTTAAAAACAATTTCTAACTTGTGAGAAACTAACCTCTGATCAGTATTAACTCAGTAGCAGTCAGTGAAACAGCTGGTATCAACAAACTGTGACAAGTCAAGTGCATGTTTATGTTAACAGGCAAGTGCCAATGAAGTTTTTGTCTAGAGCAGTGGTTTTCAAACTTTTTTCACCAAAGGCACACCTAAGGTTCAGCCAGAATCTCATGGCACACTGTATTTACATCGATGCAAAAAAGACTTTTTAAATAATGTTAGTGTCAAGGTGGCTTACGAGAGGAGATAAAGGGGAGAACTTTCTGGGGCCCAGCCAACAGGGGCATCATGGAGATGGCAAAAGTAGGCAAAAGGTGTCAAATATTGGTTAAAAGTGATGAAAAACATGGCAAAATTGGGCAAAAAGTGGCCAAACAATGGGTTCAAATTGGCAAAAACTTGCTGAAAGTGTCAAAATAGTGGCAAAAATGGGTTATAAGTGTTCCAAAAGAGTGGTAAAAATGTATTTAAAGTATAAAAAAGGGGCAAAATTGGGCAAAAAAGGGGTCAAGCAAAGGCAAAAGTTGGCAAAAATTTGCAAGAAAGTGGCATGAATGGGTTGAAAGTGTGAAAAAGGCAGCAAAATAAATCACAAGTGGCAGAAACGTGGCAAAAAAAGTTAAAATTGCTAAAAGGTGGTAAAAAAGGGGTTTAAAGCGATGGGAAAATTGCAAAAAATAAATAAATAAATAAAGGTCCAAAAATTGCAAAATTGGGTGAAAAGTGACAAAAAGGTATCAATAACGGGTTAAATGTGGCAAAAAAAAAAAAGTTCCAAAAAAAGAGAAGTGGCAAAAATGCTTAAAAAAAGCAGCAACATGGTTTAAGTTGTCAAAAGAAGTGGCAGAAACGGGTGGAAAAATTGGTCAACTTGGTTAAAAAAGCATGAATTAATAATTTCAACAACCAATTTCAACCCAAATTATAGCTTGCCATGCTTTTCAGCTCTTAATGAGGTAACTGTTAGCCAGGATGCTAGCACCAATGCTACTGATCCAACACACGTACACTGATATCATCAATAAACCCTAACTAGGCAGGGCCCATTCTCTGAGGTTTTTCAGGGGTCCAGCCAGATCTGTGGGCAGGCCTGTTTAAAGTACTTGCCATAAATTTGTAGTAATAACGTATGGTACAAATTCCCAGGGCACACCTAAACTTGCCTTAAGGCACACTCGCGTGCCTTGGCACACTATTTGAGAACCACTGGCCTAAAGTGAGATCCATTTTAATGAGAGGGAATTTTCCAGCATGTTTTCATTGATCTATTAATATTTTCAGTCTAGTTTATGGTCATCATAATAGGAACACTGACTCCACCTGTTACACCTTAAATCCTCATTTATCAAACTTGCGTGGAAACCAGTGCAGATTCGGGTGTAGACATCATCCTATGTCAAGGTCCACAAGTGATTTTTTTTAGTGATTTATTTTCCGTATCCAGCCAATCACAGCATATGACCGACTGCCCATTGATAAATACGGGGCTGAAAACAATCGCCATGTGAATAATAACCCTGAATATTCACAGTTCAGCTGGTCTTCCCCCTTGAGTTTGGAACATGGAGATTCATTATACACCAAATACTGTTTACCTAGATAACAAGTTTTCTGAGTGTATCCTACGCCAACCCTTGGATTGATGAAAGCTGATCCGTGTGTGGAAATGATTGTACAACCAAATGTCTGAAACTGTTCTTATACTGGTGGTTTTCCATGTGTTAAAAAGAGTTATTATTTGGAAATCATCTGTCTTGCAGCCAGCCTCTGAGAGTTGACTTCTACAGCGAGTTCAGTTTTTATCAGCTGTGCCTCTCTCAGGATGTTTGACTACTCTCTAGTTGCTGCAGCAGTAGAAGACAAACATCAGCACAACAGAGTGGACTCTGGGGTGTTATTGGCAGTAAAATATATCACCCACACTCTCCAGTGTTTACATCCTATTTCTTTTGTCCCCAGCAGAAGCAGCTAAACACCCAAACTCTCCTGATTAGACCCCAGAAAATGTTCAGGGCACAACAAAAGCCCAGGGTGGCTGATTTATAACGTTGGAGCTGCTCGGTGCATTTAGCAAACTGTTGTTCACCGAGCATTCGCAGGTTGTTATTGAGGAATTATGATGATGTCTTCTGCAGGAGAAATTGGGCAAAGATAAGACTTAATTAAAATGATATCTGCCTGGGATGCAACACCAGTCCTGACTGTGTGCACGTCTTAATGGTTTTTAAATTAAAATCCCTCTCTGACCTCAGCAAAATCTAAGATATGTGGTCTTAATTAGAGTCCAGGCTGCAGGGAGGGGGGCCGGCTCAGAGGACTGTTCACAGACCCCCTCCAGTCGATTAAGGCCACAACATTTTTCCTCAGGTGTTTTCTTTTCTACACCTCTGAGGCATCTTAAAGTGAGAAAAAATAGGGTTGAGTGGTTAAACTACTCAGGCTTTATTGCTATTAAAATGTCTGTGGCACTAATTATCATTTCATTTATAATAATTGCCCATGATTTCAATAATTAATATAAAAAAGGTGTGATAAGGACTCTGTTATGTTAGAAAATATTCACAGAGGATGCCAAAGAACCTGCAGGCACAGGATAAACCAGACTAGAGCTTTTATTGTACTCTAAATTAGATCAGAATTAATACATAATGTTTGCTGGGTTGTATGGGTTACAGTTAGCACCATTATCTGAGTGCAGTGCACAGTAAAAACTCTGATGATTTTTCAGCAGATATTAAGAGCATTTGAGACTCCTTTTCAGTACAAGTATTTAGTCTGGCAGAAAGACAGACTATGACAACAGCTGATTCAATTGTATAAGTAAGTGGTTTTGCTTTTTTTTTTTTTTTTTTTTTTTTAGGCTTGAATATTTTAAACATATCACAATGATCCCAAAAAATGAGTGTCAGGACTGGATGGAAAAAAAAGACCATTTATTTAATTATTTTTATTTTTATTTTACATTTATTTTCATTTTTATTTTCATTTTTATTAAACCTGCACACAGTATACTTTCATCCCCATAGAAGTATGTGGAAGCTGCACTATTTGCATGAGATTGGTATTACTTGGGGACAGGGGTGTTTCTCAACACTTTGAAGGCCCTATGCAGAAGGCACCTTGGAACACCCCCAACCCCCTTGGACTACATTTTCACGTCACATAATTGACAAGAACACGCACACACATATAAAATTATTACCTAAAACAAAAACAAAATAAAATAAAATAAAATACAACAAAATTAAATTAAATTAAATTAAATTAAATTAAATTAAATTAAATTAAATTAAATCAAAATTCTAAATACATTTAGTAACAGTTTGGACAGAACAAGCCTATCTACTGACAGCAAAATTGTTGTTAGCACACAGTAAACAATAAAGACTAAAGCTATTTTGCACAAGCTTGTTCTTCTATCTCTAAGAGAACAAAAAGTGACAAAAAAAATCTGTGACAAAAAGTCCTCAAAATATTAATTAATTTAAAAAAAAAAGCAGTTCCTGTCTGCAGAAACACAGAGGGCTGCATCACAGACTTTGAGGGCTGTGTCTCTTTATTATGAGGTCCTCAGGATGTCTGATCCAGTTTCAAAGTGTTAAAGCATGTACAGTTCGGCAAAGCATGTCCTGACAGCAGAACGGCATGTCATTGGTTGTCACAGCCTGCCAAACTGTGACACAAAACCCTTCACTGATCAGGCTTCATGGCAGAGCAGCTAGACAGAAGCCTTTTTGCACTGCATGAAAGGAATGGAGTATGCAAAACACTCCAAATGAAAGTCAAGTGGGCTTTAATGTGTTTTGCACTGAGGAGAGGCTTCCGTCTAGCCACTCTGACATAAAGCCCAGATCAGTGGAGGGCTGCAGTGATGGTTGTCCCATCTCAACACGGGATCTCTGGAGTTCAGTCAGAGTGAACAGAAACATGTCAGCAAAGATCCAGAGAAATGGGAAGAGCATGAGCTTAGTTTTCAGTGATGCAATGACTCTGGAAACGTATGTTGATTTGATATTTAAGTTTTACTTTTCACACATTAGAGAGCTGCAGAAAAAGTGTGCTGTCCCTGTTGACCTCTAAAGTTACATACATATATATATATATTTAAATCTAGTTATATAATAATAATAATAATAAGAGTAAACATGACTGTTTTGGTCATTCTTGTGTAACGGCACTGTCAACATAACATAGAGAGATTTGGTGTTTAGTGGATAAAATTAGACCACAGTCCATTTCACTCAGCATCACCTGCATTATGTTTCTGACCCCTCTGTTTTGCCGTACAGCGGGTCAGGTGCATCCAATGACCTTGCCAAAGCTCTGTCACGGGGGAGGGTGCCAGGCGTGCGGACATGGCAAATTAAAGTGGCATTGTTTGCTGTGCAGAGCGCATGAATCACTCTGCATGAATCTCACATAAACAAAAACAGGTGAAGTGAAAAAAGGAAACCTGTGTCAGCCATACCGCTCTATAATAAAAGCTGGATATATTGATTTTCCCATGCTCAGATGAACAAAGCCATTTCACTTTAAATCAGCGTGTTTCTGATTGGCTGCAGACGTACACAGTCCGGCTCATCCTGGCAGATTTCTCATTTATTTCACTTATACATGCAGTGACATTCACATAATTTCCTGCTGCGATGCATTAGCACCAGACCCTGGGTGGTTTATTCAAACAATCCACACTAATCTTCATTCATATCATGCAAGGATGGGCAGAGCTCGCAGACAATGGACCGGCCTCAGACCAAAGCGAGCTAATACCCCAGCAAAAACATGGTTAGACTGAATAAAGAGCGCTCAGTCAGTGGACTCAGTCATAAACACGAGCTCTGGCACACAAACACCGGCGTTACACAACTTATTCATGAGCCGCTGACACCGTCAGGTCCAGCATGAGCCGTGTGAGATGATTTGAAATGAGAATGAACTTTCCTCTCTTTTAGATAAGTTTAACATAATAAAGGATTGGTGCTTTTGCAGGGTAAATCTAAGGGAGGAGGCTGGCCATTGGTGGTCTAAGTATGCTTATAAGAGTCTTTTACTCTGATTATTTGGGGTTTTATTTTTTTCTTCAAACCATTTAGGAGAAAGAGCGTCTTTGTTTGAACTGTTGTCTTGTTACTGTGTTTGAAATGATGACTCTGAATGGTTCTGCAGAGGTTTTAATGAGATCGTCCCAGCTGAAAATCCTTCTTCCAGTTCCTACCTTAGTTGACTCCTTCTCATCCATGAAACATGGCGGCCAAAACACAGGAAAAACAAGTCTCATTTAGGCAGAGTTCAGAATCTCCCCAAAACAAACCCATCAATTCTCTCTGTTTTGAGTCCAAATCCCCCAGCCCTATCATTATCTAAACTATGTCTCCTGCCATCTCCTGATATATCTGCATCTATTTGATGATTTCTGATCTTCTTTCTGTGTGATATTCTTTCTGGGAGCCCTACCTTTGCCCCTGTCTTTAAGACAGCACATTTGGGAACACATGGACCAACTGACACTGAAAAATTCCTATTGGACAGGTAGCTGCAGAACCAGTCAAGGGCAAAATTCTAAAATTTTGGAAATAAAAGGCAGTTTTGAAACTGGCCTTTAATTGTGATGGACAGATGGGTCAAGGTTACTCTTTTTAAGAAGAGGCTCCACAGCTGCAGATTTAAAGTAAGATGGATGTGACCTGATTGCAGGGAGCTGTTTATTATGGAGACTAGACAGGGACCAGTTATTGGAAGTACGGTTTTAAATAAAGAGGCAAACAGAGAAGTTTATACCGAGGGTTTTGTGGGAATCTTACACCAGTGAACCACTTTTGAAATTAATACAAATACTATAGATTTGATTATTAATGAACCAACAGCCGTACAGTAAAGTAACCTACAAAATATTTTCATGAATTATTCATCACATTGAAAAAGGAGATAAGCAGCGCAGAGGAAACAAAATATATCCAAATTATCACTCTCTCTGTATTATTCTGAAAGTAGTGAGAACTTCATCCATCCATCATCTTCATCACTTATCCTGTTCAAGGCAGCGGTGGGGGGGTTGGGGCAAGTTCCAGCAGTCATTGTCACCCTGGACAGTTCACCAGTCACAGGGCTGATAGTGAGGCAATTAATCAGATACTCTCACTCACACCTGCAGACTATTATAGGGTCACAGGTCAATCTTACCAAGTCTTTGGACTTTGGGAAGAAGCTGATGTAACTGGAGAGAACCCACACATGCACAAGGAGAACATGCAGACGAAACGTTCTTACTGTGATGTGACACTGCTAACTATTGCACCAGTGTGCAGCCCAGATCAGAAACTTTAGTTGTTCTTAACAGTTAATATAAAGGGGAGAAGCATGAATAATTAAATGTTTTACACAGTCCAGTCTTCACTTAATCCTGCAGGTTGCAAAAAAGTTAAAAAGTTTGTAATGTAGGGATGCACAGTCATGATATTGGTAAAGGCAGATATTAGCTTAAAAAGGTTAACCATTGTATCGGAAAATATGAATTTTTCAGCCAATACTTTTAAAAGATATACTATATGGACGAAAGTATTTGGCCACACCTGCACTGTAAAAAATGTCCGTAGAAAATACGGCAAAAGACTGTCAAATAGCAACAGTAAAAGACCGTAAAACAAATAAACATATATTACTGTATAGAATACACAGAATTGCTGTAAATCAAGCAACGGTATGAAACATAAATTTTTACAATTAAAGTACGTAATAATTACAAAATTGTACCGTTTAAACGAAAGAAGATTGTGAAAATAAAGGAAAAATACTGTAATCTTCAAGACGGGCAATTACTCTAAAAATTACAGTAGTATTTTGTTAAAATTACAGACTTTTCTCTCATGTACATTTAAATTCACAGTAAAAATCTGTGAAAAAAATTGCAATCACATACCGTAATTTTAGCAGGGACAAGAGGTTAAAAATACTGCATGATCAGGAAAGTTCTGTAGAAAATACAGTAAAAACCTGTCAACCTGCAAAACCTGTGAACAAGCACCAATTTGTTGTTATGTTCACATTTGTTTCTCAGTGCTACACCACATGATGCTGCCTTGTGAAATAAAGCGGACAGTTACAGTAAATATGAAAACCTTATTGAAACAAGAATGGTACCAAAAATCATTTTGTTTGTTCTTAATTTGATGGATGAAAGTGGTCAATTATTTTAGTTTAACTGATTTATTGGAAAAGAATGATGTTAATTGCTCTCACAAAGAATGCCATTGCATTTGTAAAGCCATTCCACTTCCTTTAATGCATCTAACACAAAATACATTGATGTACTTTAATGTTTCAGTCAATCTTTCAGAACTGAAATTGGATGACACATATTACCGATAGGAAATATAACAAGGTAATTGGAAAGAACTATTTTATATATACATAAAGAGAGAGAGAGATACATACTGTATATATAATATGTATATAATACAGTTGAATATATAGTATATACATTATATAAATACAATAGTTATTTTTACTGGTTAAACAACTTAAACATGAATGCAAATAGAATGACAAGAAACCCTCCATACTCAGTTTTAAAAATGAATGGGAACTGTACATATAGTCTATCAAATAGATTTCTAAGGGAAAAAAAATTCTTAAAAAAAAACAATATGAAACCATGGTTTAGTTTCTGAAATTTTAATTTACTTCTCATACCTTATGTAATTTAATCTAAACTTCTCTTTACCTGTATGTGGGGTTATTTATGTCTAGTAAATACGTTTTGTTTCATGTGCCAATGCTGTATTAACTATTGGAATCTGTTCAATAAAGTTGTATCAATATAAAAAATAAATATATAAAAATAATTTTGAAAAACTGTTTCCCGTCGCCATTCAACCCTATCTACACAGGAACGTTTTCTATTCTGTCTGTACTAGAACAGCGATTTGGGTGTTTAAAAATGGAACAATTTGGAAACGAGCTACAGAGTGAACAGTTTTCAGTCACCTCCCTCCATGTACACAGCGCTGCTTTCTCGAAATGCGTTTGCGCACTGTGGTTGCAGTCAATTGCCATGCGCGAATACGGTTTCGCGCAGGCGCGGGGAAAGAAGGACCTTATACGCATGCGTGTGTGGTTCGTTGGAAAATCAAACCGCCAACGGCTGCCTGGTAAACTACAGCGTTTTCGTGTCTTCTGTGGTCTCGTGTGCGCGGAAATATTTCATAAAGTTGCTGTCTGCTCGTAGAACGAGCTGCAAACGAAGATGGAATACAAAGCAGGACATTGGCGTGTATTAATTCGACGTCACCCGGAGCATCAGCCTACGAGCTATTGGTAAGGTATGTAGAACTTCTTTTGTCGTAGTGTCAAATATTTCTTGAGTTCTTTTCATTCAGTAACACCACGTGTTTATAGGTAGAAGTTAAATGGGTCAGGAGGCATTTTGTTTCAATCCTAGACCAGCCAACATTGCTGTTTGATTTGTATTGTTTGCTGTCATTTTAGCGTGGAGAACGTTTAACACTTGCTGTGTTGGGGACCATAAGTGAACCCCAAGCTCAGAGCTAACTCCGCCCACTTCAGACTTTTGAAAAATGCACAAAAAATGGGCGGTTGGATACTGGGAACACTGGGAAGAGGGAAAGAAAAAGGACGGAGTTTTCCAGATGAGGTGGGAGTGACCGTGAGGACCGTGATGTCCCCTAGCCAAAAAGTGAGAGTCCCGCCGCAGCACTGATGCTTCAGAGCGACCTAAGGTGAAGGATTTTTCCTCTTCAGAGTCACATTCATATCTGTGTTAAGAGTCCCCTGAGGCAGGCTTTCCAGCTTATTCCTACCCCTCCATGAATATGGGTGCAACTTCCGCTCCGTTCTATCTAAATGGGACTTTGCATAGAAACGAGATGCTAAACGTGACTATTAAAGCAATTTTAATACCAAACTACATAAAGTTAGACTGCTTCACCTCAGACGGGATAATATTATTATTATTTCTCTAGCCTCTACTGGAGAGTTCAAATTGATGACATTACTTTTGATAACCTACACGGGCATATTTAGCTAACTTTAGTAGCTTTATATCGGTATAAAAAGATACATTTCTAGTTTGTGGAGTTGCTGAAATTCTCATTTTACAAACTAATCCCTCTTAAATATGGGAATTATATTTATAAAATTATCCATGACTCAAGTTGCCAGCTCTTCAGTTTGGTAAATGTCAAGTTTTGTATTAAGAATTAATGATAAATTAATACTAAAAGAATCACATCCCCGATGCACTTAGACAGTGGACAGCATGTTGTGAGAGACATATTTAACTTTGTCATAATATTAGTACCATGAACATAGCAACAGGTACTGAGCATTACAGAAAATATGATTAAAACATTTCAGCTCATTGATTTAACAAAAATGAAGCAGTATTTATTACAGCAAATATTTATTTATTTCAGAACAACCACTGTTGACACTAAATCACTTTAGTAAGCCTTTGGAAAAATCATGTTTTTGCTATTATTGTTACTGTACTGGAAGTCCCACTTCCATTCATAGCTACAGTAGACCCCCAGGAATAATGTGGTATCCTCCTTATTTACTTATCTACAGCTTATAATACAAACAATGTGAACATGTGATAACAAAAATATATACAAATTCCAGAAGAATTCCTATTGAAACAACTGTCGTTCTTTGTTAGCGTCCATAGTTAGTTGCTGTACTAGAATACATGTATTTAATGTAGCCTACTTCCGTTTTGGCACCGGAAGTTTTGCCCATATTCACATTTACAGTAGCGGCCCCAGGAATAAGGGGATAGTGTGGTGGTGGACTGTGGTGGTCCTGGGCACTACCTGTTGGCTCCAGCACCTCCTAAATGCACAATGGGGATATGTGCACGTCAGTGTCATGGCACTAAAGATTTAATAGCTCACTTGATTTTTGCAGGATGCAACAAAGCTCAAGATTCAGAGAGGACAGTTGGAGGGCTGCTCAGAGGACATAAAGGGCTTCTCTCCTGTTTCGACAAAAAAGAAGACAACCTCTTTTGCCTTGTTGAAACATTCTTGCCAGATGGGGTACCAGTGGAAAGCCTGCCCCATGTATTGTTTTTGTAGTAAGTGGATCTCAGAAACACTTTAAAGACTGATTTGGATGGTAATGGATGATTTGCTTGTAATTCTTTTCTACTTTTATCATCCTCCCAGGAGCCTCTTGCTAGGCTTCAAGGCAGCTCATGCTATGCATTGACCAGCATTGGGATCCACTCAGGAGTTCCTACAGAGGTAATAATTTTTCCTCTTTAGAGGTAGTTATATGGTATAGTGTAATGCTGGCAAAATGTTTTATTTCCTTCCAGCCGTGTGCATCATATGATACAATATCAGTTATTTTTATAACTGTGTTATTGTCACCTGTAACAACTGCTATCCTGAGGAAGACGGTTCAGGACAATAAGAGCCAAAACTAACAGACTGAAAAACAGCACATATCCCAGAGCAGTTGCAATAATAAACTAGAAAAGCACTCAGAGAGCGCAGACCTCCGCCATTAGCCCTATCTCCCAATAGTGAAGAGTCCTTTAAAAATTCCTAGATCCAGACGATGATCTGGATCAGTCCCAAAATCAAATCCGTTCTTCCTTTTGCCATTTCTGACATTCCCTGGAAATTTCATCAGAATCTATCCATAACTTTTTGGGTTATGTTGCCAACAAACAAACTAACAAACCCTGCCGATCACATAACCTCCTTGGCAGAGGTAATAATAATTGCACTGAATGGAACTGTGCAAAATTTCGTTGTACTTGTGTACAATGACAATAAAGATTCTGGTTCAGATTTTTAGGTTTGATAGTATCCAAATTTTCAAATTTAAAAAACAAAAAAGAAATAGATGTGCAGCATTTTTTTCTAAACCAAAACTGTTGTGAGCAGAAAAAGCGCAAGGGCGAGCAAGATGACATACAGAGTTGTGGGATCAACACACACTCTAAGTGGAGAGGGTAGCACCAGTCACAGCTTAGTGTTGATTTTAGAAGAACATATAAACACAGCAACACCCGTCTGATAACTGCTTAACAGCTGGATCACTCTACATGTATGTCTGCATTTTGTGTCTGCTGTAGCTTCTGCCACAAAACACAAGGGATGTGACAAGACATTCAGCTCACGGGACAAGAAGAGGTTGGGTCCCCTCCTTTTTTGAGTGAATTCAAAAATTGGATAGTACTTTGCAATCAGTGCATACATAAGTGTTCAAAACTTCTAAGTTGACATGATTTGGTGCTTTACCTTGTCTTTCTATTTTTTCCTTACTAGGTCCTGTTTCTTCTGCTAGTGGTGACTAGGACTCCATTACTTTATACTGTCTCCGGTATTCCACTCTTCTAAAAAGACGCCAGTTATCAAGGAAAAATAATGGTAAGCCTTGCACAGCATTTGTACATACCTCAATAAATTCTTTAGATTAATCTTTCTTTAAGCAACATGAAGCCATTTTATGTTTATTTTATGTAGTTTACACCAAGCACTGCATTAATCTGGTCATGTAGAAATACCCAGAATACTGCCATGCCACTGCTTTGTCCAGCTTATTCTTAGTGTTCTGATCATCACACCATATGGGGGCCAATACAGTTTTCTGTGTGAGTCATATGTTTTCATTATGATTGATTTAAAATTCAGCACCCATCATCTTTGTTACAGCAAAATCCTTTTGTACCCCAAAGCATTTAGGGTAAGTGTACCCATTAGGCCCACCAAAATCTAAGTTCACGTATTTTTCATAGATACTAAGATGGTTTATAAACATGATCATTTGTTAGAATGAAGGATTAATCCCTCATTTGAAGGTATATTTATTTACTTATGCATATTTTAGAGAACAAATTAAAGAAATGTTATAAATAAAGTCAAAAAGTCTGGCATAATTGGTACCTAAGTACCATTTAAGCCACGTGTGTTCCAAATAAGCCCACAACCACGTTTATTGACAGAAATGTAAAAATTATTACATTTTTCAAGTAGTAAACATATATTAATTCAGTAACATGTTATACATGTTAAACACAATTTATGTTTTGAACTTGGATTTAATGTTTGGCTTGTAACAATGGACCACCACAAACATGACTAAGTAGGCCTAAAACTAATTTTCATTGGCTTCAGTATTTAACATTTCATTGAACATTTTATTTAATATTAACAAAATTTGATTCAATATTGACAAAATAAAAAAAATGTGTTTGTTTTTAAAAGTATTAAATGACATTACAGTGAATCAACAATATCTTATTGAACTTGGATTTAATGTTTGGCTGTAACAATGATGATTTTAGGACAGTTGCTGTAATTCCTCTTTTTTGTTGGCATTTTTCTCACTATAAACAAATAATTATGCAAAATTAACTGACATAACAATTCTTCTGGTCAGTGTGTGATCTGTGATGTACTCGTGTTAATGAAGTTAGTATAACAACATCCAACACAGGATTACAGCGAAAAGCTATCAAACCTCAAAATTTCATTTTTTTCTATTGAAACACATCAGATGGGCTTAAATGGAACACACTGGGCTTAAATGGTACTACAGTGACTACCAGGAAATGAAGATAATATGTTCTCACCAAAATTAAACAAATGTTTAAAGAAATGCCTGTAGGCTAAATATGCTGCAAAACTTGCCATCACAGTTATTCCTCTTCTGCCAAACTTTCTGAATTATCAAGGAATTCTTGTTCAAAGTTTTATGTAAGATTTATGTAAAATGAATCAGAAAACACTTAGTTTGTGTACTTATCATTTTTAATCATTAAGCAGTGTATCTATCAGTAGGGCTACATGTATTGACTAGTGATTAGCTCGCTACGCTAGCTAGCATGACTCATCTTTTCACATAAAACTAAATAGTAAGAAATTACAAAAAACTACCTGTTTATACACAAAAAAACAAATCAATAATCTCTCAAATTACATAATATGAATGTACTTAACAAGTCAGTGGCTGAAAATGGTTGAAAAGAGGTTTTTTCTGAGGGTCCCAAAACACCAAAGTTTTGAGGCGACTTTATCTGAGCCTCCTTGAGACTGCACAAATGTAGGCGGGCCTTTTCAATATCTACAAATGTGATTGGTGTCAAACAAAAACTGACATATAATTAAGAAATTGTGTGATTGGACAAAATAATGTATAGCATAAGACAGGCCCCTCTTCTTTTTTTTTTAAATTTGACTTCAAAGTCGCAAGTGGGCTTAAATGGTGCCTGGGCTTAATGAGTAGGCTTACCCTAATACAATACAATAATAACTTTATTCATCCCGAAGAAAATTATATATAAATTATATATAAAATTATATATTATATTTACATGTAAAAGCAAATTCTATATTTATTTGGGTGGTCTTACAAGTAAATATATAAATAAAGAGCATAGTTTGCAAATATTTATCTTGTGGTTCAACTACCTAAAATCACAATATAACCCTTATGAATGGTTCATACCAAGGTCTTTTGCTAACACTTGTGGTTTGGGCTATTGTGTGTAGCTTTAGATCAGTGTTAATTTCGTCGACTAAAACTATGACTAAAAATGTTCATTGACAGCTTTGTTTTCCATGACAAAAACTAGACTAAGACTAACAAAAATAGATCTGTGATGACTAAAACTGACAAAAACTAAGTTTAGTTTTTGACTAGAATGTAATGTAGTTTTCGTCGGACATTCAAAATCCATGATATCTCTCCACTGTGGGTAATTCTGTCAAAAAACAATGCAGCTGTAGCTCTTCTGTCTCTCAGCTGTAGAAAGCAGGGACCCCAGGTTTGGCAGGGTGCAGAGAACATCCCACTATGACTTGGTACCAGATTTAAGCAAGACAATAAATGCTTGGACTAAAAGTAAAACCTAAAATGTGAGGACTTTTTATGGACTAAAACTAAATGGACAGAAATTACTAAAATGTGACTGAAACTAAAATTCATTTCACTTAAAGACTAAAACTAAGACTAAAATTAAAAATATCTGCCAAAATTAAAACTGCTTTAAATAATGACATCAATTCAAATTTATGTTTAGTTTTACAGCAATAGCTATGTCACTTTTTGTGTGGGTCCATATCTTCTTGGATATGTGAAGGAGGAGCTCAGTGGATACAAGCCTGGGCACCACAGCTCTAAACTATAAAGGAAAAGCAAATTGCAATTAATATGTCATAACTGTCTCATTATAATCAATAACGGAAAAAGTAATTGGCTGTTGTTAGGTGATTGCTGACTTAATAGCTGGCACTTGTGGGTACATTTGCGTTTCTTCACCATATTCTATTATAGAAGCAATCTGTATGTACTGTACACACTGTTTATTTTATTCTGTTGTGCTGATTGTAAGCATGGCTTATTAGAGCCTAGTTTTCTCAAATTTACATCTGTGTAGGCATTAAACTGAAGCACTGAATCACTCTAACTTTGTTTTGTATATGTACTTCCTGCAGAGAGGATGGAGCCAGTCCAAAGTAGAACACCTGATGAACTGTGCTCGAGTCTTCAAGAAGATGAAGTTTCTTGGCCATGTGAAGCTTCCCAAGTGGAAGGCCTTCTTCAGTCAAGACTGGACTCATTACTCTTGAATCATTTAGGGGCAAGTGACTTTGTTTCATCTTCATGCATTACACCAAGGACTACCTGTCATACATATGGACACAAGCTTTTTTCCAAGATCTAAACTGCTTTGTGAGTATACAGACAAGTTATCAGATGTGTTGAAAGGTTTTTATTGCAAACATATAACTGCAGAGTTTCTTATTGTTTATCAGAGAGCTTGAATCTTTTGTTAAAAGTAGGAGTATTAGGGCACTACTGCAAAAATCTAGCAAATTAACTGAAATTTCACATGTTTTGTACTGTATTTTTTACAGTAAATTTCTGGCAACCACAGCTGCTGGTAATTTACCGTAAAATTTAAAGTAAGGCAGTATTAAGCTACTACTGTAAAATCTGCAAACATCAGCTGTAATTTCTCATGTTTTGTCCTGTATTTTTTACAGTAAATTTCTGGTAACCACAGCTGCCAGTAATTTACTGTAAAATTTAAAGTTGGGCAGTATTTTGCTACTACCGTAAAATCTGCAAATATCAGCTGTAATTTCTCATGTTTTGTACTGTATTTTTTACGGTAAATTTCTGGTAACCACAGCTGCCAGTAATTTACTGTAAAATTTAAGTAGTTATAATAAAATACCGTTTAACATTATACGGGTCTACTGTTTTTATTACTGAGATAGATTGTATTTAGGTTTACAGGATTTCTGGTGTTTTTACAGTAATTTACTGTAAACAGGTTTGTTTCATTATTGTTATTTTTACAGCCAATCCCTGTAGAAAATGTTGTAATAGAGCTGTAACTTCTACATCAAATTACAGTAAGTTGTACAGCAAATTACCGTAAATATGGTTACAGTATAACTGTTATTTTTACAGCAAATCCTTGTATAAACGGTTACAATATTGTATTTTTTTTAACAGAAATTTACAGTTAAAAAAAAACAGGTTTGAACTGTAATATTTACAGTTGTAGAATGAAAACACAGTTTTTTCTCATACATTCTCACCGTAATTTTTACAGTAAATCTCTGGTAACCACAGCTGCCAGCGTTTTACCGTAAATTTAACGGAATTTTTTTTACAGTGTGTTAATTATTGAATTCAGGTGTTTGACTGATGCATTGCTACAGGTGTATAAAATCAAACACCTAGCCATGAAGTCTCTATTTAGCAACATTTCTGATACTAAACAGGTTGTTCTGAAGAGCTCAGTGACTTAAAGTGTGGTGCTGTGATGGATGGCACCTTTGCAATAAGAAGGCTGGGGAAATTTCATCCCTGAATATTCCACGGTCAACTGTAAGCTGGATTATTAGAAAAGTAGAAGACCATGCAAAATCACAGAGCAGAGAAGCACGGTGTCTTTAAGTCACCAACACTCTGCTGATTCCATGGCTAAAGAGTTCTGAACTTCCGCTGGCATTAATGTAAACACTACAACTGTGCAGCAGTAGCCTAGTAAGCATCAAATGGAGGGGTGTAAAGCACACCGACACTGCACTGTGGAGCAGTAAAAACTTGTTCTGTGAAATGATGAATTCCTCTTCTCTGTTTGGCAGTCAGATGGGTGAGTCTGGGTATGATGGATGCTGGGAGAAAGTTACCTGCCTCACTGCGATGTCCCAGCTATGACGTTTGGTGGAGGAGGGATAACGGTACGGGGCTGTTTTGCAGGGTATGGTCTAGGACCCTTCTTAATGCTTCAGCTTGCCAAGACATTTTGGACAATGCTATGCTTCTAACTGTGTGGCAACAGTTTGGGGAAGGCCCTTTTCTATTCCAACGTGACTGTTGCACTCCTGCACAAAGCAAGGACTATAAAGACACGGTTTGATGAATTTGGCACGGACAAACTTGACTGGTCCATACGGAGCCCTGACCTTAGGGTTGGACTGGAACAGAGATTTCAAACCTGGCCTTTTGGTCCAGCATCAGTGCGTGACCTCATAAAGGCTCCACAGAATGAATGGGCACAAATTCCCACAAAATGCTCACTTTGTGAAAAGCCTTTCAAGAAGAGTGGAGGCTATCAGGGTGCCAAATACTAGTTTGTGGAGTCTTGGTCAGGGCCTTGCAATGAAAAAATATACATTTTTTTCATCTTCTGTAATCTTTATACAACCTTTTGTACAAGACAGCAGACCTTGAACTCAATATGTGCTCTACTGTTCTTTACTCTCACTGTGGTAGTTACTGCTTTACCCACAGTAAATCATGTTGTTTCACACAGAAAGCATTCTCTCTGTCCTTGTAAAGCTACAATGGACAGATAAGCGACTTCCTCTGAGTGGATCATGAGTTATGTTGATGGACAGTAGTCATCTGTATGTTTGAAAAACCTTGGCCTCTTCTCAGAGAGACGAGCTTCTCTGCAGAAACTCCTTACGATTTGCTCCATCTTGCAAAACACATGACACAAAAGACAACTTGGACAACTTCAAACTCTTTTTTATGGCAAACAGAAATTGCCATGACAGATATACATCAGCTAAAGTCAGTTTTGTTGTTTTCAATTCAAAGTTTGTAAGGACTGATTTTTAGCTTTTCTGAATTTGTTTTTATTTCCTTCCTATAAAGCCACAAAAGTCATTAAAAACTGACAGCTCTGAGGAAATCTCAGAATATGTTAAAGCTGATATCTACATTAATATTGGTGCATTTATTGTCTCTCCAGTCAATAAATTAAGACCAGAAAAAAAAGGTGTCATTGAATATAAACATGAGGATTAGGAGGCAGCGCTTGGATCAGGTCAGAAACACATTTTCTCACATTTTAATAAAGTTAACAGTGACTTGAGGCCAAAGACAGAAAAACATTAGTAAACTAGTCTGTAACAGAATGTTCTAACTCTGCTCTCCTTATAATAAGTGGCTGCTTAGGCAGCTTCCCTGAGGGACTCTGGTCATGTTAGGAGGAATAAATCCAACACTTGGGTAAACTTTTTGCATAAAATAATCAATAAGTGATTTGAATAATTGTCACTGAGAAACATTTTATGAGTTTTGGAAATACAGCAGTCTTAAAGATACTATAACAGCACTGTAACTTTAATTCATACATCACAGACTTGTCTTATTATGGCTTGCTGCTTTTTTTTGATGGTTTTACTTAATCTTCACTTAGCTTTTAACGGCTTTTTAAAGATAATTTGGGTCTTTTTATAACTTTCCGGTAGAGGAGAGGACAGCAGATAGAGTAGGAGAGTGACTTCTGGCAAAGTGCCGAGGGTCAGAGTTGAACTTTGGCTGCTCATTTTACAGACTTTTGCCCCAGAGCCTCCATTACAACCAAGAGACCCTTTTATCAGTTGTTTTTTTTCTTTAAATATTCCTTATAGTGGGTTTATTTGACCCTTTTCATGCTGCTTTGTTTAAAGAACTCCACCTTTTAGCTGGAACATGTTCTATGCATCATCACACAACTAAATTTAAATCTAAAAGTGAACAGCTATGACACACTCAATTCTCACTACAATGTAATGATGGTTCTACCCTCAGTTGTCCTTCAGGGTATTTGTGTACTTACCCATTTCAGTGTTGTTTCTAAATTTATGTGACTGTGTTTCCTATGTTTTATGTTTTTACCTGCCTGCAAAGCACATTTCCCTTAGGGGACAATAAAGTTGAAGTTTGAATTTTGAAGTTTAAAGTTTGAAGTATGCCAACATCTTGAGACTGTCAGTTTGGTTTTGTATAAACTTGAGCAGGGATCATATTCAGGGTTTATCTCCTTTAAAATAATGTGTCTATGAAAAGTAATCACCTGCTTGGATGTTTTAACCATGATTAAACAGTGCTTAACAAATTTATTATACCACCACCCAAAGTAAGGTTTATGCCACTGCTGCCCTAAATGAACGGCATTGGTAATTACAAAAATCATTTTTGATGTTTCTGCAATGGTTAATACACAATTATGTAGAAGCTCTTTAACCCAAAGGATATTTTTAATGATAAAATATAATTATTATTGTTATCCATGAATTTTTCAAATTTACTGATTTACAAAAAAACTGAAAAAAAATAGTAAAACACATTATTATTTCTTGATAAATATGTCAAATTATAGTTATTTACTTGCATTCCCGAAGAGAAAAATGAGTTTTAGTGGTTGAATGTTATGCTTGCTTCATTTCTGACTCCTCAGAGAAGCCCAGTGAGCCGGCTCAAATTTGGGTACAAAAAGGTGAATTCAGTTTGAAATTCCTCATTCCTGTTCAAAATGGTAAAACGTGGAGAGCTCACTGAAAATGAAAGAGTCCGCATTAAAGCACTTCATGATGCTGGATGGTCTCTGAGACAAATATGACAGGTGGTTTAATAAATTTGTTAAGCACTGTGTATGTGTGTGTGTGTGTATATATATATATATATATATATATATATATATATATATATATATATATATATATGACATCTTTTTTCCATGGGGTACAGTTTCCTAGAAATAGACCAGGAACTGTGTTCATCATTAGCTTGATGTAAAAAAAAAAAAACAAAAAAAAAAAAAACAATGGAATTTCCCTTTAACTTGCCAGCAGAATTAGCATGGTCAGTGCTATATTATTGAATTAAAAAAAACAATCTATTTTACTGAGCAAGTTTACTTAAAGTGGATAATTTTAAAAAATCAAGAAGTTGGTTTCTTACCGTCTCCACAGTCACATGTGTCACTGGTCAGAAGTCCATGGCTTGTGTGTTGAAGTTATTTATCTCAAATGATTTGAGGAGGGGCTTCTTCAGGGATTTTCAATTTTTCTTATGACTTAAATGTTCCATTTCTACTTGGGCTTCAACATTAAAACCCATCACAAGTATAAGAATAATATCAGATTTTCTGTTTCAGTTTCTTCATTCTAATTTGTTTTGTTTCTATAGGAATGAAACATAATACTACAGGAATGCTTTAGTGTCTGTAGCCAAAGCCGTTCTCTAACAAAAACAAACAAAAAAAAAAAAAACATGCACATCAGGATTCCTTTAAACCTTTGAGGGATATTTAACACTTTAGAGTGGGCGTCTTTAAAAGCACTTTAGCATGACTCAGTTTAATCAGTGGTTTGTTTTAGTTCTTCTACCCACACCTTGAGAAGCACTGCTCTGAATTAACCTGACACGCCAGAAAAAAAAACTCTGAGGGTGATTGGATGAACGTTCTGTCTGTCACATCTTTACGGACCAATCAGAGGTTGCCAGTAACAAGGTGCGCAAGTGCAGCCACCAAGGAGTAAACTCAATATAGAACTGCACAACGTGAACCATGGCAACTGTAGACATGTCAGCACATGACTTTTGTCGTTTGAGAAAAGAAAACAACTCACTGCTGTTCCTTGTTCGTCTTTCAACAAAGAAATGTCGTCAATTTCTGATAAAACTGACACTTTAGCAGCATCCACGCTAATGTCTTCTGCCATAACAGCACTGGTCTCTGGTTGCTCCTTGCTTACTTTACAACTCAGCCGCGCCCGAAAGTACTGCCCCTCATCATTGATTGGTCCTGTCACTTTCTAACCAGGCCCAAATGGATCAGACGGGAGCTTTGTAAGATGGATTCGCCAGTGAGAAACAAGGAAACGTGCGTACCTGTCTGCTTTGCAAGGTTAGCTCTGATGATTCACAGACATGAGAAAATCTGAGGATCAAACATGACTTCAGAAGAAAAATCAAAATGGCTGTGCTAGCATGTATTTGGTTTTACAATAACACACAAATGGCTGAAATCGCCCTCAGACCAATAACAACATTATCCCAGAGACAGAGGATTCAGAGTTTTTGGTTTTGTTTTTGTCCCATTACCCTTAGAAATGCACAAAATCTAAATGGCGCAACAAAAAACACCTGAATTTCGAAATACCTCTTAAAAATCGCCATAAAGTTTTCATCCCCTTGAACAACTACCGACCCATCAGTATACTGCCGGCTGTTTCAAAAGCAGTCAGAAAAGCAGTTACTGACCAACTGGTAGCACATTTAAACAAAGAAAACCTACTGCATATGCAGTTTGGGTTCAGAGCAAACCATTCTACTCAGACAGCCTGCTGCTACTTCCTTTAAGTCATTAAAAACAGCCTTGATAAAGGAGGGGTGATGGGTGCCACATTTTTAGACCTGTGAAAGGCGTTTGATGCAGTTAATCATTCAGTGCTCCTTTCAAAGATATTAAATTTTAAATTCTCCGTTAATGTATTAAGCTGGATTCAGTCTTATCTGCTCGGCTGCTCCCAGCGTGTGCAGATAAATGATAAAACATCGTCTTTAAAAGCCTGCGTTTCAGGAGTGCCACAGGGCTCCATCTTAGGACCGCTGTTGTTTAGCACGTACATCAATGACCTTCCATCAGTGGGTGAAGGTGTGGAGATCCTGATGTAGGAGGACGATACGGTCCTGTTTACCTGTGGGAAAGATCCGGAATAAGTGGCTGAAAGTTGTCATTGGCAATGGAAAAAGTTGCAATTTGGCTTCAGGACTCTCATCTCACTCTCAATACTAACAAAACTGTCACAATCTCTTTTTTTTTTTAACAAACAGAGAAATATAGTTTTCCCGAGCATTTATGTCAATGGACAAATGATAAAAAATGTTAATGAGTTTAAATACCTTGGTGTGACACTAGTTTCCACTCTTACATTCAAGAGTCACATTAAAAAGATGTCAAACATTGAAGTATAATGTAGCAAACAGTTGAAGCCTCTTAAACATATGCAAATGCTATGATTTTATCTCATTGTCATTATTGTCGTGCTGGTCTCAGATCACTCCACTAACAAGCCCTGAAAGTCCTAGACAGAAAATCACAGCAGTATCATCACTGTGATATACTCGATAAACATAAAATACTCAGCTTTGATAGTTTAATCCTGTATTCAGATGTTCGTTTTGTGTTTAAAATAATCAATATTGTGGCTCCTCCACCACTGAAGAGCTTTGTTATACTTGGCTCTGAGCATATTAGCAGATCTTCAAGGTCTACCTCCAGTGGAGATTGTAGTATCCCTAAGCGTGGCTCTGCCTTTGCACAGTCTGCTTTTTCTTTAAAGCTATCAAAGCGTGGAATAATCTTCCAACGAGTCTCAGACTTTGCACAGACTTCCACATTTTCTCTCAAGAAATGAAAAAGTGGATTCTAAGGAATCAGTCTTGTCAGCATTAATCTCACATCTAAATCACTGTTTTATAACTATGAAGAGTAACATATTAGGATTTTAATATATGTAATTTGATCTCCTTTACCATGAAATCATTGTTGTTGTTTACCTGTCCAGGAAATACACATGGAAATTAGCTAGCAGGTTAATCTGGTACAAGGCATCTGTCCTCTTTTTGAGACTAATGTAATTTTGTACATTGTCCCTGACACAAATAAACTAAACTTAACCCTAATGAGGAGGTTTTTCAGACGTTTCCATATAGAAACATATAGCAAAAGTACAATGGAAACACTTTATCCGCATTTACGTGTAACAGGGCGTAACGTACGGTGTCTCATGACCGGTTTACTCCAACATGGTGCAGTTCGTGTGGACAGAAGAAGAGACGAGACTCTTCTTAACACCAAACGTGTACCCTTATACGTGGCTTTTGCCATACATACAGACTTTACCTCTGAACTATCATCTGACGCCTTCGTCTTTTGTTCAAAATCATCTAGGCAGCCGCTGTAGATGTAAACAACGGTACCAACCCACAACAGGTTTTGAGAGGCCAGCTTCCCTGCAGCGGAGACTAGCAAGAAATGCAAGGCTTATGCCAAAAACTCTCGTTGGAAACACATTCAAAGCACAATACTTAGTAGAAATTTAAGAAATATCGCTTTTATTTTGTGAAAAACTGTTGAAACCCAGCGAGAGAAATATTCTTTTTCTAACTGGTGAGTGATAAACACGCTCCCTTTTCTCTCTCTCTTAATAGCTATTAAACTTCCTATTTGGCTATGTATGACTGTTTGAGATGCAGTTGCGAAGCTTCATTGTTACGTGTTTGGATTAACCCATTGTGATAACTAACACACAGAAATAGTTGTTATATTACTGAGGTTGTTTGCTTGCAGAAATGAACAACTTCAGGTAAAGTTAGCTGAATTGATGAGATTGTAATTGTTTAAAGCCCTGTTGGTGTGGTTGTTGTGTCTTCATTTTTCAGTTAATGTTTTGATTGTTTTCTAGTAGAAGAAATTCAAATATGAACAGCTGTCATTGCTCATGACCACATGCTTCTGCATTCGAGGTTTTGTCTTTGGCTTCCTCATAAATTTTCCCCATGCCACTGTTTCTGATAAAGAAATATCCAGTTAAGTAACACTACCACTATGGCTGCATCCAGTGGTAATTTTGGCAGCTATTTTTAATTTAAGTTTTAGTTTTAGTCTTTAGATTAAATGTCTTTTAGTTTTAGTCCCATTTCAGTCATTTTTATCATTTTTAGTTTTAGTCTAGTTTAGGTTGACAAAAACTCAAAAACATTTTAGTCTACTTTCAGTCCATAAAAAGTCCTCACATTTTAGTCTGAACCTTTAGTCCAAGCATTTATCTCTTTCCTAAATCTGGTTCCAAATCATGGTAGTGTGTTCAATACACTCCACTAAACCTGCTTTCTTCAGCTGAGAGGCAGAATAGCTATAGATGAATTGTTTTTCGACAGATTTACCCACAGTGGAGAAATGTCAGGGATTTTGAATGTCTGACCAAAACTACATTACAATTTAGTCTAGTTTTAGTCATCTCGATGAAAACTTAACTTACTGTGTGTCAGTTTTAGTCATCACAGATCTATTTTTGTCAGTCTTAAGGTTTTAACACACTGGGTCCTCTCGGTGCAAGAGAGGGAGGAAGAGGGAGGGGGTGAGCAAGCAAAGAGAATAAAGCAACAGGCACTGATCTGAATTATCAATCACCCATCTCTCTGTTATATTTCCATGGTTGATATCCACATAATAAATGAGAAAGCTTTGGTGCAGGGTTGCCAGGTCTGTGTGACAAAACCAGCCCAATGGCTGATAAAAACTAGCCAAAAAATAAGCCCGATGAAGAAGTTCAAAATAATACAGTGAAACCTCTGCCACACTGCATATATTGCTTGATTGCCCACAGGCATTCTGCTTCTCTCTGGGTGGCATGTCTGTGTGCCATGTTCCATGTTTTCCTGCCTCTCTGCTGGTTGTTTTAGTTGTACTTGAGTGTAAATACAGTAAGTTTGTTCTGCTACAGAAATTAAATACTCATACATAAGACATAAAAAATGGGTCTGCTCAAACTACGGATAATAAATCTTCCCGCGGCAGTATGTTAGAAGTAGCCCAGTTCTGCGGGAAAACTGCAGACCTGGCAACCCTGCTTTGGTGTCAAAGTGAGGCTTAGTGCGAGAGAGAAGGAGAGAGAGGAGGGGTCGGGTGGTGGTGAGTAAGTGAGGAGGAAGCAGCAGGCGCTGTTTTGAATCACCAATCAACCTTTTAAATGACTTGAAATTTCGCATAAAATCGAACCAGTTCCGAAAAAAATGTGACGGAAGAAAATTTTGGCATAAGTGTGCAAACGTGATTAGAAAATCATGAGGTCTATTTTCTTTTTTAACACGCGAAAAAAAACAACGGAATAAACTGACTCAGTGTGCAAAGGCCTCTAGTCAAGTTTTAGTCATGGAAAAAAGTCTGTCGACAAACATTTGTAGTCATAGTTTCAGTCGACAAAAGTAAAGCTCGAGTACGTAACATTCAATGAGAACCATGAAGAATCAACTCTACTCCCCCTCCCTTTCTGTTATTCTCCGTGATTGAGATCCGTAGCTCCGCCCTTCTTCTCACATTCCTCCTCGCGGATGAGCATGTCCGCTGAATCAAATAGTGACGGTGGCAAAGCTCTCGTGGAGTGATTTTGCCCCGCTTTTCCACTGAAATCAGTGACTGAATTACAAGTTAGAAAACACTTTGTCTCAGCATGAAGAAAATTCTACAGAGGACTCTGTCATTGTATCAAATTCTCACTGAGCCGAGAGGCAGAAGCGCACCTACTACAGCGGCCAATAGGAACACTGCGCCGTGATTGGTTGCGGGTGCTAGCCTCCTCATTGGCTTGGGCATCATCCCTTGCTGGTTTTCCTCAAGTGAGAGTGCAGCGCGAGGAGGGGTTGCATAAGTGTGTTATTCTGTTAGATGGCTTTAATAACAACACCCTGACTGGTTGTGTTGTTTTTGTGGGCATACGACACTAAAAATAAATCGCTTACTGCAGCTTTAACCCTGGCTGCATCCACACTGTTCACCAGCTGCCAGGTTCAAGGTGCTTTGACTGAGCCACATGAAAGTGTATTTTCATCTATTTTTATTAAAGTATTTTTGATTTGATCACAAAATTGTTTAAAATATTTTTCCCCTTTTCTATTTAAAACCAGTATGTTATTATTTTGTCAGTGCTAGCTTTGTTTAGTTGTACTACTATATACTGAAATTGTTAGCATTAGTTGTAAATGATGAGGTCAGTTTTGTTCATGAAACCATGATGTAATGCCTCGATATCAGCCAGCAGTGTTTTCTGATGTGTCTCCCTGCATAACAACTGGATTGAGAAGATGTCTGAGTCCTTGATCAGCACCACAGAGTGGAACAGTTATCCTGACTAACACCAGCCTAAAAACTTCTCTGCCTGGTTAAATTAAACTACTGAGTATCTTAACCTGGTCTTAAAGGCAAGATGCAAAATACATCAGTTTAAGAGCAGCGAAATTTCAGTCAAAAGTAGGCCTGTTAATATAAATGCGTTAACGCTTGTTATCAACCTGGAAAGCTTAACGCGTTAAAAAAATAATAACACAATGTAATAATATGACTAAGTTTGACCTCAACTTCCTCCTGTAGTCCTCCTGCCCTGATGTTTACGTCCCTGGGGTGAAAAGGTTAAAGGCGGGTCAAACGCAGCCAGCAGTGATGAGTGAGGAGACAGACCCAGGTCTGTCACGGCAAATTTAGATTTGAAAAACTGCCTAATGGAAGTCTGAATGAAACAAAATTTGTGTATACATACTGCGGGGATGAACTGTCTTTACTCCGAAGCACAACGACTGTGAAGTACCACCTCCGGGGAAAACGTGTCTTTGCTAATGTTAGCAAAGACAACATCAAGGGGCTTCAAGACATCATCCGGGGCGCCTCGGATGACCCGTACCACAGAACACCTATGAGAACTACTGTCACCAGAATCCGTGAACTGTATGACAGCTGCAAAGGCAACTAAAGGGTAGCAGCTGGCCTGAGCTACATTTGTTACACTGACGAGAGACCACTGGACATCAGTCAGCAACTTCAGCTACCTCGGGTTAACAGCACACCTGATCATTCACTTTACAGCACGAGTTATTTTCTACCTGATGTGTTTGTCTGCTGGGCTCTACTGCAGTTTATAATATTATTGCTCAATGAATTAAGACACTCTGATTTACAAACCACAAATAATTTTAAAAACTCTAGTTCGTTTAATATTTCTTCATTTGAGCATCATACTTGTACTAATTTATCTCCAACAAAAATACAAGTAAATGGCAGTAGTTTAAATGTTAAATTATAGATAGTAATAATAATAAAATAATTAAATAAAATACATTTTTATTAAAAAATTCAAAGTGCTGTACATGAAGTTGAAATAATAAAAAACACTTGATAAAAAAAATGTTTAAAAATCTAAAAATTACTAAATCTAAAGAAATGCTGTGATTAATCATGATTAATTACAGCATAGGGATGTGATTAACTTGATTATTCTTTTTTAATCTATTGACAGCACACGTCTAAATGCCTTCCTGTCTTATTTAGTAGGAGTGAACATAATTGTCTTTTCTCCTATGCAGCGTTGTTGAAAAAAACAACAGCAAAGCCATTCTCTACATATTGCAAATGTAAAATAACAGTCATCTTGTCTTTCTAGTATTAATGTCAGAAATCAGGAAGACTGAAGAGTTTTCCTCTCGACTGTTTGCAGTCCTTTAAACGTCCCTCACGTCTCTCTGTGATTACTTCTGTAAACTTTTCTGCCTCTGATTGCAGGACGTCACGGTCACTTATGAAGACTTTAGAGAGCAGGACGCCAATCAATTAGAAACAAATAACCGCTTTGTTATTGAACTGTCTGAAGAGCAGGCTGGCTGGGTTTTGTCTCAGATAACTTTTCTTTTGCTGTCTGTTTCTTTCTTTAATCAAATATAAACTTGATATAGGTCTGCTTTATACTGCGAAGGAGCTTAAGTGCTCCTGGCATGAAAAGCAGCACGTGATTCCAACTTTGATCTCAGATAACTACATCTGCCGGCTCTCCACCTATCAGACAGCTTTAATCAGCTGCTGTGGCTGCATGTAGAGAAAACGCTTGGTTATGTCTCTGCCCGGCCTTTCGAAACGTAAGGGTGGTCGTTCTCTGCTCATGTGGAGGTCTCTGTCACATCACATCCCATCCGAACCCTCCCCTCCATCTCCCCCCTCTGCTAATGCTGCACAATGTGTCGCAAAGTCACTCAATGTATGCACGGCGTGAGGACATGAATTATTAAAGACACTGGTACCCTTAAATGATTTGAACGTTCAGACTTCCTGTGTTATCAATAGGTGTAATATTCTTCGAGCTCCCAGCAGGCATGTGTTCAGCAGATATGCTGATACACTATCAGAGGCTCCTCACTGACCTCTGCGCGACTTTCTCCTGGAATTAAAAATGTGCACACAAAGACATTGATATGTACAGCGTAAGAGAGTCCAAACTGCATGTTCAAGCTATAAAACGTCTCATTTTTTCATCCAATCTGTCAATATTTCATCCATTTTTAGTAAAACTATTGACTACAACAAATGGACATGAAAGCTGCTTGAAGGTCAAAGCTAAATCCTCGTGCATTATGGCTTTCATGAGAGCCGAGGAAATATAAAAGACTTCAACAAAGGCTCTGTAAGTGAGTGCAGCCTCACAGATTTACACTTTGAATTCTAAAGAGAAAACATTTCATCTTTTGAGCACTTTATCTTGAATGAAAGCAGCTTTTATCGTCCAAATATCATCACTGTCAAACACAAGCCAATTCAGGCTGACTGTACTGTAAACACTTTTATATCCACTTACATCCTTAACATAAAGAAAGCCCTTTTAAATTAGCTACTATGGGAGGATTCTTAAGAAAAACGTACACTTCACTAGAGCACTATCGTCTATTCGTGTCCATTCATGGCTGCTGCAGGATTGGTGTCATATCTCCAGTATTATTGTGGGAAAAGAGCAGATAGCTTTATTGATGATTCTTAATTGACTGACTGATGGCAATAAAGCTTCAGCACAAATAGTTTCATTGAATTTAGTTGCTCATGAGTTCAGCCCAATCCAGGTGGGAATGATGTTTGCTAACTGCTTATCTTATTTAAAAAAAAAAAAACAAAAAAACATAGACTTCATCTACAAAAAGGGGCAGAGCCGCTTCTTTTGCCTCAGAAGACTCCGATCAATAGATATCTGCAGTAAGATGCTGCAGATGTTTTATCAGTCTGTGGTGGCAAGTGTTCTGTTTTATGCTGCAGTCTGCTGGGGAGGCAGTATAAAACATAAAACACAAGGATGCAAGGCGTCTGAACAAACTGGTTAAGAAAGCTGGCTCTGTGGTTGGAATCAAATTGAACTCATTGGAGGATAAGGTGGAGAGACGCGCACTGAGCAAGGTGGAGGCTATTCTGAGAAACATGGATCATCAACTTCATATCTCCCTTAATGAGCAAAGAAACAACAGTGGTGGACGGCTCCTATCCCTGCGCTGCAGGACAGAAAGATTTAGAAAATCTTTCATACCATCAGCAATTAGACTGTATAATTCTAAAGTAAACGGATGTGACTCCCATACAATTGAATTTCCCTTTGTATTGTATTGTATTGTATCAACAGAAGACCCAACAAATTACAGGATGAAGGAGAAACATGTTGCAAGATGCCGCAGCAGAGCTGAAGTCTTAGCTGCATTATGTCCATGTTATCTATGCATCCAGCAGCCAAATGAGTGCAAAACCATCCACCATATCTCAAGAGCAGAGTTTCCGTTAGCCGGCATTTGTCGGTCACTGGCCGGTAAAAAGGGCGGAAGTCCGGCAAATAAAAATATAACCGGTCAAAATGTCCGGCAGAAAACATGCCAATGACCAAATAAGTAAATACTGAATACCTGCATATATTTTGTGTAACCTAGAAGATATGTTGCAGGAATGCATTAAAATAAACTAAAATTTGCCTAATCTTACTCCATCTACTGTCCTGCGGTGCTGGGGTTGTTTATCTCCTCAGACGGGAAGCACATGGCTAATTATGTATGCATGATGACGTCAAAGCAAAGCTATCTCTGCGCGTGCTCAGCACTGCTGGGGACTATGCAGGGAAAGTTTGACCAGAGTTTTCTCATAAAGCAGAATTTAATCTAAGTGAGGTTTTCCTGGTTAACCAAAGGCTTAATATCATCAGTGGTATGGAGGGATTTTATTTCATCGCTGCGAGTAATGAAGAGGGAACTATATAGCTGAGCGACATAAACACCGATGCAGCAGCAGCAGAGAGAGAGAGGCCTACACCGGGCAGAGTTGTAGTGGACTTCGATAAACTACCACTGTGGAGCTTTTTGTGTTTCGGGACTAGTCCAAATAAACCAGGATGGTTGGATTTCCAGCTTTAGCAGAGGTTACAGTTATGTCATCATGAGGACTGATATTAGCAACTGACAGTAAGACTCATTTTTCATTTGAAATGTAGAGTTCTAACGCGGTGTCCAGTTAAGAGAGCACTTTTGTTATGTGATTGGATGCTTTGTTGTTGTCGGTGGAGGATGGTATTTGGCTGTTGTAAGCTGCAAAGTTATGATAGCGGCCAAAGTGCTAACAGGCTAACGGTGCTGATGTGAAGCTAACTGTTGTTGTTTATGAGTTTAATGTGGGCGTATATTGTGTAACTGACTGGCTGTGTAAGGAAAAGCACGCAACTTTCATTTTGATACTTTAAACCACTTACACACACACACAAAAGAGAGATTTATGCATTTTGCTGCTGTTAATGCAGCAAAATAATATTAAAGCAAATGTCTGTAGTTGTTCTAAATGGCCAGAATTCTTGAGGACTGCCAGTCATTTTGACCGGGGACAAAAAAGTCTTGCGGAAACGCTGCTCAGTAGTGCTTTGTGAGATGCAAACTTTGCATAAATTTCCACTCTAACTCAATGATGCATTAATAGGATTTTGGGAGTCAAAGATCGACATTGTTGTGCCTCATCCCTTGACTATAAGATGCAATGAACCCCACCACCATAACAACAACATCAGCCCTTCTCTGATCTACCACTGTACTTTCATTGCCCAGCATGCATATGGCTTGCAAGAGCATATAACTCCCAGGCAGTAGTTCAGATTCAACAGGTTTATTTCACACACATGCAGCGATTAAACAATCTACAAGCATATGCAAAAATTGCATAGAAAAGGGCTTGCTCCGAGGAAGCTATTTAAAGCTTTTAAAAGGGGGCCCGATTTTCTACAGATAACAAATAACAAAAAATATGTGTAAGATTTAACAATTTAACAACGTATAACAGACATACAAAATGAAACAAAACAAATAAAACATAAAGACACGGTCCCAGTGATCTGGTTGGATTAGGTTTGTTGGTTCATACAGATATACAATGACAGATATGCATATGTCTAGAGAGATGGATAGGTGGAATCAGATGACAGGTGATTTTCAAAGACAAGATGGTTCATATAAGCAGTAGATTAGACATACAAAGATAGAAGTTGCTTTTTTAGATTTTTCTTGAAGGCGGATATGGTATGTGGCATTTTCAGTCTCTCTGTAAGCTCATTCCAAATCTGTGGTCCCCTGCAGACAATGCTGAAGCTAGTGCACTGTAGCCTACGTATTTTTCCCAGTGATTTTATTTTTGTTCCTGGTGGTGTAACTGTGCTTTGGTAGAAGGATTGGAATGAGGTTACTTAGTTTGTAGTTTTGTTTATGGACAACTTGGTACATTGTACAAGCATTCTGCAGGTAGTTGTACTCAGTAAGCTCAGAGGGTTGTAACGGTGGTAGAATATCCTGGTAGAGGCATTCAAGTAGTTCTGTTTTTTTTATCAAACAAGAAAAAAATGTTTATTTGTCAGGCTCTGTCTTGTCAACATGGTCCAGTCCAGGCTTATTTGTAGGGATGTGACAAAAAACGTAAATGTAGACAAAACCTGGACACCTCTATTGTCAACTAAAAGAAAATGGCAGTGAAAATTCTACTACCATTGTTTTTTTAATGTAACACTTTCTCTGGTTCAAATAATTATCATAGGAGTTGAATTTACACTTTGGAAAACATTATAATTTAACTCCTTTATAGTGTTATTCAACAACCCCTGAAAGTGATATTTCCTTTCAGTCAAATCACATATTTAATCAATGACACATTGTCATGCAATGTTAAGACTTAAAGAGTTTACCTCCTTTTGTTGTTAAACCGTGACAAAGTGGAGGGTCCTCAGGAAAACATAGAGCAGAGAAACAAACTCAGAGTGAGAGTCTACCAAGGCTGCCCATAAAGGGAGCTTTCTGAGGCCCAGCCAAAATGGGGGGGGGGTCAGCAAAATCACCGCCCACTGTAAAGTTAAGCTGTGATAATATGATATATAGGGCTTAACAAATTTATTAGACCACCACCCAAAGTAAGGTTTATGCCACAGCTGCCCTAAATGAACAGCATTGATAAAACTTGGTAAACCAAAATCATTTTTTAAGTTTCTGCAATGGTTAATACATCAATATGTAGAAGCTCTTTGACCCAAATGATATTTTTAATGCTAAAATATAATTATTATTGCTATCCATGAATTTTCAAATTTACTGATTTCCAAAAAAAAACTGAAAAAATAGTAAAGCACATTATTATTTCTTGATTAATATGTCAAATTATAGTTATTTACTTACATTCCTGAAGAGAAAAATGAGTTTTAGTGGTTGAATGTTATGCTTGATTCATTTCTGACTTCTCAGAGAAGCTCAGTGAACTGGCTCAAATTTGGGTGAATTCACTTTGAAATTCCTCATTCCTGTTCAAAATAGTAAAACGTGGAGAGCTCACTGAAAACAAAAGAGTCCTCATTAAAGCACTTCATGATGCTGGATGGTCTCTGAGACAGTTGGTCTAATAAATTTGTTAAGCACTGTATATATAGTCAAAATGTCAACCCCTCTTCATAAAGACACAACACATTACCGTTTGATTACTGATGTTAATGTGGATGGACACATTGAACTAAATGATTGATCTCAGCATTCCAAAGATCAAAGTAGAAGAAACTGAGATAACTTTGTTGAAAATGAAAAGATAATTGTGAAAAGAGACATTAAAAAAAATGGATAAAAGTGGCAAAAATTGGCAAAAAGTGTTAAGAGAAAAGTGGCAAAAAGGGGGTAAAGCTGCAAAAAAAAAAAAAAAAAAAAAAGAGCAAAAATGGGGTAAAGTGGCAACAGTGGGTTAAGTCAAGCAATTATGGGAGATAGTGGCAGAAAGAGGCCTCAATGGTTAAAAATTGGAATAAGTGGACAAAAATGATGTGGCAATCATGGATGGAAAAAATGTCAAAAATTTACTGCAAATAAATAATTTCAACATCAGAACCCAATAAAAGTTGGTATGTTTTTCAGCTTTAACGTGAAGAGAAGCCCCTCAATGCAGTGTGCAATAAGGGGCGGAGCCCAATGTGGGCGATGCTAAACGCTGGGCATCGCCCACTCAACGCTGCCTTAACCTTCCAATGAAACCTGCGGGGTTGGAGGAAAGTAGCACCGGAAAAGATAGTTTGTGACCCACTGATAAAACAATACTTAGAAATGCTAAATGAACAATGAGTATCTGACAAAAATCATCATAACTGAAGGCTTAACAACAATATAAGTGGAATAGATTGACAGTTAAATTGTATGTGATAAAAAATACGCTTCTATCTATTGAATTTTAAAAATCAGATTAATCTATCTGTGAGTGTGTTACAATTAAAATCTTATAAATTATAGTGTAATAGATTTTTGAAGATAAATGCTAACAATTTCAGTAAATGCTTTTGTTCATTAGTAGCAGATGTCTCACGACGCTAGCTGGTTAGCCTGCTAGTTATTCTGAAGCGAATACAATGATTAAAGACAAAGAAACTGTATGTTTGAAGGTGAAACATGTTGATGCCGTATGTGGAGATGATAGCAACTAGAACATGAGTTATATCCATATATCTACAAAAAACCTGACATATAAATGTTTTATTTAAACGAGTATTTTCCATTCAGAATCTTTTTCGGAGCATACTGTTTACTTCCTGTTTCTTGAAAGCGGATGTGATGACTTTGGTCAAAGGTGATGATGACGTAATAATGTAGACCAACCGTCTGACTGGACGACCATTTGAAAGTGGGCGATGCCCAATGCTCGATAGTGGGAGATGTCAAACGCTTGATGGTCACCGCCCACTATTGCACTCTGCATGGAGGGCTACCAGAACGTGAGGGATGCTAGAATCAATACTACTGATCAAACACACACGCATTTACACCGTCAATAAATTACAACTGAGGAGGGCGGTTCTCTTCGTTTTTCAGGGGCCCAACTCTGTGGGTTGGCCTGGGATATACTCTTTAATAATGCAGCACTTCACCCTAACTTTGACCCAGACATTTCCACAACTCAGTGAATAACTTCACTCATGGCCCAAAAGTGTCCTAAAAACCAGCAGCACCAATCTATCTGAGACATGACCAAAGACCAACTTGTTTTGTGATTTTCTAATTTGTTTGAGATGCACGTGTAAGGTGCTCTTCCGCTCGTGACCCGAATCTGATTTTTTTTTTTTTTATTTGCTCATATTTGACTCAGATCTGATTTTCTTTCTGACAGTGTGAACAGTGCAAGTCATTAAATCGGACCTTTTTCGAATCAGATTCACGCCACTTTCACATGTGGTTATAAATCAGAAATGAAATCGTTTGGAAGTCGACAGCAGTATAAACAACCAAAAAAGAAAAAAAAACAGATTTGAGGAATGATCAGAATTGAGCATTAAGGCCTGCAGTGTGAACGTAGCCTATGTCTAGAATGCTAAAGTGCGTTGAAACCTGTTTGTCATGGTCTTTAAGCTGCCTTGCCGCCTAAAAGAAATCTAAGTACAGACTCCTCATTGTGAGTTTTTCTGGTCGTGCATCATAAGAGGTTAAATGAACTGAGTTTGCTCCTGTCTTGCTGCTGTATATTTGAGTATACCTTGACTTTAAAGCACATTTCCATTCTGTGCTGCAGTTTCACAATAACATTGTATCATAAAAAAAACATCAAATGAGAAACCTTAAACTTGTATTTCTTATTCTAAAAGCTGTCTTGATTGATTCAAATCCAGGACCTTTTGTGTGTAAATGACCAAGAAAATGATGGCTGTTAGATTTGGACAGTCACCTTCTGAGGAAAAGACCTTAAAAGTTTTAGAGCATGTTAAGACAAAGAGATAAGACTAATGAAGAGTGAAGTGTTTCTGGCAGAATTTAGACATGTTTACAACAAAAAGACTCAAATGACTTCTCCATTTCAATTACTGCTACTTTTCTCCCAAATAATAGAAACTTGTCTTTAAATCCAATATTATGGGTCATTTACACCAATGTTCATTAGTAAGAAGACACTTTATCCATCACAGAGTGTCACTCTAATCATCAGAGAAAGGCGCCGTGGTTATGTGGAGCCAACATGGCTGTCATCTCAGCCCTAATGTCACTTTCATCAACATTAAATTGTTCATTTGTATGTATGCTAATAGATGCGTCTTTAACCCCGGGGTTATAAACTATTTAGACGGCTTCTATCAAAGGCTCAGAGTGAAGCTTTTTTAGGCCGGAGGTATCGTACTGTAGACGGATTCAGCTCTCTTTCATGGTGAATGCATCTGCAATTTCTATGCAAACATTAGTCAAATGGAACAAATGCCTCAGATAGTATGAATCAACCATAGCAATCATATTTGACTCCTACATATTGATGCACATTTAGGAAAGTTGGGAAATATCAGAACAGCGAGGAAATATTTAGGTAGTCATCTAATTTATAAGCCATCAATCATAAAGATTAATCAGTCATGGATGGTTTCTCGCTGCCATGAAGGTGGAATTGTGCCTTTAGAGTACACCTATAAAACAAAGCTGCATGTATAACTGAGAGCTTTTCAAAGGGACTGTTGATTAAGATGGACGGATGGAGTAATAGCCGCCTGGGAGTTCCCTTCTCATAAGCTCCAAGCTCATAAAACCCACCTCCTCCATGTTAACAGATGGGACACTGGTCAAACAATGAAGTAAAAATACATGTCAGTCCCAGCTCCTTTGGAAACATGTGAGCATGAAGAATGATATCTGTTTCAGGAACAAAACAAACAAGCCCAGATCACCTGGGAGCAGTGGTCTCTGCTCGCCCAAAGCGGTTTGATTGCTGTGGGAACACAGCTGACCCCTCATGAGTAAATAAGTGACACTAACACTTCAGCTGTGGCACGAGCAGCAAAAGAAGTAGCAGTATCACAGTAGTACAGTATTTTTACTGAGTTTCAGCTCAACATGACACAAGAATTTTTTCTGTACTAACTTTCTGTTCTGTCTGTTCTTTTCTGTTCTGAACAAACCAAGTGGAGGATCACAGATTTATATTTGCAAGGTTAATGCTTTGATCAGCTATATAGGCATGGTGTCAATGATGGCATGGTGTTTGCAGTTCTCCTTGCCCAGATCTGCCCACAGATTTTACTGAGCCCCTGAAAAACCCAAAATGAGCCCTCACCAGGTATAATTCATTGGTGATGTCATGGCATGTGTGTTGGATCAGAATCAACTTAGCTAACAGTTACCTCATTTTGGAGCAGAAAAGTATGCTATCAAGCTATTATTGTGTTCTTTATTTATTTATTTATTTATTTAATTTGGATCCCCATTAGCTGTACCCTGGAGCACAGCTAGTCTCCCTGGGGGCTAAAAACAAACATATTTACAGGCATATCATTTATACATTTAACTTTACAAGAAAGCAACACAGTGTGCAAACCATCACATAGTTCTGATGTTCAGTCATCTATTTTTGCCACTTTAAAACCCCTTTTCAACACTGTTACCACCCATTTTGCTTCATTTGTTTACACATTAAACCACATTCCACATTAAACCAATGTTTGCTGTTCTTTTCACTACTAAAGCCACCAATTATGCCACTTTTTAACAGCTTTTCACCATTTTACAGACGATTTTTGCCACTTTTATTGTTTCTTAACACGCATTTGCTGCTTATCCCATTTTCTTGCCAACACTTATTTCTGCAGTGTTGCCATTTTTAATTAATTTTTGCTACATTTTTAACTGCTTTTCACCAGATTTACAGCCCATTTTTGCAACTTTTGTCTTTTGCTGCTGTATCCCATCTTTGCCTCTTAAAACCTTTTTTTGGCACTTTTGACACATTATTGCCACTCTTAAATCACTTTTCACAACTTATTTCTACCAATTTTTGACACTTTTGATGGCTATCCACCATTTTGCTACATTTGCCCCTTCTTTACCCATATATGCTTCTTTATCCAGTTTCCTTGCCCATTTAAAATTTAAGCCTCTTTTTGCAATTTACTTCTGTTTATTTTTGCTGCTTTCAATCCATTTTTTTTATTTATTTATTTTTTTTTATATGTCTATGTTGCCTTTAAAAAAAAAAGTGTTTTGCCATGTAAATGAATTTAACTGAATTTAATTGAATTTTAATTTCTTTACTATTATAAATAAAGCGGATGTGCCATGGATTGCTTTTTGAAGGACAGTTGCAGTTTTCCATTTTTTTACTATAAATTTTCAGATTAAACCTTTTTTCCCCCACTCATGCAACCCCTTCACCAGATGAACTGAGCAAATTAAGTCCAAAGTTTCCAAAAACTACCTATATATTAAATGATTTGTCTTCAAGCACACCATCTATTTAAATGCAAAATATCCTCATTGTAGTACCTCCAGTCACAGTTAGAGTAATTGATGCAATGCTATGCAAATTCCCAAGGTACACCAGTGACCACACCGTTTAAGAACCACAAGTTTTAATTGCCAGAAAAAAGTAATGCTCTCCCAAGATGAATGGGTTTGCATTTTGAAAAAGACTTAATTTTACTTCAGCATTAATAAATAGAATTTTTTGTGTTGCACTGATAGGAGTGGTTATTATTCAGGTTTAATTTAAAGTATGGATATCATAGATTAACTTTACAAAGGATTGTGATTTTGCTGACCCCCATGGGCCCCCAGCTGGCTGGACACCAGAAAGCTTTACCCTCTACGCCCCCTTATAGGCGGCCCTGATTGCCAAATACCTTCAAAATGGCTCAGTGAGATACCTTCAGGGTTGTTTCCATTCTAACTGATGTCTGAGAGGAGAGAGAACATTTGGGAGGGAGAGTGTAGCATTAAAGAGCAAGAATGAGGGTTAAACCTGGAGCCAGTGAGGACTGTGGCCTCTATATGGCATCTGAGGTGTCCTTTTTGTCCAAGTTAGTGAGTCATAATATTAATGTACTGTTGATAAGATCCCTTTTATCTTCAATTTAGCTTCTGCGTGTTTTAAAAAGCCTCTTTCAATCTGCTCTGTCAGGAAAAATCACTGGTTAGCTTTTGAATGGCTCAAAAAGTGAAGTAGCATCTTTGTTTGAAGGGTTAGAGCTGGGTTTGAAATTCATCACTTAAATGTAAAGACTGGCATAACGGAGACATGCTGAGAGATAACAATGCAGTTTAAATTAATAAAAATGGGGATGAAAATAAAAAATGGAAAGCTTTGTGTTTGAAGCTTGTTTGTTTCACTGTTTAAATGAAAGTTGTTAAGGTCGTCTCTTCTTAACGTCTTTGTGAAGCAGCTCAGCCGTGCAGAGCTCCAGTCGAAGAAAAGACGAATACAGAAAGGAAGGATTTTGAAGTTTAAATAAAACCGACTCGGTGATTGTGTGGGTGCGAGAAACTTTCTAAAACTAAAAGCAATTATAAACTATTTGCACACATCAATGCCCCCGGACAGAACATTTGGACTGCTGTCCATTGGAAGAAAAGTGCACAAAGAGTCTTGTGAGTCTTTTCCCCTTAAAGAAAAGAAAGTGAGCTCCTTCTACTTCTTCCTGTCTGTTGAGTGTTTTTTTTTTATTTATTATGAACCAGCCTTTTCTCTTTTCCATGAGGCTTTTAAAGGCTGGAATAATGAGCTGATGTGCTGTTGAGTGTTCTTAATGCCGCTGTATGTTTAATGCTCTCTTACAGGCCATGAAGTGCACGTATATATTAGGCAAATATGAGAGGAAAGAAATAATAAATGGCCTAATGTACTTTTCTTCCTTCTGCATATTTACCTCTTTGTTGCTCATGTTTTTCACAGTGTGAGGAACTTCAAACTGCATTTGTGCTCAAGTGTGCCTTCCCATTAAACCTGACCTTAAACTACAAATAGCTTTGTTCACAGTTGCAGTCCAGTGGTCAGGACCTTGGCTCTGCACGATGAAGGCCCCAAGAGTGTGTGTGTTTGTGGGTGTGTATTCAATCATAATGACAAAAACGTTGGCTGTGATGAACGGGTTGGAGGACGTGTGTTGTCACCAAACCCTTCACTGTGTTATTAAATCAATATGAGCTGTTCACTGCTCTAAACTGATCAAACAGGTGAGGAATGGTATTTTTCTACGGCATCTCTACAGCAGTACAAAGACAAACTGCAGATACTAGCATAGGATGAAACCTTGGGCTTTGTTCTCTCTGAGGTTTTCAGTTTTTTTAGCCTTATGCAGATTAACTAAAAATCATGATCAAACACTTTGACCTGCTACACCGTAGAATCTCATACTCTGGTAAAAACCCAGTTAACTATACAGATCATGATTCTATTTTAACACTGGTACTGTTTAGTGTATACAGATCTACTCTGTAAAAACTAGTGTATACAGATCTATTCTGTTTAAACTAGTGTATACAGATCTATTCTGTTAAAACTAGTCTATACAGATCTATTCTGTAAAAACTAGTGTATACAGATCTATTCTGTTAAAACTAGTGTATACAGATCTATTCTGTTAAAACTAGTGTATACAGATCTATTCTGTTAAAACTAGTGTATACAGATCTATTCTGTTAAAACTAGTCTATACAGATCTATTCTGTAAAAACTAGTGTATACAGATCTATTCTGTTAAAACTAGTGTGTACAGATCTATTCTGTTAAAACTAGTGTATACAGATCTATTCTGTAAAAACTAGTGTATACAGATCTATTCTGTTAAAACTAGTGTATACAGATCTATTCTGTTAAAACTAGTGTATACAGGTCTATTCTGTAAAAACTAGTGTATACAGATCTATTCTGTTAAAACTAGTGTATACAGATCTATTCTGTTAAAACTAGTGTATACAGGTCTATTCTGTAAAAACTAGTCTATACAGATCTATTCTGTAAAAACTAGTGTATACATGTCTATTCTGTTAAAACTAGTGTATACAGGTCTATTCTGTTAAAACTAGTGTATACAGATCTATTCTGTTAAAACTAGTGTATACAGGTCTATTCTGTTAAAACTAGTGTATACAGATCTATTCTGTTAAAACTAGTGTATACATGTCTATTCTGTTAAAACTAGTGTATACAGGTCTATTCTGTTAAAACTAGTGTATACAGATCTATTCTGTTAAAACTAGTGTATACAGGTCTATTCTGTTAAAACTAGTGTATACAGATCTATTCTGTTAAAACTAGTGTATACAGATCTATTCTGTTAAAACTAGTGTGTACAGATCTATTCTGTTAAAACTAGTGTATACAGATCTATTCTGTTAAAACTAGTGTGTACAGATCTATTCTGTTAAAACTAGTGTATACAGATCTATTCTGTTAAAACTAGTGTGTACAGATCTATTCTGTTAAAACTAGTGTGTACAGATTTATTCTGTAAAAACTAGTGTGTACAGATCTATTCTGTTAAAACTAGTGTATACAGATCTATTCTGTTAAAACTAGTGTATACAGGTCTATTCTGTAAAAACTAGTGTATACAGATCTATTCTGTAAAAACTAGTGTATACAGATCTATTCTGTAAAAACTAGTGTATACAGGTCTATTCTGTAAAAACTAGTCTATACAGATCTATTCTGTAAAAACTAGTGTATACATGTCTATTCTGTTAAAACTAGTGTATACAGATCTATTCTGTTAAAACTAGTGTATACAGATCTATTCTGTAAAAACTAGTCTATACAGATCTATTCTGTAAAAACTAGTGTATACATGTCTATTCTGTTAAAACTAGTGTATACAGGTCTATTCTGTTAAAACTAGTGTATACAGATCTATTCTGTTAAAACTAGTGTATACAGGTCTATTCTGTTAAAACTAGTGTATACAGATCTATTCTGTTAAAACTAGTGTATACAGATCTATTCTGTTAAAACTAGTGTGTACAGATCTATTCTGTTAAAACTAGTGTATACAGATCTATTCTGTTAAAACTAGTGTGTACAGGTCTATTCTGTTAAAACTAGTGTATACAGGTCTATTCTGTTAAAACTAGTGTATACAGATCTATTCTGTTAAAAATAGTGTATACAGGTCTATTCTGTTTAAACTAGTGTATACAGGTCTATTCTGTTAAAACTAGTGTGTACAGGTCTATTCTGTTAAAACTAGTGTATACAGATCTATTCTGTAAAAACTAGTGTATACAGGTCTATTCTGTTAAAACTAGTGTATACAGATCTATTCTGTTAAAAATAGTGTATACAGGTCTTTTCTGTTTAAACTAGTGTATACAGATCTATTCTGTTAAAACTAGTGTATACAGATCTATTCTGTTAAAACTAGTGTATACAGGTCTATTCTGTAAAAACTAGTGTATACAGATCTATTCTGTAAAAACTAGTGTATACAGATCTATTCTGTAAAAACTAGTGTATACAGGTCTATTCTGTAAAAACTAGTGTATACAGATCTATTCTGTAAAAACTAGTGTATACATGTCTATTCTGTTAAAACTACTGTATACAGATCTCTTCTGTTAAAACTAGTGTATACAGATCTATTCTGTTAAAACTAGTGTATACAGGTCTATTCTGTAAAAACTAGTCTATACAGATCTATTCTGTAAAAACTAGTGTATACATGTCTATTCTGTTAAAACTAGTGTATACAGGTCTATTCTGTCAAAACTAGTGTATACAGATCTATTCTGTTAAAACTAGTGTATACAGGTCTATTCTGTTAAAACTAGTGTATACAGATCTATTCTGTTAAAACTAGTGTATACAGATCTATTCTGTTAAAACTAGTGTATACAGATCTATTCTGTTAAAACTAGTGTGTACAGATCTATTCTGTTAAAACTAGTGTATACAGATCTATTCTGTTAAAACTAGTGTGTACAGATCTATTCTGTTAAAACTAGTGTATACAGATCTATTCTGTTAAAACTAGTGTGTACAGAACTATTCTGTTAAAACTAGTGTGTACAGATCTATTCTGTAAAAACTAGTGTGTACAGATCTATTCTGTTAAAACTAGTGTATACAGATCTATTCTGTTAAAACTAGTGTATACAGATCTATTCTGTAAAAACTAGTGTATACAGGTCTATTCTGTAAAAACTAGTCTATACAGATCTATTCTGTAAAAACTAGTGTATACATGTCTATTCTGTTTAAACTAGTGTATACAGATCTATTCTGTTAAAACTAGTGTATACAGGTCTATTCTGTAAAAACTAGTGTATACAGGTCTATTCTGTTAAAACTAGTGTGTACAGATCTATTCTGTTAAAACTAGTGTATACAGATCTATTCTGTTAAAACTAGTGTATACAGGTCTATTCTGTTAAAACTAGTGTATATAGGTCTATTCTGTTAAAACTAGTGTGTACAGGTCTATTCTGTCAAAACTAGTGTATACAGATCTATTCTGTCAAAACTAGTGTATACAGATCTATTCTGTTAAAACTAGTGTATACAGATCTATTCTGTTAAAACTAGTGTATACAGATCTATTCTGTTAAAACTAGTGTGTACAGGTCTATTCTGTTAAAACTAGTGTGTACAGATCTATTCTGTTAAAACTAGTGTATACAGATCTATTCTGTTAAAACTAGTGTATACAGGTCTATTCAGTTAAAACTAGTGTATACAGATCTATTCTGTTAAAACTAGTGTGTACAGATCTATTCTGTTAAAACTAGTGTATACAGATCTATTCTGTTAAAACTAGTGTGTACAGATCTATTCTGTTAAAACTAGTGTATACAGATCTATTCTGTTAAAACTAGTGTGTACAGAACTATTCTGTTAAAACTAGTGTGTACAGATCTATTCTGTAAAAACTAGTGTGTACAGATCTATTCTGTTAAAACTAGTGTATACAGATCTATTCTGTTAAAACTAGTGTATACAGATCTATTCTGTAAAAACTAGTGTATACAGGTCTATTCTGTAAAAACTAGTCTATACAGATCTATTCTGTAAAAACTAGTGTATACATGTCTATTCTGTTTAAACTAGTGTATACAGATCTATTCTGTTAAAACTAGTGTATACAGGTCTATTCTGTAAAAACTAGTGTATACAGGTCTATTCTGTTAAAACTAGTGTGTACAGATCTATTCTGTTAAAACTAGTGTATACAGATCTATTCTGTTAAAACTAGTGTATACAGGTCTATTCTGTTAAAACTAGTGTATATAGGTCTATTCTGTTAAAACTAGTGTGTACAGGTCTATTCTGTCAAAACTAGTGTATACAGATCTATTCTGTCAAAACTAGTGTATACAGATCTATTCTGTTAAAACTAGTGTATACAGATCTATTCTGTTAAAACTAGTGTATACAGATCTATTCTGTTAAAACTAGTGTGTACAGATCTATTCTGTTAAAACTAGTGTATACAGATCTATTCTGTTAAAACTAGTGTATACAGGTCTATTCTGTTAAAACTAGTGTATACATGTCTATTCTGTTAAAACTAGTGTGTACAGATCTATTCTGTTAAAACTAGTGTGTACAGATCTATTCTGTTAAAACTAGTGTATACAGATCTATTCTGTTAAAACTAGTGTATACAGGTCTATTCAGTTAAAACTAGTGTATACAGGTCTATTCTGTTAAAACTAGTGTATACAGATCTATTCTGTTAAAAATAGTGTATACAGGTCTATTCTGTTTAAACTAGTGTATACAGGTCTATTCTGTTAAAACTAGTGTGTACAGGTCTATTCTGTTAAAACTAGTGTATACAGATCTATTCTGTTAAAACTAGTGTATACAGGTCTATTCTGTTAAAACTAGTGTATACAGATCTATTCTGTTAAAAATAGTGTATACAGGTCTTTTCTGTTTAAACTAGTGTATACAGATCTATTCTGTTAAAACTAGTGTATACAGGTCTATTCTGTTTAAACTAGTGTATACAGATCTATTCTGTTAAAACTAGTGTGTACAGGTCTATTATGTTTAAACTAGTGTATACAGATCTATTCTGTCAAAACTAGTGTATACAGATCTATTCTGTCAAAACTAGTGTATACAGATCTATTCTGTTAAAACTAGTGTATACAGATCTATTCTGTTAAAACTAGTGTGTACAGGTCTATTCTGTTAAAACTAGTGTATACAGGTCTATTCTGTTAAAACTAGTCTATACAGATCTATTCTGTAAAAACTAGTGTATACAGGTCTATTCTGTTAAAACTAGTGTATACAGATCTATTCTGTTAAAACTAGTGTATACAGGTCTATTCTGTTAAAACTAGTCTATACAGATCTATTCTGTAAAAACTAGTGTATACATGTCTATTCTGTTAAAACTAGTGTATACAGATCTATTCTGTTAAAACTAGTGTATACAGATCTATTCTGTTAAAACTAGTGTATACAGGTCTATTCTGTTAAAACTAGTGTATACAGATCTATTCTGTTAAAACTAGTGTATACAGATCTATTCTGTTAAAACTAGTGTGTACAGATCTATTCTGTTAAAACTAGTGTATACAGATCTATTCTGTTAAAACTAGTGTGTACAGATCTATTCTGTTAAAACTAGTGTATACAGATCTATTCTGTTAAAACTAGTGTGTACAGATCTATTCTGTTAAAACTAGTGTATACAGATCTATTCTGTTAAAACTAGTGTATACAGATCTATTCTGTTAAAACTAGGGGTGTACAGATCTATTCTGTAAAAACTAGTGTGTACAGATCTATTCTGTTAAAACTAGTGTATACAGATCTATTCTGTTAAAACTAGTGTATACAGGTCTATTCTGTTAAAACTAGTGTATACAGGTCTATTCTGTTAAAACTAGTGTGTACAGGTCTATTCTGTCAAAACTAGTGTATACAGATCTATTCTGTCAAAACTAGTGTATACAGATCTATTCTGTTAAAACTAGTGTATACAGATCTATTCTGTTAAAACTAGTGTATACAGATCTATTCTGTTAAACCTAGTGTATACAGATCTATTCTGTAAAAACTAGTGTATACAGATCTATTCTGTTAAAACTAGTGTATACAGATCTATTCTGTTAAAAATAGTGTATACAGGTCTTTTCTGTTTAAACTAGTGTATACAGATCTATTCTGTTAAAACTAGTGTATACAGATCTATTCTGTTAAAACTAGTGTGTACAGGTCTATTCTGTTTAAACTAGTGTATACAGATCTATTCTGTTAAAACTAGTGTGTACAGGTCTATTATGTTTAAACTAGTGTATACAGATCTATTCTGTCAAAACTAGTGTATACAGATCTATTCTGTCAAAACTAGTGTATACAGGTCTAATTTGTTAGAACTAGTGTATACAGGTCTATTCTGTTAAACCTAGAGTATACAGATCTATTCTGTTAAAACTAGTGTGTACAGATCTATTCTGTTAAAACTAGTGTGTACAGGTCTATTCTGTTAAAACTAGTGTATACAGGTCTATTCTGTTAAAACTAGTGTGTACAGGTCTATTCTGTTAGAACTAGTGTATACAGGTCTATTCTGTTAAAACTAGAGTATACAGATCTATTCTGTTAAAACTAGTGTATACAGGTCTATTCTGTTAAAACTAGTGTATACAGGTCTATTCTGTTAAAACTAGTGTATACAGGTCTATTCTGTTAAAACTAGTGTGTACAGGTCTATTCTGTTTAAACTAGTGTATACAGGTCTATTTCGTTAAAACTAGTGTGTACAGGTCTATTCTGTTAAAACTAGTGTATACAGGTCTATTCTGTTAAAACTATTGTGTACAGGTCTATTCTGTTAAAACTAGTGTATACAGGTCTATTCTGTTAAAACTAGTGTATACAGGTCTATTCTGTTAAAACTAGTGTATACAGATCTATTCTGTAAAACTAGTGTATACAGGTCTATTCTGTTAAAACTAGTGTGTACAGGTCTATTCTGTTAAAACTAGTGTATACAGGTCTATTCTGTTAAAACTAGTGTATACAGATCTATTCTGTTAAAACTAGTGTATACAGGTCTATTCTGTTAAAACTAGTGTATACAGGTCTATTCTGTTAAAACTAGTGTATACAGATCTATTGTGTTAAAACTAGTGTATACAGATCTATTCTGTTAAAACTAGTGTATACAGGTCTATTCTGTTAAAACTAGTGTATACAGGTCTATTCTGTTAAAACTAGTGTATACAGATCTATTGTGTTAAAACTAGTGTATACAGATCTATTCTGTTAAAACTAGTGTATACAGGTCTATTCTGTTAAAACTAATGATTATTTGAACCACCCATACGTGGTTCAAATAATCAGAGCTAATGTCCCTTTAGCCTGATTCAATTAACGTGATGATTGAAGGCTGGCTAAGTCCGTTCTTCCACGGCTGAATCGCGCTACATCAGTGACGTTGATTGGAACCAGACATGAGTGATCAGGATTCTTGCCCGTTCCCGTTCTACATAAAAAGGGAGCAGTGTAGATCACAGAAATCACGATTGTCTGTCATAATTCATGGCGAAGAATAAGGAAAGCGCAACATTTTTCACACAATTAGAGCAGCAAACAATCATGGAGGAGTTTGAAAATTACAAAAACATTGTAACTGTGAAAACCAACACCTCAGCTGTAGCGAAGGTGAGACATGCAGCTTGGCAAAGGATTGTGGACAAGTTGAATGCGCAAGTAAGGAATATGTAGGCCTAGTTATGCATGGCTGTATAAGGCTATAGCCTAGGCCAGGGCTGTCCAATTTGGGGCTCGTGGGCCAACTTTGGCCCACGAGCGATTATTTTTGGCCCACTGCCCATGTTCGAATTTATTTTTTATTTTGTTGATTATTATTTTCCCACTGCCAGCAGTCTAAATATTTCTTTCAATATTTATTTATTGCTGCACTCCTCTCCTGACCACAAATTAACATTGTGCTACATTGGGGGTAGGGTGGCGCTGTTGAGCTCTCGTCAGCTCAGATCTGGAAGCCCATAACCAGAAAGTGAGTCAGTGAGAAGATGCTGGGGTCAAGCTGGGGTCATGGCAGAGATGGCACATGGGAGGCAGTGGCACACTGATAAGAGAAAGTTTAAAAATAGTTGGGAACATGAGTCCTTTTTACTGAAATTGATTTCAAGGCGATATGCCTAATTAGTATTTGTGCCATATGGATGTTCAGTAATTTCATGCTGTGAAACACAATAAAGAATAATGTTATTCATTTTCAAAATTACTTTGTATGAGTTATTATTTTGCACAAATGTGTTATAGGCATATTTAATTTCATGCACTGCAACATGAATGTTTAGTTTTGGCCCTTCACTGAAAAGACTTTGGGCACCCCTGACCTAGGCTATTAATTTAAATGTGTGTTTGCCGTAACCTTGTAGCCTAATGACCTAGATTAATTACTTTCTATCATTAATGAACCTTGTGTATTTTTTAAAGCTACTAGTTAGCACACTAATGTGAGACAATATGTTTTACCTGGCCTATAGGCCCAGCTATCTGTTGTCATATTTATATATTGTGCACTTTTTCTCCTCTTATCGCTTCATATAAAACAAACCCAAATGTCAAGCAAACTTTGGAACTAGTGAAAATGAAATAGAAGAACATTATTCAGTGTGGTAAGGGAATATCATTTGTTCCACGGTGTTGAATCAGAAATGTTCCTTGTATGTGCCACTTGCAAAAAAACATAATCCTACACACAGTTTGAGTGACAGTAAGTGCACAGCTGCGCTGGTAGTACTGGCAATGTATGGCCCAATCAGCTGTTGCAAATAAATAATGCCTTGGGGACTGAAACACTAATGCTCATACAAAAAAATCATCAGACAATGATAAAGGATCTTGGCGATCTTGGATCAGTCTTTCCCTATGAAATGCGGCACGGATTATTGCTCCTATCAACTTGGTCCCTCAGGAATGGAGCTTCCTCTTTTTTTTCCTCTAGGGGGTGTGTCTTAAGATCCGGCTTCTTGAAATAAACCTGCCCTGGAGCAGGTTTAGGTTTATTGATCTGTTGCTATAGTGATTTAGCTTAACCTGCTTTGAGGCACGGAACAAGCCTGACATGACGTCAGGTTACCCTAAAATTATCCAGCTAACTGAGTTAGCCAGGCACGAGGAACAGGGCCCTGAGCAACCTCTGATTAGAAGTGCATTTGCACTGGTGTCCTTAAAGTAAACTCCAGCTGACTCTAGTTGTCTCCAAAACTCATCAGGGAATAAACAGAGCCTGAAATGGTTTGTACTAATAGTTTCCAGGAACTGTTAATACAGAAGGAATGTGTTGATGATAACCAACCATCTGTTTTAATGAAGGCTGATAAGGTCATGTATTATTTGTGTGTGTGTGTGTGTGTGTGTGTGTGTTAGCTCAAAATAGACACACACAGACCGACACAGAGAGGAAGCTTCCTCTCCCCACAGCAGGGGAGTTTCTTCTGTACCGTGAACTTTGGATATAATAAAATGTTCTGGATATAGTTTAGTTCCAATTCTGTCTCTCTTCAGACTCTGTTAATTTGGTCAATTTATTTACTTACTACGCCTTATTTCTGCATGCATACAGAATTATATGCCTTTATCTCACTTTCTGACTCCTCTTCCAGGTTCTTTAATTCGTGTGGGTCGGGCAACAACAGATCTGCACAGCCTCACAGGATTTCAGACATAGGAACATAGGAAATCTTCTACTTTATGGGCAAGCTGGATGCCTCCAATCCCGTGAGGGAGCACAAGTCCGCCGCCAAACCCCCTAATCGAAGGTGCCGACAGCGTTGTTCGAATTCATCCAAGCCCAAATCCCAAAAGCAGCTGCACCTTTGTCTGACTATCATTGCACAATGTATTTTGACTCTTCTGGCAGCAAAATTTTTGAAGAAAAATGGGACAAGGAGACTACAGGCCTGACCATGGAATTAATATCACAATATATAGTGGTCGGACCTCCAGGAGCGGCAATGAACGTGCACACAAATCCTCCACAATAGCATCATTCTGTACCTGAGCACACATGTATACTGTACAGTGTGACACACTAGGTGGTCTTCATCTGCGTGCCTCCTGATGGCCATCATCCAGACCTGCACCAGGTCCATCCCCCATCTTTTCACATATTGTCCCAGCTGACACCTCCGAATCACACAAGGCCACCACCAAGGTCTGGTCCATACCCTCGGGTTCAGAGCAGTGTTAATTTTGGCAGCTATTTTTAATTTTAGTTTTAGTCTTTAAATGAAATGCATTTAAGTTTTAATCACATTTTAGTAATTTCTGTCCTTTTTAGTTTTAGTCTAGTTTATTCCATAAAAAGTCCTCACATTTTAGTCCAAGCATTTATTTTCTTGCCTAAATCTGGTAACAAATCATTGTAGTGTGTTCTATAAACCCTGGTAATCTTGGAGTCCCTGCTTTCTACAGAGAGCCAGAATCGCTACAGCTGCTTGTTTGTTGACAGATTTACTCACAGTGGAGAAATATCATGGATTTTTAATGTCCGACAAAAACTACATTACATTTTAGTCTAGTTTTCATCATCTTGACAAAAACTAAACTTAGTTTTAGTCAGTTTTAGTCATCACAGACCTATTTTTGTTACTCTTAGACTAGTTTTTGTCATGGGAAAAAAGGCTGTTGACTAACATTTTTAGTCATAGTTTTAGTTGACGAAATTAACACTGGTTCAGGGCACCCAGTAAGTGGTGAGCTGGATCGGGCTTGGACAGCACACCAGGAGCCCTTAGAAGCACAGCCCCATATCCGGCAGCTGACCAGTGTTAATTTCATCAACTTAAACTATGACTAAAAATGTTCATTAACAGCCTTTAATTCCATGACTAAATCTAGTCTAAGAGTAACAAAAATAGATCTGTGATGACTAGAACTGACTAAAACTAAGTTTAGTTTTCATCAAGATGATGAAAACTAGACTAAAGCGTAATGTAGTTTTTGTTGGACATTCAAAATCCATAATATTCCTCCACTGTGGGTAAATCTGTCAAATACAATGCTGCTGTAGTTATTCTGCCTCTCAGCTGTAGAAAGCAGGGACCCCAGGTTTGGCAGGGTTTATAGAACACATTACCATGATTTCGTACCAGATTTAGGCAAGAAAATAAATGCTTGGACTAAGAGTAAAGACTAAAATGTGAGGACTTTTTATGGACTAAAAGTAGACCAAAAATGTTTTGGGTTTTTGTCGACTACAACTAGACTAAAACTAAAAACATAGAAATGACTAAAATGTGACTAAAACTAAAAGAGAAGTCATCACACAGGAGTCTAGCTGGCGCCTCTGGACATCAGTCAGTGTCCAGGGCTCACAAGAGAATGATAAGACTAGGAGGACCACGGACCATAAGCCTCTTAATTCCATCTGCATGCTCAGATACTTGGAACGCCACACCACCTTACTTAGGGATGGGAATTGATATGATTTTATTGATATCAATGCAATCGTCAATTCTACTGATCAAAGTAAGAAAAAATGTAAGTAAAAATGTAAAATATCAAGTGTTTGGGAGGAGAAAATGCTGAAATACACAAAATTGTCTTTTCAGTTGGAGAAGTCTCAGTAAAAACAAGCTGATCTCTGGATCTTCAATCTCTGAACTTAGATATTTGAATAAAATTACAAGAAACTGCTCACTGTCTTTAAGAGATGAAACCTTAAAATAAAAATAAAATGATCTTTGGATCTGAGATCTGTAAAAATACTATCACCATTTAAGACCAGCTTCATGAATACTTTCCAAGACTTTTCTTAGGATCCCTAACAAATTCAGAAAAAAAAAACAAAAAAACTGTGACTGAGAGCCTTTAAATCATTAAATTGTTCTTCCTATGGATGAATTTAAACAAATGGCAAACTGCCCCGCCTTTGAAGGTGACTGTTAAACTGCTCTGTCATCTTTTTAATCTATTTCTGTTTATTTATTCTATTCTGTTTGTGCATATTATCCTGTTCTTTTTGTCCTTTTGTACTTGTCCTTAATGATTCTCTGAGATTTAAATAGAGGTTGAATGAATTTGCCAAAACCAGAGCCTTATTATTGTAACTTTTTTTTCAGCCTTCTTGCCAAATTGAATTTCTAAGCCTTTGTCACGAAGAATTAAAAGATGTTAAGAGCAGCATTGTTTGTTCAAACTCAATCATGACAAAAAATAATGTGCAATTAGCCTTTGGAGAGCTGAATAACAATTGTGTTTATTCTGCTGATAAATGGAAGAAGATTGAGGAACAGTGACTTCCTGTCTTCTCTGACTGTGTGGATTTGGGTGTTTATTGTCCTGGCTCAGCAGCCAATAGAGAGTCATGAAGGACAAATGTGTTAATCAGGCCTCTAAATGGTTTCCACTCTAACATCTCTCCTCTCTTCCTCCAAGGCCTCCACTGGGTCTGCTTTTGTTTGCAATCCACAAAAGTCATCCAACACACAAGCGAAAACTAACTGTTTCACTCATACTTTGTCTGTGCGAGTCAGTGCAGTCGTTCTGTTGTCTTGTTTACCCTGGCTGAAGTTGATCTGGAGAGTGATGGAGCTGCTGATGGACCTGAATGGCCCTTTTAGTCACAGCCACACACATTACCCAAGGCAGCAGACTGCAGACGTGATTCATCTCCTCTGCTCCTCATCACTCACCGTCTGGGTCTCCCTGTCATATGATGAATTATAAAAGGAAGCCTGGCTGCATATTAGATCATTTCAAATCTTAATCTGTTTTTGAAAACACAGGTGATCACAGACATAAGGACAGTATCAACAGACACCTGCTGTCTGTGGAAACCATTCTGCATAGAGACACCACAGCTATTGAATCCCACAGAAACTCTTAATAAAATGTGATTTAGAGAGAAAAACAAATACTGAGATTGATCAATGTCTTCAGCAGGCTCTCCTGTTTTTTTTTTTTTTTTCTGTTTTACAGTAGAATAAAAGATAATCTTTATTATATCCCTCAGCTCAGGGCACAGCTGGTTTTATGTTCACTGTCATGCTTGTGAGCAGTAAACGTACGCAGCATCCGGTCAGTAATTCTTCCCTGTTTGCTCGTTTTCATTGGCTGTAGATCATATTCCATCAGAGGTAGCCTGATCTAAAACCGTAGATAGCTTCAGGACTCCATCCTGATCAGGAGCAGTGAAAAAATTCTACTGACTCTACAGACTTGAAAATTATTTTTACATAATAATCGGTTGTGACAAACCTTGGATCATCTGACCAAATCATTAGGGCAGTAAAGCCCAAAATTGTCTTGTCTTGTGTAGCCAGCGGCGGTTTTCCATCAGTATATCCCAGAATGCCTTGCAACTCATCTGCAAAGTTTGGCAATCTAATATCACAATTTAAAGGTAAAGTGTGCATTTAGCTGGCCTGGTAAAAACAAAATAAATAAACATACTATTAATAGCAGGCTCATCTAAAAAAGCATTGCATCACCTGAATGCATGCTGTTGTGTTGGGGTAACTCAGAATAAGCCCTTTTTTTGTACATAGGGAGGGTCGCCTTTATGGACTCCACCATCTTGAATTTTTGCATCTTGCATGTTTTCTGCAGTACTATCAAATAAAAGACGTGCACTTTTCAAATTCCAGTGGTTGCGACTGGAAGTGAGCATTGCGATCTAAAATCTGACTGTGATTTTCAGCAGATTCTGACACACATTTTGAGTCGTTTGTCTCACCTGGAAGTCGGAGAACCTTTCAGTGTCATCTTACATTATTTGTACTGCAGTGCACCGAGGGCCACAATGGCCCAACACACCAGGTTCTCCTGACTAGTTTCTAATTTCTGGCACATCTGGTATTTTAGTTGTACAACTGCACACACTCAGATGCAGACAAATGCACCTGGGTGCCATTGCCACTGCATATTATGGCATTTCTTTATTCCCAACACAGTCGACCATGGTAGGTTAGGTGGATTCCTCAAGGAACAGCTGTTTTGTCCGTCTCTCCTACCGTAGAAGCAGCTCTGATTGAAAGTACAGAGGAAGGAAATTAGCGCCATCTTCTGTTCAAGGTGGGAGGCCACTGCTCTTATCATCTGTTCACTCATTCACTGAGGTGAGGAGGTTTCACGCATCCATCTGGAAAACCTCTCATACGCAGCGTTTGGTAAAGGGCAGAGCCTTTGAAAAAAACTTGGAGTGTGATTGGATGGTCACGTTCACATGACGTAGCCGCTACCAGCTAGTGCCATCATGAAGTAAACTCCATGGGGAACTGCATAACGCCAACCATGGTGACTGTAGACCTGTCAGTACATGACTTTTGTCGTTTTTGAAAAGAAAACAACTCACTGCTGTTCTTTGTTCTTCTTTCAACAAAGAAATGTTGTCAAGTTCTGATAAAACTGGCACTTTAGCAGCATCCACGCCAGGGCCGGTTCTAACCATTTTGGTGCCCTAGGCGATCTTACAATTTGGGGCGCAGAAGTTAGAGGAGTGCAGGAGCTGATGATCTGTTACATTGGTGGAACTATTCAAAATGTTCAGGGATCATGACGGCGCCCCCTCACTGCGGCGCCCTAGGCAACTGCCTATATCACCTATGCCTAGAAACGGCCCTGATCCACGCTAATCTCTTCCGCCATATCTGCACCAGTCTCTTGTTGCTGCTTGCTTACATCACGACTCTGCTGCTCCACAAAGTGCTGCCCCTCGATGCTGATTGGTCCTGTCACATTCTGACTGAGCCCAAACGGTTCAGACTGGAGCTTTGCAAGTTGGAATCGCCAGTGAAAACACGGAAACGGATGTATCCAGCTGCTATGCGAGGTTAGTAAAGGACATCAAGAGGGCAGAAATCTTCAGCAACACTTGTAGTTTAGACAACAACCTTAACAGACCGTTTCAGCTCGCAGCCTTCATCAGGGCCACTTCAACACTTCATCCTCCATGGAACTTGGAATTGGTGAAACTGCCAGAATTATCCGCTTCAGGCATCGAGAGGGCTCCAGAAATATGTAGCTAAAATCTCAATTGCCCCCTTGTGGCTGGCTGCAGTAAAGGGATTGATCTCATTGTTAAAGGCTTAAAGTTCCAGTAATTTTGGAAGGAAATCATGTTTTTACAAGAATATCTTAATTAGACAAAAATATTCATTTTATTTCAGTTTATTTTAATGTCCAGCCCCCACAGAATCGGTCAAGAAAAAGCCTGCTTTTGTTAAATTGGGGTTGATGACCCCCGCTACACACAGATGAATGAGGGGAGGCTAAAAGTTACTGGTGTGCTGCCAGCCTAAAAAAAAAAAAACAACATCTGAGATGCAGTATGAGTTCCCTACTTGATTTTCTGTGAATGTAAAACAGACAAAATACAACAATTTCTTAATTTGACTCATTTCATTGTAACCCAGACTCTCCAAGAACTGGTATCTTTGTCATTTCTGCACCAATTTCCATACTTAATCAACCTGACTCAATTAAAGGTGATTGCTTTCCTGCGTGTGTCACAACAACAGCCACAAACAGCTCGTCAGGGGCATTTTGATTCCACCAGAGCTGTTTTCTTTGGCCAACCAATTTCTGCACTCACTGTACTAAAGTCTGGAGGGCACAATTACGACCGGCAATGGAAAGGAAAATGTTGGCTTTGAGAAGAAAAATGAGAAGTAATCTCTCTCATTTTTCTTATCTGGGCAAGTCCAAGAAGGCTGAGAGGGTACAGTATTTCCCCAGATAAACGCCTAAATGATATTCAACTCACACAAACAGCAACACACGAGAGCATGCACTCTCTCTGCTTACTGGTTTATCTTAAAGTGAAGAAGCTTTTTGGTCTGAGTCAGCCTGTAAAATCCCACATTTATATTGTTCTTTTCATTATTATGTCATCTACTTCATCCTGTTTTAATGCAGCAGTGAAAAAGCTCACAGATAAGACAGAGCACACAGGTCCGGTGATTGAATACCTCTGCAACGGCTCGACTCGATTAATTCCACACACTAGATCTTAATTAACTGAGCATAACCACACAGATGATTTGTGTGCCGATGGGATTCAGTCAATGGGGATGATTGCATGAAGTAGATATGCTCATTCAATATTCATTATACCCCTGTCCCATTTTCTCCCAGGGCCCACCAGGTCCTCCCAGGGATCAAGATATCTTCCTTATGTCTTCCAGTGCACAAAGACTTGATTTGAAGGCTTCATGTTAAATTAATTTTATAAATAGGCCTTTCTAAAAGTTAATCAATGGTGAAATATCTTCTCCCCAGTTGATTTAGCGACATTAAAGTAGTTCTAACCTTCCCAGTGAATCAAACGTGAATAAACACATTCATTCAGTGATTCTGTGCTCTGCAGATTGCTTTAGAAGGCTCAGATCCTTTCAGAGTTTCAGATTTCAAGGCCAGCATTTTTGCAGTGAATGGTTGCATAGAGCTGCAGAAGTAATGGGAAAACTTTGATTTACAGTATCTCCATAGAGAAGGTGAGAAAAAGTCATATTTAGAGAGGTATTTCATCTAAAAACGGTCATCTTTTGGTCCATTTTGGCTGTTAGTTTACAGGACTGTTACATTCTAGGTGTTTCACAGTGGAGAGTATCAAAATTTGTGCTTTTAAGTGGCACTGATTTCACTGTTGTGTAAACTGTTAGTGTGCAGAAAAATGAATATTACAGTTCCAGACATTAACCATGCAAGAGGGAAGACGACAACAATAAAGGTGAACTCCTGCTTCACTCATTTGGGTGTATTTGAGCGTACAGATGTTCTTGTGTCAGCCATTGTTCTGCTTTATCCCTCCATAGAAGGAAAAGCATGTGTGCATGATGTTTCATTACAAAGTCACATCACAGATCAAGGCCAGCCATAAAGGGGTGAAAGGGAAAGCTTTCTGGGACTAAGGCGGTATTCAAATTCGCCTACTATACTAGCAGTGCATACTGATTTGCCCAAAATGTAGTACGCAGTATGCGAACAAATGCGAAAGTTGCAATATGCCAAAAATACCCGGATGACGTAATGATTCGGGAAAATTTCACAGTGTGCATCGAACCAGTCTGCTTCGCTGACTGTTACCCACAATGCAAAGAGCCGGGTCAGAGTTCGTAATAGCGGAGAGCGGCGGAACTTTCACCGGAGCGACTGACGGTTACAAAAAGTGCCATCCCCTTTTATCTTTACATTTTTAACATGTACTATAGCGAAATAAGTTGTAAAAAGGTCACTGTTGTTTTTGTTTTGCCGTTACGGCTCGTAACGTCTGGAAAGGTGCTGTCAAGTGTGTCCCTTCACTGCGCTATACATGCTAAGCTAAAAACAACGGCTATAAAAATCCTGAATAATTAAATAAAAACACTTCCCTGATTTTTTCATGTTTCATTGCAAAGTTATAGTTCTGCATGTTTTGTTTATTGGTTCATGTTTTTAGGGGAAAATATTTTTCCAAGTATGACACCATGAGTGAGGGGTTAATGCTGCAGACTACCCGTGTCCTGAGTGGGCGTGGTTTCAGCTTATTCAACAGACACGCCCACACCATCCTGGAGCAGATTTTATTGCCTCATTTTTCATGATTTGAAGCTTCATTTTATAAACTTGGAGATGCTTTATGTGACTGAAATTTGACCTGGGGGTTCATAACACAGTGATCTATCATACGCCAAACCTAAATACAGATTTATTTTTACTTTACAGGGTCTTTAAGTGTCCCAAGGACACATCAACATGTGACTACAGAAGCTGGGTATTGAAAAGACAAACCGCTCTATTACCTGATGAATCTACCTGAGCCCAAATCACCCCTTGAAATCACGTTATAATAGATGAATTTAACTTTTCACCCAAATACATATCATTAAGCAGCAAAGAATGAATCTTTGCATTTCTGGTTGTTTCAGTAAAATGTAGCCCATTTTAAACATTAACCCCTGTGAACTTAAACATAAACATTAACATTGTACAGGTCAGTACAATTATAATAATGAGGTAAGTTGACCTTAACTGTGTCAACCATCCAGAACAGGGTTAATTTCATCAACTAAAACTATGCTAAAAACAACCTTTTCTTCCATTAAAAAATATACTTAGAATATCTAAAAATAGAATTGTTTATACATAAAAATGTGATGAAAAGTAAGTTTAGTTCAAGTCAGAGAGACTACACTGTGAAAGCTGGGCTGTGGAACATTCAAAATCCATGAAATTTCCGTTCTGTAAGCATAATCTGTCAAAAGGCAAGGAGAGGTGACGTGAGGAAGCAGTGCAAAGCCCAAAACATTTTAAAACAGGGTGCACCGGTAGTTGAGTGGCTAAGGCGCGCACCATATACGCAGGTGACCTGGGTTCAAATCCGACCCGTGGCACTGTTTCCTGCATGTCTCTCCCCGCTCTCTTCCCTGTTTCCGACTCTAATAAAGGCACGAAAAAGCCCAAAAATAAATCTTTAAAAAAAAAAAACTTTAAAATGATTACTCCAGTAATTTTCTATGAGCAAATTCACATGGGCTGTGGCCACACACCTATGGACGTGCCACACCATGACACTTAAGGCTACGGCTCTATTCCCGACATCACCAGCCGTGGCGAGTGGAGTGTTTCCCAAAGAGAACAGCTGTTTTGTCCATCTCACCTTGTCTCATGGCAGCTCTGTTTGAGGCAGTGCAAAGGCACAGAAAAAGAAATTTAGCACCATCTTTTGTTCAAGGTTTATAATAGACAGGATGTCTCAGATGGTGGTGAGATGCCACTGCTCCTCTAGTTTTTTCACTGGCAGGGAGGCCATCCTCTAGTGCCCTGGTTCCCAACCTGGGGTCCAGGAGTCTCTGTCTGCTGATAAGATTTGCATATAATAACTTCAATCCTGATATATCACTTATGAATCATTCATACAATTGTCTTTGAGTTAAAATATTTGTATTAAGTGCTATTTTGTTTGGATAAAATGTATGTTACTTTTGACTGCTATTATTTGTCTTGTCTGTCCTGGGGGGGGGCTCAGACTTTCTTAAGCCGTGTTTCCATCGGGGGTCTGGTTTGATTCAGTTCGGTTTGGTATGGTTTGGAACACTAAACCCCAAAATAGTTCGCGTTTCCACAGACACCCGTGCTCTCACTCGGGTGGGCGGGGCTGTAAAAGCATGCATGTGAAGTCACAGCGTGAGTCAGCTGTTCCAGCTGCAGTTATAGGAAGGATGAGTGACAGAAATCAGTCGGGAATAAGCAGTAAACAGCTTTATTTCAGCTGAAAGTGCTTTTAAAAAAAATAACTACATCTTAATGATGTTAACCGCTGTCAGTAAAGATCCTTAGCTGATAGAATACGTGTACAGAGATGGTTTGAGTCGTAACGCTATGTTAATATGTGAATATATCTAGTCTAGAACAGTTTATACAACAAAATATGAAAGTTTAGAGTTGTACTGTGAGAATTCGCCACATAAAGTAAGTAAAATAAAGTAAAAGTCCAGCTGGTGTTTAACTCAAGCTAGATTAAGTCAGAAATCCGGGGTGCACTGATCTCGTTTAAAAATAGTCTGCAGCCTGAAGTTTCATGAGCCCGTTCAACAACCACAGAGCGATGTTTTCACAGGTTACCTAACGTAAGACGTGGATTAATAACTAGTTACAGATGAGAGTGAACTGTTCAAAGGCTTCGTATTCACAAAACTTAAGCATTAATTTAGTTTCTCATCTATCGTGGATGGATCAGGCTGATGTGAGCCTTCAGGTTCTGCTTTGTGTTCTTAAAAATCATCCAGATAAACCTCAGGAAACTTGATTTGTGGCCAGATACCAATATCCATAGACTAGGAAACACTTTGGATCTCCGTCGAGTCCAAATATTTCCCATTTAGGCAGATATTGGTCCATTTTTCTCCTGTTTTCGCCCGCTTCTCGCAGCAGACTTCTGTCTTTGAAGCCCGGAGGTGAGCAGCTGAGTCACGTGCTGATGTGACGTAAGTGCAGCCCCTACTGTTGTGTGTGTAGCCCCACCTTTTTGGTACGGATAGGTAAGATTGGTACCCCTACCGAAGGGTGCCGAAAAGTGGGACGGTACGGGTCGTTTTTTTGGGACCCTTTCTCTATGGAAACGCCAAAAAAAGCGTGCCGTACTGCACCAAACTGAGCCGGACTGCTCGGTGGAAACGACCTATTAGATACAATTTGGGGGGGCTCTTATTAAAAAGGCTGGGAACCACTGCTGTAGTGGGCTTTAAGCTCTGGTATCAAGCACCTGGCCATGCAGTGGCTTGTGGGTAGTTTACCCGCTGACATGCTGCTGTAAGTGTGTTAACGATGGCAAATGAACTGATCAAATGATGCGATGCCACTGTCTGGCGCCGGCGTGTTTTGGGCTCAACAGAGAGAGCAGAAGCTGTTAGGTAGGTTCAATATGTAGCTCTTATCAGTCAATCAATTTGTGTTTGTATATCGCCAGTTCATGACGGACGTTATCTCAAAATGCTTTAGACAGAGGCCAGGTCTAGAACACCCTCTGTTGTGGCCTATTATAATAGACAAGCAGTAATCATTAATATTATAATAAAGACCAGCGTTAATCAATAATATTAAATGATTATACACTATTACATTGATAATCAACTGGAGGCCCGGGGGCCATGTCAGACCCACCAAAGCTTTCTGTCCGGCCCCTAGCAGATCATTAAATTCAGAAAAGGAGTAAAAGAAGATGTTGTTGGCTTTGAATGTCTGCCGTTGCTAAATGCGCCCCAAAAACAACTAATATTGAAATAGTTTTAGTATGACTTAACATCTGATCGTTCTTTATAGAAATGTATTTGCCAGCCATTATTGGTAAATATATTTTAAAAAGGGTTAAAGTTGGCTGAAATGTTGCAAAAATTGACAGATAAAATGGTGACAAGGGGTTAGAGAGTGGTAAAAATGGATTGTAAGTGGCAAAATGGGTTGCAGTGTGGGACAAAGGGACTAAAAATTGGCAGCAACAGTGGTGAAAAGAGGTTAAAATGTTCCAAAAGCTGGTTAAAAAAAAAACGGGGTATCACAGATTGGTTAAAATTTTCAAAAGAGTGCAAAAAGTAATGATATGTGTTATTAAAGTTTTGTTTGTTTGAAAGTCTGGCCCCCAGAGTTTCTGCCAAGACTAAATCAGGCCCTTGTGTTAATTACTTGATGACCCCTGCTCTATTATAATGAAGACCAGCATTAATCACCATGAGCACAGCACTAGCAGTGTTTGGCCCCATTACAGTGGCCACATAAACCTTCCCTTGGACTGTCGAGCAGACCAGACTCATGTTGACAGATCTCTGCTGAAGCTGCACTGGGGATGAGGAGGACTAGAAGGAGGGGTAGACTGTAAGAATAATAATGATTATAATAATGTGTTTGTCGGGGGTATATTTTTGCATCATATTAAACCAAAAGGGGTATCTGGTAGAAGAAAACCCAGCTCCGCTTGCTGCAGCCACAGAACAGTTATCTTCATCAGCCTTTCTCAAAACAGCCGAGGTTAACTCGTCCAAGATTAGTAACAAACAAAGGCGAGATGCCGCATTATGGTGCATTCAAGGTTGGCTCAGTAAAATGACTATTAGGTGAAGACAGAGGAAATAGGATGATTGGTTTTAATGTAACCTCAAGAAAAATTAATGTGGGGTTTGTCAAAAAGCAAAACAAATCCAATAAACGTGAATGAATTCGATATATTATAACGTCAAATTCAACCACCAGGGGGCTCTCATCCAGAACTGAAACACAGTATGATGAGAACAGGCCAGCATTGCCCAGCTCTGCCTAGCTCCTGTGTTTATTACCTGTTTTGAATAGATGACTTTGTTCAATAAAAGTGACACCTCATAAGGCATATTTACCAAACCAAAAACCACATTTTGTTTTCATTCATAAATTTGCCATAATGAGGGAGAAATGTACTAAAAAAAATCACCTCCAGTTCATGCTACCTCATTAGCATGTGTGCCGGAAGTGACACTAGAGCACGGCTGTGAAGGCTTCCTTCTTCAGTGCACTCCTCCCTTCATTATCTGATGGTTTCAGTCGTATTCATGGCTGTTGTCAGTTCAAGGGCATCGTTTTCCTGTAAATGTGGCCTAAAAGCCAAAAAAGACAGATATGAACATCACAAAGCCTCTGGGAGAAGCATCAAACAGCTACAACGTTTAAAAGTTTGCACATACCTACAATTATATGATCAGGAACACAGCGCAAAGAACTTATCTCACAACCAGTTATTGTTTCCATCATATCTGCACTGATTAAATCTCTGTTTTGCAGCACAGTGGCCCTGAACATTGCTACCTCCGCCTCTTCCTATCAGCTCAAAGACGAACAGTATGTCTGTACTTCACCTCAGCTCTGCTTGTTTTCAGGGCTGAATGCCTGTAAAGTGGGTTTTCTTCACTGGAATAAAAGTGAAAACAGAAGCTCTTCTGACATAGCCTTCGGCTGTTACAGGTTGTTCAAATTAATAAATGAAAATATCATCCCAGCCATTATTCAGGTTTGATAACACTTTAAAATGCTCTTCTTAACTTTCATGTCTTTCATGCTGCTATTTGAGTTAAAAAGTTGGCTTATTTTAGATAAATTCAGCGGTGACTGAGACGAATGGCACAGCTTCTGAATGTTGTAGTATGAATGCTCAAACCTGCACCACTTGAACATTTGACTGCAGGGAAACTTTTTTGTTCACTATGTAAGCCCAGTTCAACATTTATTGATGGCTAAGCTTGCTTTTACACTAGCAACATCGATCTGTGCGCGGGCCCACTCGCACGTGTACTCAGTCTGAGACAGCAGGTGGCGGTATGCACCTAGCTGGTTTACAACCCCGACAAGGAAGAGAGAGAGGAAGCTACCATGGCAACCACTCAGGTCATGACCTGAGTGAAGATTGTTTTTGTTTTAACCCGGCAAAAAGTCCATCCTGCAGCCATGGATGATTTAAAATCACTTTTTTAAAATGCCAGCAATGTCGCTCTTTGTATCTGTGCATCTACTACAGCTCAGAGGCTTGAAGAGGCTCCAGCTGTGCAGGTACAGCGGTTTTTGAGGTGACAGGAGACTTTTCTTGCCTTTTCATCTCCTCTCACTGACTCCAACTTGTGCCCATTTGTAAGGTGAGTCACAACAGACCATTTATTGACTGGATTTTGATGATTTCCGCCCTTTATAGAGGAAAAATATGAACAAACTGCCTTGCTGTGGAAAGAAGTATAGTTTTTACGATGAGGTCACAAAGCTGATTCAACACTCTGTCCAGTATCCGTGCATGGTTGCATACAAATCTCACCCAAACCTTGCCAGAGTCCACTTGAACTGCACCGTGACCACCTCCCCAAGTGGGCCAGGGCCCGGTGCCCGAGCGCGATTCGTTTGCATTCACACTACCAAAATAAACCGGACTTTGGGCTCAAGTGCACTCCGATCCGGGCTCCTAGTGTGAAAGCCACCTAATAGGTACAGGGAAGTTTGCTCTTATACTGTAACTGATGATTGTTCCATCTGAAAGCTGTGTTTGTAGCAGTGTTAATGTTTCTTTGACTGTTTTGAGAACCTGACACTCCAGGTAGAGTGTTTCCCATATCCATGGCATGGGATATACGTCACGTTTATCTGGGAAGCACCCTATTGACGATGTTTGAGAAGGGCGAGACCTTTCAAAACAAAACTCTGAGAGGCAGAGTCATAAAGAATTATTGTACTGCACTAATAGCACCAAGAGTTGTTCAAAATGTTCAACTTTTAGTTTCTTTTTCATCCTACCCACCTAAGAATGTGCTAATTATAATTAATCATTATATGCCAGTGATAACACTCCGACAAGGGTTATTAGCAGAGAGCAGTCAGTGCATGGTTTTACCACCGGCCAAGATGCACGTCAGCAGCTGTGTGCTCAGACCATGACCACACAATGACAGAGTGAGAAAAATAAATGAAAAAATACAATTTTCAGACCGAAAACTCATGCAGTAAGACATGTAGTGAAACATATTAGATGATTATAAGCCACTCAGAGACCACAGACCGGTGCCTCTGCTGTTGGTACAATATCACATAAAACACAAACATCAGACAAACTGATGTGTTTGAAAAGTCAGTTGTTGGTCATTTATGTCATTCTACAGCGCTGTGTTTCAGGTAATTAAGCACATTCTAATATGAAACAAAGATAACCTCAGCAAATATAAAACATGGTTTTTAAATGATTATTACATTTATTAAGAAAAAAACATCCAAATCTGCCTGGGCCTATGTAAAAATAACATTGGGAGCCATTATCCACAAATGGAGAAAACTTGAACCAGTGTTGGGCCTTTCCAAGATTTGCCAGCTGACTAAAATGACTCCAAGAGCGCAAGAGCACATGAACAACTCATCCAGGAGGTCCCAAAAGAACCAAGAACATCATCTAAAGACCTGCAGGACTCACCTGACTCAGTTCAGGTCAGAGGTCATGATTCAACAATAAGAAAGAGACTGACAAAAATGGCATCATAGAAGAATTCCATGATCAAAACCACTGCTCACCAAAAAGAACAGAAAAGACTTGCCTTCATGTTTGACCAAAAGCATCCTGATGATCCCCAAGACTTTTGGGAAAATATTCTGAGGACTGATGAGACAGAAGCTGAACTAACACAGCATTTCATCAAAAGAACATCAGACCAACAAGACATGGCGGTGGTAGTGTGTAATTGATGGACCCATGAATTCCTGAAGGAGAATTCCAGGACAACAGTTTTTGACCTCTAACTAAAAAGCACTTGGGTTATGCAGAAGGACAATGATCCTGAAAACACCAGCAGGTCCACCTCCGAATGGCTGAAAAAACAAATGAAGGTTTTGGAGCGATCTAGTCAAAGTCTGGACTTAAATCTTGTTGAAATGATGGCATGACCTTAAACAGGCTGTTCATGCTGGAAATGTGCCTGAATTACAACAATTCTGTAAAGAAGAATGGCACAAAAGCAGTTTATGTACATTTTTTAGTGTTTATTTCCCCTTTGCACATCCTCTTTAGATGGGACACTATCTTTTTTACTGCCATTTGCACCGCTTCAGAATACGCCAAGTGCAATCTGTCTGATACAGGCAAACCAGAGCGACAAAAAGATACACTGTAGCAGGCCTGAACAACCACAGAGGAGCAAACAACATGATATGAGCCACACATGCTGCCATTATGTCAGTACATACTTCTTCACTATCAGTGGAGCCAGTTGGTATATCAGGGCACTTTCATATTAGGCCCAGTTGTTTCAAACCACGCCATGGCACATTTTCTCCCCCCTCTCTCTTCCGCCCACTGGCTTGCTTTCAGACTAGCAACATCGATCTGTGCCCAGGCCCGCTTGTGTAAGTACTCAGTCTGGAACAGCAGGTGGCAGTATGCATAAAGCTGGTTTACAACCCCAACAAGGAGGAGAGAGAAGAACTAACTACCATGGCAACCACTCATTTATGACCTGAGCAAAGATTGTTTTTGTTTTAATGTGGCAAAAAATCCATCCTGCAGCCATGGATGATTTAAAATCACTTTTTAAGATGTCAGCAACGTTGCTCTTTGTATCTGCACATCTACTATAGCTCAGAGGCTTGAAGAGGCTTGAGCTGTGCAGATACAGCGGTTTTTGAGGTGACAGGAGACTTTTCTTGTCTTTTCATCTCCTCTCACTGACTCCAACTTGTGCCCTTTTGTAAGGTGAGTCACAACAGACCATTTATTGACTGGATTTTGATGATTTCCGCCCTTTATAGAGGAAAAATATGAACAAACTGCCTTGCTGTGGAAAGAAGTTTAGTTTTTACAATGAGGTCACAAAGCTGATTCGACACTGTCCAGTATCCGTGCGTGGTTGCATTCAAATCTCAACCAAACCTTGCCAGAGTCGATTTGAACCGCGCTCGAGACCACCTCCTTAAGTGGGCCAGGGCCCGGTACCCGGTTGTGGTTCGTTTACCTTCACACTACCAAAATGAACCACACTTTGGGCTCAAGTGCACTTGGATCCGGGACCAGGCCCCTAATGTGAAAGGACGCTTTAACTCCTACGGAAGCCATCTGGAAGATGAGCAAAAGCATACTTTCCACCAAGAAAAGCTTGATTCTTCTTCTTTTAAAGGAATGTGGCCCAGTTCTGATGGAACTGTTGCTAGATTCTTCCATGCTAAACTCTTCACCTCCTGCCATTATTTACAAGCTCCAAGTCACTTCAACTAAACCACTCTCATAGTCATTGCCTCTTTCCCCTCAAATAACACTGACTTGTCCGGTCATTCTCCGGTCAAGTGTATGAGCTTGAGGCTTGGATCTGCCTGATGAAAGACTTTAGGATTCATCTTGTTTGCAGGGCTATTTTTGTCCAAAATTCTAGATTTACAAAATGAAATAAATGAGACTTAAATATATACTAATTAAATCCCTGTTACTATTTTTTTAAGGACCCCTCACAGTACAAACTACACCTGTGATAATGAAGGTTTCTGACAGTGCGGTCTATATGATATTAAAGTGTAGAGAATGGTCTAGTTCTTCATAATGATATATCTTGAAAGTGTCATGCTGATAAAGGTTGTTCTGTGTCTTTGTTCCATTTGTTCCTGGATGAGTCAAAGACAATCGTCTGACTTTCACCGCTCTCTCCTCTGATCAATGACCATCAGTAACACTTTGTCAGTAAAATATGGAGGAGGTTTGAGATAAACTGGTTATAAAGGCTGTGTGAAGCCATCCAGGCCTCTTTGAAAGGGTTAGATCGTTCTCCAAATTCAACGTGATGGATGGGCACACGCTCGGCTGTCAGTACCGCTCGCTTTAACAGCCACACTGTTCACTTTTCTGAGGTTATAACACCGACTTCAGATGCTGTTATGGTGTCGCCTGGTGATACTTGATGTGATTTCAGTGTCTATGGTTCAGTTTAAAAATATCTCTGCTCAATCTTCAGGCCTATAAGAAACATATCAGTTAATATGAGTGTAAAGGGAAGTGAGATCTGAGCCTGGCTGTAATTTCCACACCAGTAATCAAAGACTCATAAAGGAGTCCATCAGAGAGACCTGTTTTGACTAGGAATGAAAACATAACATCCCCTTAAATCTGAGATACCTTTAATGATTGCCCGGTGGGTTTTGGCATATGCTCCGTGAAATACATAAAGATATTTTTCAAAGGAGCGTCTTGGCAAAGCCAGGTGGACTGGATATAAGGTCTGTAACACTTCATTTCATTTCTGAGCTGAACTTTGAGAGCGACACCAGAGAGCAGCCTGTGCAATTAACTGAAAACCTCAAAAATATCTTTTTTTATGCACTGCCCCACAAGATCACAGGTCTTTGGAAATAACTTTGTGTCTTTCATTTTTCATTATGAGCCGAATCAGCCGAGGACGTCAGATCACATCCAAAGTGACTTTGCAGAGTGCTACTTCCTCCCTCGGTTTGTTATTCTGTCTCTCACTCGCTGAACTTTGTGCAAAGACACCCAGGAAAATAAAACACAAGACCAAAACCCCAGAAGCAACAGAACACATTAAAATTCAACAGTCAGAATTAACCCCCATGAACAAGAACCTAAGACTGCATGTTATAAATCTAACAAACATATTCAGAAACCCAGAATAACCCATGTGAGCCCAGGAAACACAGGAACCAAAACTACATAAACTGAGATCTGAAGGACCAAAGATACAAGAGCATGAGATACTAAGAATTAGAGAAGACAAAAGCAACTGAGAGGTGGAAGAGGCTGTAAAAACAGAGTTTTAAATCAGAGGGTTATATTTTGAGCTACAAGCCTTGTGGCCTAGCAGACAGGGTGCTTGGCAGCCATGTGACGCCTGCATCAGAATGTTCACTACTCAGGACTTTCAGAGCGGAGTATGTGGCTTTCTCCCATGTGCTACTTATTTGGAGTGAGCTGTGTTCTTTTTCTTTAATGTTTAATCCATTCCCATACAAACTGTCACAGGCAGTTTTAGACAGCAAAAATGGAACTACTGTCACTACTGCCTGCTCAGTATAATTAATATCACAACACAAGAAATACGCAGACAAGACTTCTTGCTGCTTTTTCCTGTTGATGGAACTGTGATCCTGAAACTTAGGTACAAACTGAACTGTGACCTCTGCAAACTGTTACACCCCCAGCTGCTACTCATGTCAGCACTGGCAGAATGTGTTATACACTATATTGCCAAAAGTATTCACTCACCCATCCAAATAATGTAAATCAGGTGTTGCAATCACTTCCATGTCCACAGGTTAATAAAATCAAGCACCTAGGCATGCAGACTGTTTCTACAAACATTTGTGAAAGAATGGGTCGCTCTCAGGAGCTCAGTGAATTCCAGCATGGTACTGTGATAGGATGCCACCTGTGCAACAAGTCCAGTGGTGATATTTCCTCGCTCCTAAATATTCCACAGTCAACTGTCAGTGGTATTATAACAAAGTGGAAGAGATTGGGAATGACAGCAACTCAGCCACCAAGTGGTAGGACACGTAAAATGACGGAGCGGGGTCAGCGGATGCTGAGGTGCCAACTTTCTGCAGAGTCAATCGCTACAGACCTCCAAACTTCATGTGGCCTTCAGATCAGCTCAAGAACAGTGTGTAGAGAGCTTCATGGAATGGGTTTCCGTGGCCGATCCAGGCCATACATCACCAAGTGTAATGCAACGCATCGGATGCAGTGGTGTAAAGCACGCTGCCACTGGACTCCAGAGCATTGGGGAAACGTTCTCTGGAGATACAAATCACACTTCTCCATCTGGCAATCTGATGGACGAGTCTGGGTTTGGCGGTTGCCAGGAGAGCGGTACTTGTTTGACTAATATTTCAAGTGTAAAGTTTGGTGGAGGGGGGGTTATGGTGTGGGCTTGTTTTCCAGGAGCTGGGCTTTGCCCCTTAGTTCCAGTGAAAGGAACTCTGAATGCTTCAGCATACCAAGAGATTTTGGACAATTCCATGCTCCCAACTTTGTGGGAACAGTTTGGGGATGGCCCCTTCCTGTTCCAACATGACTGTGCACCAGTGCACAAAGCAAGGTCCATAAAGACATGGATGAGAGAGTTTGGTGTGGATGAACTTGACTGGCCTGCACAGAGTCCTGACGTCAACCTGACAGAACACCTTTGGGATGAATTAGAGCGGAGCGGAGGCCTTTTTGTCCAACATCAGAATGTGACCTCACAAATGCGCCTTTGGATGGTGAAAAATTCCCATAAACACACTCCCAAACCGGGTGGAAAGCCTTCTCAGAAGAGGTGAGGCTGTTATAGCTGCAAAGGGTCGACCGACGACATATTAAACCCTATAGATTAAGAATGGGATGTCACTTAAGTTCATATGCGAGTCAAGGCAGGTGAGCGAATACTTTAGACTATATAGTGTATGTGTTACAAACCCTCACAGTTATACCTCCAGTTTATGCTTTTCAAAGTCTGGTTTGGCATTTATGTGGAGAAACTCGCCTTGTTGGTACAGGATGCTTTCAATTTGAATATTTCAGCCCAGATATACCTATGTTAATGATTTCAGTCGCTTGTATGAAGATTATTTGAAGTGAAACGTGAAAGAGATAGGGCAGTGAAGGCAGGGTGAAACAGCCAACATGACGGTTCTGTTCAAAAAGTCCAAAAAAATGACTTTGTAAGTCCTTTCCTATTCACTTTTCCTTAACCCCAGTGAAAAATGTCAAGGCAAGGTGGGAGTAAGAGGATAGGAAACCTTCCTAAGCAAACTGGATTATTTGATCTGACCTGGAGTATGCACAGGCTCAAGGCTTTAAAACTTTCCTGATTATTAAGTAATCATTTAGCTTTATAATCCAGTGGGTAACATTTCCATTTTGCCATCAAGACAGGGGCAGAATAGACCGTGTGATATCTACATAGTCTGTTTATGATTTCAAAAAATCCATAAACAAAAATTTCAAAACTGATATCTTATTTTGTTTTTGTTTTTTTTGTTTTTTTTTTTTCAGAACACCTGGTGATGAAATTCCCACAACAAATAAAAAAAAGCTGGAAGATTTTCATAAATGTTACCACTGAATAATAAAAGAACAAATTGGTGTCATAGTTTAAGTGGTGTTGAATTAACTGATGCCCCTCCATTGTACATTCCACTATACTGCTGACTTCTTCATTATAAGAACTCATTAACACAACTAGGAAAGATACTGCAGCGGCTTTTATTATTTAGTATTTGGACTCCTAGAAAAGGAGACATAGCAGATGCCTTATCAAAACATAGTCATTGGTTTCTCCATGCAGGCTTTTCTAGTAGTTTTAATGTTTCTTACAACAAGCATTTGCATTGGGATGCTCTATTTATTTGAAAAAATGCATATTGAGTCTCATGCTATGTTTTTTTGAGGGGTTTAGTTGGCCCCAGAAGATTTCCACATCTCAAACTGGGCCATGGCATAATTAAGTTTGGGGAAGGCTGGTCTATAGCATGCCTCACTCCTGCTGGTATCAAAAATATCAAAGAACATCTTTAAGAACATTCAGTTCAGAGAAGAAACAAGTGAAATATTAGGATATAAAGACTCAGTAAGACAAATACCATGGTGCAGCTGAGGCCAAACCCTCAGTCTTATTCTCCACATGGTCATTCTTCCCTTACATCTTATCGGCCTCATTCAGTAAAGCTAAAATGTGTAAAGTTATACAAATTACAAGATGAGGAAACATCTCTGGAGCCTCAAATAATTAGATAATATCCACTCTAATTTAATTCATTTATGCAGTCAGAAGTTGAGTTTGCAAATGGATGCAAACTCTGATTGTAGTTTGTTCCTGTTTATTGAAAGGAATCACATTCAATGAGTGGATCATATATTAAATAAAAGATCTTTATAAAAATATATTCTCATACTGAAGATATTAATACAAAATAAAGGACTACGTAGGCCACACTGGCTGCTGCAGCCTTTTCCCTTAACAACAGAGCCCAGTTTTAGTCATAGCCATTTTCTTCTGGGTTTCTGAGGAATGAGGCCGGTCGGGGTTTCCTACATAAGACTTACAGCTTATTTCACTTCTTCATATTTAATTCCATCAACATATTTCTGGGTGGGCTCAGAGACATTCAGGCCTTGACAGAACAGTATGTCTCTGACGTGAGAGCAAGAAGCCACTGGTCGTAAATAAGTGAGGTCACTGATGATCTAACTCAGCGCGGCTGCTTCAGACTGCTGGCAGCTGGGATATTTGCTTCCTTTGTCCATAAATATCTCGATCCTCCTTCACTCAGCGCTCTTTCTGCAGTCAGCTCATGATGAATATGTGGCCTAACCCTGAAACGACTGAACAGGCAATGATGACTAATGTCACAGCAGGAAGGACTCGGGGAGCCGTAATCCCTCACTGTCGTTAAGTTTGCCTCGCCCGACGACCCTCCCCTGTCATTCAACATTTATAGATTGGGATTTATTCTCTACACATTGCTTTTTCATTTCCCCTGACATAAAAGTGCTCGTCATTTTGGAGGAAATTAGCTGTTTGTTTTTTCAGATAATCTTCCTGGGCTCAAATCTGCCATCGCTGACCTTCAGCAGATGTCAGCGGTCAATAGAGGGCGCTAGATGACAGACCCTTACTGAAAAAGATGCAATAATTAAACAATCTGTTCCAAATTCAAATTATTGACATGACCTTTAATGACCAATGTAAATTTTACATCGTTCACTGTTTCACCTAGCATTCATGCAAGCGTCCAGCTGTGTCAGGAGGGTTTTTGTAAATTTATTTGCCCATGCCCAACACGTTATTGAAGGACAACTTTAGAGGGCACACTAGAGAGCTCAGGTAGTGTACTACCTGAGTACCCAATGTAGGATACAACAAACATAGAGACACTCAAAAAGGTTACTATGAGGCTGTTTCCACTAAGCTATCTGGTTCAGTTTGGTACAGCATGGCATACATTTTTTTGTACTTCCATAGAGCACAAGTTGGAAAGGGTCCCAAAAAAACACTTGCACTATCCCACTTTTTAGGCACCCTTCTGCAAGGGTACCAAACTTACCTATCCATCCCAAAAGGTGCAGCTACACATGCACATCTAGAGTTTGCACTGACATCACTTTGACACGACATGACTGCTCAGAACGTCTGCAAACATGGCCGTCTATTCTGTGAGGAGTGGGAGAAAAACAGACTCTTATCTGCTTAAGTCTGGAATATTTGGACTCGACAGAGACCCCTGCTGTTTCCTGGATAGTGGAAACTGATATGTGGCCACTAATCAAGTTTCCTGATGTATAGTTGTAGTACTCAAGACAGTCTTGATCCTGAGATCAGTCTCAAGATCACATTTTGGATGTCTTGGTCTCAGGATTTTCCATCAAGACAGGCTGAGACCTAACCCTGCAAAGCAGATGGATACACCCATTTCTGTGTTTCTCGCTGGCAAATCCATCTTGCAAAGCCCCCATCTGAACCATCTGGGCCCAGATAGAAAGTGTCAGTACCAATCAGCGTCAAGGGGCAGTACTTTCGGGCGGAGTCGTTACGAAAGCAAGCAGCAACAAGAGGCTGGTGTAATTATGGCAGAAGACGTTAACATGGATGCTGCTAAAGTGCCAGTTTTATCAGAACTTGACGACATTTCTCAGTTAAAAGAAGAACAAAGAACAGCAGTGAGTTGTTTTCTTTTCAAAAAAGGACAAAAGTCGTGTACTGACATGTCTATAGTTGTCATGGTTCATGCTATGCAGTTTTCTATCCAGTGTATTCCTCAGTAGCGGCTACAAGGTGACATGTTTTGTTGCTCTGATTGGCCTGTAAAGATGTGACAGAACATTCATTCAATCACCCTCCAAGTTTTTTTTTCAAAGGCTCTGCCCTTTCCCAAATGCTGTCTATCTGAGGTTTTCCAGATGGATGTGTGAAATGCATCCATCTGGCATGTTAGGTTAGTTATATTCCATCTAAGGTCCAAACTGCCAAATGTTGTATTAGATAAATTTGTGGTGGTTGAAATTTTTTTCAAAAATTTAGGTCGCTACTTCTCTTAGGGTGGGTCCTCATGTCTGACCAGTCGAGAACCACTGGTGCACATTAGCAAACTCTGTGCTACTATCACGCTTGGCACAGTCTTTAAAGGTAACTTTTATTTCCAAACGCCTGAAAATGTTTGTGACTCCTCATTTCTGTATCTCTGGAAGTCTCACCTCCACATCCGTCCATTTTCTATACCACTTATCCTGCAGGGGTGCTGGAGCCTATCCCAGCCGTCATTAGGCGAGAGGTGGGGTACACCCTGGAGTAGTCGCCAGCTGAGATACAGAGACTGACAACCAGGCATACTCACACTCACACCTACAGCCAATTTTGGAGTCACCAATTATCCTAATGAGCATGTTTTTGGTAGTGGGAGGAAGCCGGAGTACCCGGAGAGAACCCACGCATGCACAGGAAGAACACGCAAACTCCGCACAGAAAGGCTCTGATCGGGAAGCAAACCAGGAACCTTCTTGCTGTGAGGCAACAGCGCTAACCCCTGTGCCACTGTGCAGCCCTCTCACCACAACAAAAAATGTAAAAAAGCATACCTATCCTCACAGTTCAGCACTAGAAATTAAATGTTACTGTTACTGGTTATGGCATATTCTCCTACAAAAGGATTTGCACCATGACGTCAGTGACTGGACACAACAAAAGGCTGCAACTCAAGAACAGGAACAGATTAAAAAAAGAATTGAGCGCAGGAATTGCTGTTGTAATAATTTGGTTTTCATAATTGCATGCATCTGGTGGCTCACTGCTTAGACCCTTTATCAAGCAGAACTGGACTCCTAAATGTGATTTTCAGTGGCTTTAGGAACACAAAACTATACTGCCTTAACAAAAAGAAGAATATAAATAATGTTGTTTATTATTATTAAAGGTATACGTGATGATATGCAGCAGTAATTGAATGGTGCTGCATTTCCTTTGGAAAGGATAACTGTTTTTAATTGAATTCACATTCTGAATCACCTGTAATTAGTTCTTCATGTTTCAGATGAGTAAGTACAGAGAACAGGCTGTCAGAAAGAGTTGTCAAATTAGCCCTCATTGACATTAATTGGAGGCACTACACCCAGCAGTAATTATTTTCATCCCCCTCCTCCAGTGTTTTGTAGAGGTATCTTAACATGTGGGCTAATTCCATGTAAATAGACGTGCCGTTGATATCAGGTCCAGTGGAACATTTCAATTTAATTAGAAACAGTGGAGGCTTACTAAGACAGTGAGATTAGAGGAAACAATGTTTGCTATTAGCAATTAAAATCAAAGCTTTTTTCTCCAATCCTGTAATTCATAATGAGTGTTTGATCTTAAAACAGCATCTCTTTCTCCGAGCTATGGATGGAGTAACGCTTGTTAACAGGAATTACTGAGTAAAAGGTAAACACCTCCAGACTGAAAGGAGCCAGAGTAAAAGATGTGGAACTTCCACAGTAATGCGGTTGGTGTATCACCAGTTCCCCCTTTGGCAAATGCACCAGAGCTTGCTCCGATAAGCGGCTGTCATTTGAAATGCTGCTATCTACTGACAGTTTGTAGGGCTCAGCGAAAATAGGGAGTGATGCTGGCGTTTTGAGAGAGGGGATTTTCTGTCTCTTATCAGAGAGTGGACAAACTGACAAGTTGCCCATGTAAAAAAGCTCAGGGTCAGAGTCAATCAGGCTCAGGCTTTTACGACAGACCGCTCGAGCGTGTTGTCATTTGATTTAACCAGAGCGGGGCCTCGTGGATCAACATCGACTCCTCGGCAAGAAAACCGGCACAAGAGTTTTAATCTGGTGGAAATGGGTTTTCTGCAACAACAAGCTTCAAATGCACAGTCATGTTTTCCTCATGTCATGATTCAGTGACAGGAGAGTGACTCAGCAGTGGGCAGGGCTTTTGTCCAACAGTGTGATGCACATTTTATTTTTCCTTGAACTAAGGACCAGCAGAGCAAAGATTTGATTAAAAGAAGACAATGAGTACCCATTCAGACAGTAATTAAAGGACCAGACTGTACTTTCATTGTCTGACACTCCTGCAAGGCCAAGTGACAAAACACTATGAAATACCACTGTCTGCTCAATGAAAAACGGACAAAAACAGGAGGATGAAGACTAATATCTACTTAAATTAGGGGTATTTGACAGGGATCCATACCACTGGTGGACTCAGAGGAGGGCAAGGGAGGCTCTCACCACTTGACCCCCTAAATGTTGTAAAGCGCCCCTTTGTATTCCTCTGTGGTAAATAAACAGAAGTGCCCTCTTTGATGCCCTCTTAATGGGCCAATTTGGTTTAGTGCTCTACAAGTGGATAAAACTTGACCAAATGCCCTTTTTTATGATCTCTAAGTGGACAAAATTTAACCAAATGCCCTCTTCAGTGCCCTATAAATGGAAAGAAACTGACAAATTTCCCTTTTAAGTGCCTTATATGTGGATAATGTGGCATAGCAGATATGTCTAACTTTCTCTAAAGCCGGGTGTACACTGTGTGATTTTCCTGAAATTCAGCCACGAATTTAGAGTGGCACAACTCACTCTGAAGTCGGGCCGCCATTCACTTGTATCTGGCGTCATTTGTCATGCTGTGAACACGGGGGGTACAACGGCCGACCACAGCCCGACTACGACCCCACGGCCTGCTCCGACTGGTCGGGATAGTTTCTGGCTTGTTTGATATTTTGGTCGTATGACTCCAGACACTTCACAGTGAGAGCAGAAATGTGAGCAGAATAAACAACTTTGGGGATTGTTTTTCTTTGTAAGCTGTCAGACAGCGTCCTAAATTACCATGACAACAGCTGGAATCTGATGCACCCCCACTATGAAAAAGGAAATAAACAAGCAGGAAATACTCCTATCCGCAGACCTGCAGCTGACACAGAGGTGATGCTGTTTGTGTGTGTGGGATGGAGAGAGAAAGCGGGAGAGGGAGAGAGACAGGGAAAATGACTGGAGACACTTCACCACACGCACTTCAGTGTGTGAGTCTTTTTAAAAAGGAAACTCCGCAGGTTTCTGTCACAGTCCGTCCTGACTTCAGTCGCACAGTGTGAGCACATAACTCGTGCGCGATGGTCATGCGCCGTAAGCGATTCAGTCGTACAGTATGAGATTACATTCTGCCACAACTGTCGTATGGTCTGCTTGAAATCACACGGTGTGTACTCAGCTTAAGTAGTCAAAAATTTGACAAAGTTCCCTCCTCAGTGCCCTACAAGTGGACAAAATGTAGTTTTGTGCTCGCCAAGTGGACAAAACCTGACAGAGTGCCCTGACTGGTGACCTCTTAATGGACAAAATTATACAAACTGCCCTCTGTGGTGCCCTCTATGTGAACAATATTTGAAAAATTGCCTCTGAGTACTCTCAAAGGACAAATTCTTGGCTTTATGCTCTCCAAGTGGACAAAGCTTGACAAAGATCTGTCAATGGTGCCCTCCTACTGGATGAAATTATACTATTATTATTAAGTGCCCTATATTAGAGAAAAACAATTCATGGTTCTCTGAATTTGGATAAATTTAGCCTAATATTCTTGTATTGGACACAAATATGACAAAGTGACCCTTTAAATGCCCTACAGTTAGAAGATACTTGACAAAGAGTCCTAATTGGTGCCCTCTTAATAGACACAATTATCCAAATACCTCTTACTGGATAAAATTTAACATAGTACCCTCTTAAGTTCCCTTTAAAATACAATACAATAACTTTATTTATCCCCGAGGGGAAATTCATTTGTCTGGAGTCTCATCTGTTTATGGTAATGTTATATAGTCTTTTTGCTGATGGTATGAAAGATCTTCTATATCTTTCTGTCCTGCAGTGAACAGAGAGGAGTCGTCCACCACCGTTGTTTCTTTAAAAGGACAAAACCTGAGCAGTTGCCCTCTTTGGTGCACACTCAGTGGACAAAATTTTAACAAAGTGCCATCTTCTAATTTTCTCTAAGGACAGAAAAAATGTTCAAAGTTCCCTCTTCAGTGTCCTACACTGAATTGTGGTTTTGAAGCAGCACTGCCAACATCCCATAGCTCTTAGCTCCTATAAACACCGGAGCTCTCGTTCCCTGCAGGGATAAAATAGTGACAGTGTTCTTAAAACGGACCATTTTCAGAGCTTGTTATCGTTGACTCTGTCTGTAATTTGCTCCTGCCAAAGCCAGCAAAAGGTGCTTAGGACTACAAGAGCAGACCCTGGGTTCGCTAACGTGGACTGCATAAACAGAGGAGGCAGCACAGATGGGATGGGACAGAGTGTGATGCCCTGCCAGCTGCACTTTTCACCTCTGTCTTCAGGGATACCACACGCAGATCAGACCGTCCACCATACAGTAATACCTTTATCTAAGAATATCCACAGCATAACAATGACTATCTGAAGAACTGAAGCTAAAGCAGGACACAGAATATACTGTAATCTGACATAGTGTTGGTCTGGTTTTAACACTAAACTGTTTGTTGTGCTCATGCCCTGAGAACGTCTGCATTTGTTTAGCAGTAGAAGCATGAAAAAGGTTGAACACATTATAAATAATTAAAGCTTAGAGGGTTTGGTTATTAAGGAGAATCAAAGACGCCATGTCTTATAGCACGACCAGGATGCAGCTTATGAGTTGTTGGATTTTTCTAAGCAATAATGGGAGTTTCTCTAACTTTTTAATGTATTTGGTTGTAGAGTCAGAATCAGAAAACCGTTACACACATCATCTTACTGTTGAAGTATACAGCGCAGTGAACAAGAGCATATTTGCATATTGCATATTTGTCGCACTTTAAATGATTAAGGTCCTTAAAGGAATTTTAACATAAAAATACAAAAGTCATTTTCAAACGATGATTTCATTGATTAAGGGAAAAAAGCTATCCAGTCCTGGCTGTTCATGCTGGAAGGTCATCTCAATCAGATTTAAGTCCAGACTTTAAAAAGGTCACTTCTAGGCCTCGTCCTGGGGGTCGTCAGGATGTTTGTGACAAATGAGAGATGAGCCTTTGTGTTCTTTTTGGTCAGCAGTGGTTTTGGTCTTGGAACTCTCCCATGATGCCATTTTTGCCCAGTCTCTTTCTAATTACTGAATCATGAACACTGACTTTAACTGAGTCAGGTGAGCCCTGCAGGTCTTGAGATGTTGTTCTGGGTTCTTTTGGGATCTCCTGGATGAGTTAGAGTCATTTTGGTAGGCCGGTCACTCCTGGTAAGGTTCACCACTGGTCCAAGTTTTCTCCATTTGTGGATAATGGCTCTCACTCTAGTTTGCTGGCATCCAAAGCCCCTAAAGTGGCTTTGTAACCTTTTCCAGACTGATAGATGTCAGTGACATTGTTTCTCATACGCTCTTGGATTTCTTTAGATGGTGCCATGGTGCGTTGCTTTTAGACATTTTTAACCTACTTCACTTTGTCAGACAGGTTCAATCTAAGGGATGTCTGGATTCAGAAAATCTGTCAGTTTTCAGGTCTTAATCAGCTTTCAAAAAATAAAAATAATAATCACACTTAATTCATGATTTAACAAAAGGGGGCAATGGCTTTTTCACACAGGACTAGGTAGGTTTGGGGGGCCTTTTTTTCTTTAAAGGTCACAGATTTTACCCTTTTAAGACCAGTTTAAATCAGTCTCAGAGGTCCCCAGAACATGCCTGCAAAGTTTGTTGCTGAAAAAACACTCTAGTATAGAAATTTTGCGTGTCTAAAAACCCCTCTGTGTCAGCCCTGCTCAGAACGAGCTGTTCCTGTGTCTGTGGCTTTAAATGCTGATGAGCTGTCTGACTCCACCCCTGGACACACCCCTCTCAGGAAATGGATGTGGCTCTCCTGATCCTGAAAGGAGAATCAGGAGAGGAGGGAGGAACTTTCTTCCAAGCGGGTAGGGCAAACCGAACCTGGGGGCGGGGCTAACTCCCCACATGACATCATGAGGGAAAAATCTGGGAACGTCTTCTTTCAGCTCAAATTTTCTGAAAGGTGGAGAGGGGTGGTAGATTTTTCTGATTCTTGGGGGGAATTGTGGACAGGCAGGGGGCACATAATTTTATTAGAAAAGCCTGAAAAAAGTGTATTCTGCATTATAAGTGATCTTTAATATATGAAATCTTCATTTGGAAAAACTGCATTGCAATTGTATTGCAGTTGCAGTTGCATTTCAGATTAAAATCTGTTTGATTAACTAAAACATCTGAGTGTGACAAATATGCAAAAAAAGAGAACTCTGCAGTATATGTTTACCTCTGCATCACATAGACACAGCCCTTCTAGTCTAATTTACAGAAATGAGGTAGGTAAGGAGGTAAGGGTGTCCTGTGATACTCTATGACCACACACAGACATAACAGTTACAAGTTTGTTTTTATGTGGTGGTGTGTAGAAAAAACTGACCTAATTACCAAAGCTACTTAAAAAGTGGTTGGTGAATCTACTGGAGCAAAAAAGGTCTCATTTTCTGTGGTGTGACCTTGTGTGCTTTATTATAAAACCAATTAAAAATTTGCAATGTGCAGTGCATATGCAGTGCCTATGAAAGGTATTCACCCCTTGGATGTTTCACCGTTAAATCAATCATGGTCAGTTTAATTGAGGTTTTTTGAGAAAATATTCCTCTTTAACGTCAAAGTGAAAACACATTTCTAATTCAACAGAGGTCCAGCCAGTTGGTGCTGGTAGTCTCACAGTTAGTGAAATGGGGATCACCTGAGTGCAGTGACTGTGTCTGGAAGGTTCAGTCACTGGTTAATCGGTATTCCTGGCTACCATTACACCATGACGACAGAGGAACACTCCAACCAACTCAAAGAAAAGGTTATGGAAACTTTTAAGCCAGGGGATTAATACAGTAACATTTCCAAGTTCCCGGGGTTCAGCTGAATCCATCATCAACAAACTGAAGGAATGTGGCACATGTGTAAATCTGCCTAGATCAGACCGTCTTCACAAACTGAGTGAGCGTGCAACAAGGAGACTAGTGAGAAAGGCCACCAAGACTCCTATGACTACTCTGAAGGAGTTCCAAGCTTCAGCAGCTGAGATGGGAGAGACTCTGCAGACAACAACTGTTGGCCGGGCTCTTCACCAGTCAGAGCTTTATGGGAGAGTGGCAAAGACAAAGACACTATTGAAGAAATCTCATATTCAATCTGGACTAGAGTTCACCAAAAGGCATGTGGGAGACTCCATGGTCAAGAGGAAGAAAGTTCTTTGGTCTGATGAGACCAGAATGGTGCTTTTGAGACATCAGACAAGACGCCAAACACTGCACATCACCACAAACACACAATCGCCAGCGGTGGTGGTGGTAGAGTCACTCGTCTCAATGTCAGGAGGTTGTGGTTTAGATCCTCAGCTCCTGCACTTTATCCCTGTTTGCTCCAACTGCTTTGTTGGTGGCGTGCAGCCACCATGACTCTACTACATACTGACTTGACGGGGGTTAATATGCATCCATTTTTTGTTCAATTCACATAACTTTAGTAGAAATCTGTTTTCATTTTGACATCAAAGAGTTTTTTTGTGTGTTTCTTTAGTCCAAAAGGCCAAATTATATTGACCATGATTGATTTATATAATCAATTAAAGGGTAAAACATCCAAGGGGGTAAAAACTTTTTAGAAGCACTGTAAGTTCAGCATTTACCGTCCACTTTGTCTATCCATCCATTTTCTATTCTGCTTACCCCGTTAGGGGTCGCAGGGGTGCTGGAGCCAATCCCAGCTGTCACTGGGCGAGAGGCAGAGTACACCCTGGACTGGTAACCAGTCAATCACAGGGCTGACAAATAGAGACAGGCACACTAACACTCACACCTACAGCCAATTTAGAGTCACCAATTATCCTAATGAGCATGTTTTTTGGTGGTGGGAGGAAGCCGGAGTACCCAGAGAGAACCCACGCATGCATGGGGAGAACATGTAAACTCCACACAGAAAGGCCCTGACAGGGATGTGAAACAGTGACCTCCTTGCTGTGAGGCAACAACACTAACCCCTGTGTCGCCGTGCAGCCCTACTCTGTCTAAGCAAAGCAAAATCTAAAGCAGATTTTGATGAATTATGCCTCAGAAAATTCTAAGTTTCAACATGTGGTATATTGCCCTTGGGATATTCCTAATCAAATGTGAAGTTTCAGTGTTTTGCCATCATACATGCCAGTTTTCATTTAAGGCTTATGCACCGTCCCAACTTTTTAGGAACGAAGGTAGTGGTCCAGTCAGTTAGGTTGGACGGCATTGACAAAAAGCCCGACATTCGGCTGCTGTACACACAACATGCTCACACTGTGCCCTTGTACATTACCCGGTGATTAGTTTCCGTGTTCCTCTTAGTAATGTGTGTTTCAGATAAATTGAGATTAAAACAAAAGCAAATTGTGGCTGCAGCTCCGGCTGTATATGACCCTATAAGGAACACTGGAGTTAAACAGATAAATAGAAAAATGTGATCACATTCATCATACTGATATTATCCTAATTGCACAGTGCTGCAGAAGGAAATTAAACCCTACACCTCTTTCTATGCCCCATTTGTCAGGAAGTGAATGGCACTTAGAGGTTTAGCCGATGCTGATGAATTGTCGCTGTTAAAGCGTGGGACTGAAATGCTTTATCATTTCAATGAAGTGTCAGGCGGGTATAGTAGGGCGCTATAGAGGCAATGTGGCATTTGCAAAAAAAACAAAAAAAAAAAAAACAAATGAAAAGGCAGAGCGGTCGTCTGATGGAGTCAGGGATGTCTCCGGTGAAATGACCTTGGTTAATGCGGCCCAAGCTAAACTGGTCTGCCAAAGATTCTGTCTGATTCCATCAGCGTCTCCCTCAAAATCAAGGACTTGTACTTTCTCCCGGTTCTGGGATTGCAGTGAAGATGCAGAACAGCCTGGGAGAATCTGAACTCATCCAGCGTGAATCTCTCCTGAAAGCCGTGTTTGTGTCCTTGAGAGTGAAAATGAAAAGATTCAATATAGATCTGTTTATTCAAAGTGCAGCGGCGTCTTTGATGTTACGTATGCACACATCCAGAGGCACTATTGTGAGACAAAACACGGGACAGATTGGACTGTAATTTTCATAAAGTGGATGGCTCCTGACACAATACTGCATTGGTCAGAAAAAATGGAATAAGGCCATTAGGAGAAATGAAATTGTACAAATGATTACCGCCTCTGAAGAAGAAGAAAAGACAAAGCCTGGTATGGATCGAGTCCTTTATGTTTAAGACAGAACAACCTGATGTGTCCTTTTTTGCTCAAATTAGCCTGTGTATAAAGGAAATCAATGAGTATAGATTTACTGTCGTTTTGTTCTTATCATGTCTGCCTTACATAAAATATGTCTCATATAAAAGAAAGGAAGTGCTTATGAAAGAGCAGATGGTGCTGCTTACAGATAAGGAAATGTTTAGTGGTAAAGAGGTATTTTTATAGACCATCATCCCTTGTGTTTTACTCCAAATTACAGTTTTATCACTGAGGCTCCTGATGAGGCTAAACTGAAGCATATTTCATTTACAAAGTAGCACCTGCAGTCTTATTTAGCCCGTTACCTAAATCAACCGCGTCCCGAGGAAGCCACATTAGAGGTGGCGGCTCTTGAATGTCATTTTCACTGCAGACCTGCATAAAAGAAAATCAATATGTTATGTAACCTGGTATGGCATCACTGCATAGGTTGATACGGGGGTGGCAGTAACCCGGAGGTGAGAGGAGGAGGCTGGAGAAAGGAGGGTTGCTTCTCTAGAGACAGCTCTGCTTCTGCTGGGCGCTTCACTATTGATTGTTCATTGTTCCTGTTTTTATAGTTCAACAAACCAAACACAGAAATAAAAAAACACTGGTTAGCAGAGGTCAAGGGGAGGGCTGAAATGTAACTGTTATATTTATCTAAATAAAATATATTTATCATTTATTATACAGAGTATCAATCATAAGACCAGCATAGAGGTCTGGAGGGCAAAAAGAACTTGGGACAGAGGGAGCATTGAGCACTGTGTGGAGCTGTGGTTTGACCAGAAAACCAAACAAATGGATGTTTTTGTCTCTTAGGACCATTCTGCAGCACCGGGACTATTTAAATCAGTGGTTCTCAAGTGATGGTTTAGGACCCAAAAGTGGGTCGCAAAGTTGTTTTTGATGGGTCACAAATGTGTGACTAGAAAAAATACACTATGTGGACAAAACTATTTGGATGCCTGACCATTAAACCAATAGAGACTGTAATGGCTTTGCTTTGTATTGTATTTAAAATACATGTACTTCAGTATGGAGTTTTCCCCCATTAATTCTGTAGAGCATTCATGAGGTCATGTGTTGGGCAAAAAGGCCTGGCTAACAATCTCCGTTCCAGTTTGTCCCAAAGGTGCTCAATGGGGTCGGATCAGGGCTCTGTGTGGGCCTTTGTGCACTGGGCGTAGTCATGTTGGGCCTTTCCTAAACCGCTGCCACAAAATTGGGAAGAGTAGCCATGTCAAACTTGTCTTGGTATGCCGAAGCATTAGGACTGGCCTACACTGGAGATAAGGGGCCGAGCCCAAACCCTGAAAAACATGCCCCGCAGTTCACAGGTGGCACAATTCATTTAGAGAGATAATGTTTCCCTGGCCTCCGCTAATCCCAGACTCACCCATCTGACAGCCAAACAGAGATGCACGAACTGTTACTCAACAGGACACATTAATGCTAGTGGAAGTGAGAACTCTTCAGCTATGGTATCAGCAGTCGTAGACCCAGCTTTGTGATTTGTGTTGCTGCTGTTCCTAAATACTTCCACGTTCTCATAGCATCACTTACTTACTGTGGAATATCCAGCAGGGATGACATTTCTCATTTACAATCTAAAGGTGAACGCTCATAGCCGGCTTTCTTTGCACTTGCACTCAGGACCTCATTTCCACAGCGCTTCTTGCCTGCCCTTATGGTTGCTACGTTACAAAAATGAATACCACTTTACTCCTTTGGGGAATTTATTGTTTTCTAAGGCTTGAAATGTGATTGAATTTGGGCAGGGAATTTGTTTCAAAATGTTCCTGAATTTTCATGAAATTTTAGGAATTTTGTTTGAATGTTTGGGGGATATCTGGGGGAAGGTTTCTATGGAATTTAGGAGGAATTTATTTATATTTTTGGGGGAATTTGAATTTAAAAATTAAAAATTTTAAAAATTTCCAGGAATATTTGCTTTTAAATGAAGGGGGAATTCGCCAAACATTTTCCAGGAATTTTCATGGATTTTTTTTGTAAAATTTTATTTTTTTCTTTAGACCTTTTCCAGAAAGATTTACCAAAATGTTTTGTGGATATTTGAGGACATTTCTGTTTTATTTTTAAAGGGGTCTTTGGAGTTTCACAGAGAGCTAAAATCTATTGTTTTTTTGTTTGTTTGTTTGTTTGTTGTTTTTTTTTTTTTTTTTTCAACTTTCATGAAAATTTGGAATTTTTTTACGTTTTGGGAATTTGATGGGAAATGCAGATAGGGAACTTACTTCAAATCTTGAATTTTCATGTAATTTTTAAGGGACTTTGGATATTTGGGGATGTTTTTGGTCAAATGCTCTATGGAGTTTAGTAGGAATTTAATGGTTAAATTTGGAGAATTTTGTTAGAAATTTTAAGTGATATTTACTTTGAAATTTAGGGTAATTTGCTTGAAAATTTGCAGGATTTTCCTGATTTTTTTGGTGAAAATTCCGTGTTTATCGTTAGGCTTTTTCTAGAAGAAAACTACTGAAATTTTTGGGAATATTGAGGACATTTTGGGTTTTTTTAAGGGATTTGGGAAATTTTACAGAAATTTCTGGTCGTGTCTTGAAAATATTTGAAAATTTAGAGGGATTTCTATGTTCTGGAACTTTGCCCCCTATCTGGTCCTACACACTTGAAAAGTTAAAATATATATTTTCAAAATAAAATTGTCAGAAAGGCCTGTTGTCCACATAAAAAACTAATAATGCATTGTAAACAAAAACTTGGGTCTCAGGAGGATATTTTGGTAATTTAAGGAAATATAACACAGAAGACATGCAGACAATGTGAATGACTCCTGTCCTGACACAGGCAGCAGCTGCAGACCTGAAAACCACTCTTGAATAATGGCAAAGAAAGACAAGTCAGATCGGATTCTCTTCTGCTATTGTCATAAGCCACGCCCCTTCTATATTTTGTTTGCAAATACGGGAGAAGTGGCATTGATGTGCGCAGCGCTGTTCCAAAAGTTGAAGAATTTTCAACTGAGAGACCTTCAAGCACAGCGATGAAAAAAAAACAGGTGACTGTGAGGGTGCTTGTTCCACCCAGGGCACCAAGCGCTCAGACCGCCGGAGCGCTAAAAAAGCTGCCAGTGCTAAAAGCAAGTAAGCTTATTGCAAAGGCTGCATCCACCACAGTGCCAAATCTGTAGTCACTGAGCTCCTCAGAACGACCCATTCAGGATCACAGATGTTTACAAATGAAGACTGCATGGCTAGCTGATGATTTAATACACCTGTGACAGCAGGTCTGATTGAAACAACTGAATTCTATAATTAACAGATGAGGCCAAATACTTTTGTCCATATAGTGTAGAGGGCCAACAAGCTTTAAGTGCTGTTCTTTGCTCTTCTTCTTTTTATTTTTTTTAATGGAGAAATGTCCAGTTCTGGTAAAACTGTTGTCATAGCTGCATCCTCATTAATCTCTTCACTGGTAACCATTGTTTACTGGCTTACAGTCACTTTAGCGAAGCCTGTAGCTAACGTCTCTTTCTCCTAAAATAATGCAGACTGGTCTGGTCATGCTCTGATCTGGGGTACAGATCCACCTGATGACGGACGTGGAATCTGGCCAACCCACCAGCTTTGAGGAGTTTTTCGGCTTTAATAAGAAAGCTAAAAGTCATATTATGTTTCAGCCATCCACATTAACACAAATTAGCCTCCATGTTCCTCTGTTCACTGCTTATTTCTGTCAGGGTGAGATTTTATCACTGGAGACTGGGTGCATGTCTCTGCACCTCATCAGAAGGACTGAGTTCTTGGTCCTGGTTTTATTTTTTTCTGTCCGACTTTATCATTGTTGTTTCTACTCTGATCCTGGCAGAAGGCCACATGGCTAGTAGCATTTTAGGCTCAGAGTGCACTCAGCTGCCAAACTTTGTATGTGTGCAATGATAAGTGCACATTCTTAAGCGGATATGTTGCTAAACAGGTTGGATTGCAGGCGCTAATTCTGCACATATGCTGCTGTTGGTAAGAGCACTTGCCATTCGTTTTGGTAAATATAAAACTATATAAGAAAAAAGGAAACAGAGTGCTTTACTTTTCCATTTGGATCTATCTTATTATAGCACTACTTCAGCACCACATATGGCATGCTCCTTTATTCATTCAAGGATGAAGAACCACAGTTAAATGTTTATGACGACTTATACAGACCTTTCAGGTCCATCTAAAAGCCCCTTAGAAAGATCCACAAGATTAAAAAAAAAAAAAAAACAAACAAACAAAACTAGTTTGTAGCAAAAGATCATGAAATTACACAGCTTTGGATCTCATTATGTCCACAGAATCAAAAACTTCTTTAAAATATCTTCTTAAACCCACCTTTATAGACCTGCTTTTACATTTTCATATTTTCTTTTTCTCTGTCTCCCTGTCTTAATCTGTCCTCATTCTTACTGTGATAAATATGTCCTCCTATCTTAACTGTACCATTTTATTACCTTATGTTCTTTGGATATCTGGTGTTGATACCTTCTTTCTTGTATTCTTTGTCTGCTAAAGCCCCATATTTCAGCTGTTATTTTTTAGATTATTCTTTAACTTTTATGCCTGAAACTTAGAGGAGAGAAGTGGGTAGAATCAGAAAGAGGGTGGAGAGAGTGGGCAAGGACACGCAGTAGAGTGCCAGGGGTCAAGTCAAGTGGAGTTGAGTGAAGTCAAAGTTTATTATAGCACATTTTTAACAACCTCAGTTGACGAGAGAGCTGTACAGGTTTAGAAAACATGTGAACAACAGGAAAATCCAAACTGAAAAGCTCTAATCTACCGCACAAAAATAACATGAAAATGTGCTCATTTTGCAAAAAGACAGCATGTTTTTAAAAAATCAACTTTTTACAGTAATGCAATCAAATCTCATACATATACATATGTTTGCAGAAGACCATGTTGAAACAATAACAAGTGTGACTCGTGACCTGCAAGAAAACAAAGCGATAGGTTTGTGCAGACAATTGTCATCATATATCATTACATGCCATCTGGGATGCCTGTTGAAATGCCTGACTGAAATGTGTGTTCTAGCAGTGTGAATTTGTCATGATTGTTAGTAGTTTATTATTTTTAGCAAAAGTTATAGTAAGTGGTTACTTAAATGTAAAAAGCTACATGTTGTCCTCTGTCTCTGTCTGTCTCCTTCAAGCAGCAACCTCCGGTCCTGAAAAATGAAGCCGATGCAACGCCAGCGGAGTGCAAAAAATTGCAATACAACGAATGTCCAGGCTGACTGCAGGAACACCGAAAGTCCTGCTGTTTGAGTCCGCCTATTGTAACTAGAGGGCTGACATCACACAGGGTTTGTCCAATTCTTTCTACAGTCGATGGTCACCTTCTGTGTGTAATGAAGCCCTGAGCAGTGTCATCCCCCCTCCCCTTCTGCTTGTCTTCTACCACATCTGATTGGTTAAATACAGACGGACACATCAACTCAGCTGCAATTAGAGAAGGGAGGGGAAAATACGCTCTCTGTATTCTGCACAAAAGGGAGACATCACTACAAGAAACGGGCAAAAACCTCTCCTCTGCACAAGACAAGCTGTTGGTGTGGCTCTCTGCTCTGGTTTTAACAAGAACAGCGGTCCAGGTCGGAGTAAACTGCAGCGGTCTTACTGAGACATCCAAGCTAACAGCTAACGTTGGACAATGCTGGACAAGCCCTCTGCCATGATCAGAAAGCCATGCCAAACAGACTGGGAGTAGAGGGAGAACATTTTTTTCTGTCACAGAAAGCTTTCAGTGTTGCTCTCTGCGCTTGTTTGGGTTTAGACACGTTGTCTGGTTCAGACAGAAGCGCCGCTGCGGCTCAGTCCCAGCTAATGACAGGCCTGCTAGAGTCATTAGCTGGGACACAACAACTCATTAGCTGTATACAACACTAACCCTTTTCCCGTAACTATCACATAATCATGCCAAACCGGGGCGGTAGAAGAGCGACAACCTCGTTCTCTGTCGCAGAAATCTTTCCGTTTTTCTCTCAGTGCTAACTGTGATGAAGAAGTGTGTTGGTCTGGCTAAGACTGAGCTAACGTTCAGCTAGCAGGCCAAAAATACAAGCACAACGGGTAACCCTTTCCCCCTTTAACTATCACAAACTCACGCTGAAGAGGGTTGGCAGAAGAGCAAAAACACCCTTTCTACAACAGAAAGCTTTTAGTGTTGTTTTAATGAAGAAATGTCTAGTTTTGACTAAAGTGTTGCTGCGACTAATTCAGAACTAATCGCTCCACGAGCAGCCAGCATTCACACAAGAAGCTACCCTTTCCCCCCTTTCATGAGCATCTTCGTATGTATGGCTCTAGTTACAGTGGAGGTAGCCATTACTAACAGCTTTCAGTACAAGCAACCGCAACTCTGTATTCTTTGGCTTATAAATTAGCGTCACTTACTCAGAGACGGAATGAGGCAGAGGCGTAAGGCTGACCTCAGCAGTAAAACAAAAAATCCACATATTTACAAAGACTCTTGACTAGACTGATAAATGCTGATCTGCACATGGAAACCCATGCACCTTGTTTTCTGGCGTACGCATGTTTTATAAATGAGGGTCAGTACAGTCGCTTGTCCTCTGTTGACTTAATCCAAACTTTCTTTTTGCTCTGCACAGCCTGGCCTGTGGCCTACGCAACACCAAAGCGGGAAGAGGGTCTTGGCTTCATATTTTGAAGTTTAGGTCCCAGTACATCCAGTTATATTTGACCACCGTTGCACTAACACCAGGTATACTATATTAAGCATTTTAAATGACTGCCTTTTGGAGATGTGAAGTTTAAAGGTAAAACTGCTGATGTGATTCTAAAAACATCAAACGTGCAAAACTTTATCGAATGCAAAGCTTGACTAATTCCTACAATGAATATAAAAGGCTGTTTTGTTGGATTAGCTTTGATGTTGGTGATTGAGTTTTCTATTTAATCTAGGTGAACAGTGCTCACGAGTTTCACAGGTTAAACAAAATGAAGCCTTTAAAAGCTGAAACATAAAAGACGATCCATCATCGTCCTCTCAGCTCTCTGTGTTAATCAGAAAGAAACCAAGCATGAAGGAAGGCTGAACTGCTCCAGCTTTCATCTGTTTGATTGGTCTAATAGTTCATTAACTACTGTATTTCATCAAACAATGGCTCTCTTTTATGGGCTCATTTATTGAAGTTGGAGTTTTCTTAGATTTATTAAAGGGTTTTGGAGAGTATTTTCTCAGATTTCCTTCTCTTAGTCCTCAGAACTTTGCTCTCTTTCTCTCTGCTGCTTTTCTTTCTGTTAGTTTATTTTTCATTTCTTTTCATCCTTGCAATGTCAAACATTTATTGTCATTGGCTTCAGGCTTTGTTGCTCAAATAAGTTCTGAGTATTTCATGTTTATATTTTAAATATAATGCTGTGAAAAAAAGTATTTGCCCCCTTCCGTATATTAGTATTTGGCACACCTAAATGTTTCAGATGATCAAATAAATTTTAATATATACAAAGATAACCTGAGTAAATATACAATGTGTTAAATGTTGATTCGGATTAATAAGGGGGATAAAAGCCATTCAAACCTACCTGGCTCTATGTGAAGGGCCAAATAAGTGGTTGTTCCACCTTTTGCACACGTTCCAAAAAGTTTCACTTTTGTCTGGTCAGGCCAGAGAATATTTACCCAAAAGTCTTGGGGATCATAACGATGTTTTTAGTCAGATATGTTTAGCCTTTGTGTTCTTTTTTTGTCCGCAGTGGTTTTTGGTCTTGGAACTCTCTCATGGATGCTATTTTTGCCCAGTCTATTTCTTTTTGTTGATAAACTCTGACCTTAACTGAGTCAAGTGAGGCCTGCAGGCCTTAAGATATTGTTCTGGGTTCTTTTGGGACCTCCTGGATGAGTCGACGGTGCGCTCTTGGAGTCATTTTGGTTGGTCTGCTACTCCTAGTAAGGTTTACCACTGTTCCAAGTTTTCTCCATTTGTGGATAATGGCTCTCACTGTGGTTTTCTGGAGTCCCAAAGTCTTAAAAATGTGCTCTAACCCTTTCCAGACTAACAGATGTCAGTGACTTTGTTTCTCATCTGTTCTTGAAGTCCTTTAGATGGCACCATGATGTCTGAAGGTCTGGCAGTAATACGGCCTGGGTATGACGAGAGAGACTGAACTCAGCCTTCCAAAAAATGTGGTTAATCACAGTTCATTCATGATTTAACAAGGGGGGGATTACTTTTTCACGTATCACCAGGTAGGGTTAGATGGCTTTTTTTTTTTCTTGTGCATTCATTGAAACATATTAAATCTCCTTTTTCTTTACTCCAGACTCATAACTTTACTGATATATATGCTGACACAGGTGGATTGTGCTGAGAGTGAATCATTATGTTGATGCTGCCTAATCATGGGATGATCATCTGTAATTTGATCATTTATACTGGGCATTGATTTCAATGACTGAGCCAATTAGTTTAACTGTATTTAATTAAAGCCACTGAGATGTGGATCACTATTAAGACAGAGGATTCATTAAGATAAAGAAACCCAATAGCCATGAACTGTAACACAGATGCTTTTAATTAATGGGAAAGAGAAAGAGTTACTGCACATGAAGAATAAACCACAGCTCTGTCCTATAAAGAGTGCATAAAATTTGATTTATCCAAGGAAATTATACCCAAAAATTTTTCAAGCCTGGTCTTACATTGAGACGGATTTCTCATCATGGGACATCATTGTTGTGATTTCCAAATAGACACAGTCAGAATTGTGCTTGACATTTGCAGAAACCTAACATTAATCCACTAATCCATTAATTAGCAAGCACTGAGCAACAGTAACAAAGAAAATCTTCCTTCTTACAGACAGAAACCCCATTCATCACTACGGCAGACTCTAGTCAACAGACATCTGCTATGATTGGTTTAGATTATTGGAGGGTGAGGTGAACACAGAGAGAGAGAGAGATGGAAAAATTATTGAATTCAAAGAAAACATACTGCACAGTATGTTAAACCAAGGCTTGGTGGTTGACAAAGCCATCAGCCGGGGTTACAGGTAGTCTGGTGGTTAGATAGCACTCCATATACACAGATGGCAAGGGTTCAAGTCCCCGTGTGGCTGCTGTCCTGCAGGGTAAACTAATGACTATCATTCACCCTTGATGTCAACTCTATTGAACGCCCCCCTCTTTAAATAAAGACATCAAAAATCCAAATAATAATGATTGAATAAAGATTGGCTAAATGACTTACAGTGAGACTAGTATTGTGAAATACAGTCTTTGTAGTTTTGCGTCAGGTATGGGGTTAGCAACTTGTTAGCAATCAAGGTGTCAGCCTTGGTCCTGTCCTCTGCCCCTCCTGATGGCCATCATCCCTGGGACCCCATTGTCCCAGGTATTTTCCCAGTTGACCCCTTCACCATGCACATGACCACTCCCAACATCTGGTCCAGCCCACCATGTCCCCGCTACTCAATATGTAGAGAGCTGGACTAGGCCTGGGTAAGCAGGCCAGGTGACTTTAGAAGTGTAGCTGCTGCTCCTGTATCCAGCAGATGACCCTTCCCATCCCTGCTTATTCCCGCGGAGCACATTAGCTTAAGACACACCTAAAAATGTGTCAAAGAGAAGTTGTCTCAAAGGACTCCAGGTAACACCGCCGGCCATTAGTCAACGTCTAGGCCTCACAAGAGTATAGGAAGATGAGTCCAAGTCTCCTGATTTTAGCCCCACAGTCAGCAGATCAATGGATTACACTGTCAAGGTGGGCGAAGTAAACCACAGCTTCCAAACTCTCACCATTCACACACACAGATCTGATTGCAGCATGCAAGAAGGCCTCCCCAAGGACTCTGGAGCTCCAAGGGATCCCAGCTGATGTCTGCCCTGTATACTGGTACTGAGAGTGCTGTTAAGTGTGGTGGCTCCACCACTGACTTCTTCTTAGCTAATTTTGAGTACATCTTCCGTACACTCTTCAGCACCTGTGTGGACTGGATAACGTGGAGGATAGCAGGGGCAGCGAACTTTGGACTGTCATTTGGCGATGACAAGGTCACCGATCTGGACTTTGCTGATGATGCTGTATGGGCCAAAACAAAGATCCAGGCATTTGGGGATGCCTTTGATACTGCCATTGAATCTGTGTCCATGAATGAGGAGAGGGTGGATGTTATGGAGCAGTTCCCCTGCCTTAACAGTATAATCTATTGATCCAGTGAGGCTGAGATCAACCGCAGACTTGGACTTGTGCATGGAGCGATGGATTGCAAGTTGGTGTGGCACTGAACCACAAAAAAAGGCAGCCAACAGGTGAACTATTTTCTAAGTTTACTTAAAAATATAGAAATATATGGTGTTTCTTGCATCAACATAAATAAAGAAGACAGTTATTTAAATAAAGTCTGCATGTCTTAAAATATAGGGTTATTTAGTAAAGATATAAATGAACATTTGTCAGGGTGATGAAGAAGACAGTGAATGTGAGAATAATCTTTAAACTGCAGTTGCACTCACTTAGTGTCACCCTGCAGTGAGGGAGGCCAAGAAAAGCCACTCTGCTGTCTGTGAATGTTTGACTTTTATCTAATATTGTAATTTTGTCAAAAATAGACCTGCTGTGTCAATGTCGACGCGTAGCTGCCAGCATGCTGATTGTTATTTTTACAGATCTTTATCAGAATAACAGCACAAAGAAAGCAGCTGCATATTCTTAGACTCTTATTATATAAGCAGCAGATAATGATCAGCTCTTTATGCATGATCTTTAGGGACACCCTGACCTTTCGCCTGTTTTTATGTTTAAACCACTGTGTAAGTATAAAAGGCTGATAAAAGCCCTGGGTCTTCTTCAAAGTGATGCAGTTTGATTGTGGTGTGAAAGTCGAGCGGACAGCCTGAGCGGCCGATGTGTGAAACTGTTAAGAAAAGTGATTCTTGTAAATGCACTCAGTCATGTGAAGCTTTTATCCAGAGCACTTTACCGTCACCTCGGACTCACACAGTGACCCCAAGGTGCACTTTGGTGGTTCACTTGCCTGTGAGGGGGTTTGACGGCACTTTATGAAACACTCTATGGTTGTTTCTGATTCAGCATCTCGAAGGAAAAATGGGATATTAAGAAGCTGACTTGATTGGATTAATGCGGGTATCTTTTACACTGAGTTGCAAAAAAACACATTTTAGGACATTTGAAATATGAACTCACTTTTAGGCTGCTGTTGCAATTTACACTGCAGTGCACTATGGGTAATGCCCTCAAATGGTTCCCTCATTCTCCCATACTCTTTACCCATGTTGGTGTTTGTTGTTCATAAGAATTGTTTTAAATGCAGTGTCATGCACATCAGGTTCTGCTGTGTGCCCTACACAAACTGTTAACCAGAGTTTCCAATAGCCTTATGCTTAAGTTTTTCTCCGTTCCTATACATTTATTTTAGCATTTTGTTTTATATCTGTAGCAGGCTGTTAGTGACTAATAAACTTGTGAACAATCTCCTCTTACTCCTCCATTATATAAGGTTGCTAAAGTCATCTGTGCATATCTCCAGTTGATCAGACAGAGGAGGAGAGAAAAAGTTGAGCAAGTTAATGTATGCAAAAAGAAGACCTCTGATGTTAAATATGAACCTCTCCTGTTACTATGAGCAGTTTTTATGCAGCTGATGCTGCACATGTTATTCTGTGCTCCATTCATTTTGAATCATCCCCAACAACTCTCCTTTTTGTAGATCAGCTGTTGTCACCTATTCAGTGAATGTTGAGTGATGCATTTCAAATTGTAAACTGTGTTATGCACGACATGTACAGCTAAATGATCCTGCCATAAGATTTGGCACTTGTAAGAGGAAGAGCAGAAGCGCTGTGCATATGAGGAGAGCAGTGGTATGCATGCACATTTGTATGGTAGAGTTTGAATCAGTAAGTAAAATAAAGCCATTTTTACACATATTCTAATTAACTAAAAGAGAAGCACTATAAACCCTCCCCTCCAAAAGTATTGGAACAATGAGGCCAGTTCTTTTACTTTTGCTGTAGACTGATAACATCTGGGTTTGACATCAAAAGATGAATATGAGACAAGAGAACGACATTTCAGCTTTTATTTTCAGGTATTTACACCTGGATCTGATACACAACTTAAAAGATATCACCTTTTGTTTGAACCCACCCATTTTCATGTGAGCAGAAGTGCTGGAACATTTGACTGATGTGTGCTTTGCTGCCCAGGTGTGTCCTGTTAGACTGAGTGTTCAAAAAATACATTGTGCAGAAAATCAATCTTCAGTTTCAGATTTGGGTTTTGCCTGTGCAGACTGCATTTATACTTAGTAACTGGGGAGCTTTATATGTGTTAAAAAAGCAATGGTGAAGATGAGAGAAGACACAAAATCAGAGCAAAGACCCTAAAAAATGTTAGTGGCATCAGCAAAAATCTCCAGAGGACAGGAGTGAAGGTATCACCATCTACCGTTAGTGACATCAGCAATGACCTCCAGGGGACAGGACTGAAGGTATCACCATCTACTGTAAGAGACTTCAGCAACAACCTCCAGAGGACAGGAGTGAAGGTAGCTTCAAACATTCAGGGACAAAGTTTTTTGGATTGATGAGACAAAGATGAACCTTTACCAAAGTGAAGGAAAGACTGAAGTTTGGAGACAGAAAGGATCTGTTCATGATCCCAAACACACAAGCTCATCTGTGAAACACAGTGGAGGTAGTGTCATGGCTTGGGCTTGCATGGCTTCTTCTGGGTCGAGCTCATAAATCTACATTGATGATGACATGATGGTAGCAAAAATACACTCAGAAGTCTACAGAAACATTTTGTCTGCTAATTTAAAGAAAGATGCAACCAATCTGATTGGTAGATCCTTCATCATGCAGTAAGATAATGGCCCAAAACAAACTGCTGATACAACAAAGGAGTTCATCAGAGGCAAGAAGTGGAAAGGTTTCAACTGGCCAAATCAATCTCCACACTTAAACCCTATAGAGCATGCATTTTACCTGCTACAGAGGAGACTGAGGGGAGTAACCCCAAAACTGTTTTAAGTCTATCTGTTCTTATCTGGCCTTACTGTTCCAATCCTTTTAATGGGGACCGTACAAACCTATGTGTCAAACTGTGTTAACAATGTCCCTGGCAGCCTTCATTGCTTTTTTTTTTCAATCAGATAAAGCAGCAGGACAAGTGGCATGGTTCATGAAAAACACAATTACTACCCAAATGACAGATGAGATTTGCATAGGATTAGAATTACAAGTGAACCTTTGTGTGTGCTGAAATACAGTTGGTAATTTATCATGGGATATTTAGTCCACACATTACAGACATGGCCAATTCACATAGGATTTAAGAACAAAGATATCCTAGGGGAAAAATGACCAGAGATCCCTTGGTAATACTTTACCTCTGTGAATAGGGCATAAGACACAAAGAAGTCACTCACAACATAGATAATAGTGAAAACTGTCAATGGTGACTAGTGATAAAAGACAATAATACCTTGTTTGAGCATCGTGTCCTGGCTGATCATAACTGTATCGCACTAAGCACAGCTGATTACACCTGACCACATCACCGAATGTCCACGTGAGGCCCTGTTTACTACAACATTAACTATAAATATAACTTTTCATTGCTTTTAGGATGTTTGTTTCTGTAATAGTAGCGTTTTAGGGTGCATGGAAATGGACAGTTTTGAAAATGGGCTCCACAGTGCTAATTTTTGACACCAATACCTTTCATGTTGTTGTGTTAACCTCTGTGTGAAGAGGAACTCAAGTTCCTCTGACAACAAAGACTTAGGCAGGGGTTTTACAGTTCTAGTCAATATCCATGTGCAAAAAGGCAGACTGCAACAACTGTGGAATCCCTAGACCTGTTTATGCAGTTCAGTCAATATTCTCTCAAAACTGACCTGCTTTGAGCTTTAGAGTTACTCATAGCAGCAACCCTTCATTATCATCTGTGCACATTAACACATGTAACCTTAAAAAGCAGATGGATTGTCCACATCTCACGTCTGTTATCAGGTGGTTCAATCTTGCAAAATTTCAAGCTGATAGGCTTGTTCCTGATGGCAAACAAATCGACATTGTTTAACCCTTTAAAACCTACAGGATTGCCCCCTCTCCCATTTGCATATCTACTTTTAACCGCGGGTAGAATTGTAACCAAATGAGATAGAGCAGAAATTATTTTTGCATATAAAACCAGAGGAGTAACACAAACATATCACACAGTCAATGTGTTCCTTAGTACTGTTTCTTTCTAGAAATATCCTTCCCTCTTGCAGAAATGTAGTATGAAGCGCACACATCAAAAACAATGTACTATAACATAATCCGGGCTATGATTGTGTTGTTTTCTTGCAGGTTACAGGCCGCTCTTATTATTGTTTCAGCATGGTCTTCTGCAAACACATGTATGCTCAAAAGCACCTGGCACACTAAGAGATTTGATTGCATAACTGTAAATAGTTTGTTGTTTTAAAAAGACGCTGTCTTTTGAAAATTGAGCACAATTTCATTTTATTTTCATTCTTTCAAGTTCATAAAGATGAGTGTGTTTCAGAAATGAAGTTATGACGATGCTCAAAATAATGTTTTTGTGGGTTGAAATGATCTTGTGCAACTTTTTCACAATCACAGTTTTTAGGGGATACAGCAAAGACATCTCTGTATTTAGGAAAATGTGTAAAAAAAAAAAAAAAACGCTTTTCATTTCTCTTGTGTTTTTTTGCACTTTGATCAATGTAATTTGTTACTATGGACTTATCAGATGGCTGCATTGGGTTAGCTCTGTTGCCTCACAGTAAGAATGTCCCTGGTTCACGTCCAGGTCAGGGCCTTTCTGTGTGGAGCTTGCATGTTCTCCCTGTGCACGCGTGGGTTCTCTCCGGGTTCTCAGGCTTCCTCCCACCACCAAAAACATGCTCATTAAGTTAACTGATCACTCTAAATTGGCCATAGGTGTGAATGTGAGTGTGCTTGCTTGTCTTTCTCTATGCGTCAGCCCTGCGATTGACTGGTGACCAGTCCACGGTGTACCCCGCCTCTCGCCTAATGACAGCTAGGATAGGCTCCAGCCCCCCACGACCCCCAACAGGATAAGCAGTATAGAAAATAGATGGTTGTATTGATGTATAGCCAATTAAAACACTCAAAATATGGCACTTCAACATGTAAAAAAGTAAAGATGTGCTCTGGTGGACTTGTTGTATGGCAGGTCATAAAGGGTTGAGTAGAAAGAGGCAGTAGTTACAGTTATAATTTAGTTAGAGTTTAGTTAGACAGGCTCCTTTTTCTGAATGTATCAAACTTTTACTTTATTTCCTCCTTGAATGAGGCATGATAAATGCACACAGATAAGGTCACATTGTTATTATTTTGCATTAGTAGAAGTGTTTTTCCACATATTTTCATCCTTTGAAAGTTAATTTGAAAAATGCTTGCCTGAAACTAACTCAACAAGCTCAATCTTTCAAACTACTTTCATAAAAGCAGCTGTTATGATTGAATGAACTGTGAGAACGACTGTTTGACATCTGTCTGATTGGAGTACATGCCCTTGGTACCAGAGTTATTCATGTGTTTTCTCTCACTGTTAACACCTCTGACAGTGTGATCACCTGTTCATCTGTGTGAATTCATACTTACAGCTGAAAACATCTGTCTGAGATAAAATAAACAAGGAACTCAAAGTAAACTGAACCACAACTTAAGAAGACACACAGCGTCTCATACAGAGTTAAATTTTTCTAAAACAATATTGATGTCAGTTAAAGACTCATGTCTAAGGTAAGTTATTTTACAGTTGTGAATAAATGTTGGATATTTAACATGTTTTAAATTCCTGCATACATTCTTTGTTTTTATCAATAAAAGCTCCTTGAGGTCAAACTTCACTAAGTTAAAATAAAAGTTGACCACATTTAAGAGAAATACCAGATGAATAAAACACAGGATCATGAAAATGTTTACAGATATATTTGGAGCATGGTACATTAATAAGACAGAAGATGAAGCTGAGCTAACAGTAGAGACCACAAACATTCAGTTAGTGATGAATAATATCTGAACTCCACTTTTCTCTCATCCTTAAAGGAAAATAAAGACCTGAAATTCCAGCAGATCAACCATAAAGTAAAAGAATGTCTAAGCTGTGAAAGCATTTAATGATATGTTTTACAGTTTTAGTACCGTGATGTCTGATTAACACGGCTGTTTGTTTTTTATAGAGAAATATCAAAACATAGAAAAGTCCACCAGTATTTATCACAGGTTCAATAAAGTAGCCTCTTTGAATCACTCTGATTTCTATTTGGTTAATACTAAAGTAATTTCTGTGAATGCTTCATGCACGTATCAGATGCTTTAACGGTTTATACGGCATAATATGAAAGTTGAGAGTACCATATTAATTTGTCACATTGAAGAAGGAAACAAAGATTTAACTGTAAAATTGAATTAGATTAGGAGAGACAGCGGGAGACCATTGATCTGGTTTTGAAAATCAGCCTCAGTTTTCCAAAACAGATTTAATAACCACAGGGTGATCTTGATACAGATTAGCTAAAGTAAAAGTGATATAAACTCCCTATTAAAGATCACATATTTTACCCCTTTTAGACAAATAGAGGTCTCCAAAACATGTCTGTGAAGTTTGTTGCTGAAAAACACTCCAGTATTGGATTTTTGCATGTCGAAAAACCCCTCTGTTTCAGCTCGGCTCAGAATGAGCTGTTTCTGTGTCTTAAAAGTTAATGAGCACCCTGACTCCACCCCTGACCCCGCCCCTGACCCCGCCCCTGTCAGGAAATGGCTTAAGAGATGTGGTTCTACTGATAGCCAAACTGGTACCAAATAAAGCTCTGAGCCATTACCAGCTCTACTGAGCTGAACCAAATGGTCTGGATCTCCAAAAAGAGATGGATTTCCTGCTGCAGTGAGCAAGGCTGGACAGACATCAGCTGAAGAAACAGTGATAAAGATTAGAGTTTAATGTCCTAAAACATGTCAAAACTGTACTGCATTAGACCGCTTTGTGGAAACAGACCACATATGAATGTTGTGACACCGCTCGTCCAGGCTTTAGACAGAGGCTTTTATAATTCCTGCCAGCCATCGTTTCACCTTCAGGTTTTTGAACTTTTAATTGAATATTTTACTACTTTTAGGACTCAAAAGTAGCTTAAAAATGAACTTTGAAAGCTTAACTTAGTCACTGACAGTTCATTACATGGCCATTTCAGGTTTTTTTTTTTTTTTTGTTTAGGCTGAAATCCCTATTTGCCCCTATCTGGAGTTCTCCACTGCTAAGTGGCATCATCTACACAGAACCTATGATTCTGTTTTTATCTAAACAAACAGTGTGCTGGTATCAGAGATTCAAGTTTACACCTGGTTCATCACACAAAAGCGTGAACACAACCACTACTGTCTTTGACATGTTTCTTTGCACCCTTCACTGGTCTCTCCATGTTAACACCTATCTGACTGTGTGATTCATTTCTAATGCAGAAATCAAACTGTGTAAGAAAGAGTAACAAAAAAAGACTCAAGGTAAGCTTGATCACGACCCAGTACTTAGCTGATGTTAACACAATGTCATAAACAATTCTATTGTTAAATAAACCATGTATCTGCTCTCTGACACACATTTTATGACTCTTTTTACTATTTAAGAGATGACAGAGCTGTGCATGGGTGTTCCAATGGAAATCGACTCACAGGGGTCAAAGGAGGCCTCTCCAGCGTACATCATAAATGTGAGCATCTGATATTGACCTGTTGAGGATGAACTTGGAGAATAGGACTCCTTTGAAGGAAGGCTCTCTGTTAGACTGAGTTGGGGAAATTGGAAAGCACTTGACAGATCCCCTTGATCTGCACTGACTTTCATCAAAGGTTGTGGGCTGCGTAGGAAGATGGTGGGATTATTTCTGAGTGTTTGTAGGCTCGGGAGCTGAATTAGTTATGGATTTATAACACGGAGGGCTTTGGTGCCATTTAAAAGTACACTTCTCCTGCTGAGGGTCGGCTGTAAGATTATGATGATGTGGAAATGGAGTCGGATCGCTACATGACCCGAGGATTTAAAACCACACTCATTAAGTATTTTGTTAGATTAATGTGTAGATGTGAAAAAAATCCTTTTCTCAGGTCATGACTTTGGATAAATGAAGTGTTCTGACTGATGTGATTTTAATCTCTAATTTTAGGATTTAAATTAAGTCCACATTGATGAGCAGAAGTTTTTGGTTTAAATCATGAAGGCATTAAAATCCAGTTTTCCTAACAATCACTCAGCATGAAGCCCATGAATATTTGTCCACAGGCGGAAAAATCACAGAAGCAATCAAGAGCTCGGATAAGGTTGAATTAAAGAATAAACATGCTCTACAAGGGGTGAAGTTTTTCTCTGTTTTTACATTTTTAACCTTATGAAGCCCTTCAGTATTAATCATCACTTTATGAGATTTAAAACAGACTATTTAAGGCAATTGTGGGCATGTTTGGCTGCATAAACCACCACATCTATTTGTTTTTTTTTTTTTTGTTTGTTTTTTGTTTGTTTGTTTGTTTGTTTGTTTGTTTTTACAAATTGCAGGATATTCACAAAGCAATAATCCTAATTGTGTTTGTCTGTAATACAATTTACGGGAAAAAATACATTTTGCATCGCAAGTAAATACACAATTTATAATTTATTTTAAATACATATTCATCCCCTATTCTGAAAAAAGTTGGGGTGCAAGAATGCAATGGCACAGAAATCTCATGAATCCATTTTTTATTTACAATATATCACAGACATAATCAGTATTGGAGTTGTTTCTATAAGTTTATTTTGAGATGTTAAGATTATGATCTGGTTTTTTTTTTTTTTTTGGCATTGTTTTACTCTGTTCATTATAATATTATTTGTATGTAATTCCACATGATTTTTAAGAAAATTGAGTAATACAGAAATTTAAAAAAGGCATATTAAAGTTGTTGCATAGTTGTTGCATAAGCCTGTCATCACCAAGGGCCCAGAATATGGGCCCTTTTGCTCCTTTAGAAGCATACATGCTGCACACACATGCACACTAGATAACCATTTTTGCATTTAAAAAGTATGTTTTATTTCATTTCAATCAGAAAAAACTCAGTGTGCAAAGAGAGCGTTTTCAGTACCATGGAGAGCGCCCTTACAGTCCTGAGTTCTGAGGTGTGAGCAATCAGCTGAAAGCAAAGGAGCTGTCCACTGTCCAGTGGTGCTGAAATGACTGCAAACTGACATCAGGACTCTCAACAATTAGACATACAGGCAACAGAGGCAGAAGATTAAATTAGAAGAGAGCTCCAGTACTTACAGACAAACAACACTATGTCACAAAAACAGGCCAGCTGCAAGAACAGTGCATACAAAAGAAAAGTGCATACACACAAAAGGACACAGGCTTGGCAGTGACCTAACTCTGACAGTATAACAACCTGTAAATCAATGGTAGCAGCCAATCAGATATCCCACCCCCCCCCCCCCCCCCCTTTTTTTTTTTTTTTTAATTTAATTAAAGCACTTTGCACTATCTAATATGAAGGGCATCTGATGAGCTTTGCATTGAGCAAAAGCTGTTATTTATCCCTCCATTAGAATTCACAGGCTGGACAATATGTTACATATCATTTTCTGGATCAAAATAGTGCCGAACTGCAATATTCCTACGAGATGTTATGGGTGCTTAAACAGTTAGGGGATGTTTGGATCGGAGTACAGCACACTCTTACAGAGAGGAACTGTGGCAACTTGTACAAGGCAGCTGTGTTGTAGTTTAGATGTTACATTTGACTGGGATGTTTGGCCTAAACTGATAAAAAAAAAAGGATTATCAGTATAACTAATTTTAAATTATGTTGCATGCACTAAGAGATCTGGATTTAACCATTTAAATGGCTATTCTTGTGCAACCCTAAGAAACAGAGAGCCATATTTACTTTGTTTGAGGAAAATCCACATCAGTAGAATATGTAAGCAGCGAGTTTCATGATGACCCTGATGAAGTTCACAAACTTAAATATGTTAGTCTGTTAGAGCTGTTCACTGAATTTTAACTATAAATGAAGCTAGAGATGGGCAGTACCAGTGTTTTTTAATTCAATACGATACAGATACTGTTTGATGTAATTTTATTGATACCGATACCGATACTTTTGAAGAAAGAGTAAAATATTGGACTCACAAACTTTCATAGTTTCACATTTCAGGCAGTTAAAAAGGCGTAAGGCATCATTCAGAAATTCATTTAGGGGGAAAATTTAATTGAAATAAAATGTTAATGCATGTAAAAAATAAATTAAAATGAATAAACTATAATCATAGCACAAACTTGTTTATAGAATTAAAATATCCACAACATAACCAATTTCTTTTCTTTTTTAAAATTCAAATAGAAGGGTTAGCCATCTATACCCACTAATTTGAAACAAAAATGTAAGAAATACAAGACATCAAAGATTTTCATAGAAATATTTATCTTGTTATGTTTCTACAATTTGGTCTTTTTACTGTTTATGGTATTGGCATGTGGTCTCATCATTTTTTTTAATGTTTTCTTACAATTTTGAAATTTACTTAGGGATACCATTGAGTAAGACAGCCAGGTTCACATCACAGACTATTAAAATGACTTCATATGTGAGCGAGTGGAGTTGCTGAAATCTGTTATTCATTAATGATTGGTCCTCAAAGTCACATGGTACATCAGGCTTGACATGTCCGATTAAAGCGATGTGACACGGACAAGCAGGTAAGGCATGTTTAATTGGTCTCCAAATTTCACGTGACACGGACTGGCAGTAAAGCCAAAACAGTCTGGAAGAGAGAGAGGCAGGGAGGCGCTCGGCGGAGAAGTGGTGGTGAGACGTATTTTATAGTACTCATTTGGTATGGTTACTTTGCTAAAGGGATCGATTCCACAAGAAAACTTGGTAAATATCGATATATCACTACTGTAGTATATACTGTAGTATTGATACTCCCACCACTAAATGAAGCATTCTGTTCTCAAATCAGTTGAACACGTCACAAGACAGATACACAGGGTACTATTACACTTCTAGTTTGTGCTTTTCGAAGCAAAAGCCCTGTTTGTACAGAAGGCTTTTATTCTGAAGTTTTTCATTCTCTGGCTTTTCAATGATTCAGGTCTTTTATAGTGAGATTTATTGAGGTAAAACTTATGAAGATGGGCAGTGCTGTGACAGCAGAGAGGTATAGCCTCCTCATAGCACACAGGTGCCTGGTATAGAAGTCAGGGCTGTTGATATTGCAGCAGCTGCATGCAGCAAAACAAGTGTGGCAGTATATAATCAGACTTCTCAGTCCACTGAATGACACATGTGCTTCACATTCTTGCTCTTTTAGACACTGCAGTAAATGTTTGCCTGCATGGTTAGTCACACACACTCTGAAAATATTCTGCATACTCACACAGTAAATATTAAAGAAGACCACAGCTGACTTCTTTACTAGAAAAACACGACCGGTGCGGCACTTCAAACACCATCAGTTTTCTTTTGAATTCAAGGAAGTAATTTTGTTTGTAAAATGTGCTGAAGGATAAGGACTACCTTTGTGACACAAAATGAAAAGTCCTCTCAGCAGCCTTAAAGAAAATGTTTGTAATGTACTCTGGAGAGTTTTATTAGCAGTCAAAATGCTCTCATAGGAGGAGGAGGGTGTTTCAGTTGCAGCGGTGTGACTTTCAGACTTCTGTGGCATTTAGTAAATAAGCAGGCGTCTTTTCCTGAGATTCCTCAGTCCACTGAGAAATGTTGAGTATGCCAGATGATGAGTCCTGCACTGCCCTGTGAAAATAATAATATATATACAGTAGATCAGACACATCCTACTATAGTGTCTGTGTCCATGCTGCCATCCATGTGGTGTCTGAAAATAAATATTAACTGTAGGCAGAAGATCGTACTTGAGTCACACTTGGTGGGAGAAACCGAAAGTCAAACGCTGAGTCAGCAGGACAGGCTGTGAGGCCTTTTATCATGTGACTAATAATTCTGACACCTCCAGAGTCCGCGATCTCCATCTGAGAGGAACCGTACATCAATGACAAGCACTCATGATGGCTGTCAGAGACTGAGGCTGCGTGGTGTAGGGTCCGTTTGGATGTCGACCAGCAGCGTTCGAGCTAAAACTGAGTCAGATACAACATACGTCACAGTACACAACTCTGTAACTTTAAAAAGAGAGAGTGGTTTGGACTTTTGTGGAATTTGAATCAGGGTACAGTGATTTGTTCCAAAGAGCCTCACAGTTTAACATTTGGAACAAGGACGTTCCATTCCAGCTATGGGGGTGGTGAATGTTTAATATCATAAAGATTTGTCCGCTGTCTACAAATAAATCATGACTCATAGCCTATCTTAGAAATTTTAATCACTCTCCCTGCTGTCAGGGAAGTAGAGGGTGAGAAATCATTTGTCATTAGAGCATAGGTGACAGATAATTAGCTAAAATTACCAATTCATGTGACTGAGTAACTTTATTAGGATGACTGTCAGCTGTCAGTCAGTGCTCTGGTGCTGTAAAAGCCAAAGACAGTCATATTTTGATCAAGTTAACAGCAGGTTTAGAACAGGTCTGCTCAGTGCTACTGTCTGGTGTAAGAGAAACAGTGGAGTGTCTTTTAATCCACTGTTTGCTCCTCTGAGTGCTGGGCTGTAAAACTACAACCAGGAATTTCTAAAAACTGGACAAATTTACTCCATTCTTCCTTGCAAAACTGCTCAAGCTGTGTCAGGTTGCACTGGGATCATGTGTGAACAGCCCTTTTCAAGTCCAGCACATATTCTCTATCAGACTGACATCTGGGCTTTGACTCAGCCTCTCCAGAACATTCCCCTTTTGTCTTGCTGTATGCTCCGGGTCATTCCTGGAAAATAAATCTTCTCCCCAGCTTAGCTGCCTTGCAGACTGAATGAGATTGTCCTTGTGGATTTTTATACCTTGCTACATTTATTTTACCCTCTTCCTGTACAAGCCTTCCAGGGCTGGCTGCTGAGCAGCATCCCCACAGCATGACGCTGCCACCATCTTGCTTCTCAGTAGGGCTGGTGTGTTTGTGGTGATATGCAATGTTTGGTGTCTTGTCTGAAAGCCAAAAGCAGCATTTTGGTCTCATCAGATCAGAGAACTTTCATCCACTTGACCATGGAGTCTCCTACATGCCTTTTGGTGAACTCTAGTCCAGATTGAATCTGAGTTTTCTTCAACAGTGGCTATCTTTTTACCATTCTCCCATAAAGCTTTGACGGCTGAAGAACCCAGCCAACAGTCGTTGTCTGCAGAGTCTCTCCCTTGCACAGTCATTCAGTTTGTGGGGACCTAGGAGGACCTAGGCAGATTTACACATGTTCCATTTTCCTTACATTTCTTGATGAAGGATTTAATTGAACTCCAGGGGATGTTCACCGCCTTGGAAATGCTTTTATATCCATCCCCTGACCTATACTTTTCTATGACCTTTTCTCTGAATATCTTGGAGTGTTCTTTTGTCTTCATAGTGTAATGGCAGCCATGAATACTGATCAAGAAGTGACTGGTCCCTTTCATAGACAGGTCTCTTCCGTTTCTAGCTTTGTGGGGGCCCTATGCAAAATACTGTTTGGGGGCCCCTAGTTAGCCAAACTACGATTGAGAGATTCCTAATCCATTAAATGATCCATGAACATGCTAATATCGCATGCATGCATGATATGCATGATAACCTCTCATATTTAAATTAAACATCTTAAGTTGAGCCACCCAAGCAAAATAAAAAGGAAAGCAAAAGAGCCTGTATATGTCAATAAATTAAACACATACTGAGTGTTTTTTTGTTTTTGTTTTTTTTTTTTTTTTATGTACTTTAATAGCAAGAACATAACTGACGTCACTTACTCACTAGCATACATCCAAGGCTAGCTGAGGACAAATAACAAACAATTTTTTTGACCAAAATAAAAAACAAAGAACATCCCCTTTCTTTTTTCTTTTCTTTTTTTTTTTTTTGCCAGAAAACACACTGGACCCAGTCAATCCCATCCTTCCTGTCGATTTTGACTTAATTTTGCCTCAAAAACACTGGCGACAGCTTATCATTATTTATCCATTTTATTCTGATATCCTACTTGTTTTTAAGCACACACAGTAAGGAATAAAGACAGGTGATCTTAATTCTCCCCAGATGAGGCTGAACATTCACCTTTGTAGCCCCCTATTGGCTTGTGGGGCCCTATGCGTCTGTGTAAAGCAAGAAACAACCCTGGTTGTGAGACTACTTGCACCAATTGGCTGGACCTCTGTTTAACTAGGTCAGTCACTTTAAAGAGGATGAATATTAGTCACTTATTTTACATATTAGTCATTTATTTTACATGACATATTTCTGTTTAATTGGCATAACTGTAGAAATCTGTTTTCACTTTGACATTACAGTGGGGTTTTGGGGTAATTTTTGTTGAACCTGTCATCTCTCTATGAAAGTATGAAGCTGCTCTTGCCTGCCAGGAGCGGTCCCATTAATGTTTGACATCACAGCTATGAATTGCATGTCCCACCCCATCGGGTGGGGAGACAGGTGGCCCCACTGACTCACGGATGCTCTTAATACAATTTGATCTCAAGGGTCAACTTTCCAAACCAAGGAAAATATTTTCTGTGAGCACTAACAGAACCAATAAACCAACCGAATCAACTTCGAGAGGCATTTTTCTAAACTTACAATTGATTGAAGTATTTTGTTGTCTGATGTTTATTGGCCCTATGTCTGCTGCTGTCTCTCACAGAAACTCAGAGAAATAGAAAGAAGGACAAGAGCAGAAGGGGTCTAAAGAGATGGGAGGCAAAAAAAATCTGCTCTAAAACCTCTCCATTAATGCTTGACCTGATACTGTTTATGTATTAGTTTGTATTCATAGCCTTTGTGCTGGTAACACATCCAAAGACATTGAATTTCCTCTCAGGGCTTTTTAAAAGTCTTCTTCAGTGAGTCACGCTTCAGGAAAAAAATTATAGTTTGTAAAGCAGAGAGGCTTTGGATGTAACGAGTGTGACTTGTTTCTACTACAGAACATGGCTGATGAAAACTTTCTAAATCACTTTTTCTAGCCTGTATACAACCAAAGCTCCTATCTAGACTCACATTTACCCCCAGTTTACCATCAGGGAGTGCTCACTTTAAGATTAATCCCTCCTGACTGGTTTTCTCTGTTGAGAACAGCGTGTGATAGCAGAAGCATTTGTTCTTGTGGCTGAATATATTACTTTGTGCTGTTAGGAGTAAAAAGGAGAAATATGTTGTGATTATGGTGACTCCCCATCCTGTTTCTAAGACATAATAGAAAATATTTCTGCATGGCATGTTTTCTTTCAAGTGTTGTTTTGGAGTTGAAAAAAGGAGTAGCTTCAGTACCTCAAACTTCTCTCTGATCTCTCTCCTCTCTGTGCTGCAAACAGCACACAGGAAAACATGATTCCATTTATCAAATCTATGCGCTCAATTAGTTCTTCAGAATAGCTTCACCTGCCTCTCAGATAAGCACCGATGGTTGACTGCACCTGTTGTAACAACTCACAACAAAGCTCCATCTTCAGGAAACACATGCATCCTGATTTTTCTCTCTGTCAGAAGAGTCTGAATCACTGCTACTTTTCAGCGTTGAAAAAGAGATGCCAGTTTAGCTTCAGTGGTGCCGAAATAAAGGCTACAGTCTTCAACGCACCTATAAGAGGGTCAATTTCTGACCCTGGGATTGTTTGGGGCATGGCACCCTCCGCTCTCCCTCCACGTTTTACTTTAGTTGTCCTAACTTATAACAGTAAAAAAGGCCTAAAGGGTTAAAAAGGGGCTGCACTGCTACATTAGTGTTGTCCTTTGTGCAATCAACCCAGCTAAGGGTAATGTTTAAGAGAAGAGATTTTCTCAATACAACTTTTAAAAATGATTTAACATTGTTAGTTCAGCTGTCTGAGGCGGCCTGTGTCTTGACCAAAGAAATATTGTACCTCTGTTAGCTCACATATTACCCCAACTACAGAAAAAGTGAGGTGTTTGTTACCGCAAGCTGTGGCTGACTTTTGACTTGTCCACTGGACTGTCGGTGAGGTTTTTTTTTTTTTTTTTTTTTTTTAAACTGAAAGGAGATATCAACGGCTCATGCCTGCTTATGACTGCCTATTTCATTCTGTCCTACACTTAATGACAGGGATGTCCAACCTTTTCCACTTAGGGCCACATACAGTCATACGTCAGAATGGTATCCAACCAAGTAAAGCCAACCCAGTGTTGGTCAACATTTTCTCCTGAGACCTGAGACTTTTGTTTGAAATGCATTTTTAGTTTCACCTGTTTATTTGGGATTAGTAGGACCTGTGAGGTTTAAAAGCCCAGCCTTGCCTTTGAACAGGAATTAGGTTTCACCAAAAATATGTCTATAAATCTCCTGAAGGTCCTGTCTTTGCAGCAAACACAGCACTTAGATCAGATGTGTTGGCTGGAAGCTGGCCCATTGGCCAGTTAGCATCTTCAGTCAAACACAATTCTACTAAAAGTTCTGAATTTCTTCCCTTTCAAAAATCTGCATAAAAGAAATGACCTAAAATTTCTGTGGGAATTCTTAGAATATTAAGAGAATCCCATAAAAAGCACCTCAAACATTTTTTAAGTGTTTCAGTGAAACTTTATCATAAAGCAGAAACTCTGCAATACAACTTTCCACAAAATTCCACAAAAATCCCTAAAAATGTAAAAGCACATTTTCCTTCAAATTTTTTTCAAGTTTCCCCAAAATTACAGAACATTACAGAATGTCCAGTCACATTCCCCAAAATGTACTTATCAGTTCCCTAAATATACATTACAATACTGTAAAATTTTAAATAATTTAAGACAGATTTAAAAAAAAACAAAAAAACAAATTCTTTTCCCAAATTTCAATGGAAGTATCTGAAACTTCCTACAGTCATTCAAACAAGTTTCCCAAATTCTGATTTAAATACCTATAAATGTCCAGGCCAATGCAATTCCCCCCCAAAATCAAACTTTTTCCCTAAAATTTCCATGAAAATTCCTGACAATTTCTTTGCATATTTACCAATATTCAAATCAAATCACCCAAACTTTAACTGACATTCTAGATGATTATCTTAACAATTCTAATAGCAGAAATTATAACTATAATGTATGAAAGCCAAATTATAATGTCCTTGTTTTTATGTGCAGGGTCTCCAGAGGATATGCTTATTAACTGGTTATGCTTCAAGATAATTCAGCCGACATCACAATTTCCATTCATGGCGTTAAAGATAAAAAGCCAAAAATATTGAAGGCTTTTGGTGTAGTGATTCAAAATTGAGTGGGCTAACAGTGACAGCGTTCCTGATCAGGATGGGAACGATGCAGCAGAGTGGAGACACTGATGGTTTTTCTCCACATTCAGAAAAAAAAAAACAAAACAAGAGAAACAGTGTGGTTTCTTCAACATAATAGGAATGCTTTTTAAATCAGACCTTCAGACTGGCTTGCATACTACTTCTACATGCTGTATCTGCATTTTCAACTCAATACACACTTCCAGTATAGTAGGCGGTTTCAGACACAGCCTTTATTTTCCACCATTGTAGGTAGAGCCCGACCGATCGATCAGTGGGCCGATTAATCGGGCCGATTATAGCATGTCACAGATTAATCAACATCAGCCAATATTTAGCCAATATATTAACTTTTTTGCTGCGCAGGGATTCTGACGCTCCTGTGTGTCCCTGCTGAACTCAGCCCAAGTGCCTGGCCCCTCCCCCTCACACACAAAGAGTTCAGCAGCAGCTCTCCCCAACTCAGTGTTGCCAACTTAGCGACTTTGTCGCTATATTTAGCGAGTTTTCAGACCCCTCTAGCGACTCTTTTTCAAAAGTGACAAATCTAGTGACATTTTCCTGGTGTTACTGGAGAGTTTTGGAGACTCTGACGTGAAAGCACATATCGTTGTTGCTCTTCTCAGTGAGCAGTGGGTGCTGCCCTGGGCCCCTCCTGTCCCTAAGCACTCACAGGCAGCCCAGTCCTCGCGCAGCAGAGCTCTCAGCTGCAGCTGGACTCACTCGGCTGCAGCAGAGAAGAGGACTAGACCAGAGAAACGGCAAGAGAAACTGCATTTTTTTACTCCATGGTAAGGTGTGACTTTATAAAACAATATAACCGTACACTTTAGTGCCTCATGACAATAACGTCCTCGTGGAAACACGCTGTTAGGGAACATCAAGGAGAGCATGCTAGTTTTTTACGTGTTTTTGAGAGCGTATTACAGCATTTTAACGTCATTTAAGTTATCTAACATAAGACTATTTTACAGCTTTTTAGCGTCATCTAAGTTGCATCTTTGTGGAATAAACAAAGATAAATGTAACTGTTAATTCACATGTCCACATTTGTGTTCATGTACAGTATATATACTGTGTATATCAATGTTCTTATTTCATTTATCGGCCGATATATCAGATATCGGCTTTTTTTAGCCCCCAATATCGGTATCGGCGTTGGCCCCAAAAATCCCATATCGGTCGGGCTCTAATTGTAGGAATAGGAAGGCGCTAGAAATGCTTAAAGGACAAAATATCAAATCATTACCAGCATAAAACTAAAACAATGTTTTAAACTTAGAGTGTAATCACATTTCCACTCATGACCAAGCTCAAAATAACATGCATGGACATAAAAACTCGTGAGATGAGCATCTTCAGCTTTATTAGAGCAGCGCTTGTATAAGCACAACCTGCCATGCACAAACCTCTAATAGCAGATAATATATGTGAATGACTGAATCACCTGCTGTTCAATCATCACACTGCCTCCAGCACTTCATCACCTCACACAGTCTTTTATGAAAGCATGGAGGAGCGCGGTGTCACATTAGATCCAGCAGCTGGCATTAATATAATGGCCTCTTCTGTATAATAAAGATGGAAAGTGTGAAGAAGGAGAAATGTCACATTTACAATAACACAAACAAGATGCTGCACCTGTCTCTGTATTTTCAGTGAGATGTTAAAGTTGCTCTGTTAGTAGTTTCACCAGACTATGTATGATTGATTGACTAATTGATAGTCCATCAGGACAGCCTGTCTTCACATTTCCTCTATAGTTTCTTCCTCTTTTCTTGTGTTATTTGCTCTGTTGTGAAGTTGAGTGATCGGCTCACAGCTTCTCCTCATAAAAGAGCTGCAGGATGTCCGTGTGGATAAACAAGCAGGAAGAGCTGCGAGCCACCCTGCACACCAGTCGACCGTCTTTTCAACAAAAACCCTCCTTTAAGACAAAGAGCCGGTCCATCACGACTCAAGCCATCCGTCACTACTACAGCTTCTTCCCAAGAGGTGTCATCACGCTTTAACAGCCTTCCTAACCTCTCATAAACCCTGAAATCTCATTTCTTTCTTTAACGCCTGCAGACATGTGTGTCTATTGGAAATCTATAGACTTTTATTAGTAACAGGTCTAGCTTACTGCTCTTCTACCTATTGCAGTTATGTAATGCCATTCATCTACATTTGAAACACATGGCAACACAAAAAGCAACTACTTAGAATTTGTTTGCCAATATATCGATGATAACAATGTTTTATACTGAAATTAAAATCCTATGTCCAAGGATTTGTAAAATTAAACTGTTATTACAGACATGTTTCCTCTTTCTCAACAATCAACAAAAGTTTTATCTGCTGAATTATTCCCCCATTACAGACCCTTGGTTTCTTTCTACCGAGCCCCCTTGGTGACATCTGGGGGAATAAAAATGGCATGACCACATCATGGTGGCATTATGATTATGTGGTGACAGTTTTGCAGGGTTGTTGTTCATTCTGCGGTGATTTAATATATTTATAAGCTTCTTTTATTGTCAATAGGCTTTTAGACACAACATTTCACAAGCACTCTTATAGCCTGGCTACAAATCTGTTGTTACCCTGTTTCTCTCCACTCTTCTTGGAAGGCGTTCACAAGATTTCTGAGTGTTTCTGTGCCCATTCATTAGAGCATTTATGAGGCCAGGCGCTGATGTTGGACCAGAAGGCCTGGCTCACAATCTCCAATTCATCCCAAAGGTGCTGGATGGGGTTGAGGTCAGGGCTCTCTCTGGGTCAGTCAAGTTCTTCCACACTGAACTCATCAAACCCTGTCTTTAAAGTCCTTGCACTGGAGCACAGTCATGATGGAATAGAAAAGGGCCTACCCTAAACTGTTGCCACCTAATTGGGAGCATAGCCTCGTCCAGAATGTCTTGGTATGTCGAAGCATTGAGGTTGGCCTTCACTGGAGATCAAGGGTCTAGCCCAAACCCTGAAAAACAGCCCCATGTTATTGTCTTCCCTCCATCAAAATTTATAGTTGGCAAAATGCAGTCACATTCTACCAGCATCCACCAACCCAGACTCGTCCATCTGACTCCCAAACAGAGAGGCCATATTTGTCACTCCACTGCTCCTCAGTCCAGTGTTGGTGTGCTGTCAGAGTGCGTGATGTTTTTTTGGTCCTAAAAAAATCACATCTAAAAAATAATGGAACTTAGTGTCGTCTTTAGAAGAACTTTTGTGTTGTGTAGAAAGGGAGATGGAAAATCTCTAAACTTCCTTGGGGTTGTCACTGATCAAAAGTTAACATGGAAACAACATATTGAATACATTAAAGGGAAAACTTTAAAGTCAGTTGCAATCCTGTATGAATTCAGAAATGTATTAAATTATAAGGCCTTGCATTTTATCTGTTACTCATTATTGTTCCTTATATCTTATTGTGTGGAATTTCGGGAATCTACCTTTAAAACGACCATAAATTCAATGATAAAACTGCAAAAACAAGCCAAACGTATCATCAATAAGGCTGATTACTATGCTCACACAGATCCGCTTTTTCTAAATGCTCATGTTATGAAATTTTATGATTTGTTTTATTATAAAATAATACAAATGATGTTCAGAGCAAAGTCAAAAATGCTCCCTGACCCAGTACAGAGGATGTTTTCAATTCAGGGGAGTCCGTATAATCTCAGAGGTGTTCATACATTTATTGTTCAAAAAGCTAAAAAAAAAGGTATGAAAAGGAGAATTCTCTTTTGGTTTTCAAGAAAATGGTTTGTAAAGCTATGTTTGAAGCTAATAAGTGTGATTGATTATCTGTTGTTGTTTCTTTGCTTTTCTGGAAGTTGGTAGCTTAAATAGTTGAAAACGTAGGATATGCTTTTATAAGCAGTTTGCTTCTGCCTATGCCTTTTCAGTCATTATTCAACACATGACTATTGATTTTGTTTGAAACGTCTATACTGTGCAAAATGTTTGGTGTTGTGTCATGATTGAATAAAACTAGACTAAACCAGTGTGTAAAGACCTTTCCAGCTGACTGTGGAATATCCAGCAGAGATGAAATTTCTCAAACCATCCCATTACAAAGGTGCGTCCATCACAGTACCATGCTTGAAGTCACTGAGCTCTTCAGAACAACCCGTGACAACAGGTCTGATCTCAAGTCCAGAATTCTCTAACTAACATGTGTGACCAAATACTTTTGTCCATATAGTGTGGCTGCCAAAATTAGCGCTGGAGTAGTCCAGTTGGCAGATAACCTGCAGCTGTTTGAGGCAGGCCAGCCAACATGATACACATGGTCGGCTAAAACGCTATTCAAGAGGAGCCCTGCCTAAAATCCAAAAAGTTTATGTAAGTGCAAACACAAGGTCACATATGGTGTGCACTATTACCTGTTCTACATCAGTTCACCACTGATAACCTTTCCAGTAAGTGACAGAGCATCAGTAAATCCATGGAGCCAATTTATAAATATGTATTATCTTGTTCCTAGGGCTTAGTATGTGGTGCATTTCTGTTCTCCTAAATGTCACCAGGGGGGCTGTGTATCTGTCTACAGTCAGAGAGATTCTGCATTCACACGTGTCACAGCAGCACAACTTCGTTTTTATCAAAAACACCAGACTTCCCACCGAGATGAGGCAGGATAAAAAGTTAACTATCCTTCTTTGTGCTCGTCATGAGAAAGGAAGGCAGTTGGAATTAAAGTTAAATAGTTGATTTCTTAAAATAAAAAAAACACACATCCCTGTCTCATCAGTAACACATCTGAGTGCGTCATTATCCATTTTCAGCATCTTATTCAGGGTTGTGGCTGTTATTTCCTGGGGTGAAATTCCCCAGGTAGTGTTGTCAGCGTGTTTGTTTTCAACCTTCAGCCCCACTGCGCCACACAAAGGAGAATAAGTGATACAAATTTGTTTACTGCATCAGCGAGTGATTCTAAATGTAGCAGCAGAGAGAAAGAGTAAAAAGCATCGCTCTGTTGATGTGTATTTGTGATTCTGTTTACACTCTGCAGTAAATGTCATGTTGCTTTTGTGTGAGATATCAATCTGTGATATGAGTCACGACCACAAGCCAAGGCTGAACGGGAATGAATGCTGCCTGACAAGCAAAGATCTGGGATTTCTATTTCTACGTTTTCACAAAAGAAAACAGATTCACTGCTGTGTGTTTTTGGACATTAATTCATGAATCAGTCATGTACGTACACAGACGGAGGAGTCATAGCCACTGCAAACATGTTTTCAGTCTTAGGATGGCAACACTGGAGGATTTCTGACTCATGTGTCTTTTTCCATTCATCTGCACTTATTCTCTACTATGATTGTGTCAACTCTTTATATATTTTTAGAGTATTGTGAGTTCTCACTCTGACTGGTTCTTTGTGTAACATGCATTATATGGTCCCCAAAGCATGCTCATTTCCAATAAGCTCTGCTGTAACCCTTTATTTTTCTTGTTAAGTGTTATTTATCCCTGTCATATGTTGGTGAGAATCTCTGGAATCATTGCTGTGATGCTGCTGATTTGTTGTAAGTCATTCAGGCTGATCACGTTGTTTTGCTTTGGTAGCTAATATTCCTTGTTTCACTGTTGATCTCCACTATGTAGCTTGTTAACAGGCAACTAGATGAAATCATTTGTTCTGTGTTTTAGCATTTTTGGAGTTTATTACTACAAGAGAGGCTCTGTGAGACCTCATTTGCTTCTGTTGTTATCTGAATAAATGGCGTGCTGGGATCAAAAATTAAAATTTATGCCTGGTCCATCACACGTGACTTATCAACTGCTACATTGCTCTTAGTTAAACCAGAAGAACCCTGCTGCCCTAGGCTGGGCCATGGAGGGGCTGGGATTGGCCAGGGCTACTAGAGATGTTAGTTTAAAAAAACGGTCATATCAGAATCACTCCTATTAATTTCTACTAGAGGGTGTAACTACACCGCTTTCCACATTATTATGCAAATGACATTTTTCTCTTATTTTCCTAAATATTCATGCAAAAAACAGAATATTTTTCAAGTCATCAGCTGTAAGAGCATATTTCAAATGTTTTTGAACAAACTTCATAATGATAAATGTTTTTTTTTTTTAATAAAAAGCTCAAAATGCACTGTTCCACATTATTATGCACAACAGAGTTTTAAAAGATTTTGAAGGTTTTAAAGAACTGAAAATGGTCATTTGTTGAATTTGCAGCATTAGGAGGTCATATTTACTGAAATCAAAGCAATTTCAATCAAAAACATCTTAACAGGCCAAGTTCCATGTTAACATAGGAGCCCTTCTTTGATATCACCTTCACTATTCTTGCATCCATTGAACTTGTGAGTTTTTGGAGAGTTTCTGCATGAATATCTTTTCAAGATATCAGAATATCCTCCCAGAGCTGCTGTTTTGATGTGAACTGCCTCCCACCCTCATAGATCTTTAGCTTGAGGATGCTCCAAAGGTTCTCAACAGGGTTGAGGTCAGAGGAGGATGGGGCCACACCATGAGTTTCTCTCCTTTTATACCCATAGCAGCCAATGACTCAGAAGTATTCTTTGCAGCATGAGTTGGTGCATTGTCATGCATGAAGAAAATTTTGCTACAGAAGGCACTGTTATTCTTTTTGTACCATGGAAGAAAGTGGTCAGTCAGAAACTCTATATAGTTTGCCGAGGTCATTTTCACACCTTCAGGGACCCTAAAGGGGCCTACCAGCTCTCTCCTCATGAATCCAGCCCAGAACATGACTCCGCCCCCTCCTTGCTGATGTCACAGCCTTACTGGGACATGGTGGCCATCCATCTTCATGTTTTTCTGGGCCCACTGCAACCGTTTCTGCTTGTGAGCATTGGTTAGGGGTGGCTGAATAGTAGATTTATACACGACTGCAAGCCTCTGGAGGATCCTACACCTTGAGGTTGGTGGGACTCCAGAGGCACCAGCAGCTTCAAATACCTGTTTGCTGCTTTGTAATGGCATTTTAGCATCTGCTCTCTTAATCTGATGAATTTGTGCGTCAGAAACCTTCCTCATTCTGCCTTTATCTGCACGAACCCGTCTGTGCTCTGAATCAGACACAAATTTCTTCACAGTACGATGATCACGATTAATTTTTCCTGAAATATCTAATCTTTTCATTCCTTGTCCAAGGCATTACACTATTTGACACTTTTCAGCAGCAGAGAGATCATTTTTCTTTCCTATATTGCTTGAAACCGGTGGCCTGCTTAAAAATGTGGAACAGTGCATTTTGAGCTTTTTATTAAAAAAAAATATATAAAATAATGGTTATCATTATGAAGTTTGTTGTAAAACATTTAAATTATGCTCTAACGGTTGATGACTTGAAAAATATTTTGACTGTCATTTGCATGAATATTTAGGAAAATAAGAGAAAAATGTAATTTGCATAATAATGTGGAAAATGGTGTTATCAATCCAAAGTTTGGGTCCTTGGGTAAGGTCCTTAACTCCTGGTACACCTGTCTACCTGTCAGATGTGCATCGATTTGGATAAAACCGTCTGCTTAATGACATTGTAAAAATGGTAAATTATTGTGTAAATCACCAGATTCACAAAGACACAGTATCATGTCAGACATCCTTCACCCTGGTGACAGTTTTAGACTCCTGCTGAGGGATCCCAAGGTGTTCCCAGACCAGACAGGATAGATAATCCCTCCGGTGCATTCTGGGTCTGACAGCAGTGGTCTGCAAAGCAGGCGTCTGAAAGAGGTGGTATGGCAAGACTGGTTGTGGAGTCTTTTGGTCTATTTTTATTAAATTATATCATTTCTTTTGAATAAATTTACACAGGTGGACTTGAACACCTTTTTTATCTCCAGTCCTTTGCAAAAATATGGCATATATTCATGTGTGGGCCCCCTCCCAGAAGCTTTTTGGAGCTTATCTGGTGTTTCCTTTTCATGTGTCTTTGTCTTACTGTGGTTGTTTTGTTGGATCCTTTAAGGTTTTTGAAATATGAAATCCAACAAATAAGACCTGAGAAACTGATATATTACTCTATAATAAATGGTTGCATTTAGAGACTAAGGCACACGTTATGAATTTTTGTTCTCACTTCTGTTTATCGCTAATTTGTAGAATGAAAATTGAACGGATGTCTCCTGTTGGTGATTCATTAGCCACAGTTTTGTTAACTGCCAGCTGAGTCTGTTTGTGTCTACAGAAGGTGAGCGTATCATGAAATGTGATGCTGCTGTGTGTAAACAAAGCCCCATCCCTTTACGTGTGCATTATTGTAGATCCAGAGGTGTTTAGGCAGGCGTGTGAACGTTTGGTTCAGCATCCGTATTTTAAATGCAGTGAAACAGGGAGTTAATGGGTTTACACTGACACAAATGTGTGAGGTCTGGCTTGTTACCTGGCTGCTCTTCTGCTCTTTCACATATCACTCGACTACATCAACAGCAGCGTTCATGCTTCATGTGTGCACTACAATGCAGTGCATGCAGTTAAGCTGGTGTTGATGGTGTTGCAAAAATCCATCCTGTGGAGGAAATTTTACCAGTCGTGTTTGTGAAATAGGTTCATTGCCCAACACTCCAAGGTATAAAGAGTGTATAGAGCAGACTAGTGTTGTACTCAACATCTGAGACCAAGACTTGCCCGAGACCAGAGTGCGCCAAGACCAAGACAAGACCAAGACTTGTTTCATTTTTAATAAATTTGACAGATAAAAACAAGGTGTCTGCAACTCTTTCAAAACACAACATGCAAAAATCTCAAATCTCAACTAATTTGATCAAATAACTCCAAATCCAAATTGGATTTAAGTGTCATAAACATTCTTTTTTTTTTCATGTTTCCATGAAACTCATGGATGGTATTGTGTCTCAGGGCTCGTTGGATCACTGAAATCAATCTCAGACACCTGTGATCATTAATTAGATTAAGAGAGCAGCTGCTAAAATGTCATTACAAAGCAGCGAACAGGTATTTGAAGCTGCTGGTGCCTCTGGAGTCCCACCAACCTCAAGGTGTAGGATCCTCCAGAGGCTTGCAGTCATGTATAAACCTACTATTCAGCCACCCCTAACCAATGCTCACAAGCAGAAACGGTTGCAGTAGGCCCAGAAATACATGAAGACTCATTTTCAAACACTCTTGTTTACGGATGAGTGCCGTGCATCCCTGGATGGTGTGGATGGAGGAGTGGTGGATGGTTGGTGGATGGCCACCATGTCCCAGTAAGGCTGTGGCATCAGCAAGGAGGTGGCGGGGTCATGTTTTGGGCTGGAATCATGGGGAGTGAGCTGATAAGCCCCTTTAGGGTCCCTGAAGGTGTGAAAATGACCTCGGCAAACTATATAGAGTTTCTGACTGACCACTTTCTTCCATGGTATAAAAAAAAGAACAGTGCCTTCTGTAGCAAAATGATCTTCATGCATGACAATGCACTATCTCATGCTGCAAAGAATCCCTCTGTGTCATTGGCTGCTATGGGTATAAAAGGAGAGAAACTCATGGTGTGGCCCCATCCTCCCCTGACCTCAACCCTGTTGAGAACCTTTGGAGCATCCTCAAGCTAAAGATCTATGAGGGTGGGAGGCAGTTCACATCAAAACAGCAGCTCTGGGAGGATATTCTGATATCTTGAAAAGATATTCAAGCAGAAACTCTCCAAAAACTCACAAGTTCAATGGATGCAAGAATAGTGAAGGTGATATCAAAGAAGGGCTCCTATGTAAACATGGAACTTGGCCTGTTAAGATTTTTTTGATTGAAATTGCTATTTGATTTCATTAAATATGACTTCCTTATGCTGCAAATTCAACAAACAACCATTTACAGTTCTTTACAACCTTCAAAATGTTCTGAAACTCTGTTGTGCATAATAATTTGAAACCCGGTATATTCAAAACCCACTGACAAGAACTGAATTATTTTAGATAACTGAAAATTAGATGTTTATCTCGATTTGTCAGGAGAATAGCAGATCAGTCCTGCTGACCGGTCTTGATGGAAAATCCCGGGTGCAGCCAGTCCAAGACCGAGACAAGGCTGAGTAAAATGCTCTTGAGTCCAAGACAAGACCAAGACATTCAAAATGTGGTCTTGAAACCGGTCTTAAGAGAGTGTTCTTGAGTACTACAACACTAGAACAGACTTTACAGTCACTACTGAGGGAAGCTGAAGTCAACGTTGTAACCTCAGCACGCCGGTGTGAAGTGCTCTGGAAGGTCATTGGTGCTGATGAGTAAAATAGGCATTAAAAGGAACCCTGCATGATCAGACAAGTTCATCTTGTTGGATAGATATTTGTATCTCTCATATACATGTTGAACTAAAAAACTCACAAGATATCTTCATTTTGAGTCATTTGAGTTAATAAACTCACCAGGAGGCTGTCAGCGCTGGCGCCATAACGTCACAGTTCTGTGGTGATCCTCGCCGTTCCTATGCAGTAACCTGTCTCAGACTGGCAGCCAGTGTTAGGGCTGCATCTCAGAAACGCAACAAATCTCACGCACGGAGAATTCTAAAATTTGAGGTCTCTTCTATTTTATATGTGCATCACGAGTTATCTGTCCATCTAGACAGGAAAATGATGAATACAGAGCCATATTTACCTTGTTGTTGCAAATATGTACATCCACATGGGTGGAACATGTTTGAAATCTGTTTCTTGATGAACCAGATGAAGGCCACGAGCTAAAATACGTCTGTTTGATAAAGTTATTCCCCGAACTTCTCTTCTTTATGAGGCTGTCTGTCTCCACACGGTTCAGGTGAAGGACTGGATAAGATAATCCAGTCACTTGTAGGGAGTTTTACTGAGGTAAAACAATGGAGGAGTTTATCTATACTTGTACTACTTTTGTCACCTCTGACAACCGTGACGTCACACTGTCAGCGTGGATCAAAACATGGCGGTCTCCGGCTGAGTTTATGAGCTAAAATGTACTCAAAATGCAGATGTGTGGGATATTTAGTGAGTTTTTTAGTTTAATATACATTTAAGGCATACAAATATCTATCCAACAAGATGAACTTGTCTGATCATGCAGGGTTCCTTTTAAAGAAGCAGTGAACACTTTAACATTTTTTTCAGCTGTACACTTAAGGGTCTGACAGAACTATGATAAAACACATCAGTCCTGGTGTTATTTCGGACATTTGCGCCAAACTGATATTTCCGCATTTTATGGCTTTTAATTAGCTCAAACAGACATCTGCCTTGAAAAATCTTTTCTAAAAAGACGTGGCTTTTCAGAAACTCTATATAAACTGTAGAGCATTACCGCTTCTAGCTGACTTTTGCATTCAGAGAGCACTCCCATCTTCTCCTGCACTGCCTCGGTTCCGAGAGCTCCGGCTTCGGTAATGCCGGTGCCGGAGCAAACGGACCGAGCAGGTAGTGCTCAGGACCACCACGGTCTGCCACCACTCCACAGCCACAGGTAGGTCAATGTCACTCTTAATTTGTTTGCCAGTGAGAAACACGGAAACGGGTGCATTTGGAAAACCCTGTACTTAAAAAAAAACAAAAACAACAACAACAAAAAAAGTCATTTCCCCCTCCCTCCTCTCAGTGCCAAACTGCCATTTGAGCTGGGGGTTCACTTACACTTTAAAAAGCACAGGCCCCTCATTTACAGGCTTGTTATATTCTTCTATGTACTGACTTGGGCAGGTCCTTTAGCTAACAGTGGGTGATTGGTAATAATAAGAGGATTATTCTTAATTTCACTGGTGGTAGAGAAATATTTTTTTTTTTCACTGGTGTCCTGACTCCACAGCCAGGAGATATTTTTATGTCCAGCCTGTGTTTCAGACGTACTTCACCTCAGCAGCCGAGCCGGTCTCACTCCCAACACTCTGACCCTTATGTACCCAGTGAGAGCTAACTTCAGCAAACACCGGCTCACTCCAACATCTAATTAGTCCGCTGTGTTTACCGAGGAGGTCAGAAGCTCTACACACACTGTCCGAGTTCAAACCCAACGGTGGTCGGCTGCACAGTGAGCAGATCTGCATCATCAGCTCATTTCAGAAGAACCTGCGAGCTGGCACCGGGCTCTCTCTCATTCATCAGTGTTTACTAATTAGCTGGCAGGTCGGGGATTTAATCAACTCTAGAGTCAGCGCATACATGCAGACAATACTGTCCTCCATTTTACTCCACATGATTCAGTAATGTGCTCTTCCATCAGCCTCACAGCGTTAAGATTAAGGTAAAAGCAGGCATCTCACCTATGCACGTTCAACAATGACAGCCATACATCCTCTTAAACCTTCAACAAAAGCAATAAATAGAGTTATCACTGCATTGCCTACAGAAATCCTTTACTGGAGCTCTCATTGAAGCAGCAGGAATACAGAAAGACCAGATTTCACTTCTGAGTATGTCACAAACTGATGTATTCAAGGAAGAAACGTCCTATAAGGCATATAACCTTAGGCAAATGTTACAGCACAATAAAAAGAAGCATCTGTAGAAGGCTGAATTCATGCCTGCACGGCAAATGCATCGTCTTAGGCACAAATAAAGACGCCTTAAACCTTGACTGCTGCCTCTTAAGGCCAGTTCAGATCAGAGATTTCCAATGCAACAGGTCTGTTTTAGAACATAGCAGGGGGCAGTTACATCAGTGTGAAGTCAGTCATCACCACTCCAGTCCTGCAGGCAGATGATGTTGCCTCATTCAGTTGATCTAACAGCCAACAGCTGGTGTCTGGACATAAACGGGATGTGGAAACCTTGGTTCGATAGGCTATAGATGTCATAGAGTAGGGCTATTTATTAAAGGAAATCATGCTGTGAAATTTGGAAATTATTACATCCAAGCTATACTTAATAAATAAACCTTTTACTTTAGCCTGATAAACATTTTACAACACTCAGTAAAACCTCAGAAATTCAAGGCTGTAGCTTAATTTGTCATAAAAAAATATTATGTTTTATTCAGTGATATATTTATAACAAAAATGATGAATAGCTGTGAAATTGTGCTGCCATGTTAAAGTGGTGATGACAGAGGTCTAGGTACAGGAAGTAGGGGTGATGAGGATGCTGCAGCATCCTCTACGCATTGTCTCATGCAATTAATGAAATAAAATGAATAAATGACACAAAATGTTTTTGTGATTTTTACTGACCTTAGCCCCACTGTTCATTCTGCTAATGCTCCCCCTTTAGCTGCCAGTGCTTCAGCACAATAACAAAGAAATGATGGCGCCACTGTTGTGATGATTTCTGCTGCTTTGTCTAAAAAGCTTCCACAAATTATAGCAAAGTCTAACCCTAACCCTTTACCCATGCAAATGCACACCAGATGATGGAGCTACAAGCCTTGTCACCTGCATAATTCAGGCTGCTGCAGCCCTCGTGGAAGGAGAGGAGTCGGATGGTGGAGCTATGATCCTCGCCGCCAGCATAATGCAGGCAAAGACAGGGCTGTAGGATGGAGCTACGAGCCCAAATGCCCGCATCACTTGACCTCTGCCACCTTCCTGGAAACAGTGGAGCCAGATTATGGAGCTCTGAGGGCCACCAGCATACCAACGGTGCTCCTTCAGCCCCAAGATTTTGTCTCCTAGTTCATCAGCATCACTCCAGAGCATGAGTCCACCTTTGGTGTGCTTTAGTGTTTGAAGGTAAGATGATGCTTTTCTTGTATCTGTCCCAGACTCTCTGGCTTAGTCTCTGCACTTTCTCTATCTAAAACTCTCTCTCTCTCTGACTGACACACTCCTTTGATGTGTTGTTTCAATACTTTGGTGTTTACAACGTTTATACAGCCTCAAAAACAAGAGATTTTTGAAAAAGCACAAATTGCTGTAAATGCTGTTTCTGGTGATTCTGATTTGGTGTGATTTATCACTTTTGAAGATTATTTTCACATGTTTCAAGAGCCTGTGGCTCTACTCCTTTAAAACCCACTGGATCCATCCTGATCCAGATACAGCACTCACTCATGCGTAATAGAGCTGAGCCAAGTTGGAGAGCAACTTTTTAATTCAGTCTCTGTCATGACCTGTGTGTAGGCTACAAACTTATACCTTTATCGGTTATATTTCCATGGCTGACATCCACAATACACTGGCCAACTATGGTGATTAAAGTGAGGACTTTGTGCGAGAGAGGGAGAGAGAGAGGAGGGGGTGGGTGGTTAACTAGCTAGGAGGAAGCAGCGGGCACTGTTTTGAATCATCATTTACCCATTTCAATGGACTGATGTGAAAGTTCACTTAAAATCAAACCTGTTCCAAAAATAAAAAAATGTGATGGACAAAAATTTCTGCTTCACCGTGCAAACATGATTAGAACAACAGGAGCTTAATTTTATTTTTTAATGTGCAAAAAACTCAGTGTGCAAAAGCCTTAACAATCAATGAATCTTCTTCCGTACAAAGCGCCTCGTATCAATGAACATATGGAACTGTACCTCAGAAACTCATGAACGCAATGTCTACAGTCCTCAGTGTTTTTTTATAGTAATATGCTCTGACTTTATTCTTTTTTCTGTAAATTGTATTTCAACTTTATCATCAATATTTAGACGTTAATTTCAAAGTACCCAGCATTATTTTCTCCTTCACCTGTGGCTCTGATCCTCCCCTATATGTACGCCTTCTTCTCATCAAAACAAAACTTAACCTTTAAATGCCAATTATGTTATATTTGATACACATTTTTGTGAACGCCCTTTCTAATCAACACTATCAGTAATTTCCTTAAAAACCAACAAATGCATCAAATGTGATACACAAGAATACATATGTGAAACTGTATGGCAATTTTTCTTCTTATGGATTTGGGTGAAATGTCAAATAAACATCTCAGTTCCAAAAAATTAGAATTTTCTGGGTATTGTTTGAGTCTTTCGGGGGTTAAAAGCATATTTCCCCTATAAAGACTCTAATATAGTCTCTCTCTGCATCTTTCTATAAGGATGGATATCTTGGCAGCAGAATCCACCCGCTTTTCTCCCAAATCAGATGAGGTAGTTTGGAGGATGAGGAGATAAATAAACTCAGAATAGGACCTGATGAGTTTATCTAGCCTGAGGACTCCACAGTCAAAGACTGACGCTGTCAGGGTTGAAATGTCAACACTGAAAAATAATACAAACATAACAATGATGAGTGATGATGTTGTGTTGTTTTTTTTATTTATTTTTATCAGTAAGAGAACTGTCAGTCTGATAAAAACTCTGCCTGTAGATGTATTGGGTCATTTCTGCCATATTGTTGATCTTCATCTTTACAGATACACAAATACAAGGCTGTTTCTCTCTTATACTCTCTTTGTTTCTCTACCTGGCCTGTGATAACCAGTAAAGTGAAGGGAGATTGTCCACTAACCAATCATTGATAATGTCATGCAATAGAAAAAACCCCTCTAGGTGTAGCTGAGATATCATATTCACCAGAATGGTGCAGATATAATAACTGATAATGGTTTACCAGGTTATTATGGTGTTACATTAAAGCTGGCCTTTGGACCTTTCTGGATATTAATGCTATTACGTATCATTTTATGAATGGTATTTTTGTGAAATTGTGTCATAATAACTGAAGAATTTAGAAAAAGAAGCCATTACGTGAGAACTGGCAGTAACCTTGACCTTTGGCAGTTGAATCTCAAATCTTATTGGTTCATTCTCAAGTCAAAGACACACTGTTGTGAGAAACGCACTATTAATTGTTCTGAATATCCAGGAGCTCCACAGGGGGTTGTAGAAGGAGAGTGTATATGATGTTTCAGAGATGTTCAGTGTGTTCAACATTTTAGAATAATGGACAAAAAGTTCAACTATGGTCTCAATAGAAGATGACACATTTTAGCTCATGATTTTGCGAGACATTGTTTTTGCAAAAATTGCCAAGTTTGGATGTTTCTCTTCTAAAAAACAAGGCTGCCATCTTTCACTCACCGCAGGGGCATAGCGAGGGATTTTGGGCCCCCAGAAATAATATTGCACAGGGCTCCCCTTAACCAGAGAGTACATATTACATATATCTATGCATTTTAATGTATTTTTGAAACATAATTTTGCCATTTTTGAGCAGTATTTTTACAATGGTAAAGTAACAAATTCACGTCTATTATTTTGCAGCACTGGACTACACCATTTGGACATTTTTAAGGGAGGAGCAGAGGCTCTCCTTAATTTTATTTCACTCTATTTGATACAAATTTCAGTCTGTGGACCGGTTCATTCAGGCTGTTGATTCAATAATGATACTAATTCCTACAAAAAAAATAAATATATATATTTTTTTCATCGCAGGCTTGTAAGGGCCCCTCCCTACTGTGGGCCTGGGTAATCATGGTTTTCTTGTGTTTTTATCATTTCCTTCTGAGATATTTTGGTTGTTTTTTTGTTGAGTTGTATCAGGCAGTCCAGCCTGATCCTACAGTCAATAAAAACAAATCTTGTTCTCATTGACCTAAACTCAGTACCCTGTCATGACAAACTGACAACATAATTTTAGATTTTTTTGCAAACTTATTAAACATCCATCCATTTTCTGTACCGCTTATTCCGTTCTGGGTCATGGGGGGGCTTGAGCCTATCCCAGCTGTCGTTGGGTGAGAGGTGGGGTACACCCTGGACTGGTTGCCAGTCAATCACAGGGCTGACAGATAGAGACAGACAACCGGGCACGCTCACATTCACACCTACGGGCAATTTAGAGTCACCAATTAACCTAACAAGCATGTTTTTGGTGGTGGGATAAAGCCGGACTACCCGGAGAGAACCCACGCATGCACGGGGGAGAACATGCAAACTCCACACAGAAAGGCCTCGACACTGACAAGGAAGTGAACCAGCGACCCTCTTGCTGTGAGGCAACAGCGCTAACCCCTGCGCCGCCGTGCTGCCCAACTGACCAAACAAAAAAGCTAAATTTCACATTGACATTAGAATTCACACCCTTTGCAAAAACACCATACATTTGGCCCAGGTTACTCCCATTCTTCTGGGTCTTTGCTGAGATGAGTCAACAGAACACAAGCCGTGAGGTCAACAGGACTGCCTGCAGAGCTCAGAGACCGGATTGTTTACAGGCACAGGTCTGGGAATGGCTACAAAACATTTCTGCTGCACTGAAGGAACACAAGAACACAGTAGCCTCCATAATTCTCAAATGGAAGAAGTTTGTTCAAACTAAGAAATCAGGGGAGAGAGGGCCTTTGTAGGGTATGTGCCTGAGTGACAGAATCCAAAAAAAGGGATCCATATTTTAGACATTTGGGACATGTTCCCTCGAGTGTGTTCTGTTTGTCTGTCTACCTTACTTCGTCTACCATCTGCTCTATTTTATTTAAGACATCAGACCAAAAGTTTTTATTTGTTTTAACATGTAAACAATAGGCTGTGTGTACAATCTGCATTATTTTCTCCTCAGCATCTGGCATTATTTTGTGTGTATATTCTGGATGATGTCCTGAAATAACTTAAATTTCCATGCATTGAATATTAACAGTTAAATGGCAAAATGACCAAAACATTTGTCATATTCATGCACAACAATATATCGGAAATAGTACTTGTAGGACACAAGGCAGTTGGTGTGGGTGTGGTAGTGACAGGGCGGTTTCTGGGCTTAGGCCGTATAGGCGGTTGCCAAGGGCGTCATGGTGAGAGGGGCGCCATCAGGAGCTCTGAACATTTTGAATAGTTCCACCAGTGTAACAGATCATCAACTCCTGCACTCCTCTAACCTCTGCGCCCATCATTCATGAAACAGTCCAGCCTCATCTCGCCACTCTCTGTCTCTCTCTCCATGCACCCATGGCCCACGCACACTGGGAGTCCAGCAAGACATTTACAGAAAAAAAGTTTTCTTTTTCCTCATTTACACAGCGCTGAACAGACAGGATGTAGAGATAGAGTCCTGCGTCAGACAGCTAACACCCTACCTGCCCATTCCCCCTGATTTCCTGATCATTAACACCTGCTGGTGTGTGTGTCATCCCTCTCTCCCACCTGTACCCGCAACATGCGCATCCAGTTCCTCCTAAGGTCTGACCATCCACGTAAAACACGGAATGACAGAAGCTGCGTTCAGGTTAAGAAATTATAATATTGCGTTCACTTGGAATTATTTTCCTGATCATTGTTTGCGAGTGCCAAAAAGCGCAGCGCTCTGTCAGCTCTCTCTGAGAGTTTGTTTTTACTCTGTTTGCCCCTCTCTGTCCCTGTTCTTGTCCGTAATAAGCGCTTTATGAAAAGAGGCCAATTTTTATGGATAGAAGGGATTCCCCCTCAAATAACAGAATGTTGGCTCAGTATCTCTGTGCCAGTCTCCTTTCCTGTGCGTCATGAGACCACCAGAGCAGTGGAGACGCTCATACTGATGTCTGCAGCGCTATGAGGAGCATTAAAGCTTCTGTGCACTTTTAAGGAATTAGACTGTGCCTTGCCTACTGACTTAAACAGTTTTATTGCCAGCAAAATTAAATTCAGACCTGATCCCAAGGCAGCCCTCTAATTTGGTTCTTTTAGTAGAGCTAACAGGATAATTCTCGTCAAAAACTGCTGCAGGTGCTCTTGAAATATGTCTGTAATTAATTGTTTGTATTAATACGTTTCTGACACTGTTTTGGCATTATAATGTGTAAATCTTGTGCGGTGGATAAGTTTATCAGTCAGAGGTGGAGCCATGGGGGGCTTGCAGGGTCTACACCCCTAATGTTTTCTCAAAAGCCCTGAATCTTTAACTCTGGTAAATGTATGTTATCTCTGATTACTGATGAATGTAAAAAGAACTATCTTGGACTTTGATAAACAGATTGACCCTGCTGATCACAACATGGAAATTTCATTCTTGTTGCCAAACTGAAAAAAACACAAATCAGATTTTTTTTTTATTTTCTTTTTCACTTTGAAAAGCACATGCTACAGAGTAAATAAAAACCTTACTATTGATATTTCTGCATTTTTAAAGAAATATGCATCTGTAACCACATTTGGCAGGAGGGGGCACCAAATTGTCTAGAAACGGCCCTGGGTAGTGATGTTAAAAAAGGACTAAGGCAGCATAGAGAAGTGGTGGCGGATGGGCCGATTGCTCCAACAGAGCCAGAGGGTGAGCTAATCTAGCATGGTCAGGAGCTTAACTAGCAGCTATCACGCCATAGCAAGCAGCTGCAGGCACAAGGTCATGTAAGGATGCTGTAGCTCTTTAAATAAGATGTTTCCATACATTTTCAACCTTGTCTTTTTGAGTTGAATAAACTCATCTTCATTCTAGGCCAATCAGAAGAAGTGGTGCTTGTATGCAGTGGTGGACAAAGTATTCAACTCCAGTACTTGAGTCAAAGTATTGATACTCATGGTCAAATCTTACTCAAGTACAAGTAAAAGTTGCTCGGTGAAGTTAAAGTACTGAAGTACTTACTTTTAAAAATACTCAAGTATTCAAAAGTACATGCGTTTGAAAATAGGTACGTATTCAAAAGGACAAAGTGCATTTTCTAACATCAGTACATTGCTGTATTGTTTTCTCAGTGCTTTTACAGAACCTTGTAACTCTCTGAAACCACCTAATGATGTATTGACTTACACGTAGAACCACTCTGCTACAAAAGTCTATAAAAACACCTGTAAAAACTTCACCATAAAAATGCAATCAAAAACAATAAGGACAACACGTCAGAAAGACACGTAAAACTCACCCAAACCATAGTTGTTAGTCTGTCCCCTCATCCAACAACCATCACCTCTGGTTTGGTCAAAAACAAATCTTTAATTCACCGGGTGTAAAGAGTGTAAAGAGTCTGACTCTGCAGGCTGTTTTCCTCTCACTCGTCACCAAGCTTAGTGCACTAATGGTCAGTTGAATTTTAATCAGCGGTCATCGCATTAAACCACAACCAATTTAACCTCAGACAGCTTCATTTAAAATGTTTATCTGGAGTGAAAAATAATGTCTGTTTACATATGTCATTGTGCTTTCTCAGGTTGGACGGTGAGTTCTTGAATGCAGAAATGTAGTTTGTTCGCGGTGTACACAGAAGATATTTGAAATGATATGAATCATTCCTAATTTCTGAAATCTCAAACATCGAGCTGAGATATGGCCATGAGTGTGCTGGTTTTTCAGCTTGAGTTTCTCCTGCCATCTCCATTGCCAAGTTTTTTTTGTTTTTTTTTTTTTTTTATGAAGGCGGGAGATCTTGCTACAAAGAGCGAGGATGACATAGCCTATTCCCGAAATCCATCCTAGGTGTGAGCGGTGACTGTGATTGGTTCCCTTCTGTGAGGAGCACGGAGTGTGGCCAATTGCATTTTAGAAAAGAAAAACACTAACATCTGACTACAAAGCTGTGCTGAACTTAAAAGGAACGAGTAACGACAAGCTTCCTAGAAATGTAGTGGTGTCGAAAATACAATATTTGTCTTTAAAATGTAGTGGAGTGAAAGTCATAAGTTTCCAAAAAAACAAATACTCAAGTAAAGTACAAATACTGAAAAAATGTACTTAAGTGCAGTATTCAAGTAAATGTACTCCGTTACTGTCCACCATTGCATGTATGATAATCAAAAGCCCTCACAAGAACCATTCCTGTGTGTAAATGACACCTTTATGGCATTATAAACCACCACACCACACCACACCACAAGAGTGACGCTTCATGTACCACCAAAATTCAGATAACTAATGCTTAAAACACCAGACAGCTGCTAAATATTGAAAGCATGTCAATGGGCCTGCTATATAAAGCTATTCTGGAGGAATGTGAAGTAAAAGCTGGTGCACAGGTGATTGATTCGACATTAGCAATTTAGTTTTTTTTTTTTTTTTTTTTTTTTTTTTAATAGCGCAATCATTACAGCTAGATTAAACGTATCACATACTACAAACAATGAGTCAGGTGAAAAAATAGAATGTTAAAATTAAACCGCAGTCCTACATGAAATACTTATTTTATCATCGCCCCTTTGCCAGACTCTCCAATCAGCCTCCTTATCTATGTCGATATCCTGATTAGTGGTCACCAGTGTCAGTCCACTCAGACATATTTCTAACAGCTAAAGAAATGCTCTGGATACACACATTGTTTAAAGGACTTAAAGCACAGTGTTTCGGAAAAAAAATCTCAAACCTGGCAGGCGTCACTATTGCCAGATGTATTTGTAGGCTATGAAGTCATTTCTAAAGTTCAACATCCACATCTGCAGTGTTGGCATTGGGCCTTATATTCCTCCTTTTTGAAATGTGGACATGAGTAAAGCTTCTCATTAAAGAAAAGAAATCCTCCAGACTTTAACTTTTCTTTTCCACCTAACATTTGGGCACCAGAAGGGTTTTATAAAAATGTACTCTGACCTGTTACAACTAGGGGAGGATGGGGTTGGTTGTCACACAGGTTGGTTGTCACACTTATTTTTTTCTTGCCACCTGTGGGGCATTTTGCCCAAAATTTGGTATGGAAACTTCCAGAATTGAGATCAGAACTCACCAACATAGTCTTCTCTGGAGTAGAACAGCTGAACTTAAGGATAGAGGACTTTTTGTGTTTTCATGTCAAATTGTAAATCTGAGTAAAGTTCATGTATGATGTCATGTAATGTGAATTATGCTTTAACATAATTGGTTTATACTGATAACTGTTTGCCCTAAAAATTGTGAAGGTAAAGCTATACTGTAGAATGTTGTTCTCTAACTAACTAGTTGTTAGACAGTTGTGGGCCCTGATGCTAGCAAGAAATTCTAGCTGGGGTTGGTTGTCACATTCTCTTTAGGGTTGGTTGTCACATGTGACAATGTTGCCTCTTGACTTGTCTAAAGATGTTCCTGTTCATGTTCCTTGCTTGTTTTGTGTTAAGATGCATTAAGTTATGAATTTGTCAACTTGTCAATGTAATTAAAGTTACAAATTTACTTGCCTTTTGCCAACATTGTGACAAACAACCCCATAGTGTGCAACAACCATCCCCATGTTGGTGTTGTCACGATAAAAAGAGGGATACACATTTCAAGCCAACACCTTAGACTTCAATTTAATGTAAAAATAACTATTAAAGGATGTGTGACCATATTTGATCATACGCCTGGTTCAGGTAGTAAGTCACACCTTGTTTTTTTTTGTTTTTTTAAATAATCATCCATGATAACTTGGACAATAGTCCTCAATAGTGAAGTGGATGTTGCCACATGTTTGTATAAAATTATACAGTGATGCACTGGGAGATTTATGCCCATTTTAGCATGTGACTGGTGTGAAAAAATTTTGATTCCTGTAAATTTGAGTTTCATTAAAGGTTCTATATAAAATGCATTATTATTATTATCATCAACAGTAACCCAGAAGCCTGCAGGAAAACCACCTGGAATAATGTTTACCTGCAAAACATGCACCTGCCTAAATACCCATAATTCTTAGAACACTCCATTCTTAGACAGTTTATATGTATATATACAGTTATGTTCATAATAATAGCAGTGTGTTTAAAAAGGTGAGTAAACCTCAAAATTCTTCAAATAAATTGTATTTTAATGAACACAAATGCATTGGGGACACTACACATTCTATTTCAAAGCAAGAAAATTGGAAAAAGTAGTTGAATTTGATAATATTTGACAGAAAGTCAAGAAATATAATTTAAAAAAAAATAGCAGTGTTGACATCTTTCTTTACAAACTCACAAATGTACTGTATAAACTAAGAAATGCTTGAAGATTCAACTTTCCTGAGAATCATAAACTAATATTTAGTTGCATAACCACGGTTTCTGATAACTGCTTCACATCTGTGGTACATGGAGTCGACCAACTTCTGGCACCGGTCAACAGGTATTGCAGCCCAGGACAATTGTACTACGTTCCACAATTCCTCTGTATTTCTTGGTTTTGCCTCATGAACAGCATTTTTTATGTCAGCCCACATATTTTCTATGGGATTAAGGTCCGGGGATGTGCTGGCCACTCCATTACTTGAATTCTGTTTGTCTGGAACCATGATTTTGCTTGCTTGCTGGTGTGTTTGGGGTCATTGTCTTGTTGAAACACCCATTTCAAGGGCATTTCCTCTTCAGCATACGGCAACATGACTTCTTCCAGTATTCTGATGTACTCAAACTGATCCATGATCCCTGGTATGCGATAAATAGGACCAACACCATAGTACGAGAAACATCCCCATATCATGATGCTTGCACCACCATGCTTCACCGTCTTCACTGTGTACTGTGGCTTGAATTCAGTGTTTGCAGGACGTCTGACAAACTGTCTGTGGCCCTTAGACCCAAAAAGAACAATCTTACTCTCATCAGTCCACAAAATATTATGCCATTTCTTTTTAGGCCAGTCAGTGTGTTCTTTGGCAAATTGTAACCGCTTCAGCACATGTATTTTTTTTTAACAATGGGACTTTGCGTGGGCTTCTTGCTGGTAGCTTGGCTTCACATAGACGTTGTCTGATTGTTACAGTACTCACAGGCAATCTTAGATCTTCTTTGATCCTCCTGGAGCTGATCATTGGCTGAGCCTTTGCCATTTTGGTTATTCTCCGATCCATTCGAATAGTCGTTTTTCTTTTTCTTCCTCGCCTTTCTGGTTTTGGCTGCCATTTTAAAGCATTTGATATCATTTTAGCTGAACAGCCTATCATTTTCTCCACTTCTTTGTAGGTTTTCCCCTCTTTTATTAATTTCTCAATCAAAGAACACTCTTCTTCTGAACAGTGTCTTGAATGACCCATTTTACTCTGTTTTTCAAGGACAAATGCACAGCCAGCATATGCAGCGTCAGTTGCCTTGATCCTTAAATAAGGGCCACCTGTTCAACACCTATTTCTTTCACATAATCAATGACCTCACAAATTGAACTCGGCACTGCTATTTTTTTGAACATGCCCCTTTCAGGAAATGATTCAGTTTCACAGAATCAGCAGCATGCACGTCATGCCTGTTGGGTCTGTTAGTTTTCTATACCTTTACTAAACCTTCTACAAACTTACTTGCAGTGTAGAAGTTGAAATTCTAACAAAAACAGTGATTTATCTTGCTAGTGATGTGGGACTGCTATTATTTTGAACACAACTGTATATACAGTGCTTAACAAATTTATTAGACCACCACCCAAAGTAAAGTTTATGCCACAGCTGCCCTAATTTAATAGCACTGTTAAAAATTGGTAAAACCAAAATCATTTTTTATGTTTCTGCAATGGTTAATACACCAATGTGTAGAAGCTCTTTAACCCAAAGGATATTTTTAATGCTAAAATAAATTTTTTGTTATCCATGAATTTTCAAATTTCCTGATTTACAAAAAAAAAAAAAAAACTGAAAAAATAGTAAAGCACATTAATATTTCTTGATTAATATGTCAAATTATAGTGATTTACTTGCCTTCCTGAACAGAAAAAAAAAATAGTTTTTGTGGTTGAATGTTCTGCTTGATTAATTCCTGACTCCTCAGAGAAGCCCAGTGAGCCGGCTCAAATTTGGGGATAAAAAGGTGAATTCAGTTTGAAATTCCTCATTCCTGTTCAAAATGGTAAAACGTGGAGAACTCACTGAAAATGAAAGAGTCTGCAATAAAACACTTAATGATGCTGGATGGTCTCTAAAACAAATATGACAGGTGGTCTAATAAATTTGTTAAGCACTGTATACATATATATATATATATAGAGAGAGAGAGAGAGAGAGAGAGAGAGAGACATTGTTTTTCTCAAGAAAGTTTCTAAAGTAGATTAATATTGTGTTGCCCTGCAATGACACTATAATGTTGAAATTTTCAGTTTCCAGGTATTTCAGTGAGTGCCTGATAAAGGTTTAACAAAGAAATATTGTCCAGTTCTTGTCAAACTGCAGCTTCAGTTTGCATCAATGCAAATCTCCTCACTGGCCTTCATTGTTTACTGGTTTGCATTTGCTTCTACTAAACAACACCTGTACTTACCTCCATCTTTCTCTGACCTTCAAGCGTGCAAGACTGAAGCTTTGCACGATGGATCAGAATGATGCCAGACATGAACGCTCACCAATCCATCAGCTTTGCATGCTTAACTACCAGAGAGACTGTTTCAGAGGAATCCTGTCATTACACTTTATTTAAAAGTTTTTATCCAGAGTTTAAGGAACCCCACCTTGTTCATCTTGTTATTACTTGGCTGTCATGTAAATGCTTGAGTAAAACAAACATTTCCGGTTTATGAACTGTCCAAAAATAAAATACCCATCTGGAGAGAGATAAGGCCTTATTTTCAAAAAAGTACATAATGACATAATGCAAAAAGTGAACAAGGACCTGCAGAGACAGAGGGTCGATCAACAAGGTTTGTTTTGATCAAGAGGCACTTTTGTACTCAACAGAATGTCTGAAAGGCGATGATTATTTGAAAGCACTTTTCAAGACCCAGAGTTTTCCAGCGTAACTATTGACTGCTCTCTTTTGGTTGCTCTAAATAAAGAAAGCTTCATTATCCTCCCTCTGAAATCCACAGGGATGTATTGATGGAGGCTCTGTTGTGTTGGCAAGTGAGCAATGCCGTCTCCTCTCTGGGCATAAATACAGTATCGATTAGCCATTCTGCACAGCTTTCTCTGTCATTTTTCTACCCGGCTCACCATGAAGAATTAGTGGACAGTAATCACCGTGCATCCTGCAGGCAGCAGTGTCCAGCATTGGAGATGGCCTGGTATGGTAGCCGATAAATCAAAGTCACACACTCTCACCAGATCCACCTGTCACCATGAAGGATTCAGCAAGTAGAGCGTGGACGTATTGCCTTTGTTATTTGTTGCTCTGAAAATCAGGTCAGGCAGTCTGGTTTATTTCCCTCCAACTTCTCTCCTTTGATACAGCGTGGTTTTAATGCACCGTGGCTCAGCCAGATCTCTCCATTTTCAGGCTATCCATAACTCAGACACAGATCCAATATCCACAGTGTTTGATATTTTATCAAAAGTAAATGGAAGCGGACAGTTTGTGGAATATCCAAAGAGGGCTACACCGACTGTAAAACTTGTAAATCAGGTCAATGTCACGGCTAAAACCAACAGGGAGATAAGGCTGCGGTCTGTTCGGACCAACACAGGGATTTTAGATTTCACATGAATAAGTTAAACACCACAGAGGCTTTGAACCTGACTGTCAGATACACACAAGTGCAGGAATCACAAACTTTAGAGATCCATAAGCCTGGAAGTGGACAGAGATATGATTGCTGCTTCACCGTTCTTCCTTTAAACTGGAGGAACCTCTAGAGGGTAGCAGAGAGACCATAAATACCTAATATGTGGGATGTAAACTATAAACATGGACACAAAAATTAGATAACTGAGCCCAGAAGAAACAAAATCAACTTCTGTGAACAGATCAGCTCAGGAGACTTGACTAGTGCCAGATCACACCACCTGCCCTGTCTGCACAGTGTTTTTCCCAAATTTCCCTCTGTGCACTGACATAAAGGCCCAGTGTTTGACACAGTCACTGATTTAAGTTAGTTATCCCGTCTCAGTGCTGTTTCATACCATGACTGAGATCATAACATACAAAAAGGATGGTGTTAGTAACAGGGGAACTGACTGAGCATGGAGCTAACAAAAATAAGAAATCCTATATCAGAGTCAAATTCCTGGAGATTGTCTAAATGACAGATTGTGACTTAATATCACAGATTATCACAGCTGTCTTCCTCATCACTGGACAGAGAGGAAAATTTGGCCCTGGCATTTTTTGGTCTGTAGCAGGCCCTAACTACCAGTCACTTATGACATAACTGTATAAGTTCTTTGCAGAGGATATCAGCAGCGAGGAACTCCCATTGGTGTGCAAATTAGTTATTTCTGCATAGAGAAACACGACCAAAAGGCCGTGTTTTTGGCTGTTTATGACTATGCCATGCATTCCAAATGCCAAAAGAAAAACATTCTTAATTCTTACTCATAACTTTACACATACACAGGTTGCACCACGCTCCATAGTGCAGCTCAGACTGAAGGTAAGCTACCTCTCACACTGGAGGTGTGGCAGGTGCACAATGCAGTGCAGCCCTGAACAGCTCGAGGTGAGAGGGGACAAGATCACAGGAGAACTACAAGTTTACGTGGTACTATACATCCAGATTATTTTGCCTATCATTGTTTTTTTACGACATATTTTTGGGCTTTTTGGCCTTTATTGACAGAGGAAGATAGTGGATAGAGTCACAAACAGAGAGAAGAGAGTAGGTTAGAGACATGCGGGAAAGAAGCCACAGGCTGGACTTGAACCCAGGCTGCCCGCGTACGAGATAGCTGCCAGGCCATTTGTGCCCCATCATTCAATTTTACATGATTTCATGATTTTATTGCTTCCACCATGGGTGAGTGCATTTGGAAGTTAAACAGGTGTAGGGATATTTCTGGATATTTAATATTGGGTCATCTAAGGCGGGGGTTCTCAATGTTGCGGTCAGGACCTCATTGGGGGTTGCGAGGCACTGATAAGGGGTAATAAACTTTCAAAAGAACTAAGAACATTTTTTTTTTAATTACTCTGTTGCCACTGACACCAATTTTGCCACATTTCTACCCGTTTTCATCATTTTTCCCACAATTTTAACACATTTTTGCATCTTAAAACCCATTTTTTTTTGCCTATTTCAAACCCTTTCCCCCACTTTTTTCCTGCCTGTTTTTGCCACTTCTAAACCAAATCTTGCCACTCTCTGCCTATTGTTGGGTCTGTTGACACATTATTGCCACTATTAATTATTTTAACCACTTTTTAAGCCACATTTCACAATTTAATATGCCCATTTTTGCCAGTTTCTGATGTTTTCTGCCTTACCTAACCCTTTTTTGCTAGTTTATATCTACTTTCATCCCATTTCACCAAATCCCACCTCTTTTTGCCAATTTAACACCATTTCAGCCACTTTGAATACCCTTTTACCACTTAATATGCCCATTTTTGCCACTTTAACCCATTTTTGCCATTTGTTTTGGTTATTTTGCCACTTTTATCACATTTTTGCCATTTCTAACCAATTTTTACTACTTTTAAAACCCAATTTCCCCACCTTTCCCATCATTACTTGCCATTATTAACCAATTTTTGCTATTTTTATGTATTTAATTCTGTTTTTAACAAAATGATTTCATTTTAAAAGAGGGCTACGTACTACACAATACATTAAAATTTGTTTCTTTGATAAGAGTGATTATTATTATGATTCAGGTTAAACATAAAATACCACAGCTTAACTCTACAATGAACCATGATTTTGCTGGCCCCCAGTTTGGCTGAGCCCCAGAAAAAATATCCCATCATTATCACAGGAAAACTGAGTAATCTGAAATGAATGGATGTTCGTCCACATAGGGCTGCCGTACACCATAGACTTTTTGCCACATTTTTTTTTTCATGGCACCTATTCATGACCCACTGGAAATAGCTAACATAATAGCAACCCACTTTTGGGTCCCGAACCACCAGTTGAATACCACTGATCTAGATGACACTAGGAGGTCTGCAGTACTGAGTTATTTATGATTTTGATGAACTCCACGCCTGGTAAATCAGTTAAACTGTGGGAAAAAAAACTCTTTTTAAACCCCCCTTTTTATAAGCAGATCTTCCAAACTATTCCCCTAAAAGTGCTGTGGATACATCTAGACGACTGTATTTGTTTTAGCTATTAGTCAGAGGAAAGCATGGAGGACTCAATATTCCCACCCAAGTAGAAGTACATTAAAACTTAGCAGGTATTTATTTTTTTGTGCTAGAATTCTTTAAAATGTCAACTTTCTCGACCCTCTGTTTGCATGTTTCTGTTTTATGACAGTGCAGCTGCACTCACGGACTTTCTGTGCCTACCTGAACACTTCAGTGTTGTTGCTTTATGCCTGATGTTCTCTTCAACCGTCATCAATCCAAACCTCCTCCTCTCTGCATCTATGTCCACCCTCCAAATATCTACAGACACCACAGACCTTTGCATTAGAATGTAATCGCTTTAGGCATGGACTCAAACATTGGTGCTTTTGTTATTTTTTAAAGCTGTTATCTCTGCCCTATAATGACCCTGTTTAATGGAAACTGTCTCTGTTCAGAACAACTGATGGGCCTTGCTAGACTAAAGCGATCACTGTCATTGTCCTTACCTCTGATTTAATCCTGGAATTACATGTTATTTTAAATTATACTTTTTTAAATGCCACATATAGAGCCCACACGTAAGGAAGCGGATGAAAAGGTGTCACTCTGTTTTTCTGGTTTTAAATCTTTGCTACTAAGGCGTTAAGACAAACGCAGTAACAAGGTAAAGAGATGTAGTTAATAATGTAGTTGGTTAAGAAATCTAACTATATTTTGGTATTTGTGAAACTGGCTGGCCTACAGTGTTCTTATTCTAGGTCTGAGATCTTTCAAAGGGAGGCAGTGGAAATGTACTGGTAGGGATGTGTCCGTGCTTTTTTCCCCACATGCCTCCACAGAGCTGCTCCTCCTTTCATCCTCTCCCACCTGATTCTCTGTGTTGCACAGACAGTAATCTGGGTGTCGTCATGTCAGCTGCTGTCCTGGTCAGGCAGGAGATGAGAGAAGCAGCTGAAACTCATCCCTCCTGTGTGATACACAGATTTATCCTGTGCTCTGTGATAAAGGAGCTGATGAGAATAATTTTAAATCCACCAAAGAGAACTGATGGTGAGGGTTTTTTATCCTCAAAAGCAAAAAGGTAAACTCTGCCAAAAATAAAGATTCACTGGACCTCAACTACACCTGAAGAAGCCCTTCAAATAGCCATAGATTGACACCAAAAGGTGCTGCATGACAACAGTCCTCCATAAGTATTGTTTTTTTTTTTTCATCAAAACCTGCACAGCAACAACTAACACCACCCATCAGAGACCTCCCAGGGTTTCTGAGTTTTATCAAGGACTCATGAAATAAAAGTTCATTCTGCAGTGTAGTATTTTAAGTCTATTTTTTCTATGATTCCATTTTCTTAAAAAATACATATTCAGCTCTGTCCAGAGCAGAGACACCATGGCTGGTATTCAAAATAACCACCTTTGTGGTCTCCACTAACCATCAACCGTCAGTGCATCCAGTACAATGCAATTAGAGCACATGCAGAAAGAAAAAGTCAAATTAATGTCAGTCAGAATATTTAAGATGTATGTAAATAAGGGCCATCAGCATTAATGCATTAACAGTGATTACTTAATGTCTGTGTCTTGTCCTGTTTTGGTTTTTTGTGCAATGCATTTTATTATTTTTGTACAGTGTCTTTAAGTTCTTGAAAAATGCTCTATAAATAAAATGTATTATTATTATTGTTATTATTATTATTATTATTATTATTATTATTATTATATTATTAATGTTAAAATGCAAAACAGAGAAATTGCAAAATGTAATAAAAAGGGGGTATTAATCGTGATTAACTACAGGAATTTTGGCATTGCTTGCAATAAAAAATAAGGTCCAAAAATGTGAACTGTTTGAAAGCCCTTAGGTAAACAAGCAAATCCAAGTGAAACTGAACTAAATCAAATCTCTCATGCAGCTGCAGATCGGTTTATTCTCATGATTACACCTCTGGACCCAAACTGGTCTAGGCATTCTGTGCATGCTCCACAGTTTTCTCACCAGCCTAAACCTGAGTTTCAGCTGAGGTTCATCTACACCACATCACATTTTCTCATGATCTCAGGTGACAACATTACATTACCATTATGGCCCATTTATGCTCAACGTCAAATATGAATCCGGATACGGGCGGAGCCTTCTGTCCGTGCTCCGCGTTCATTTTTGTCTGTATTTCTGCACGTTTCCATAAAGCTTACGGATAAGGGCCAAACGGAGCAGTACCACTGAAAACCGCGGGGGAAGTGTTGCTGTCACTACCTGATACGATCTAGTGAAACACAAAAAAGAAATGACAATGGCGGAACTTTTTGAGGATAAGTTGTGTGAGTTGGTTAGAAACGCTGCTTCCGTTTTTGTCCTTTATGCCAGAGGTACATTATCAATACCTCCTCCACAGTCACCATGTTTGTTTTTGAGTTCATTGTTGTCATAAACTTTTGACTTTTGACAGTAAAGCTAACATCGTTTGAAAAGGACGTATACATTTTCATACGTAAAGGGAGTACAAATGGGCCTTTATAGTGGCAACGGAAACCTTCCCTTTTAATGGGCAGGACTGTCAAGTAGATCAGGCGTGGGCAGTGTTAGTGCTGCCCACGCCTGGCATCCCCGAATGGCTGGGTCTATGTTTTGTCCCAGGAGACAGGCCCAACTTGAGGCAGTCTTTCCAGGTCTGTGCCTGGAACATGACTTATCTTCTGGAGGACTCTCACATACTGGCAATGTCAAGGAAACTGGCTTGACATTGGATTGCTGTCACGGTCTTGTCTGAGGTAAGGCACACTTGCACTTGCGAGACTAGTGTGGCTGGATACACCTACTACTGGTTCATCTGCACTGGTGGCACCATACTGGAAGGATGTTGATATAGTGATGATGTATGCTTGGTAGTCTGCACGTTGTCAATGTGCCGGATACGCTACGGTTTTGACTTCCTGTATGGAGCTTTCTGATTACTTTCTGACGCGGTTTGGCAGCAGCTGGTGCTGAAAATAGACCTGCAGCATGTCTCCAGCTAGCAGCAGAGTACTGCTTCTGAGACGTGCTGGTGCCGGACTGGACCGCGGGCAGTGGTACTGCTCCGACTGACAAGAGAGGGAGAGTTCTGCTCTGCAGTTAAGGTTTGCCAGCGGATCACAGCTGAATGTGGAAGTTGGATGTTTAGTTAAAGTTGACTGCTGCATTAGTGTGGCTTGGCTACAGCTGGAACAAAGGGGGACGCTGATACTAGCGTTCCTGCTGACTGAGGTTCCTTCCGGTCTTTTCCGACACAAGCTAAAGAGTCAGTTGAATGAATAAATTCAGAGTGCAGAAATCAGAGCAGTTGATATATGTGTGATTGTGAAGGACACGAGCTAAATGCTGACATGATGCTAACTGTGACTAGCACGTTAATGCTAGCTAAGCAGGTAGGGAAGCTGGTGTTATAACCTCACGTAAACTGAAATGAAATTTTCTTTCTTGTCAAAATAAGAGCATATCCAGTGTTATTTTTGTATACTTTTGACTGTATTAAGGTGGAGCTGTTTTGTACCATGAGCAGAGGAGCCCCTCCTATCTATGAATAAAAGGCTTATTAATAATCATAAAACAACCCTCATTCAGCTAGCCCTATTTTAAAATATAATGTTTCACTTTCACCAAGTTTGCTCCACTGAATGCTACCAGACTGAATATCCTCACTGTACCTTTACGCTTGTGCAGAGCTGCAGTCATTTAATTGTGAATGTCTTTCGTTGCAGTCCTCTGCACACAGGATGTTTCAAATATTTAAAATCAAGATACACGGGAGGAAGGCAGTTTTGGTGAGATGCAGAAAAATACCATAAAACAAAAGGTAGCTCAGTGAAACGCAGAGAAACTTGCAGTGATACAGAAGAAATAGTCCAATATGTGGATGCAGGCTGATGAGAAAAGTGTGAGTAGATTGCTGGAGCATTGTGGAGGTGAGTAAGAAAGTCAGAGACCTCTGGGGAACAGATGGAGAGTGCAATGGAAGGCCTTGGTTTAAGAAATGTGGCTGGAGATGAGGAAGGAGAGCACAGTCTGTGACAAGTTTCTCCCAAATCACATTTTAAACTCTGGGTTTTCCTTCAAACTTGCCTGCTTTTGTCCCATGGCCTCTGCTTCCTTTTTCCTATGTCACTGAGATTCAGATCAGTTGAACCAATTAAATCTGCCATTGCTGTGAAATTATCACCAAAGAATGGCCAAGGCTACACTTTAAGATCCAATGGTAATGAATACATTTTCCTTTAACTGCGATTTGCTCTTGAAAAGGGCCAATTACCGCTGCATATTTCTCTCAGTGTGTCTTGTCTGAAGGACGTTTATGAATCTCTTAAAGGAATTTAAAAGATGAGTTCATGAGATTATGTCCTTACACAAAGAATGGAGAAACTGCCCACAGATGGATGATTTATCCTCAATATCAAATTGCTCAAAGGATCAGGGAATGCAGTGTTCAAGCTTCACTAAGTGAATCTGTTTCCTCCATTATAGCTCCTCTCCATTGTCGGCGCCCGAGCCGTGCATCCAGATGGCAGCCTTTGTGGAAACGGTTCTCATACAGTGAAGGCCATGTGGGTGGAAGGTATCAACTTTGAATTCTTGGAAACTTTCGAACTGCTTTGTACGCCTACTGATTCCTTTTAGACTAGGGGAGAGGTAAATCCCTGGATCAGAATACATTTTCATTTCCTTTTCAGTTCCAGCATAAAGTTTTCAGACCACAGGTCAGCTGCAGAGCCAGAGCTATTGAGCTGGAAGTAATTCAACGGCACATGACACTAAAAGAATAGTCCAGATATTTATGGATGCTGTTTAGAGTACAGTATGTTTCTATAAGAACAGCCCTGCTGTGGAGAGGCCAGACAGAGTAAAGACGCTATAGCTGTGTCTGCTGTGGATGTGGTTACAGCAGACGTGCTTCAGTCAGTCCAAAAGGAAGTTTTATACTCAGACAACTGTCTGGAAACAATACAATTTAAACTTTAGGGTTTGATGTTTGAAAGAAGACAAACAGAAACAGCACAGTCATCCTTAGGGAGGCAATTATTAACTATGTACCTGCTGTACATTCCATGTGCACCTTTTTGAAAATGCTTTGTAAGAGGTTGCAGCTGCTGCAAAAAAGTGTAAATATATGTGCAAATTTAATAACTAAAACCAGAACTATATCCGTGTGATATTGATTTCTTAGAAAATGGTACATTAGGTGCACAGATAGCCTAGCGGTCTAAGGCACTACTCATGTATGCGGGCGGTCCGGTTTCAAATCCAGCCCGTGGCCCTTTGCTGCATGTCTCTCCTCACTCTCTCTCCTGTTTCCGATTCTTTCCACTCTCCTTCTCTAGGGGAAAAAAGGCACAAGGGCCAATAATTAAATCTGAAATGAAAAATAGAATAACTGCTGCAAAGGAACAAATGGTGCATCATTATAATTGTCTGAAAAATAACCTTTTTAAATAAATGCAAAATACAAAATGTAGCTTATGGTTTAGAATTATTCACCCAACAGGATCACATTTGTTTCCTTAATTTTTTTCTTTGTAATTTCTGGGCTTTTTTGCCTTTATTTTTAAAGATGTCCTATCTTTTAAAATACGTGGATAGAGCTGGAAACAGGGACAAGAGCGTGAGCAGTGCACTACAGTAGGCCATCTGCACCTGTTTCCCATCTTTAGCATGGGTCATAAAGACAAAAAATATAGATTTTTTATAGTTTTCACTTATTTTTTTGTTTTATAAAACTGTTTTCTATTTTGCCTAAATTAACTATTACTTTGTGTAAGTCATCACTGGTATCTTTTTCAGCCTGGATTGACCTCAATAACTCAGTCAGTGTATTTTTGGTGTTTTTTTTTTTTCCTTTTATTATTACTATTTTGACGTTTTTTATACTAACAATGTACATTTTGGAGGATTGGAGGATTTGGAGGATCTGTAAAATTCTATCATTTCAATGCCAGAACCTGTAACGGGTCAATAATTCACTCTCTACACCTTGAGGTTCCACTCAGGCTGTTGGTGACAAAAATGCCCCAATGAAACCACATTTTTTATCTTTCACCCATCACAGTTTTTTCAGTCTCTCTCCAAATATCAGCCATTTTCTGCATTTGACATGACTGAACATTGCATGCTTTTTTCCCCTGGCTTTTCAAAGGTCTCTATTCTGACAACAACAATTTATTAAAATATCTAACATTTTCTAAAAGTGATGCATACAAATCTGCTTTGTTTCTCATGATTAACATAACCAATGTTGCGATGATTACCTCCAAGGAAATCAAATTTACATATGAAAAGTATTTCATTTTTTGTATATTTTTTTGTTTGTTTTTATATATAAACTAAATAAAACTCTATTCTCCTTCCTCTAACCTAAAACAAACAAAAAAAAAAATTAAACCTTAAATTCCAGTCGATCAATCAGATGGTAAAATAAATATCTGCGAGGACAGGCACTTTATGAGAGTGGATTATGTTTTATAGCTGAAAACAAAGTCCTGTGATGTCAGATTTTACAAAAAAACAACTTTAAAGTCCATCAGTATTTATCACAGATTAAAAAAGAGCCTAGGTGATTTCTAATTGGTTAAATGTTGAAGTGATAGATGTGAACACTTCATAAAATGAACGTATCTGACGTTATAAGAGTTTATATGACCATAAAAACTTGTTTATGTTTCAGTCTAAAAGTTGAGAGCTGTACTGTTTGAATTTTTCTCATTAAAAATAAAAAAGATTAAATTAAGATTAAAATGGAACTAGACGAACTAGGACAGCGGAGGTACATTGATCATGTTTTAAAATAGACTGCACCACAATTCTTTGCAGACAGATTTAACAACCACAGTAGTTTTGACTTTTTGTCTCATAATTTCAACTTTTTATCTCCCAGTTTTAACTTTTTATCTCATACCTGACATTTTATCTCATAGTTATTTTTATTTTCTCATAATTTTGACTTTTTATCTCATAATTGACTTTTTATATAATAGTTTTGAATTTTTGTCCCATTATTTTGACTTTTTATCTAACATATTTGACTTTTTAACAAATGAATTTGACTTTTCTTTCTCATAATTCCAACTTTTAATCTCATAATTATGACTTTGGATTCATTTTTTTTTTCCTAATTGCCTAACTTACATATTTTTATTTTATAAATGGTGTAAATGGGCTTCCATAAGAATCAACTGACCTTAAGCTTTGGATAAACAAAACTTTGATATTAATTCAGTTTCAAACTCTTCACTGATGAACCAGGCTGATGTGTGCCATAGACTCTGCTTTGTGTGCTTTAAGTCAGGTCCATATAAATGTCAGGAAACTTGATTTAAGAGTGCATATCAATGTCAACGGTCCACTGTGTCTTTAGGAAACAGTATGGATCTCTGTCCAGTCCAAATATCCCTAATCTTACTGGATATTAGTTTGTTTTCCTCTCATTTATCGGTTCCCTATTGTGCAGGCAACTGTTTTAGACCGTTTTTCCTTTCAGCTCAGCAGAGCAGTTGTGTCATGCTGAAAGTGACGTCAGTGCATACCCTCTATTTAACCTCCTAAGAGTTTTGTGGACAGTAATGAAGGCTTCCTGTAGAAGACAGAGAGGCCACTGCTGTGCAGGAGTGGAGGAATAGATAACAGCATCATCTGCATATAGACAGAGATTTGCTTAGGGAACATTAGAAACAATACCGTTTAAATGTGTTGTGCTGTCTCTAATCCTCTTGTCTACTCTTAAATACTGATGTTTGCAAAATGCCATCATGTTTTGACCCTCAGGGCTACTGTAGCTACCTATGGTGCATGCTGTGACTTGAAAGTCTTTAATTTTTATCCTGTTTCTTTTTTGTGACAATTAATTGTAGATGTTTTCTTACCTTGACTTGTTTCGACTTTCATCTGCAGTCTTCCTCAGGTGTGTCAGCACACCTGAAGACAAGCTGAGCAGCAAAGACGCTGGTTTAAAAGGTCAGTTTCACTCTCATGTCCACACGCATTTCTTACATTAGACATTTAACAACCTCAACCGACATTAAAAAACATAATTAGATGTTTTTCTGTCATGCCAGCTATCAAGTACTGCAGGCATGTGAACTGCGAACCTTTTGTTTTTGAAAATGTAAATTAGTTTATGTTTGAATCACGGACTGTGCTCCGTCGAGGAGAGAAATGCTCGCCCTGCTGAAATCACACATCCACAGCTCAGCGCTGCCTGTAAGCCGAGGGTTTGCTGGCATTTTCAGCTGCTGCCTGAGCGGGAACACAGGCGTCTGCATGAGATAAGTCATGGTTTACTGTGATTATGTTGCTGCAAAAAATACAGCTTGTTTTGCCTCTGACTACCCATGGTTTATTCATGATATTTAGCAATCTGCCCCTTTCTGTGTGACATATCAATGAATACAACATGCACATTTGGTTAAAGAGTATAACCTGTAGTGTAAAATGGTCTGTAATGATGTAGAAAGATGTCTGATGTATGAGAAATAGCTGAAGACATGCTGAGATTGACAAGGTGTTAGAACCAGCTGGTCAGTTTTGAAGCAGAAGATTTGATCTGTGATCTGCAGGAGGGTCTTAATCTGACACCCTGAGATCAACTGCCTGTGTCTCTATCCAACTAGAGGAACAGTTTTATATTCCCTTATTTTACTGAAACTGCCACTGAGGAATCATCACATCTTGCTCTTGAACATTTTCTTTCTTTTTTTCAGAAGTTTTACCTCTCTATATCAAGATGCCTCCATGTCAACAGCATCAAGGAGACTTTTTTGAACTTTGTGAAATAAAACTTTGGTTTTGCATCATTGGCTGTAAGATGGACAGCCGCTTGGGAGTGAAGCCAAAACATCCAGAGCTGCCAGGCAGCTGACTGGCTGCAGTTCAGGGCATAAACCCCGCCTCCTCTAATTAACAGATGGTATATATGTGAAACCATAAAATCAGATGTAAAATTACTGTAATGAAGAAAAAGATACAGGAAAGGGGAAATTTGATTTTGAACTCTTCTGTTGAATATGCCAAACACACATAAACTGAACTGCACTAGCAGGATCCTATGGACATGCACCGCTGGAGAGATGTCAGAATGAGGGGCTTCTTCAACAAAGGGGTATCCGCTCAGATAGGTTGGGGTTCGGTGCTTCGACAGTACCCTGAAAATTAGCTGGTGCCTCTCCAGCTCCTATCAGTATCCAAATTTGCCCAACTGGAACTTGAAGAGGCAACCCTCTGATTCCCAACTGAAGACCTTAATGACCAGCAAGATGATGGTGCTGATTTTTGGCCTGAATCCCCACTTCTGACAAAGGTCTTCCTTGATCTGCACAGAAGATGATCAGAGACACTCTGACTTGAGAGTAAATATTAAACATGTTTACTATTTACAATCAGACAGGCTGTTGTGTGGGTGGAGCACCAAGCAGAACAGAGCAGGCATGAGCAGGACTGTTAAGTCCGAAACACACCAGCGATATTATGTAAGTTGACACGCTTTATTTGCCATCCTTAGTGTACACCGACAGCAGCACACCAATGGTTAAACTCCCCTCCAGTTGGTACAAGAGCTGAAGGTTGCTTGCCCGCCTCAGTGAATAGGTGAAAAAACAAAAGGAGCATTGGTATTTCACCAGCAGCTGAGGCCTCCTGACTCTTCTACACCTTGAACAAAAGATGGCACTTTTTTTTTTTTTCTGTGCTCTCAAACCGCCCAAAACAGAGCTGCTACTGTGGCAAACAAATGGACAAAACAGAGGGGAAACATTTCCCACTCATGGCCACTGGTGTCAGGAGTAGAACAGTGGCCTACAAGCCTGCAGCGAGGAACATCCACACACGTCTGACCTCCGCTGGTGCTGGTTTGTTCATAGAAAATTATGAGTGCAATCACTCTGACGTGCATCGGACAGCACCGGTCTGTTTTGGGTGTAATGAAGTAATAGACATGCAGGAAGTCGCCTTACCAATAGAGGAATCATAACAAACACACCCATGGAGACAACAGCAAACGTGAAGCTTAACTTTGAGGCCAGATAAGACTGCATGGTTTTTTGGTCTTTTATGACAGCACCATGTCAGACTATGCAACAAAAATCTTGTCCCCCCCTGGCCAACAGCATGGCCACGCTTTAAGTGTGATCCTGACTGCTCAGTTTATACTGTCGGCACTACTGTCTCTGCTATTGTATGCAAGTCTCCTTTAGATGAAATTTGGGGGAGAAAAAATGTGGGCTTATTTCATGTCACTCTAAAAAGGATGACACAAAGATGAGAAGGTAATTCTCTTAGCGGTAGGTGTCATGATATACATCTTTAACGTCAGGCCATGGTCTCAAACTAGATAACTATGCCAAAAATGCTAGTCTTGTCCAATTGTGATGGTGCGGCATGCTGGATGCATGATAATGCCACACTATGAGACGGTTTGTTGCTCCATACTCTCATATGCAGGCCCACTGTTCAACAAAAGGGTTGCATCAATGCAGTCAGACCAAATCCTGGATAAATATGCATGATCTGAATAAATGCTAACAGCTAGCCACATTTTGTTTGTTAACGCTAAAGTCATGTTTGAGACTTGGAGTTTTAAAAGTGCAGACTCTGGTTGTCAGTAAATGTATATGTTAGTATGTGGAATGGTGTGTTGGTTGCACAACACACACCTTAAAAACAAAACTGTTAAATCATTTACATTTTGGAGAAAAAAGCTTAGCACATGTCTTTTAAAACAGCTGGGTTTGAGGGTGACTTGTGCAACAAAACAGAAAGAAAACTTCTGCACATTGTCCAACCTGTAAAAAAGAAGCATTATAATTTACTTGCAAATTTGGTACTAGACATTTATCAGGCTAAACTGTGTTTGCCCAACGAAGGTCTTGGGTCAAAATCTTTCAGTGTGTGCCAGGCTTTAGCTACGCTTCCACATGCTGTTTTTTCTGACCAGGTGACTATTTTAAAAGAATTTGTTCTGATTTGTCATTTAAAGAAAGAAGCATCACTTTCCAGAAATAATTTCAAATTTTGATTCATCTGACCACAGAACAATTTTCCATTTTGCCTCAATTCATTTTAACTGACCTTTGGCCCAGAGAAGAAGGTGGAATTTCTGGATCCTGTTCACATATGACTTCTTCTTTGCGTGATACAGCTTTGACTGTCATTTGTGTATGGCATAGCCAACTGTGTTGACAGACAATGGTTTGTGGAAGTGTTCCTGAGCCCACACAGTGATTTCCAGTACAGATCCATGCCTGTTTTTCATGCAGTGGCACCTGAGGGCCCCAAGATCACCAGCATCCAAAATTGACCTTGATTATACTGTATTATGGATTGTAGATAGTGGGATATTCTCCTGTATGTCTTTACAATTTAACATTGAGTACAATTTTTCAGAACTTGTTCCACAATTTCTAGAGACAGTTTCTTGAGAGACACTGCCGCTGCAAAATGCTCTGACCTGTTGCCAATTTATCTAAATAGATGCAAAAGCTCCTTGAGCTAATTATCATTCATACAATTTACTTTTCCAACCTTTTGCTGCCATACCCTGACTTTTTTGAGCTTTGTTGCTGCCATCAAATTCAAGATAAGCTTTTTTTTTATAGAATACTGAAGTATTTCAGTTTCAACATCTGATAGATTGTTTATGGCTTCTGTAAAATATATATATATATATATATATATATATATAGCTCCATGAGGTTTAAAAATTTCCTTTTTTCATTTCCACTGTGTCCCAACTTTATGAAAATGTTGTTGTACAATTAAAAGTGATAAATCTTTGATCAAAGCAGATTATCCAATCTAAGTCGGGCCAGGGTTCCTTAATGTTCCATTATTACTATTCATGTATTTATTTATTTATTTATTCTTACAGTATGAGGCTTCTCCAGTCTATCTTCCAGTGTTTGTGTTGCCTTGATTTTTTTGTGTATCAATAAACATTTGTAGATTTTTGTCTTTGGAACCATCACCCTGTCTCTCTGCTGATTATTTCTCACATTTTCAGAGGTGTTACTGCTGTACCTTCTTAATAGTGAACTCTGAAGCTCAGCGTTTGACAAAGACATCAGTGTGTGCAAATATTAATTCAGTGTGGCAGCAGTCAAAGTGAGACCGATAATCTCTGAGACTGAGAATGATTCAAACATGGATAGATTCAAACTCTCTCCCAGCCTGATCTGTGTTCACAGAACTGGAGATAAAGCAGGAAGTTAATTTATATCCCTCCAGGGTCATTGGTTATTTAAGTACAGCTTCTCACACTACGCTTCTCCAACACGAACATCTGTCTTTAACAAGTCAATAACCTCTCAAGTAGGAGTGGAGCAGCCTTAAGACTGACCATGAACAGACGTGTAGACCTGCTGAATAAGCTGAAAGGCTCAGAGGTCAGAACTACCGAAGTGAGGATGGTCATGACCAAGGTCCATCTTTTTAAACTAAAACATTAAGCAATCACTTAAGCTCATGACACTGCTATGGAGTGACATAAAGGCATAAAGCATCTAAACTGGAGTCATGTTGTTTAAATCACTTCACTGGTGAACAAATGGTATTAATCAAAATCAGCAAAAATGTAGCCCCAAAGATTGGCAAAAAAACAAAACAAAACAAAACAAAACAAAACAAACAAACAAAAAAAATTCTATCAGCTCATCTGCTGCTGCAGGTCAGTCATCCTCATCCACTCATAGCAGCCATGGTCAGATCCCACAAACTCTGTAGTAAACTCTGTTTGATCAAAATAGTTCAAGTTTGGTCAGTGTTCAGTGTTACCTTAATTGAAATTTACCGCAAGATTAAATCTGGTTAACAAACTAAACAGGAGGTCATCATGTCACGTCTGATGTGTTTTGAGGTGGGTTGATAAAATGACTATTCAACAACATTAAATACAGATGAATAGTGATTGGATTTGGTGAGAAGCTTACCCAGATACATTTGATTGAAGATCTAAAACAGGTCTCATATCTACAATTGATCAAACAACTTTTTTTGACTCAGTACTTTAAGCCAAACGTTCGGTCAGATTTGCTCTAAAAACAGTTCTTTCAGCCTTGAAGTATCTTGTGTCCAAATGCTGTTTTTTTTACTCCTCCATGTTTGATGATGCAGATGAAGATCCATCCATCCATCCATCCATCATCCATCCATCCATCATCCATCCATCCTAAAAAACAACAAAACAAACGTGCATCCAACAAATAGACCATCCATCCATCCATCCATCCATCCATCCATCCATCCATCCACATAAACTTGCATCCATTAAACAAACCATCCAACCATATTTCCCTCGATTCATCTCTTCATCCAACAAACTATCCATCCATCATCCATCCATCCATCCATCCATCCATTCATCCATCCAACAAAACAACAAAACAAACATGCATCCAACAAACAGACGATACATCCATCCATCCATCCATTCAGCAAACAAAACCTCCATCAAACAAACCATCCAACCATATATCACCCCATTCATCCCTTCATCCAACAAACTATCCGTCCAATAATTATCCATCCATCCATCTATCCATCCATTCATCCAACAAACCCTCCATCCATCCATCCATCCAGTCATCCATCCATCCATCCATCCACCCATCCATTCATTCATTCATCCAACCATCCAACAAAACAACAAACTAAACATGCATCCATCAAACAAACCATCCATCATCCACCCACCCATCCATCCAGCAAACCATCCATCCATCCATCCGTGCATCCATCAAACAAACCATCCAACATACATCCCTACATTCATCCCTTCATCCAACAAATATCTATCCTATAATAGTCCATCTATCCATTGATCAATCCATTTATCCATCATCCATCCATCCATCCATCCATTCATTCATCCAACCATCCAACAAAACAACAAAATAAACATGCATCCATCAAACAAACCATCCATCTATCTATCATCCATCCATCCATCCATCTATCCATCCATCAAACCATCCATCCATCCACATAAACATGCATCCATCAAACAAACCATCCAACCATATATCCCTCCATTCATCCTTTCATCCAACAAACCCTCCATCGATCCATCTGTTGATTTTTTTGTACTTCCTAGCCCATGCAGGGTTGTTGGGGATGGAATTGATCCCAGCTGTCCAGGTCCAGGTAGATGTTGTTGGGGGATAGTTTTTGATAACTCTTGTTTTTTATCTAAATAATATTAAATATGTAACTATGCTGCTTGCCTGCAGGGTTTATTTTTGCCTGCAGAGACATTAACATCAGCAGGAAATTGTTTTTTGAGTTATAAAGTTTAAAGCCATAAATATTTGTAGAGAAATTATGGGTGACTGTGCAGATGTCGGTTGAAATCAATGCACACCGTGGTGTCTTGTCATAGCAGCCTCTACAAAAAGACAAGGTTTATTACTGCTATAACGATTTTCTCTGGCTTTGAAAATAGTTGGAAATAATTGAGGTTATACAAGATGTCATCTAAAGAAAAACTCAACAATGCAGAGTGATGCAAACACAAGTATGTAGAGCTCATATTAAAGGCCACTTCAAGGTTTAGTCAAAGCTGAAGTCTATCAGTGTTATCTCAGGAAAATTTAAGGGCAATCAGTCGGAACCTTTTTAAACTGCATAAATGAAATTGCTCATGTCAGCAAAATAAAAAGACCTATTTATCCTCATATTCTTATTGTTTTAAGCAGAGTGCCAATCTGCCGAGGAAAGCATCCTGACCTGAAGGACAGATTAATGGTGCTTTTGAGTCCACTAATTACAGCTCTGAAGATAATGAAGGTCATTGGTTGTTATATAGGGAACAGAGCATGTCATGTGAGAGGAGAGGAGTTAATTTAAGTTGAGGAAATGCATGAAAGTCTTCCACTTAAGCCCTGTCCAAATAGCTTCACACCGCTGAACTCAGAGCTGCACCTAAAGAGCTGATGGAATGTCGGGCCCCCTCCTCCCCACCACTGCCTATCATCCAGCCTCTAACCATGCTTTCATTTTAAAAGGCTGATTCATGCAGTTTCCTCATATATACATTATATTCACAATGTCTGAATTAATGAGAGGGCTGTCACTTTTCTCCAGGCACTGTTGTCTGTCTGAGCTCGGCTTTAACTGCATTTAGAGCTGACACAAAATGATAATGGGAGTCAAGACACAGATTTCTGTTGTGTAGGTTTGAAACAAAGTTCACTGTCAAAGTTATTTTACTGACAGGAAAACTGCAGCGCCATACTTTGTTAGTCAAGTGGCATTTCAGGGGCTCCTGAATGAAACACAATATTTGTTTTTGGGATTGTGCCTTTGTTTACATTGGGCCATGAGCAGAACTGGAAATAAGGGGGGGAGGGAATGACAAAAAGGAAAGGAGCCGCAGCTTGGACTTGAACCCAGACCAGAGGCTGACTCCAGAGTAAGTCAGTCATCACCATTAGAACCTAAACTGGACCACTAAATTACAGTCAGAACATTTAGAAAGTAAAAAAGTTTATTTAGTGTGTTAGACTGAATAAAAATTAGGGTTGAATGGCTCACAGAGATCACGGTTGCGTTTGTACCTTGGTTTTGGGGTCATGGTTCAGTATGGGTTTGGTTCATCGGTAAAAAAAAATCAGAGATTCCAGATTTATAATTCAGTATATCCCTTACTTATGATAATAATGATAATAAAAATAACTAATTAACAACAACAACAACAACAACAGTAATAATAATAATAATAATAATAATAATTCTAAAGTAATAGAACACAAACTAAAATGCTTATTAAAATGTGGCCTTTTGAGAGCAATTTATCATATTTGTGATTTGAAAAGTGGGAAGTTGTTGTCTGTGTTTTCTGCCTCTACAAGTCTATGAATAGTTTTTAAAATGTATTAGCAGCGTTACTGTATTCAAGCCTTTCTGCTTTCACATACGGAGGCTTTGTAAAAACCAAGAAAAGGGCAGTGTGTCTCGAAGCTGCTGCCTTACAGGCAAAGTTGAAGGAACAAAACATCATAGAGCAGACTTTGCTTTAGTGCGTTTTCATATGCCAGACTGGCTACTTCCCCTTCATGCACTAAGCAAACACCGGGATCAACAGCAAAAATGGTGATAGTGGTAGTACCCCACCGAATAAAAATAGTGGTGCAACGAAAATTGGAGTTTTAAAAAGACTGTTCAAGATGTAAAATGAAGATCAGACTGTGTTATCAGCTCAGTTAAAGCCCGATCCAGCAGTTGGATTTTGGGACCTCGTAGCCCAGGTTTTTATTTGTTTATTTTTTAATCCTGTGTCATGACTAACGATAACCAATTAGCTACATTGGGATGACTCACTTCTTCGTGAAAAAAAGTCTAGCATGTTTAATTTTTCTGGTTTTCAACGATTGTTTCAGTCACACCGGTCATGTTGACCAATGTAAGACGAGTTACTGGAACATGCAAAAGTCATAAAAAGAAAGTGAATGTTAAACTAGAAAAACACTCAGAGAGCGCAGACCTCTGCCATTAGCCCTATCTCCCACTAGTGAAGAATCCTTTAAAAAAATTCCTGGATCCGTCTCCATGTGCCCCCAACCACAGCATTCGCTGTTACTCTCTCCCTGGTGGGACGGAAACATGGTGAGGATAAGCATTGTCTTTGCTACGGGTGTACTGTCATGGTGGAAGCATTGCCTGCTGGTGCCAACAGATGCACTGAGAGTCTCACCCATGGTCTCACCGGATGACTGGAAGTCATGGCAGAAGGTGAATATTCCTCTATTCCTCCCAGCATTGTGAGTATTCTCGCTACAGCTCGCTGACTTTCTCTCTGTTATGCTCCAACTCGTCTCCTCGACCGAGCGTGTGTCTTTCAAACTCTATAAACTCCCAAACTTGGAATAGAAACACACCAAAAAATGCTGCTGGGATTGAAGTTACTCATGTCCACCATCTCCTGGTGTAAAGTGGTAACAGCGCAGACCTCCGCCATTAGCCCTATCTCCCAATAGTACAGAATCCTTTAAAAAAAATTCCTGGATCCAGACGGTGATCCGGATCACTCCTAAAATCGAATCACTTCTTCCTTATGCCATTTCTGACATTTCCTGAAAATGTCATCAAAATCCGTCCACAACTTTTTGCATTATGTTGCTAACAAACGAACAAACTAACAAACCAACAAACCCACCCAATCACATGAATGATAAAGCCGGTGCTACGAGATGGAACTATGAGACAGAGAAAAAGTTTGTCAAGCTCTGACAACAACATCTCCACGTTCATGTGCCACTGCTGCACAGCCTAGACCTGCTGAAAAATGAGGAATCTTGGTGAGATGTAGCATACATGCTTCAATAACTTTGGTTGTATCTGCTGTTAGCATCATCTTCCTTCCAGCATCATCACATTGGATGTGCTGGTTGTTGGCTCTGTGATCCAGAGCAGTCTGGCTACAGCCGGTTATATTCTAGCGGCCAGTTTCACAACCCTTCATCTGAGACACTGGATAACTCAGAACGGAAATCCATGCTAAAAAGTTTTAAATAAAATTGGTTTAGACTTCCTTTCAGGGTTAAGGTAAGGATTAGAAAAAACCTGACCTGTAAAACCTGATTACAAAATGTTAGAAAATAAATAAATGAGTAAACAGTCTGGTTTTGGGATACAAGCTAATCCTCCATGGAAACATTCTGATGCAGCCAGCATAGTTTGCATAGCTCCATTAGCTGAGTGAGCTACATAGATAACAGAGCTAACGTAGCTAAAACTAAGCTTCCAAAGCTGCTATGTAGGTACATTATCTGTGTAGCTATGCTAGCTTTGGCTACATTTGCTAAAGCTCACATTACTAAAGTTAACTTATCTATAGATAACATAGCTAATGTAGCTACATAGCTAACATAGCTGAAGCTAGGCTCACAAAGCAGCTATGTAAGCTATGTAGGCATGTTATCTACTTAGCTAGGTTGGCTTTGGCTTTCTTTGCTCATGAGCTAACTAAGCACCACTGGTTTATGTAGTAATGTTAATTATGTAGCTAGCATAGCTATGTTAGCTTTAGCTAAGGCTAACAAAGCTAGACTGAGCTAAATTCATGAAACTACTACTAGAATGGGTCTATACAGAATTTATTCCCAGATTGGACCTCAGAACTTTTTCTCTGTTTTATTTCTGAAATGTTTTTTAATCTGTAATTTTTTCAGTGTTATTTCATGAACCTGACCATCAATCAGCTGTTACTGCAGCTACACTTAAAAATGCATTTAAACATACTGATAGTTCACAGTGTGATTCCAACAGAGCTTTGAGACTCAGTCACGCTCTGTGCTTTATTAGACAAAGAAACCCTCCTGAAAGTTTGTGTTCCAGCTGTCGTGGTGACTGAAGTCCCGGTTTTACACCGTTAAAATGTTATCACTAATTAGCAGACATATCTGTGTCAGCGCTCAGCAGGCCTTGCTTGTTAGCTTGTTCACTGTTTGTCATAGATTGATTTTTGGCTAACACTGTCCATCTCTGTGGGAGTCAGGATTTTTGTTGGCTTTCTCCCACAGAGAAGTGTAGCAGACCGTTTCTATTTACCTACCAGAGTCTCTGTCTCTCTTTTTATCCTTTATGCTCCGACACCAGACATGGACTTAGAATTTACAAGCTCTCTTTGTATATGAAACCTTATAAACAGAAGGAAACTTGATCGAGCAACACTACTCTTGTCATAACTTTAATTTATCTTCATCCTTTTGTACACATAATGCATGGACACTGAACAGAAACCTTTGGCTGGGGCATCAAAATTTCTGGAGGGGTCGAGTTAGAGCGGGGCCAGGGGGACCTCTCTTGGAAAAAGATACAGAAAAGTTATGCAATTAAGGTTATGAGTGATGCTATTTTCTTCTGTCAGTTTACAGGGTTGAAGAAAACATAATTTGTATGATCTAATCTTCAAATCATAATGACGTTCTTTGTAGCATTCACTTATCAGCTAAATTTAACAATGTTGACCAAAGTCAAACTTCCAATATCTGACACAGTGTCCTTACTAGACATAGTTGAAACAACTACACACCAACTAAAAGACCTGCTGTGAGCAAAAGTCCTTCAGACCTCCTAGCAGCATTGTCCATTCAGATGATAGTAATCCGAGCCTAGAAAAGTCAAGTATTGAGGTAAAATGTTAGCGGAGCCTCTTTTACATATAAAAAAATCCTCATTTTGTCACAAACATGCTATTAATTGAAACAGTGATGTACTATCCATCCGTCTTCTTCCACTTATCCAGGGCCAGGCTGCTGTGGTAGCAGGTTGAGCAAGTCAACCCAGACATCCTTCTCCCCAGCAACATTTGCCAACTCCTGTGGAGGGATCCCAAGGTGTTCCCAGACCAGACAGGATATATATAATCCCTCCAGTGCATTTTGGGTCTTCCCAGATGCCTTCTTCCATTTGGGCATGCCCGTGAAACCTGCAAAAGAAGGTATCCAGGAGGCATCCTGATCAGACACCTGAACCATCTCAACCGGCTCCTTTCGATGTGAAGGCGCAGCGGTTCTACTCTTAGTTCTCTCTGGGTGTCTGAACTCCTCACCCTATCTCAAACCAGCAATTTCCACACAGGACAACAGCGCCACGCACAGAAGCACTGCGGCTTTGCACCGAATAAAGCGAGTCGAGAGTGCTGCGCCGTGGCACGCAGCCCTGATCTGCAGGCAAAGATCATGGGAGAAGAGTTCACGCAGGAATAGTATGTCAGCAGTGGACTATTTTACCTCGTGGGGTTGTTTCATCATCCTTTCCGGTATAAGTCCATGATATTATTGCTTCTGCCATTGGGTGAGTATTAGGAAGTTAAAAGGTTAGTGTTTGCTCAAAGGATCTGTGGTTTTATGTAAAATTCTTTGGCTAAATGTCTTCAAAAGTTAACTTTTCTTCATCAATGGCGTCGTTGTAGCTCTGTGACTCTTTGCTCTCACTGCAGGTTGAGACGTAATGTTGATTTAGTGATGATTTGCGACCGGTAGTCAGTGCATTGTCTTGTATTTTGAAATAACCGGATATTCTATGCTTGTGACCTCCTTTTTGGAGCTTTCTGATCGACGGTTATTGACGCCGTTTGGAAGCGCCCAGTGCTGAAAACAGACCTGCAGCGCATCTCGAACGAAGAGTAGTGTAATGGTGCTCTAGGCACGTGCCACTGCCAGATTGGAGTGTCAGCTGTGGAAATGCTCTTATAGACTAGAGAGGGAGCGATGTGCTCCCCAGTACGAATGCCGGCAGATCATGGCATGGTCGAGACCAGACACCCTCTGGAGAAAACTCATTTTGGCCACCTGTACCCCAGTCTCATTTTTCTGGTCATTACCCAGAGTTCATGACCATAGGTGAAGATTGGGAGGAAGACTGACCACTAAATGGAAAGCTTTACCTTCCAGCTCGTCGCCCTCTTCACCACAACAGTCCAAAATGTGCTAAAGAAGTGCTGACACTGGCCTGTCAACAGTAATATGTACTGGTGTCAGGGAAAGGCGTCAGCCTTAGCATGTCAACCTCCGGTGGCACAGATTGACTGTGAAATATTATCAACCTGATAAACATGGTGGGGCAAGTGTGCCTTTTACAAATGAGCCTTTTCTACAAAATAACTCATTAATGTTAGCCACAGTAGCTAGCTCTCATTTTAGCATCAGCTTTAGTGTCCTTCATCTTTATTTAATCCAAAGTAAGCTTAAAGTACCTTCGGAATTTAGTATGTTCATATTTTTGCTCTTTTACACATAAATAGCTCCAAACAGCCTTTGTAGCAACATTTCTCTATTCAGAAATTTCCACTAGTCGCCAAGGGGAGTTTCCAACAGTTGCATGACGTCATTACCAAAGAAGCTCTTACTACGCAGATGACACACAGCTCTACATTTCAGTGTCCCCAGGTGACCATGCCCCCATATGAGCACTGGGTAAATGAACTGGACAAATCAACAAGTGGATGTGCCATCATTTTCTTCATTTGAACAGGAAAAGGAAAAAAAAAACAGGGGTAGCTGCTTTTGGAGCCAAGGTGGAGTGTGTAAAGGCCAGAAATGCAGGTATCATTGATTCAGACCTTAAAATCACATAAAAGCAAGCACAAAGCCAGCTTAATGTCACCTCAAGAATATTTGATTGTAACAGTAACCTCAGGTCAGCCTGAAAAGCAAATCAGGCTGCAGGTGATTTAAAACGCTGCTGCTCAAATCTTCACTAAAACCAAGAGAGTGCATCATATCAGTCCTGCTCTGAGGTCTCTCCATTGGCTCCATGTCTCACAGAGAATAGACAATAAAATACTCCTGTTAGCTTATAAAGCTGCAAACACATCAGTGACCTTCTACCACAGTATGAGCAATCCAGACAATTCAAGTCTGGAGCAAAACCAATGTACCCCCATCATGTCCAAGAACACCTGTTCTTACATCGAAATAAACACGATAACAGCCTGACTTTGCTCTCCTTAGATCACTTCCTTTATTTGAGCACATTATATATGAGCAATTTTTACTTCTCCATTGTGGTGATATTAAACCAAAGAGTCATGCACACATTTGCATTGTCAGCTGCTTTGCTGATTAGTATTATAGCAGTTTTTTAAGAGGTTTGAGGTCCACCTTTACTCTGCATCTTTGTTTGTTACTAAATTGCTGAGCCCAAGTCCAGTATGCTCATCTCCACACTGAATAAATGAAACAGACTTTGGGGTCAAGAGGATTTGGGACATGGGTCCAGGTCCCCAAGAGAATGCTGCTGTACTTTCAGTGTTTTCTTTGCTTCATTTACTTTAAACAGAGTTCTAAAAGTAAGTGGGGGATTTCTGTGAAGAAGTCTCAGCTAGATGTTTTTTTTTTTTCCTCCTGAGAAGTAGTTGATTACCGTTTCATCTCTCTTTGTGATGTCTTTACTCTGAACTCCTTTAGAAATTTCTGCTAACATCAGCTTTCCTGCAGCCGCCCCAGCCTGCAGTGAGTTGACTTTGGTTGACACATTCCTATTGTCTTATCTCCACCGGTGTCATGATGTGTTTTCTGATTAGGAGGAAATTCACTTATTATTAGCTGTGACCTGTTGATGGGGACTTCAGAGTTAATGTGGCTCTGTGGCAGATTGGGAAGTTCGTTGTGCACTGAAAAGTTTGGAAAGCTCACCAATTAAATGTGCTTCACAGCAAAGGTATAGAAGTCCACAAGAAAATATATGGAGTCCCATTATCTTTACTTTCTACTGGAGTCTTATTAAGAGTCTGGGAAATAAACAAGGTTTTTATCTGCAAATAGAAAACTGTATTAACATAAATGGTGCAATAGAGACACGTCAATAGATATCAATAATTCATGTGGTGTTTAAACCTTATCAGGATAGATGATCTTTAACAACAAGAGAGTTATGTTGTCATCTTATAGGCTACTTAAATCTTTTTATTACATTCTATTAATGGTGTTCATCAAAACTCTGCTTGGCAATTTAAATAAACTCCTAACAGGACATTCGCTGCTACTAAATATTTAAACCCCTGCCCTGTAAGCAGGCCTGCCCACAGAACTGGCTGGGCCCCTAAAAACTCCAGTGAATGGACCCTCCCCAGTTTCGATCCCTTGATGATACCAATTTATGTGTGTAAGATGAGTAGCATTGGTGCTAGCATCCTGGCTAACCTAATTCTGGTGGTTACCTCATTTTAGAGCTGAAAAATGTGTCCTGATGTTAGAATGATTGATAAGTGGTATTTTTCAACTTAACTTTAAACATTTTCTTCCCATACAATAGTGCACATCTTTTCACCATTTTAACCCATTTTTGCAGCTTTCCCCCCCCCCATATTTGCCACTTTATGCCACTGTCATCCAATTTCTATCCTTTGTCAGCCATTTCTTCCACCATTTTTAGTACTTGTTGCCCATATTTGCAAAAAAAAAGTTGCCTGTTTTGTTTTTGTTGCTCCTTTATGCCACTTTCTGCCCTTTTCTGCAACATCCATCAGTAACTTTGTGCCTACTTTAGCCACCTTTTGCAATCATGGCCAGTTTTTGCCACTTTTGATCCCTTTTACCAGTTTTTTTACACTTTAAAAAATCTGCCAGTTTTACCCCATTTTTGCATCTTTTTGCAACTTCTTGCCTACTTTAGTTGCTTTTTGCCAATTCGTCCTTTTTTTTTTTGGCAGTTTTTGTTGCCTTTAACCCAGAGTTGCTGCTTTGCCACATTTGGCCCATTTCTTACCACTTTCTGTCCTTTTTTTTTTTTTTACTTTGAGCTGATTTTTCTAAATTATTCTCTTATTAGAAGTTTTAACTCAATTTGCCACGTTCCACTCATTTTTGCAACTTTCCCATTCATGCATTTTTTAAAACTATTTTAACCCTTTCTTGCAATTTTTGTCTCTTTTCACATTTATTCAGTTATTCGCTATATTTCCAAAAAAAGTTGTCTCATTTTCCTCCATTTTATTTTCTGGAATCCTGACATGTTTGCACATCATGGTCAGGCTATTATAAAGGCGATGTTGTAGCATACATAGAGGAAATCTTTTTTTTTCTTTTTTAACTTTTGATAGAAGGGGTTATTATTTATGTTAAATGTAGAATGAGGTAATCATACCTTAACTTTGACCATTTGTTGGCCTCCATGGGCCCCAGTTTGGACCCCCTTATGCAGCCTTGCCTATAGGTTTCAGTTTTACACTTAAAACAGTATCTAGGGCCTTATTCTGAATTGTTGGGTCTGGACCCAAAAGTGGGTTGCAGATACTTTTTTTTCAGCGGTTAGCTGATGAATGCCTGAAACAAAACTATGTGGCAAGTCTATGATGTGGTTTTACTTTGAAGAAAGTCCCTATCTGCATTGTTCCATCTCAACTTTTGTTCCATCTCATTTCCAAATGGTCTTCTCTTACATTACAGCAAGTGGCTTCTTTCTTGCAGGACATTCCCCACTCTCTCTTTCTGATTCTGGACTCTTCTTTCTTGTCTCTCAAATTGAAGAAGCAATATATTGAATTTTAGCACTGGAATATCCATTAATTTACAAAGTGGGCATTCCTTTTATATACAGTACTGCGCAGAACTTTTAGGTGTGTTTGGGCAAAAAAATGAGGCTGAAGTAAGGCATATATTGGCTAGCTGCCTGCCTGAGGGCACCACCAAGTAAGAGGGTTGACACAACACTGGTTGTGCTCTGGATGCCTTTGCACACTACCAGGGGCATGGGAAAGAAAGTCATGAAGCTGTCCTGTAGGACACAGAACTTTGTCAGCTTCCTATGTTCCTTGTTCATGTCTACAAGAGTAATAAAGGAGAAGTGCAACAGGATGACAATGTTAAACAGCCCCTTGCATTACACTGCACGGCGTATGGGCTTTTAGAACAATAGAGAAGGAAACGATAGAAATGAGCTGATTTTGTGGCTGAAGCTTGTTCACGTTGCTCCCTTTCAGGACATGCTGTGTTCAACTGTAGTTGCTGTGACACTTGTGTTACATGCTTTAAACACATCAAAAATAAAATAAGAAAAAACATTCTAACAATGTTTTCATGACTTTCACATATTAGAAAAGTTAACTTCCTGATTGGATTTCAGTTCCTAGTCTGAGCATACGCTATAATTATCTACTCAGAATTAAAACCAACTTGATTACAGGAAGGCTAAAGTAGTTTTTGCCTGAACACAATAGAGATTGTTTGTTTTCTGTTGGACACTTTCTGTTCCCCATTTAGTCAAAATTGCTCTGTTGTTAACAAACTCTTTCAAACACAAATTACAGCACAGCTTCATATGCTATCACAAGTTTTCTCTGTACGAGTCACGTAAGATTAGAAAACTATAAAAAGCCTACACTTGTTCAGATTCTTCTGTTATAATTTTAAAGGTATTAACTTGCACTGCAACAACTCAAGTCTTTGAAAAATAATCCAGTGACAATATCAAAATGTACGTGTTCAATGCTACATTTATCTGACTGCTTGTTAGGTGTCTTGAAATGACACCTTTATTCACATACAGTAGATGCATATAAAAAATTTGAATTCCCGTCATTCAATTCAAAAAATAAGATTCCTTATATTCTATAGTTATTATTACAAAGTAAAAATATTCCAAGACTTTTTTTTTCTTTTTTGAGCTTGATGATTGTGGTGTGAATCTCACAGGAAAAAAAAATACATTTATTATATAGAAATGTTGACCTTCAGGGAAATTCTGCTCATTTATGCACTCAGTAATTGGTTGGACCTCTTTTTGCACAAATTCCTTCCCTTATGCCATGCACCAGATTCTTTTTGTGGTTGGCTGATCAAACACAGTGATACCATGGTAAGAAAAACAGTTTTTGGTTGTTTTGGCTTCACTGTGGGCAGGTGCCAAGTCCTGCTGTAAAAGAAAACCAGTACCTCCATAAAACTTCTCAGCAGACAGAAGCATGGAGGTCTCTAAATCTCCTGGTAGACAGCACTGACTCTGGACTTAATAAAGACCAGTGGACCAACAGCAGCAGATAATATGGCACGCCAAACCATCACTGACTGTGGAAACTCAAAACACTGAAGGGTCAAGCTCAAAATCATAAAAATCAATTTGAAAAATCATCACAAGGTTGACAGGAAAGAGCACTCTAATTTTATTTTCCATTTACATAAATGTGACCACAAAAAACAAGCAACATTGTTTTTAGTGAACCACCATGCATAAATCTAAAAAATCTTCAAATAACTTTTTGTCAAAAATAAATCCTGGAAAATTTTCAAAAGTCACTGACAAGTCCAGAATTAATTCAAACACCTAAAAAATTATGTTTAACATGTTTAGCACTTTCCCCATAAAGATGGACTCAGATCAATTACTGAAGGACAGAATGGTTCCCCCCATGAAGACTCCATGTTTTTAACCCTGTATAACATTTTTTTTAAGTAGGCAAAGCCTAGTGTGAGGAAACAACTGTCCTTTTTTATGCCTTTGTAGGTCTGAATGCATGTTTGCATGGGGGAGTTAGTCTGCTCATGTCAGTAGAAGGGATTCTGTGTGTCTGAATAATGTGATAGTTGAACATGTTTCAGTCCCAGTGTTTCTTTGCAACGTTATTTGGTGTAGAACCGAGAAAAGTTGTTACTGTGGATGCAGTGCAGTTGCAGTGGTAGATATAAACAGACCATCTCCTGTAAAAGACAGTCAATCATATGGAGTCACAATAGGACTTCTCCAGCCTTCCAAAAAAAGGACTCAGAACACTGGCATCTACACATAAGCCATAGCTAACTCAGTTATATCAAAAGTGATCTCTAACTGGCTAATGGCAACTTTAAAATACTCGTTATTATATTACTAATCACTAATAACAGTGATCTGAAAACTGTAACATGGTGCCTCTCAGTCCTGGCCCTCAGGCAACGAACCAAAAAACTCATTTTTTGTAACTAAAAAATATCATAATATGTCTATTAACAATAAAAGATACTTTCTAACATATTGATGCACATGCACATATTTTTATTTATGAAGTTATTCCAATGTAATCATGTGAAATAACAGTATTTAAATTGCTGATCTCTGGCGTCGCACCCTATGCCATTTTGGCTCCAAAAAGTGATGCCCCGCCCCCCTATAAAATATCACAACCACTGCTAACCCTTTTATTATTGTTAACAGTTAGTTCTTGTGATATTATATTAAAAAAGAACACCAAGAAACTATAGGGGGAAGTTTAATGACAATAAAACTGGTTCGTTGCCTGAGGGCAACGTTATGCAGTAGAGGGTTAACATCAAATGTGTGTTATTATGATTTTAGTACATTTACAAATTAATTTTGGCAGTCTTAAGGGAGACAGAATCCCCCCCCCCCAATCGAAATCTTAATGTTTTGACATCTCTCAGACAAATAAAAGGCCTGTATAGTTTAAATCATATAGTATTGGAAGCTATTAAACTGTCCATCCTTAGATAATAGAGATAGCTCAGTTTAAGAAGCATCAGCTTTAAAATGGAGTGTTGCTGCTGGTAAGTGTTGCAGTTTTACCACAGTCCTTACAAACAGAGGCTTTAGTCCTCAAAGTAGATTTATTGTTTTTATATTGTGTTATTTCTTCTTGGCTCATTTTATTCATATCTGTTGTTTTTAAGCTTGTGCAGCTATGCGGTCAGCTAAGGTTGTTGAAAATGTGCTATATTAATACACTTTGACTTGGCTTGACTCGACGTGACTTGACCCATGGCATTTCACCACGTCATAGCCTACTCTCTACTTCCTGTTTCTGACTCCATCCTCTGCCCTCCTTTTAAGTTAAAGGCATGAAGGTTGAAAATCATCTACAAAAAATAGCTAAAGGAAGAAAGTAAAAGTTAGAGACCAGTGGCCCAGATAGAATAAGGTAATAAATGGTACATTAAGATAAGAGAAGACATTTATCACAGTTAGGATGATGAAGATGAAGACACAGCGAAAAGAAGGTTTAAGAATGGAAAAGCAGGTCTGTAAAAGTGAGTTCTGAGAAGAGATTTTAAAGAACACAACATAATGTTTAAATGTGTGCCATATGATGATCTAGGGCTGCTTTTATTGTGTCAGTCTTTCCCTAAGATTTCAGATGACATTTACACACAATAAGCAATTGCAACACACCTCATTTTAGCACCTTATCCAGTGAAGAATCTGTGCTTTTCATATGCTGATGTAAACGGGCTCATAAAGGTTGGTGCCTGAATGCACTCTGTGCCTGTTTTGCTACTAGCCATGTGACATACCAGTGGTTCTGTGCCAGGATCAGAATAGAAACAGCAATGACAGAGTCCAACAGAAAAAAGAAACAATGGTCTTCAGAAGAATTCAGAGTCCTCAGGGTGGTGCAAATCATACATCCAATCTCCAATAAAGAAATCTCACTCGAACAGAGAGAGACCATGCACAGGAGCACAGACACACATACGATTTATGATGACTATGAATATGAATAAAAAAGGAAAAATAGAACCCAATCTGACTCCACAGGAACTGGATTAAATCTACCATGGAGAAAACAAACTAACTGAGGTCCTATACTAGTATGTATGCTCATGAACATGGAGCTATCCATGGTGCTGAAAGTTGGTTTACATGATGTGCTCTATTTTTCAGAAGATGGCGCTATCCATGGTGCTGAAAGTTGTTTACCATGATGTACTCTTCTTTTCAGAAGATGGAGCTATCCATGGTGCTGAAAGTTGTTTTGCGTGATGTGCTCTTCTTTTAAGAAGACGGTGCTATCCATGGGGCTGAAAGTTGGTTACCATGATGTACTCTACTTTTCAACACCTCTGAATAACCCTCCAAGCCCTTGGCTATTTTTTAACCATTATGTCTCTATTGGACTTTTTGTCTTAAAAAGCTTGTAAAACATCAACCATGTGATGCACATTAATGATCTAACGTCCTTTTTTTTTTTTTTTTCTATTTTTTTAAGAACAACCTTGACTTTAAGAATATTTGTGATGTAGTAATGTGACTTGGGCTTTTTGAAAAAGTTATGGGACTAAAAAGACGAAAGGAAAATCATAGATTTTAACTTGTGACACACATTTGATAATAATAATAACTATGAATTGTTTGCACAAACTTGTTCTTCCATCTCTTGGGGACCAAAAAGTGAAAAAAAAAATGTATTCAGTAAAAAATCTTCCATGCATTTTCTATATTTGCTATTTCTCCCCCCTATTTTTCAAAGAAGTTCCAGTCTGCAGTGACACAGAGGGCCACATCACAGGCTCTCTGTCTCTCTTTGTCTACATTATGAGCTATTCAGGCAGTCTCCTGTATGATCTGCCCAATTAGACATGCACAGTTAGGCAAAGCATGATGCGACAACAGAACAGAACCCTGGTTTTTACAGACCATAAGAAAACGATTGTGGGAGAACAATACGGTGGCTAATGCTAAGCTGGCAGCAGAAACTATAGACATTTGATTGGAATTGGATTAAAGGTCAGTCAATGTAAAGGTTATTGGTGTGTTTTCAACCTTTAAAGACCCCAGAAAGTCACCCAAGTTCCAGACTTGGTAGGTAAGCTTGTAAGGGCAACAAAGGCATGGATTGTGTCACTTGTAGAACATCAGGCTATAAGAGGGGAAAAGGTAAGAGGCTAAAATTTAGGGTTCACAAGCTATTTGACTTTAAATAACTTGTGTCTCTTCCAGTCTTATACAACAATGTAGTTCTCAGAGAGTTTAAAGGAGATGCTACACAATGGTAAACATGGCCCTGTCCCTACTTTTCTGAGACATGTTGCTGCCATAAAATTAAAATTAAGCTAATATTTTTTATGAAATTCTAAAATGTGTTAGTTTCAACATGTGTGAATAAAATATTGGTTTACGTACGCACTGGAAGGAGACAAAACGCCAAACGCTGCTTCATAAAATAGAGCCTGACACAGAGGGTTTTTTGGGGGAAGAAATAAAATGCTTTGTAATTTTTCAACACAGTGTACAGGCAAGCCAACAAATTTTCTTGGCCCATTTTTACCTTAAACCATTAAACTAAGCGTATAAAAAGTTCCTATCAACAGCCATTATGCCACGGATCTCTGAGCTTGTAATAACCACAGGATCAACTTTCACAGAAATCATGCCTCTACTATAGCCAAGCACCTCATATGACCCAACTTCAAAAATCCCTTTAATGATTAAATACACGCCAGATATTGGACGTCTTTGTATCCAATTATAATCCATTTTTAGATTGTTCCTGATGCTAGCAGGTTAGCCTGCTGCCATATTGTCTGTCTCCTAGAATGCATTGTGACTGGGCTGTGACAACCAATAGCAGGCTGTTCCGTTGTCATGTTATGCCAAACAGTACATGTGCACGGACTTTGAAACTGAAGAAGAGAGCCTGAATGACTCATACTGTAATAGAGAGAAAGCGACACAGAGAGGCTGTGATGTGGCCTGCAGAGTCACTGCAGACAGGAACTGCTTTAAATAAAGTCTCTTATTTCCAAAAGCCCAAGGGCTGTTTTTTTTTTTTTTTTTTTTTTTCTTTTATGTAAAAATGTCAATATTTTGAAGACTTTTTTCACAGAATGATTCGATTTCTTTGGTAACAAAGAGATGGAAGAGCAAATTTCAGAAAAAAAATACAAAAAACATTAATATCTATGTTGTCAAAACATACAAATTTTGAGTTTTAATTTCTGATCAGTTTTTTCTTTTGTATTTTTAGTCCCATTACTTTCTCTCAAAATTCCAGTGCCCCTACTGCAGCACACATATTCTTAAAGCCCAGGTTGTCCTGAAGAAAGGGATATTTAGAGCTTTATCATGAACCAGAGGATTGATGTTAGACAAGATTTTCAAGACAATTAGTCGAGGAGAGAAATATTGGTTTAAAACAAGCTTAGGACTTGGAGGGTTAATACATTATTTCTGCTTAGTAGTGTTTTAAAGACTCGGTTTAAAGCACTCTAAGGTTCTCTGTGTATGAATGCTGCTAGATAAATTAACTTCCTTGGCCTTGCCAGGCTCTTTTTCTTTGTTAAATAAACGTTTGACTTTATAAATAATTCTACAAAAAGTAAAGCCAAGACCTGCTCTCTTGGTAAAGTGTCTGGAGATAACTCTTTTAATAATCTGGCAACATATGAATTAAAAAAAGTGATGGGTTTTAATGTTGTTTTTTAGTCTAAGTGGAAAGAAGCCATCTCTGTTGTGTTATGCTGTGTTTTTAAACCATTTAGAAGCTTGCTCTATTCAGTTTACACTAGTTCATGATTGAAAGCATAACTGTGAAGGTCATACCTGCAAGTGCTGCTTTATGTATCTTTTTCCCATTAAATTAAAAAAAAACAAAACAAAACAAAAAAACAGGGTTTGATTAGAAGAAGGAGCAGGCAGGGCTCTCTCACTGTCGTGTTTCTGCTTTTGTTTGGTGTTTTAGATGTTAACATACGAGGAGTGACAACAAAGAGAGGCAGGGAGGGAGAAGAGAAGGAATCTACAGACGTACTTTCATGGTATGAAGGGAAATAAAGCCTCTGTGCTTGAATCTGAATATGACTGAACTTGTAAGTGTCTTTGTTAAGGCAGCACCAGTCTTCTCTTAGCTTTTTAAACATCTGCCAGCTGCCAGATGAAGAGTCTATATTGTGTCTGCTTGCTTTATACCCGGCACTGTCCCTGACAAATTCCCTCCCTCCCACAATCCATCTCTTTCTCTCTCTATCTATCTCTGCCTATTGTATCTCCTACACACCCTCACTGTCTGCAGCTCCCCTCTGCCTCCTCCTCCTAATTCTCTCCCTCCATCCATCTCCATCTCTGCTCACGCTCCCTCCTCTCCCATCAGATTAGCTCTGGCTGGGTCGTTCTGCCGCCCGTCTAATTGCCCAGCGGTGGCTGATTGGCATGTGAAACGCGGCAACGAGAGAGCTGCCGAAATATTAATTGAGTGTAGGTGTGGGCGCGTAGGTGTCTCCACGTGTTTGCTTTCACGAGGCTGAATCACGGCAGGACTTGACTTCTTTTTTAAAAATTCCCCTATGAAACATAAACAGGCTGTCATGTCAAATATATGATTCCTAAACCACGACTCATATCCATTTGAATGCTGCCACTGTCATTTGCATTTACTCGCTGCCATAGATGTTGTTTCCAGCAGAGATAAGTGCAGTGCCACGTAGTTTAAAGCAGAGGTAGCATTTATTCTTGTATCATCTGTCAGCATTAGTTACATCAACTGAATTCATATAAATGGCCTCCTCCTCCTCCGCCTCCTCCTCCTCCATGGATAGCAGACGTCTACAGCCGGCTGGAGCCCGCCTGAGTGCCTGATGGACTGCTATTGGTGCATGAAGAAGCAATATATTATAAACAAATAGCCAAGATGGAGTGATTCTTATGAGGCCTTAATCCTGCCTTACAGTATGTCTCAGCGAGAGGGAGAGAGAGCATGGCAGGATGTCAGCTGCAGGTCAGCAGAGATTTCGCTTCGGGGAGCAATCTGGCTTCCAAAACAGCTTATTGTCGGCACAAATGCACACACTTTTACACACATTAGATGTCAACATCACAGGGCTGGAGCTGCTGCTGGGGAAGGAGCTGGTGTTATTGTCTGTGTTTGTACAAAAATACTCCAGGGGGATGTTGCTTTTGTCCTCAGCATGTGGGGGGGGGGGGGGGGGGGTGTTTTCCCTTACTGCAGTAAGTAAACTTAGTGCTTTGTTTACTCCTCCGTCCCATCTCAGCAGCTCTTAACAGTAAGAGCTTTAATTATAGAGGCTGGGCAAACCAAAGCAGCAGAAATCCATCAGCAATCAGCCATCGGCAACGTTTGTTGGGGGGGGGGGGGGGTGTCAGGGGGTACAATGAACCCCTTATTGGCTGTAGACAAAATTGCTTTTTCTTATTCTTCTTATGGTATCTGAGTATGTATCTATTGTAATGCAGAGTGATAGATGAAACATTAAATCCCTAAGTGAGAAAATTTTATTCAGCTGGGTGTTTCATTTCTACATTTCTTCATTGAAAGACAAACAAAGAACAGCAGTGAGTTGTTTTCTTTTAAAAAATGACAGAAGTTGTGCATTGACATGTCTATAGTCACCATGGCTCCCGTTTTGCAGTTCCCTATGGAGTTAAGTCCTCAGTAGGGGTGCAGCTTGACAGCGGCTACGTCACTTGTTTTGTTGCTCTGATTGATCAGCAAATGCCAACCAATAGCAACTCAGATTCAGACCCTTTGCATAAAAACTTAAAAATTAACTCTGGTTACTCCCATTTCTCCTGACCTTTGCTGAGATATTTCTACACCTTGATTGGAGTCCATCCGTACTAAATTAAACTGGACATGATCTGGAAAGGCACACACCTCTCTATAGAAGGCCTCACGGCTGACAATGATATCAGAGCAAATCTAAACCATGAGGCCAAAGGAACTGCCTGCAGAGCTCAGAGACAGGATTGTTGACAGGCACAGATTCTGCTGCTCTGAAGGTTCCCAAGAGCACAGTGGTCTCCATAATTCTCAAATGGAATTAGTTTGGCATAACCAGGACTCTTCCAAGAGCTGGTCACCCAGTCAAACTGAGAAATCAAATGAGAAGGGCCTTATAGAAACCTGATGGTCACTCTGACTGAGCTCCAGAGATCCTGTGTGGAGATGGGACTAAGTTCCAGAAGGACAACCATCACTGCAGCCTTCCACTGATCTGAGCTTTATGGCAGAGTGGCTAGATGGAGTTTTCAGGGCTAAATTCATGAAAGCCTGCTTGGCTTTCGTCACCTAAACCAATGTTGCCAGATAAATCTGAGTGTCTTGCCTACTGTATAAGCTGTCCAAAATGCACACAAATTACATAATGAATATCTTTTTCCTTTAACTACCATACAAAAATTTACAAAACACTCTTGTTAAAGCACATCTAAACATGGTATTCTGCTTTCAGGTGTTTTCCACTTCCTGCTAGTGATGGGTCGTTCATGAGCGAGCCAGTTCAAAGAGCTAGCTCTTTTATGTGAACAATAAGAACCAGATCTTGTTTGGGAGCCATTTCATAACATTATTATCTTTATGATTATTGTTATCAGATATTGTGTGTCTGTGTGTTTGATTGATTCATAGGGATGAACTTTTATCCTCTACCACAGGTACACCATGCATTAGGGCTCATGCTTGATGGTGTAGCATTAATGTTTAATATCAGGTATTTCAGCCAGGGAGCAGATTTCATCTGGCCTGTAAGGTGTTTTGGGGAATCTGTACATAGTCTGTACATTTTGAAAAATAATTACATGGTACTTTCATTAATTAAAAAAAAACATTGCAAAATTTAGCGGGTAAGATGAAGCCAAACTGGTACCCACATAAAGAGCCGTTTGGGAGCCAAAGAGCCGGTTCTTTTTGCTGAGCCAAGCCAAATGATCTGGGTTACTGAAAAAGGAGGAATTCCCATCACTACTACCTGCACACCCCTAACCTGGGTAAACCTCCCATAGACAATGTTTGGGAAAGGGCAGAGCCTTTGAAAAAAAAACTTGGAGGGTGATTGGACACACCTTTACGGGCCAGTCAGAGCAACAAAACAAGTGACGTCATAGCTGCTACCGAGGAGTCAACTCCACAGAGAACTGCATAACCCGAACCATAGTGACTGTAGGCATGTCAGTGCATGACTTTTGTCGTTTTTGAAAAGAAAATGACTAAAAGCCCTTCTTTATTCTTCTTTTAAAGAAGAAATGTTGTCAATTTCTGATATAACGTACATTCTGCAGCATCCACGCTAATGTCTTCTGCCATATTTGCACCGGCCTCTTGTTGTATCTCCACCGCGCCACAAAGTACTGCCCCTTGTCGCTGATTGGTCCTGTCACTTTCTAACCGGGCCCAAACTGTTCAGATGGGAGCTTTGCAAGATGGATTCACCAATAGGAAACCGAAACAGGCTCCTCCATCTACTTTGCAAGCTTAGCACATCCCTACTTTTCAAGAAACAGCAAATAAAACAGAGCTCAGGTGCATGCAGGCTGATGGTGATTGCAACAGCATAGCCTCAACACAGAAAGTCTAATATGGCTTGAGGGGAGATTTTTAAAAGGCGTTTTTATGAATGGTGTTTTTTAACACATTTTTATGAGGTTAGCAGTGTCTACGAAGGAGCATGTACGGCTAATCTCTGGAAAAGTGCTTACAGCTGAAGCTCTTTATCTTCTTTATCAATGACTTTGATGGGAAAGTTCATTTTCACTAGTATGCCTAAGTCTTGCTATATTGCATCCTTATAGCTCTGTTTATTGCTTGTGAGCCTCCATCCTGAAAGATCAGACTCTGTCTATCAGGTGTAGGTGTGTTTTTACTTGTGTCTCTTCTGGTGCAGTCTATGAGAAAATGTTTCAAAAGTGTAAGGAGAGCTCCGGCTAACTCTTTCAAAGTCAAAGGTTGCCGTTTGTCCGGGGAGTCAGCAGGCCTGTGAATGCCACGCTGAGCCAGGCAGAGATGACAGTCAGGAAGCTAATCCTCAGAAATAATTTGCTCTGCAGTCTCTCCACTTCCACATTATCTTCCTCTACATACAGCTGATGTTTTAAATGCCTCAGCCCACTTCTGACAGGTGAAGACAAGCCTGAACCAGCTTTTCTACCAGGCAGACATTGTAGACTGGCTTCATGTTTTGGGCTTCGGTCTGAGTTTCTTGTGTACAGAGGCTGTGCGGGACCTTTATTTTGAGATAAGGGAGCTGACAGAGCGAGCAGCTGAAAGCCACGGAGCTGAAATATGCTGGCAAACTGGTTTTCAGGCACTGAGTGATGGGAGAAGGTGTTATACGCCGGTTTCTCTTTGGAAGACGGAGCACAACAGATCTCTTCATTTAATTTTTTTTTCCCCTCTAGGATCCTGGAACCACTAAACACCTGCTGAGCCCCAGAGACGAGCCGTTTGTCTCCACAAACAAACAAATAAACATGTCACAGATGCAAACAAGGAACACTTCATTCCCCAAAGAAAGAATCCTAAACTCTTAATTTGAGACTTCCAAGAAGCACTGTTGGCGTTTCTTAATCATGGTGGCAGAAATGTGTGGTGAAAAGAGAACACGTGTTGGATAAGTTATCTATTTTATCAGTGTTTAAAGCTATTTCTAAAAATGTATGAAATATCATGTTAGAAACATAGCGTCTATGTTTCTATAGCCACCAATATTTAAGGATTTACACATTCTTTTGCTTGTCTTTCCAGTGTGTCGTTCCTGATGTTTGAGGTCATTTCACCTTTTTTGTAAACCAGCAGCTTCCTCTCTGTCTTCTTTTTTTTAGTTTTTGTTTCAAACTAACAGTTTTTGGCTCCCTCTGCTCCTCACTTAAAAGAAAGTGAGAGCTATGTTGGTAGGAAGGCAAAAGCATGTGCTGCTCTGTAAAGCCCAGCTAAGACCAAGGATTTGTGACGAGACGAGTGGACACTTGCAACTGTTTACTACGGTCCACCTCTAAACTGCTGCCAGTTCACGCCACTGCAACTGAAGGAGACGATGCATCGTTTTTAATGCAATGACTCTCCCAGTCACTCGCTTAGAAGTGATTTATTTCTGAAGTTACTGCACAATAAATATGTCTACACAACAGGGACAGTACTTGTTTTTCATGTGTTTTGCATGTGTCATGATAATGCATGGTGTATAAGAGTGATTCATTGCTAAATGCACCTTGCCCGTAGTGCATCTTAGTGGTAGTACTAGATCAGTCTTGTTATAATGAAGTTATCTGCAGTAAATACGTAATTTTCTGTGGATAAACTTGGCCCCTACAGCCTTGAATGTAGCATGTTTTAGCACATAGAGTGCTGTATAGCCTGCTGGGCGCAGCTAGGAAAAGTAGCTCTTTCTCTTTCTACATGTATCTGCATCTTGTAAATGATCAGACATATTTCTTTTCCTTTTTGCTGGTTTTACATTTAAACCTGAGCCCATTGACTCTCCTGTCTCCTCCATCAGCTGTGCATTTAAGCCCGATGTGCAGCCGATGGAGGAGACAGATGATGAAAAGATAGAGTAAGACATAACTTTTGTTGAAAAGCATTTAAAATCTTACCTAAGCAGATTGATTTGCCCATTTCCGTGTTTCTCACTGGTGAATCCATCTTGCAAAGCTCATATCTGAACAGTTTGGGCCTGGTTAGAAAGTGCCAAGACCAATCAGTGTTGAGGCGCAGTACTTTCGGGTGCGGTGCAGCCGTGACATAAGCAGGCAGCAACAAGAGGCTGGTGCAATTATGCCTGAAGACATTAGCGTGGATGCTGCTAAAGCGTCAGTTTTATCAGAACTTCACGACATTTCTTCATTAAAAGAAGACGAAAGAACAGCGCTGAGTTGTTTTCTTTTCAAAAACAACAAAAGTCACGTACTGACATGTCTACAGTCGCCATGGTTCGCAGCGTTATGCAGTTCTCTATGGAGTTTACTGGATGTTGCTCTGATTGGCTCGTAAAGGTGTGACAGAACGTTCAACCAATCAGTTTCTTTTTCAACGGCTCTGCCCTTTCCCAAACACTGACTATGCGAGGTTTTCCAAATTGATGTGCGAAACAAATCCATCTGGCGTGTCTGGTTACATAAAATGCAAAACGGGAAATAGAAACATAGTTTTGTAAAAGCTCTAATTTTTTTCAGCCGACCCTTTTGGTGGGACATGCAGCGCTATATGAGCTGAGAAATTCATATTTTCACAAGAAATTTAATTTAAAAAAAAAGAAATGAAATTCAAAGCTGTAGGAGCAAAAGCAAAGTTTTTCCATCTTCTATTGTCCGATTTTGGTGAGCCTGTGTGAATTGAGCCTCAGTTTTCTGACAGGAGTGACACCAGGTGTGGTCTTCTACTAAAGGGTTCAACATGTTGTGAGTTGGCATTCTGCATACCTTGGTTGGATATTTAAAATTCTGTTGCCTCTTTATCAACTGCTGCCCACTGGATTTTTTTCTGACCATTCTCTGTAAACGCTAGAAATGGTTGTGCATGAAAATCCCAATAGACCCCCTCCCCAATCTGATGCTCGGTTTCAACAAATCGTCATGACATGCCTGAATGCATGGAGTTGCTGTCATGTGACTGGCTGATTAGCTATTTGTGTTAAAAAGTAATTTAACAGGTGTACCTAATAAAGTGGCCAGTGAGTGTATATATTGCAAGTATGTATTTGTGTATTCTATATCCTGTGTAATGCCTGTGTGGACTTCTGCTGCTGCAGCTGCAAAAAAAGTTTCTACAGGACAATACAGACCTCCCAATCCAATCTAGTATAACAACATGAAGGTGAATTTGATCTCAGGCCTCGTTAGACTTGGAGTGATGTGAGTGCAGGTCAGCAGAGGGCTGGGGAGGGTACACAATCGTAATCACAGGATAGGCAGCTGGGTAGGGTGGGTGTAACCTAAATTTAAATCTCTGCTCAGTCAACAGGAGATGGTTTCAAAAGAGCATCTCTGGTTTCTCCCTGACACTCGCTGACTTCTGTTTGTAGTCTGAGTAATGTTGATGAATCTTGTTTTAAAAAGCCTTGGCTTTATTGAATATCGTTTATGGTTATCACTAGATAATAATTCAACTCTTCAGTTATCACTGATAAACAGATATGTGCATACATGTGTGGATGATATAGGTTATTGTCTCCCATGAAAAAGTTGTAGCGGACTCCACAGCCTTTAATTCTGTTCTCTATCATATCCAGACATTGTTCCTGATTTTAAATGTCTGTAATAATAAAAATCTAAACTACTTCTGGACACATGCCTTTCTAAAGTCAGCCTTTATTCTAGGAAGCTGTGAAGAAAAAAAGGACGGCTGTCATCACGGCATTGTGTGATGTCAATCAAACTTCATGCTCACGAGGGTCAAGTGGAGGTCAACCTGTCATCATCTCTTCGTCCTGCTTCACCCAAAGGAGAAATCTCTGAGTCACTGTGGCCACAAAGGGAGAAGCTAAGCAGAGTTTGGAGAGAGATTCTATGGAAATTACAACAAAGAAAGGAAATGCAGCTGCATCAAAAAGTAGGAGGTGATGAAGCTGGGTCAAGGTGAGTCTCACGCTTTGTTTCCACAAGGCTACTGTACAAATGGGGGTGCCTATTTATAGATGCAATCTTACAGAAATGCAAAAATGATTACAGGGTAGGACTGCTTAAAGCAGCAGATAGAACTACAGATTCATTCCCATCAAGTCAGCGAACAAGAAGCCCACAAAGTCACCAAAAAACTGTTAAGAGAGAAAGAAAGAAGCATCTACAGCAGTTCCTGCTGTGTTCAGGTAAAATAAACACCGCTGGTATCTTTCCAAGCTCACAGAGACAAACATATGTCATATTTTAGAGGAGCCTCTGACAGAAACACAGCCGTGTAACCTTTATTCACTGTCTGATTGATACTGGACACCAGAGTTGTGGTTGAAAAGAAAGATCCTTGACTTTTATGGGGAAACAGATGAAAAATGAGCAACAACGCTCTGCAGGAGTGCAAACAGTCAGAGAAATGGTCCAGTGACTGCCATGATTTCAGGATGAGCCTCATACCCCAAAGAAAGGCTAATCTGGGGCTAAAAAATGAAGAGCTTGTACATTCAAGGTGTTGTCTTTTACTTGGCTTTCTCAAAATTTTCCCCACCGTGCCACTGCACTCCAGTGTTGTCATGTATCTGGCATAGGTAGGTAGTTTGCAGTCATGTGATTCCAATCACACAAAATTTAGACAGGAAAGTTAGTAGGCTCTAAATCAGGGGTGTCAAACTTACGGCCCGCCAGCAGGATCCATCCTTCCCGTGAGACATTTGGGGAAAAAGATGGAAATTTTAATAAAAAATACTAACCTTGCAAATCTGCCATATTATCCGTTTGGGCCCGGTTCGAAAGTGACAGGACCAATCAGCGACGAGGGGCAGTACTTTTGGACGCAGAGGAGCCATGACGTAAGCAAGCAGCGACAAGAGACCGGTGCAATTATGGCGGAAGACATCGGTGTGGATGCTAATCTGGATGTTAAAGCGCCAGTTTTATCAGAACTTGATAACAGAACTTCTTTACAAAAACAACAAAAGTCGTATACTGACATGTCTGCAGTCGCCATGGTTCACGTTATGCAGTTCTCTTTGGAATTTACTCCTCTGTAGGGGCGCAGCTTGGTAGCAGTTATGTCATGTGTTTTGTTGGTCTGATTGGTCTGTAAAGATGTGACAGACAGAATGTTAATCCAGTCATCCTCCGAGCTTTTTTTTTTTTTTTTAAAGGCTCTGCCTTTTCCCAAACCCTTGATGATCTGGATCTCCAAAGAGAGACGGATGTCTCATCACAAGAAGCGAGACTGGATGGGCATCAGCTGAGGAAACACAGTTAAGATCAGAGTTTAATGTACCAGACCATACATGAGCTCATCCAGGCTTCAGATGGAGGCTTTTCTTTTCTTTTTCATCACTTGATCGTGTCACTTCACTTAAGTAGCTTCGTAGTTTTTTCTTTTTCCTACTTTGAACTGTTGGCACCCTCTAGAACAATGGTTCTCAACCTTGGGGTCGGGACCCCCTTGGGCATTGCGAGACACTGAGAGGGGGTTGCCAGATGCCTTAAAAAACTAAGAATATTTCTTTTAAAATTATGCTGTTGTCAGTTGACAACAATTTTACTAAATGTTAACCCTTTTTCATCACTTTTTAACACAAATTTTGCCTATTTTAGCTCATTTTTTGTCAATTTTAAACCCTTTTCATCATGCTTTTCTGCCTGTTTTTGCTTTTCTGAAGCAATTCTTGCCACTTTCTGCCTATCGTTGCCTCTATTGACCCATGATTGCCTCTATCAACCATTTTTAACCCCTTTTTGCCCATTTTACCACAGTTAACCCATGGTTGCCACTTTTTATCAATTTTTCATCCCATTCCACCATTTTTTTTTTTACAAGCCATTTTGGCCACTTTTTAATTTTTTTGCAACGTTTAACCCATTTATGTTATTTAAAAACCCAGTTTCACAATTTTCACATTTTCTTTTGCCATTATTTACCAATTTTAGCCATTTTTAACCCTTCTAAATTATGTTTTCAACAAAAGTTATTTCCATTTACAGAAGGCTTTTCACTTCACAAATGAATGGATAAAGATTTTGGTTTCTTTGATAAGAGTGGTTATTATTCCGGTCAAATATAAAATGTGTTTTTCACAGCTTAACTTCATAATGGACCATGGTTTTGCTGTCCTCCATGGGCCCCCTAGTTTGACTGGGCTCCAGAGACCTCCCGCTTTATCCCTGCTCATGGACAGCCTTGTTTGCACATGACTATTCTTGCATGTTCATGGCTGTTCAACCACCTTCAGGTACAATGGGGGGTCCCCAGTCTCTGGCACCTTTATTTTGGGGCCTGAAAAGATTGAGAATCACTGCCCCTGAAGAGTATAAAACATCATTTTGATAGAGTTTCTTTCAGCTGAAATCACAAGTTCTCTGCTGTAGTTTGATGTCATTTGCAAAGAAACCTATTAACAAACATAAAGACTGGGAAATGCTGAAATCACAACTTCAAAACAGCAGCTTATGAACCAGTATGAAGGTGAAATTACCATGTCAGCTATTCCTGCAGTCTACACTATAATACTGCCTGCTAAATGTGCTGTATGTAGTGTGAAGTGAAGTGTTTTCTGTGTTTGGCTGCAGCTCAGGCGTCATACCTCCATCTAAAGTCCTTTACTCACTTCAGACTGTACATCTGTCACAGCAGATAGTCAGGCCTCCGACTGCGATGGGAGCCAGATAACATCATCTCTGGTACACTCAATATTTCTTAAGCCAGTGGGGGATGCAAGCTTTAAGTAGCACATATTCCATCTTATCACCACTGATTTAAAAGTGTGAGGATGAACAATTTCAATCCAAAAGCCTGTGCTTCTGAAGATCCAGCGTGTCTGCACATGTAAGCCAGCTGCAGCCCTGTTCTGGTGTTTAAGAGATTTGATTAAGTTAGAGGAGTGCAAGTATTTCCGACAAACTGTCTGAAAAGAAAAAGCCTTTTCTGACTCGGGGATGTGTGGGTACATTGCAGCATGTCATTACAGCAGACGAAAACAAAGCAGGGAGATCGCAGACCTTTAAAAGCCCCCGACATCACGGGCTTTGTGCATCAAGTGAAGATTTTGTAGCTTGAATAAGAGAACCACCTCATGCTGTCTGTTTGGCAGCTGCTGTGTTTTTCTTCTCCTCCTCCTCCTCCTCCTCCTCCCTTACACCCAGACATGAAGCAAAGTAGGCCGAGGCCTTGGGAAGTCCCTTTAGTTACTCATCTCAGCAGTATAGATAGACAGCAGCCTCCCACTCCCCCAAAATGAGTCAAGTTTTAATAGCGCTGGCTTCTCTGTAACCTGCTGCGCGTGTAAAAACGAACACAGGTTGTGTTTTTTGGCAGAGGCAGCGCCTACCACCGAGCTAAATTATGAATCACTTGCTGGTGTTTGGAAATTTATTATTAAAGGACTCGACAACTCCACAATACTTTTTTTTTTAGTGTCTGCCTATGTGAGTTAGACCATGGGTATACTCAATTTGTAAATGATCTTTGTTTACACTCCTAGAGTTTGTAATAACATTCAATCTTGCATTAATGAATACGAATGTGGTCATCCAAGTGTTGCTTAACTCGCACAGTCTTTTCATTAGCTGCTGCGCTGTCACACAGAGAGAAACAAACGCCGCCTCTCTGCTCATATCTGCCTTATGGAAATGGAACTTTTATATATTGGAGAGTGCACACTTCATCTGTGAACTGTGTTTATTCTGCTTTTAATGTGCAAGATTAAATTAATCACAAATGAAACAGGAGAAGTGGAGGCAAAAATGGAGGAAGGAAATTAAAGAGTACAATCAAGCACATAAGTTTGGTCTAAAGTGAGAAATGTTCTCACATTTCTGTGTTAGAGATTGGATAATAAATAAAACACTGTTAGGTCTGTTCCGTCTGTTATTATCAGTTCAATTAACTGTAGAATAGCTGTTAAAAAAGTGCTCACACTCACATCAACATCAGTCAAGTACAAGCGTTTACACTTCGATTGACATCTGCACATCTAAATTCACTTCCTCGACTCACTCGTAGTGTTGGCCAGTGTGAAAAAACTCAATGCATCATTGTTAACTCCAGAGGGAGGCAGCAGCGTTCTCTCCAGCTGAGTCGATTTCCCTATACTAGTAGATCAGAGAAATCACTGTGACAACTGACATCAGCCATTTGGTTTGAAGCCAATTTGTGCAGTTGCCATATTGAAAATATTTTATCAAACAATAGCTTGGTCAGAATTCACACCGTCTCCCTATGCCTACAGTAAATGTTCACATTAGCAATAACCCTCGGCATATGATTTTCCATGTGACTGCAGATTACAGTCCAACTCTTCTGAAGCTTATATCCACATTCCTGAGCTGCCATCCCTCACTGCTCCGTCATTATTTGAGTATAGACCCGGGGTGTCCAAGAGGGACATTTTTGAAAAATTTTAATTTCCCAGAATTTAAGATCAGATATTCCTTTATTAATCCTAAAAGAGGAAATTTCAAATTGTTGTGTTTTGGGTGTTTGGAGTAATGCAGTAACTCTGTTACTTTTTTCTTTTTAAAATCATTAACTCCGCTACAATTACAGAGAATTTAAATCACTTGTTACTTGTTACTTTTACAGCCGACAACTCGATGATGAAGTTCAGCACACGACGTGACAGGACCATAAGCACAGTCGGCTAAACCAGTTACCAGAAAGCCAGATGCTATGAACACTGCTAACCCAGTTGCACGTTAGCCCGGCAGTGAAGGAGGAGCCACTCCATGCAAACAACCAAGGCTGGATTGAATTCACCGCCATCTGCAGAGTGTGTCACTAACCCGCAATTTCCACATAGGACGAGTGCGCCGTGCAACGAAGCGCTGCGGGTTTGGTCCGACCTATAGTCGAGCAACCTCGCCCACTGGAAGTGAGTCTAGAGCACCGCAGTGCGCAGACCTGATCAGCAGGAAGAGATCACAGGAGAACTGTGAGTTCATGCAGGAATAGCATGTCAACAGCGGACTATTTTACCTTTTGGGGTTAATTTATCATCCTTCCCAATATAAGTCCATAATATTATTGCTTCCACCATTGGGTGAGTACATTAGGAAGTTAAAAGGTTAATGTTTGCTTAATGGATCTGTGGTTTCATGCAAACTTCTTTGGCTAAATATCCCCAAAAGTGAACTTGTACTCATCAATAGCACCGTTGTAGCTCACCCACTGACCTCTAGGTGACCCTTTGCTCTCGCTGCAGGATGAGGCGTAATGTTGATATAGTGGAGGATTTACGATCAGGAGTCCGTGCGTTGTGTTTTATTTTGAAAGAACCAGATGTTCTACGCTTGTGACTTCAATGGTTGGTGCTTTCTGAGCGACAGTGAATTTACGAGGTTTAGCAGCGGCCGACGCTGAAAATAGACCTGCAGCGTATCTGAAACAAAGCAGAAGGACATGTTGCTGACAGTCTGGAGCGCCGGCTATGGAAATGCTCTGACAGACTAGAGAGGGAGCGATGTGCTCTGCAGTACGATTCACCAGTGTTCCTCTGCGCGCATGCTCTATATGGAAATTGGAGGTAAGAGGTAGAGGGCTGCATTGGGATTGGGTCCCGCAGGACCCAACACAAATCTTGCGGGAGCGGGTGGTTTGAACTTTGCTACAGGCGGGAACAGGTGGAGAATAAAAAAAGACACTGCGGGGTCAGGATGTATTCTAGCAACAGGATGATGGAGTCAACAAATGATGTAGAAAAGAAGCTCAAGGTCTTTACAACAGAAAAAGAAAAAAGGCAAGTCTGACAAGTTTTATTTCTGCAGACAAGCTCTGATGGAATAACAGATTAATATCTACTACTGAATACTAAATGGCGAGACAAGTACAGTTTCATAAAAAAATATTTCAACCGAAAAAGCAGGTTTTTGTGTTGTCAAAGTTTAGTAATGTTCATGCTGCGAGTGGCTAAATGAGCTGTCCTTGGTGCTGAAACGTGGCAGATTTGACTGACAGCTGCCGCTCAGAGAGAGAGTGAGGGAGAGAGACGCTCTCCATCGATGGGCGAGTGAACGTGCTTTTCTGCAGCTGGTTCTTTTTTTTTAATCATTTAGGTTAATAGGTTGTTTGCAGTCACATGATCTTCTTGGCCCGTTATTGCACAAGGCACTGTTTTTCGTTTTTGTTGTATTCCATGACACTTTAGTTTACCCTTTACCACCAGAACAACACCTGTTATTAAAGAGTTTTATAAATATAACTTTCTCTGATGGATGGCTTTTATTAAAGAAATAAACATGAGCACCATTAAATCCATTAAATAATAATGAAAGAACAACTGTATCAGTGAAATCCTTTTACATTCTGGCCAAACTGCATCAGATTAAAACATTTTATTCAGTCAGTCTTTATTCCCACCAAAGTGATCCTAACTTTAAAGATCATGTGTTGATTAATTTAGCTGTAAAAATAATTGTGAAACAGCCTGCCTAAAGAGTTTTCTTTTAAATATTTATGTTTTTTATAAATAATCCTTTGTTTCTCTCTGTGTGTGTGTCTGCTTCAGAGCCTTTATGGTAAAAACGTTTGTATTTTCAGTCAGATTTGTATCTTTTTCTCCTACTGCCTACCGACACAAACAAAAGATGCTGCAGCCTTGAGTGCCTACAAAACGATGAGAAGCGTGACAATTTAGCCTGTAACGGCACAGGTTGGGTACACAAACACTTTGTGTGTGCTGTGACAACTGGCAGCTATTGTACTGAGGTAAGAGAAAAATATTCACAAAATAATAAAGGTTCAGTGTGAGTCTGTTTGGAAGAGAAAGCTGTTTGTGTGTACCTGTCAGTGTGAAAAGAGGAAAAAATCCATCTCTTCTCAGAGAGGAAGACGCGTCCTTTACAGTACAGCTCGCTTTTAACGCACAAGATATGAAAAATCAGAACACCAGCTCATCAAAATACGACACTGCGAGAACATCTTTAGTCCCATTAGAGCCCTCACTATGTGGACAAAAGTATTTGGCCACACCTGTTGATTTTTTAATCAATCAGGTGTATCAAAGATGAATAAAATCCAACACCTAGCCATGCAGTTTCAAACATTCGTGATCCTAAATGGGTCTGGGGAACACCCACAGGAGGGGGGGCAGTAAGGACGGTAGAATTATAGGAATCATGCCTTTTCATTTGACTGTGTGTCCGTGTGTGTGTGGGTGATTGTGATGGGGAAAAAGTCAATAACTTGTAACTTTTGGATGGCAGCAGGAAAGTGTGAAAAGTTGGAAGAATGTGTGGGGAAATACATGAAAGTGACACAAAGATACTGAAATTCTATTGGCCAACAAGCCACCTTGTTGCCAAGACAACATGGCAAACATCCCTATGATTTTACTACCTTCCTCTGCCAAAGGTTTGCAAGACGTTTCATGTCTAAATACTTTAACAGTTAAGTGTCGAGTCCAGCCACACCAGTTATCTTGCAAATAATGTTATGAATTTTAACTTTAATCATGTCTAAGCTCCACGATCTATAGCTGGTGTGAAAAAATGGACGGATGGATGGCTGGGTTTATAGCCTAACATTAGCTTAGTGTGTGCTCGGCTGCAGCTTCGCTGGAAAATGTAGCATTTTAGAGGAGGCTGCTGGCTCTACATGTGCAGCAGGTGAACACTGGAGGTAATGGATCCAAGCGGTGGCAAACTCTCCCTGCAACACACGGTAATCCCCACCCTACCGCTAACCTACACCAGCACAGTCACTGGGGAGAATGAATGCACTTGGACACATGGGTTACATAAGGGTTAATGCACAACGAGGTGTCCAATTATCAGGGATTAATGAACGACGTGGAGGCGTGAACTGTCCGACACACAGCGGTTCAACAGTTCAAGTCTATCCCTGATAATTGGACACCTCGAAGGGCATTAACCCGCTAATACCATGGTCATTTGACAACAAAAATAATTAATAAAACTACTTATTTAAAATTTTCACAGTTTTGTAAACAAAATAAAAAGTTTTACTAAAACAATTTCTCTCCCCTAGCAACGCCTGAGGGCTTGACTAATAACTGGAACAGCCATTCCAATCCCATAACATTCTTAGGGAATGTAAACATAGCTCAGTACTCCAGTAAATAGGACGGGCCATCGATACGAAGTCACAATGGAACAAGAAAAGTCCGCTCAGCACACTTTCCGAACGGATTTATCAGTGAAAAGACATGAAGACGAGTGAGACTGAGTCATCTGTGGTCAGACTATAAACCTGAACGTTAACATCTCATCTGATAGAAAGCTCAGTTTTAGCAGACCAGCTGTTTGAATAAACAGAATAATTCCTCCTACTGCACTACGAGGTCACAGATGTGAAACAGAGCTGTCCATGCCCTGCAGGTGCTGATTCTCTGTCAGACACGTCAATATTTATCAGATATTATCATGCCGGTTTATCAGAAGCGTTTCCTTTGGCTCTACAAAGAAATAATGGCTTCTTTTCTTTTGTTTATGTTATTTGAATCTTCTGACAGTAGTCTATAGCAGTTAGAACAGGAGGGAAATGAGTTTTTTGCGACACTCACCTCTCAGAGTTAAGGTGAGCCTGGAAACAAGACGTACATCGGATATAGAAGATAAGAGCGTCTTACGTTACCGGTCTTAAACCTGGAGTCTGTCATTTTTTTTTTTTATGTCAGTTAAGTGATGGTTGATGCCGGTCCGCAGGCTCCTTAGGCTGGCAGTGCTGTACTCCCTGCTCAGAAAATATGACTGTCTCAGGTTGCTATAGTTACTCCTAATAAAGTAACGGCTAACGGCTGCTGCACATTAATTTGGAACAGTGTATTGACTTTTTGACCGGAACTACTTGTGAAGTTTGAACGGTGTCCATGTATCAGAAGTTAATGGACACCAATGGAATTTCCAGAGCCAATCAGAATCAAGTATTCACCAAGACCATGGTATAAAAAGGGATGATCCAGTGCAGAAATTGATGCTATGCTTCCAACTTTGTAGCAACAGTCTGGGGAAAGCTCTTTTCTATTCCAACATGAGTGTGCACCAGTGCACAAAGCATGGACTCTAAAGAGATGGTTTGATGAGTCTGGGGAGGAAGATCTTGACTGACCTGCACAGAGCCCTGACCTCAACCCCATCAAGCATCTTAAGGATGAACCTCAGAATGAGTGGGCAAGAAACAGTCCAAGATCTTGTGGAAAGCCTTCCAAGAAGAGTGGAGGCTGTTGTAGCTAAAAAACTCTATATTCAAGTGAATTTGTCTGAATGTCATTAGTTCAAGTTGGTGTATTGGACAGGCATCCACATACTTTTGTCAATTTTGTGAAATGTCAGAGGATTTCATTTAAAGGGTGCAAATGTCAGTTTATTAGAACAGAGAAGAGGTCATGAATAGGTCAGGCAGACATGAGCTCTTTAGGTTAAATCTCCTAACAAACAACCTGTTATGTTGATATTTCCATTCTAATTTCCACTTCTGTTGAAGTATGCAATGAATCAAACAAACTTCATTTATGTAGCACCTTTCAGATAAATTTAATTTCAGTTTAAAGTGCTTTACAAGAGTCTGGAAAAATAAATTAACAAGGAAGGATTTTAGAAGGGTTTAAGGACTTATGAACACCAGTTAAGAAATAATCAAAATAATGATATAAAAGTAAATTATAAGTCATCTAGTTAGCACATAAGAGACAGAATTGAAAGGCCAAGCAACACATTAGGAATGAATTAAAACAAGGAACATTTAAAAGGTTTATAAAATACAACCCCAATTTCAAAAAGACTTGGCAAGCTGATTTGCAAATCTTACAAACCCATAACCTGACAGCCAGATAGATATGTTTCACACATCCATCTGGTAAACCTCCCATAGAGGGTGTTTGGGAAAGGACGGAGCCTTTGATAAAAGAAACTCAAAGGGTGATTGGATTAACATTTTCTGTCACATCTTTATGAGCCAGTCAGAGCAACAAAACATGTGATGATTAGACTCTTGCTAAATTCAGTTTCTACAAAGAAAACAACTCTCTGCTGTTTTTGTTCTTCTTTTAACGAAGAAAAGTCATCAAGTTCTGATAAAACTGACACTTCAGCAGCATCCACGCTAATCTCTTCCGCCATGATTGCACCGGCCTCTTGTTGCTGCTTGCTTACGTCACGACTCCGCTGAGCCCGGAAGTACTGCCCCTAATTCCTGATTGGTCCTGTCTCTTTCTAACCGGGCCCAAACTGGTTAGATGGGAGCTTTGCAAGATGGATTTGCCAGCGAGAAACACAGAAACGGGGGATTGCATCTGCTTTGCAGGGTTAATAAACCCATGTTTTATTTACAATAGAACATGAACAACATATCAGATGGTAAAACTGAGACATTTTACCATTTCATGTAAAATATTACCATCATTTTAAATTTGATGGCAACAACACATCTCAAAAGAGTAGGGGCAGGGAAACAAAAGGCTGGAAGAGTAGGGGGAAACAGGGTTGGTTGTCACACTCTTTACTCTAGTGTGAATTGCTCTTCATCTAAACATCTCTCAATAGTCATTCCTACGTTAAACTAAAGCTCAAGGTGTTGGATTGAAATGTGTATGCCTCATTTAAAACTTATTGTTACAAAGATGATTAATGATCAAGGACACTCTGACACATTGTGACAACAAACCCCTTCTCGGGGTTGCCACACACTATGGGGTTGTTTGTCACAATCTTATTTAAATGGGAAAAAGCTTAAAAAGACAGCAAGAAGGCATAAATATATACCGGGTTCCTGTTCTACAAGACGTCAGTCTCAGAGGGTTAAGACAAAAAAATGAATTCAATAGGAAATAGAGAAACAGTAAAGAGGTACTTTTAAGTCGAGATGACTTCTGGCTTGTCCACTGAGCTGTCTGTAGGTTTTTAAAGTGAAATACGACTTCAAGGACTTATTCTACAACACTGTGGCTGCAGGGAGACACTGACTGGTCTATTCAAAGTGTACTGAAAGAGACAGTAAAGCATACTGACGACATTTTAATGCATTAATTATGGGCCTAAACTAATTATATTGAATGTATCTGCGCTGGCAGCCTTTAGTATTTTGTGTTTGCAACATTGGCTGTTGCCATTCAATGCCAATAAAGCACCTTGAACCTGACCCGTCACTAAACTGATTCTTTCATCATGCTTTCATTGAACTGGAGGTCAGACTTAAAGCACCACATAAGCTAAAATGTTAGTTAAATCTAAAAAGACTGATGTTTGACTACTGCTGGTTACTTTAGTTGGAACACTGCATGTTTTTGTAACAGTTACCTTGACTTTTGAGCCGTGCACCTGCCAAACTCGTGTGATACATCTTTATATTTTAAAGCTAACAGCCTCAGACCAATCTCCCAGATTTGTTGAGTTCGGAGAGACAGAGAGCGAGCACGCTGTTTTTTTTCTCCATCTGGATTTCCTTCTCCTTTGCTTTACTTCTGGTTTGTCACTGTGATTTCCCCCTATTGCAGCAGTGAAACCCATTTGAATGAACCTCCCCGGGGCACTGGGGGGTTCATCAGCACTTCACCAGCGGACACCGGCGGTTATTGGACACACAATAAATCGACAGCGGAGCGGGAGGAGATGCTCGGCTCTGCACCTGATAAACCAACACCCAGACAGCCTTTCTCTAAACCAAAGAATGCTTTTTCTCCCTTAGAACAAAACTATTTTTAGCCGCTCTCCCCTCAGCACTGAGAGCAAAATGCTAATCTTCAGCCAGCATCTCTTTGAAGTATAAGAGGATACTTGAGGTGGATTATTTATGGCCACATAGCCGCAGTCTTAAATCCTGTTATGTCTGCCGAGAAGCCCTTAGTGTTAAATTGGGAAGGCTAAATAAATAAAAGTGTAGCAGTGGCATGAGCATAGTGTATGACAGAGGATAATGATCAGGTATGAGCTCCTTTTCTCTCTCTCTGTTCCTGCTAATGACAACAGAGAGAGAATCAGGCGTTGTCATATCATGTCTACAGATTATTAATGATGCACGGCCTTGTCCTGCAGTAACCCAGCATTCAGGGCTGTCAATACATATGGAAATGCTTCATATGTTTATGCTAACATACATATTTTCATTTCAAAAGGAGCAACAACAAATGCATGAGATGAGCACAACATGCAGAAAATAGGTCACTGCTGCTAAATGTTGATAGTGCTACTTTGCCCCCCAGTGGTACACATACTCAGTGCAGAGAGGAGCGTTTCATTATTATCACCTTCAGGCTGTTGACTTTCCACCACACGGATGGAGATAGGCTGGATATACACACATTTTAAATATATGGGTTTAATTTTCTGCAGGCATTTCTATTACACGCTCAAATATTGCTTGGAAATTTACACGTCTACAGTCTTATAGTCGTGTTTGTAGGCTGAGGCAGATTTTTATTCTCCATCTGACATCTTATTTTTTTCATAATGACTCATTTCCAAACTGCCGTGATGGATGATGACTCATGTGCTAAATTCATCACCTCCCAGAAGCTGCAGCTGCTCTATTTTTATTGAGTGTGTCTAAATAAAAAGGGTACTTTTTATCACATCCTCACAGGTCGCAAGATTTAAACCTCCTGTGAGGACGTTTGAACGGGTTATGAAACCGTCCCAATTTAATTATAAACTCCGCAAACTCCTCCGACTCATCTTTACTATTTACACAGATTTTTTTTACTCTTTTGCTGCTGTCGCCAGGTTGGTAAAGATTTACAGACGGGAGGAAATGCTGTTTACATTTTCATCTGCAAAGTTTGGCAGGAAGTAGAGAGAAAGTTGGGCTGTTAAAGTGATCTAGAGCAGTGGTTCTCAGGGGTTCGAGGACACTGAGAGGGGGGTTGCCAGATACTGTAAAAAAAACAAAAAAATGTTTTGAATGCTTTCAAACTGCATAAATTTAGTTGCAAAATAAAAACATGGTCATTTGGTGAGATTTATGCTGGAATCAAAGTTTAAAAAATGCATAGACAGAAAGTCTGCACACAGATCAGTCTGGGCCTCTAACAGACCCAGAGGACGGGCTCCCCAGTTGTGATTTATTGATATCAGTGCATGTGTGTTTTATCAGAAGCACTGCTGCTAGCCTAGAATATGGTTACGTTATTTTGGAGCTGAAAAGTGTCACAAACTATGATTGGGTTTTAATGATGAATGTATTTCTTTTTCGCCACTTTTTAACCACGTTTCCCGGCCAATTTTGCCACTTTTATTTAGCATTTGTCATCAATTTTGCACGATTGGCCAATTTTGGCACTTAAAACCAATTATGCTACATTTTAACCACTTTCCATCACTTTTTCCCACCATTTTTTGCCAATTTAATTCCATTTCTGTCGCTTTTTAAATCCAATTTTATCACCATTTCTTGCACTTTCAAGCCTTTTTTGTCAATTTAAAACCCTGTCCACTACTTTTCAATCCATTTTTGCCACTGTTTTTTACCATTTATCATCAATTTTGCCCAATTTGCCCAATTTTGGCACCTAAAACCAATTTTACTTCACATTGCCCAACTTTCAGCACTTTTTCCATCAGTTTTATCGCCACTTTTAAAATATTTTCTCCACTTTAATCCTATTTCTGTCACTTTTTAATGCAATTTCTTCACCCTTTTTGGCTATTCCTTCCACTTTAAAGACATTTTTTTTTTCCATTTTAAAACTTTCTACCACTTTTTCCTGTCCATTTTTGCCATTTCAACCAATTCTTTTCGATTTCCACCTATAATTGCTCTGTTGACCCATTCATGCCTAACCTGGCATGCCAGATGGATTGTTTCACACATCCATCTAGTAAACCACCCATAGACATCATTTGGGAAAGGGCAGAGCCTTTGAAAAAAAAATCTCGGAGGGGAATTGAATGAACGCTCTGTTTGTCACATCTTTATGAGCCAATCAGAGCAACAAAACACGTGACCTGGCCCCTACCTAGCTGCGCCGCTACGCAGGAGTAAAATCAATAGACATCTGCATAATGTGAACCATGGCGACTGTAGACATGTCAGTACACGATTTTGTCGTTTATGAAAAGAAAACAACTCACTGCTGTTCTTTGTTCTTCTTTTAACTATGAAACGTCATCAAGTTCTGATAAAACTGGCACTTTAGCAGCATCCATGCTATGCTCTTCCGCCATACTTGCACCGGCCTCTTGTCGCTGCTTGCTTACGTCACAACTCAGCCGAAAGTACTGCCCCTTGTTGCTGATTTGTCCTGTTACTTTCTACACTCAAAAAAAATGATTTTTGACTGTCATAGGTATTAGTTAAACAAATTAAATTGGTTTTACTCAATTTAACATATTTCTAAACTTTAGTTATTCTAAATAGATAAAACCAATGTGATTTCATTCTAAGTTTGAGTGAATTCAAATGAATTACATAAAACCAATGTGATTTTGTTTACATAACGGTTCAGTCAGTAGGTGGCAGTATACATCTGTAATGTTGTATTGTGGTCTGCAGGTAAGACCAAAGAACAAGAATAGTTGTTTCTTTGGAGGAATGTTGACTCCTTGTTTGGAATTTTTGTCTCTCCCAGCCAGCATTTACTTGATACTTAAACTTTTTAGTAATCATTACTTATTCTTCCGTGTTTTGTCAAAAAACGTTGACATTACTAAATCAGATTAGTTGTTTGTACTATTCAGCTTAAAGATGAAAGAAGTCTGTATTTTCTGGGTGCTTTTCTAGTTTCATATTGTGGGAAGCAGCTCTCGCACAGGAAGCATGAGCAGGTATTATTTATTCTGAACCACAGATACAGTCACATACAGACATGGTGGTCTGCAACATTGACCCCCTCACTCATGGTACCACACTTCAAAAAACACTTCTCACTACAAACATCAACTAATAAACTAAACATGCATAATAACAACTTTGCAATGAACATAAACATTATGAAAACATTTTATTAATGTTGCAACGTTGCCTGCCGGTGCCAACAGATGCACTGACAGTCTCACCCATGGTTTTGGGTACATCAACATATTTGAATCACATAGAATTTATTCAAAGAAATTACATAAACCGAATTTAAGTAAATTAGATAAATTCCATGAGCTACATTTGTTTTATTCAATTTCATTACATAAAAGGTATTTAACTGTTTTATGTTAGAATTACTTAATTCAATTGGATGGAAATTTGTTATGTAATTGAATTACTTAAACCTGGCAAAATTGGCAAATTATTTCTTTGAGTGTAACCGGGTGCAAACTGTTCAGACGAGAGCTTTGCAGGATGGATTCGCCAGTGAGAGACAAGGAAATGGGCAAGTCTATCTGCTTTGCAAGGTTGATTAATGCTACTATCAACCGCTTTTCAACATATTTTCCATCCATTTTAGCTACATTTCACTAATTGTTGCCCATATTGTGCCACTTTAACCCATTTCTGCCACTTTCTGATTACTTTTCTGCCTCAGTTAACCCAAAGCTGCCAGTTTAAACCAATTTTCCAACTTTTGTTATCCCATTTCACCTCCTTTTTTTTTTTTTTTTTTTTTTCAATTTATGCCACTTCTAAGCCAATATTGCCACTGTTAACACCTTTTACCATCTTTTATGCCCAAATTTTGCCACCTTAACCCATCTTGGCTACTTTGCCTTTTCTAATGAAATTATTACCACTTTTAATCAATTTCTGCTATTTTTAAAATCCCATTTCACCACAATTATGTCATTTTTAACCCATGTTTAAAAGAGTCAAGAGTCAGTAAATCATTTTCATGGGATATGTAGATTGAGTCAACATGTACTTGTTGGTTTTTTAGGGCGCCAAAGTAGTCTATAACTTTTTCTAAAATTCCCCTTCAGTGAACTCGCAGCTGAAAAGGGAATTCCATTCATGCACAATGTGAAAATAAATATTGATTCAGATCTTTATCAGTTTAAAAGCATGTGAAATATTACTTCACATTCAGACATCCTTCTGATAGCAACTTCGGATTATTTACTTATTTTATTTGGATCTTTTTAGTTTTTGAAAAAGTGCTTCATAAATGAATTTGTTATTATTTTTCTGCTTAATGGCGGGGAAAAGTGACTGCATATTTGCAATTACGCAGAGAGAATGCATGTTCTGCATGTGGTCTTGGTGATATAGTCAAATTAACAGTGTCAGAGTTTATACTGACACTACAGTTCCACAATTCAGAGTTTTGATTTGACTATTTTGGACTAACAAAGTGGGTAACTTCATCCATGGTGCTAAAGCATCACAAAAACCACAATACAACAGAAACATGAGCAAAATGAATCCACAAAAGGATCATTGTAGACATGGCAACATCTTAACATGTACAAATGCATAAACATGCCAAAAATAAGTCATTCTGCAGAAGGGCATGATGGGAAAAATCTGCCCAAATATCCCCCAGAAAAGGTTCAATTCTGGGAAGGGGTTATTATATTAAGAAAAAAGGAATATTACCAAATCATACCCACAACCTTAGTACCAGAGCACTTTCCAGCAGCGCTTATTGTTGCTTGGTAATTTAACTTCTACTTTCTTTGGTAGTAAACAGAGTTTCCATTCGCCAGTATTTGCTGGTCTTTGGACGGTTTCACAGGTGGATGTTCAGCAGATAAAAATATTTCATAAAAATGTCCAGAGGAAATAAAATGCAAACTAGAAAATAAGTAAAAAGTGATTAATTAAAATTATACTGTATATTGTGTAATGTGGAAGATACTGTATGTTGTCAAGAATCCTTTAATATAAACTCAAAGTAATTTTACAAAGACCTACTGCACTGCAGGGCTGGGGTTGTTTATCCATGTAACAAAGCATGTGAGAAATGTAGGTGGTTTACAGTCATGAGATCAGTGGATGACATCAAACAAAGGCCATCCCCAGGAAGTTTAGAGCCACTGAAAACTATGTATGGAAATGGGCATTATGGAGGATCTTGATGCAGGTACTAAAGAATCTGAAACGAATGGAACTGTAGAAAGCTGTGGGGCATAAACACAGATTCAGTGGCAGGGATGATGACAAAGTCATGTCATGCAGAAAGGTCTTTGGGCTGATGGCGAGAGCACCATCTCACTTCTCTGTAGCTGGGAGACCACGGTCAGGGCTTTTTGGCTAATCTAGCTTTTAGTAGCAGAAGCAGGAAACATGACTTCAGCTGCAAGGAAGAGCCATCAATGAGAGGAGGACTCTACTGAACTATGCACAAGTAGATGCTCCGGTCTTTCTTTGGGACTGATTTAAAAAACATCATGGTTGAATTTTACTGTTATTATGGAGGTTACAGTTGAGATCGCAGTTTATGAGGACTAATGTCGGACAACTGACGATAAGACTCAATTTACATTTGTAATGCAGAGTTTTAAAGTGGTGTCTAGATAACAGAGCACTAGTTAGTTATTTACTGGGAATGTTCATTGGTGTTTTGAGGATGTTGTTTTGCTGCTGTAAGCTGCTTGGTTATGGTAACAGCTTACGTGCAAACTTAGGGATAACGGTGCAAACGTAAGTGCTATTGTTGTTTCTGTTGTGTAACTAACTGCATGTGTGTTAGGAACAGCTCACAGCTCCCATCATGTTTGTTTAAACTACTAACATACAGGCTGCAATAACAGGGTAACAAGAACTCGGGCTCAGTTTCAACAGTTACAAGATTATTCCTGTTTATATTGCAGGAACCATAATCAGGTCTGAAGAACATACAGTCCTGTGCAGAACTTTTAGGTGTGTTTGGGCCAAATTGTGGCTAAATTAAGGGCAGATGTGGCAAGTCAGCCTGCCTGAGGGCACCAACGTGGGAAGGATGATTCACAAAACCCTGGTTAAGCTCTAAATGCCATCATCAGGGGCATGGGAAAATAATCTGTTAAAAAAATATCAAACTCCACATCTTTAAGGTGAAGGGAGGTGGGCAGTAAGCACAGCCTAGGGTACTGTCCTGGCAGGAAGTAGGTTGCAATGAGCCTCTGGTTCTACTAATAATAATGATAATAATAAATGTATTCAAAAAGAGCTTTCAATTAAAGTGCTGTACACAGATATCGTAACAATAGAAATAAAAACACTTGACAATAACAACATTAGAGTATCAGCAAACATAGAAACATACTCAAACAATAGAAAGGACATCAGTAAAACAAACAATTTAAGACTCATATACAGCAATAAACAAGTGGCTCTTCAGCTTTGCTTTAAATACATCAGTGGAGGATTCCTGCCTAACAGGTAAACTGTTTCACTACTCTAACTCTACTCTGAATAACTCTACTGTATAATAGAAAATAACTTACTGAACGTCATGAATAAAGTAATCAATATCAACAAGCATCCTAAGTATCATCAATACATGAATGCTTTCTCCCTTGAATCACATGTATTGTTAGACTGTTCATTTAATCGAGTCTGTGGTTACATAACTGTGCAATAATTGGCTGATATCATAACACAAATGTTGGCCTTGGTACTGAGCCAGTCTTGTTGTTGGATCATTGTTAAACACGCAGAGCATACCCAGAAACTGTTGGCAACCCCAGCTGCATCAACAAATGCTGAGCAATCACATAAATCAGCTATTTATGAAGTTATTTAACAGAGACACCATTGGTTTCAGTCATATAGTGAGTTAGCACAGAGCCTTGAAGTAGACAAATATCCATACATGCTCTGTTTTCTTATGACTGGTAGTTTCTTCTTTGTAACTCACTGGCAAATAAAAGTAGATTATTTTTCTTTGTGTGCATGAATTAAACAGCTTTACAGTGATATGTTTCATTCGTCTGCATAAACAGCCAGTTCGGGTGGAGATGAGTGCACACCCAGACCAGTACACCTCATTCTAGATCCCTGCTTCTCCTTACCTAGCTCTTTCATCAGACATGTCTCTTTCTCTACAAAGCCTGGGTCTGTTAAAGGTGGTGATGCTGTTCAGGAGCCATGTGGTAGCTAGTCACTATGAAGATCGTCTTTCTATGGGAATGGTGGACAGGAGGATCTGGCACCAAAGTTTACCATCCAGCTGTCCTGAGGCCTGGAGGGCAGAAAGAGCTTAGGGAAGTGGCACTCAATGTTGACTTAGCGTTTTCAGTCTCTGTCTTTTTAAAACAATGCATGGTAATATCTACTGACGGCCACAGAAGAACAGAGATTTCAGTTGAAACTGTCAGTTTTGGGCAGTTTGGAGCCTTTTACATCGTCTGATATACTCTTTAAATCGCTGAAATTAAAGGGCCAGATCAGAACTTCTTTGCTGATGTTTACCTATTCGTATAGCTGCCAAAAAAGCACCTGAAGGACTCTCAGACTGTAAGGAATTCCATTCATCCATTTTCTATACCGCTTATCCTGTTTGGGGGCTGGAGCCTATCCCATCTGTCACGGGGTGAGAGGCGGGGTACACCCTGGACTGGTCACGAGTCAATCACAGCGCTGACGCATAGAGAAAGACAACCATGCACACTCACATTCACACCTACGGCCAATTCAGAGTCACCAAATTAACCTAATGAGCATTTTTGTGGTTCTTGGTAGGAAGCTGTTGTACCCAGAGAGAACCCACGCATGCAACATGCAAACTGCACAGAAAGACCCTGACCAGGAAGTGAACCAGGAACCTCCTTGCTGTGAGGCGACTGTGCTAACCCCTGCAGCCCCTGTAAGAAAATAGATTCTCTTGTCTAATGAAACCAAGATTGAACTGTTTGACCTCAATTCTAAACGTTATGACTGGTGGAAACCAGGCACCACCTGTCACCTGCCCAATACCATCCCAGCACTGAAGCATGGTGGTTGCAGCATCATGCTGGGGGGTGGGGGTTGGAGGGGTGTTAAGCAGAAAGGACTGGGAGACTGGTCAGGGTTGAGGGAAAGCTGAACAGAGTAAAGTACAGAGAGATCCTTAATGAAAACCTGTTCCGCAGGACTCAGTACCTCAGACTGGGCCAGATATTTACCTTCCAGCATGACAATGATCCCAAGCACACAGCAAGACAACACATGAGCTGCTTAGGGACGACTCTGTGGATGTCCTAGATTTAAAAAAAAAGAGGAATGGCAGAAAATCCCCCAATCCAAGTATGCAAAGCTTGTCGTGTCATATTCAAAAGACTCAAGGTTGTATTTGCCACCCAAGATGCTTCAGCTAAGTACTGAGTAAAAGCTCTGAATGCCATCCATTAAAATCCATGAATCCATATTTTCATTGTTCTTTCATTAACCAGTCTGCCGTTAACGTATCTCATCGTTGATTACTTGGTGCGTTCCAGAATAGAGGAAGAAAGAGAAGAAGGTCCAGTATTTACTAGCTAAAAGGGGGCATACATAGCCACCTACCAAAGCAAAGTTTGGTATGTTCAGCCAATAAAATAATTCTTCCCTGCTGCCTGTTTAGTGGTACAAGAACAACAGTCCAATTAAAGCGGTCTAATTGAGCTGTAGCAGTAGCTTGACTTCATTTTGCATGTATGGAATGACAAAATCCTGTTGAAACATCACTCTTCTGTGTATGTGGAGCCTGCAGAAGCAGCAGCCACTGAATGAATTTTTCCACACACTTTATAATTCAGAAAATGTATTTGGAGCTGTAATTCCCATGAACCACACTTAGCTTTGTTTGTTATTTGACTTTATTCTTCCTCTGTATTCCTGCTCCTCTCCTCTAATAATGACTTAATTATGAGGTGCATGAAAAGAAATAACCTCAGAGATGTGCAGAGCACAGAATTCATTTGATGAATACATGCATGCCGAATATTTTGAAGGGTCCTGCTGTCTTCAAACGCACAGTAATGTTTTATGGAAATTAGCATGCATGCTCAGTGATATATTGTGACAGGGAACTTAGCCTCTGTGCTGGTATAAAAGCGCCGCTGATTCGGCTGTATCTGCTCCCCCATTGTACTGACTGTCACACTGATCCTCTTTGTGATCTGCACTGAGGAACTGAGGATGGAGAGGAGGAGGGAGGTAAGACTTGCAAGCTAGCACATGCTCACTCAAACACACAGGCACGGATGCAATCTGTCCAGCTCATTACTTCCTCACACTGGTGTTGTGTGTCCGTCCACGCTCGCTAATGAAACACAGTAACATGTGGAGGCTCATTGTGTCGAGGGACACACAGCCTGGAGCTACAGCGCAGAGCTTTAAAGAGCTGCAGCAGCGACGTGTGTTCAATACGGGCAGCTGGAGAGCCGTTCACACCATCAGGGACCGGCCTTGAAGCAGTCAGACTCACATGTAGTTGTGCATTGTGTGTTTTTATTCCTATGGACATAGAAGGACACTATAGCTGTCTGACCTTAGCAATTTATCCATACAGCATCATATCACACAGTCGAAGCATTTGAAGCATGCTGGGAGATTTTTAAACTCATATTACAACTTTTTAAAGACAATTTCAATCCAGTTAATACCTCCAGATCATCAAACAAATTTTAATACTAGACAAAGATAACCTGAGTAAATACAAAAGTCAGTTTTCAAATTATTATTTCATTTATTAAGGGAAAAAGCAATCTAAACCTACCCGGCTCTATGTGAAAATCATGAAAATTAACCCGCATTAACCACATTTTTGGAAAGCTGAGTTTAAGATATCTATTCACACCCAGGCCTGATTACTGCCAGACCTTTTTAATCCAGAAATACATTAAATAGAACCTGTCTGACAAAGTGAAGTAGGCTAAAAGATCTCCAACAGACCATGGCGCCATTTAAAGAAATTCAAGAATAGATGAGAAACAGAGGGACTGACATCAATCAGTCTGGAATGGGTTACAAAGACATTTCTAAGGTTCTGGGATTCCAGTGAACCTCAGTGAGAGCCATTAACCACAGATGGGGAAAACTCAGAACAGTGGTAAACTTCCCCAGAGCTAGCCTACCAAAAAATGACTCCAAGAGTGCATTGAGGACTCATCAAGGAGGTCCCAAAAGAGCCCAGAACAACATCAAGACCTGCAGGCCTCACTGACTCAGTTAAAGTCAATGTTCATGATTCAGCAATAAGAAAGAGACTGGGCAAAATGGCATCCATGGGTGCCAAAACCACCGCAGGTTCGTCTCACATTTGACTAAAAACATCCTGAAGAGCCCCAAGACTTTTGGGAAAATATTCTGTGGACTGACCATGCAGAAGTTGAATGTTTTGGAATGTCTTTTTAATTTCTCTGTAAAGAAACAGGCTTGTCATATTTCCAGAATCAAAACTTGAAATTTGCTTTTATATTCAAAAACCAGTGAATAAAATCATTAGGTACCCTTGCAACAAAAACAGAAGACACAGACGCCCAGTTGGGGCATTATTTTCATCTTAAATGATCAAGAGTGGCTGAAAAGGCATCCACTCATTCATTTTCCACACTGTGTATCTAGTTTGGGGTTACAAGGGGCTGGAGCCTATCCCATCTGTCACTGGGGGAGAGGCAGGGTACACCCTGGACTGCTTACCAGTCAGTTACATATATAGGTAATTTCCACCAAGCGGTCCAGCTCAGTTTGGTGCAGAACAGCACGCATTTTTTTTTGCGTTTCCACAGAGCAAAAGTTGGAAAGGGTCCCAAAAAAAATGACCTGTATTGTCCCACTTTTCAGCACCCTTCCACAGGCGTGCTAATCTTACCTATCCGTATCAAAAAGGTGGAGCTACACACACAACAAAAGGGGCTGCACTGACGTCACGTCAGCGCACGACTCAGCTGCACAGAAGTCTGCACTGTGAGGATCGGGTGAAAATGGGAGAAAAATGGACTTATATCTGCCTTAATGGGACATATTTGGACTTGACAGAGATCCAGACTGTTTCGTAGTCTATGGATATTGGTATCTGGCCACAAATCAAGTTTCCTGATGTTTATCTGGACCTGATTTTAAGAACACAAAGCAGAGCCCAAAAGCTCACACCAGCCTGATCCATCTGCGATGGATGAGAAACTAAATTAATGTTTAAGTTTTGTGAATAAGAAGCCTTAGAACAGTTCATTCTCATCTGTAACTAGTTATTAATCTACTTCTAATGTTAGGTAACCTGTGAAAATATTGCTCTGTGGTTGTTGAGCGTGTTTGTAAAACTTCAGGCTGCAGACTATTTTAAAACAAGATCAGTGGATCCCGGATTTCTGACTTAATCTAGCTTAATTTTACCACCAGCTGAACTTTTCCTTTATTTTTAATGCGACAAATTCTCACAGTACAGCTCTGAACTTTCATATTTTGTCATATAAACTGTTCTAGACTAGATATATTCACATATTAACGTAGCGTTAGGACTCAAACCGTTCCTGTACACGTATTCCATCAGCTGAGGATCTTTACTGACAGCGGTTAACATCATTAAGATGTAGTTATTTTTAAAAAAAAAAAGCCCTTTCAGCTGAAATACAGCTGTTTACTGCTTATTCCTACTGATTTCTGTCACTCATCCTTTCCATAACTCTGCGGCAAGACCAGCAGACTCGTGCTGACTGTGACTTCACATTCATCGCCTTTACATCCCGCCCACCAAGTGAGGGCACGGGCGTCTGTGGAAACACAAACTGTTTTTGGGTTTAGCGTACCAAACTGAACTGAATCAAACCGGACCCCCCGATGGAAACATGATTACAGAGAAAGACAAACAGGCACACTTACCCTCACAGCTACAGACAATTTAGAGTCACCAGTTAGCCTAGCACAGTGGTTCCCAAACTGGGGTCCAGGGACCCCTGGGGGTCTGTGAGCCACAGCTTTGGGGTTCGGGAAATAATTAAAAATAAATTATTAAAGTAATGCCGTGTCATTAAAAAATAAACACATAATAGGGACCACAGCACCATAAAACAGCCATACTAAACCAATGACTCCCACATAAGTCAACAGACTCTGATATGATTGTGAGATATCACATAAATCTATCACTCTTCACACATCAGTCACTTTGCTCAGGACACATTTGGTCCAGCTAGCAACAATGGATGAATATTTAAGCATGTCTACTTCATCAGGCGATGCTACGCCCAAACCAGCTAAACTGAGAAAATATGATGAAGCTATCTCGAGTTTGGTTTTATTGAGAACAGCGCCGGAAGACCGAAATGTGTTGTGTGTCTTCATTTGAAGCCATAAGCCCACCAAGGTAAAGATAACAGAGCATGCAGAGATTAAAGGCCAAAACCAAAGCTTTTTTCCAACAAAAGGGTGAGGAATACATCTGCCAGAAAACATGAATGGTGAACAACAACCTCAGAAAAAGCACAGAGGGTTTCTTATTTGGCAGCTCAGAGGATCGCAGAATGTAAGAGAAGCCACACTCGACTGGACAAGAGCTTGTATTTGGATTGAAGAGTTTAAAATACAGCATCTAGGAGTACAAATGGCAGTTACCATATGTTTAATCAGCATGAGGGTTTTGTGGGGGTCCTTGGAAACTTTTCTGACCTGCAAGGGGTTCCTAGCCCCAAAAAGTTTGAGAACCCCTGACCTTACGAGCATGTCTTTGGTGGTGGGAGGAAAAGAGTGGAGAAAATGATTGCCCCTTAATTTTTCAATGGTATTAAAAATTCCAGAAATGTAATGATCTTCACTCATATTTTGGCCAAAAGACAGAATAAGCTACGACTAAATTACTCAAATACATTGGCAATATTCGCCCGTGTCCCTCTGGAAATCCTGTGGAGGGTGCTCCACAAGTATGGTGTAACGGACCCCCTGATAAGGGCTGTTCGGTCCCTGTACGACCGAAAGTTGCTGGAAGTAAGTCAGACTCGTTTCCGGTGAGGGCTGGACTCTGCCAGGGCTGCCCTTTATCACCGAATCTGTTCATAACTTTTATGGACAGAATTTCTTGGTGCAGCCAGGGCATTGAGGGGTTCCGGTTTGGTGGCTTCAGGATTGAGTCTCTGCTTTTTTATAGATGATGTGGTTCTGTTGGCTTCATCAGGCCATGACCTTCAGCTCTCACTGGAACGGTTCGCAACCGAGGGTGAAGATAGTAAGGATGAGAATCAGCACCTCCAAATCTGAGGCCATGGTCCTCAGTCGAAAAAGGGTGGAATGCCCTCTTCAGGTTAGGAATGAGATCCTGCCTCAAGTGGAGGAGTTCAAGTATCTCGGGGTCTTGTTTATGAGTGAGGGAGGAATTGAGTGGGAGATCGACAGGTGGATAAGTGAGGCATTGGCAGTGATGAGGTCTCTGCATCTGTCTGTCGTGGTGAAGAAAGAGCTGAGTCGAAAGGCAAAGCTCTCGATTCACCGGTCAATCTGCATTTCTACCCTCACCTATGGTCACGAGCTGTTGGTAGTGACCGAAAGAACGAGATCCCGGATACAGGCTCCTGAAAGGAGTTTCCTCCACAGGGTGTCTGGAAATAGAGTGAGAAGCTCGGCCATCCGTGAGGGACTTGGAGTAGAGCCGCTGCTCCTCCGTGTCGAGAGGAGCCGGATGAGGTGGTTCTGGCATCTGATCCGCACGCCTCCCTCATGAGGTGTTCTGGGCAGGTCCCAATGGGACGAGGCCCCTGCGAAGACCCAGGACACGCTGGAGAGACTATGTCTCTTGGCTGGCCTTGGAATGTCTTGGGATCCCCCGGGAAGAGCTGGACAAAGTGGCCGGGGAGAGAGAGGTCTGGGCTTCCCTGCTTCAGCTGCTGCCCCCATGACCTGACCTCGAATAGGCAGAAGCAGATGGATGGATGGACATTGGCAACATTTCAATGAGTGTGCTGCAGATGCATGTGTGCAGTTTAGATAGCATGCAGAAGTAAATATCCCAATAATGGGCTTCTATTAATGTTGTTGTGGTATCAGAAAGGTTGCGTTGTCATTTTCACCATGATGAAAATGGAGAATTATAGAAAATAAAGAAAAAAATTGTTCCTTTTTAAGCCCAGACAGATCAGATCCTGTTGTGGCTACTAAGCATTTCAATATTATTATTATTTTTTTTTTTTTCATCAGTGCAGTCCTGGAGGTTATTTTCAATCAGCTCAAGCTATATTGAATTAAATCATTTTTGAAATCACGAAACTCATATTAAAATTGACTTTAAAAGCTCAGGATATTGCCTTGCCCTGAGTTGAAGCCCCTCCAACTTTGTTGCACATTTGGATAATGATAATAACAGCTGTTTTTCTTCTACATTATCTAGTGCCTAAAAAGAACAACTGCAGGATCAATACCTGCAGCTGTAAATGACACCTGGGGATAAGTGTCTGTCTGTCTAATTTACAGAAACAGCCTTACAGTGTATCGATCATTTGTCAGTGTGAAGTGTTCAATGGCTACTCTAACACTTGATGCACTGACAGAAGCCTGAAGGTGAGATAATATCGAGTGGTAAGGCTCAGTAGTTGGTGGTTTCATCCATCCACCTTGAAAAAGTGTTAAACACTAGTTTAAGATGGTTAAAAAAACTTAATCAGGTTTAAAAGCAAGTTGTAGCATTTTTATAGATACAGCCTGGTCTTAACACAGTTGAGTAAAATTGTGAATACATTATGAATAAAACTGGCTCACAATGCTGAGATAATAAAAGTCATGCTCTGTTCAATTTCAGAATCTGAACCACTGAAGCTGCCTTTAATTTTCACTTCTCAGGGTTCACAGATGGAGTCCAGTCACAGATATCATAGTGTTTTAATCAATGAATCCCTCTTTTAGTCCTTACACAGTGAAAGAAAATAAACCAGCCTTTCATCTGAGTCTTAAAGAGACTGGCAGCTGCCACTTCTCAGTCTCTTGTGGACTGGTTGTTGTAATGTGAACCTTGTCTCAAGCTCACATGCAGGTGTCAGATGTGTTTTTTTTTGCCACATTTGAAGTGTTTTAATATCAGTCTAAACTATTATGTACTCCCATGCATGAGCATGGTTGCATCCCTGATCATCTTCCACATTAAGCCTGATTTATGCCTCTGTGTCCAAGCTATGCTATGACCTGTCCGTGCACCCATGAACCCACAGAGAGCCACACATGTCGACAACATGCAGCTCCTCAGAAATGTAAATATACAGACAACAGGCCATGTGATTGGTCTGCTGGGTAGCTCTGAACGACAGCCAGACTTTGAGTAAAGTTTCAGACATACTGTTTGTCAACATCAAAAAATACAATACTTGCTTTTCTTCATCCATGTCTTGAAAAAAAATTCCCACACTCTGCCACAGCTGATTGAGTGTCTGCTATTTTGATCTCCTCTAATTCCTCCTCTCTTTTGTCTTTAGTATAAGTGCAGTTTAATCAAATCCTGCTCAATATTTATCATCTACAACTTCAATACAATACACTCAGTTTCAGCTGTCATGGTTCTCTGTACACAAACAAGCAGGTAATGTGGCAGAGGGTATACACGGCTCACTGCAGAGAAGTGTTTGATAGGTGTATTGCAGGATGATGTGGACAAACGAACACTCAAGGACATGGCGCTCACAATAATGTAGGCCAGGGGTGTCCAAACTATGGCCCTGGGGACAAATGCAGCCCACGGCCCATTTTTGATTGGCCCGCAGCAAATTCCAGAGCTAGAATGGAATATGGCCCGCATTTAAACATGAAGCTTGTACTTAACTGTATAGTTTTTGTTTTAAGCACAAGGCAGTGCTACCATGTTAAATCTGTAAACAAACAATTTGACAAGAAGAGAACTTAATTAATAACGTCCTGATGGGTTATCACAGTAAATAGCAGCACCAATATCTTTTCCGGGGCAGAGCCAGTGGTAGCCAGGGCTCAACGGTGCCCCTTGAAATCTGATTGGCTCCCCAAAATCCTGAAAATGACTGTCTATATGCCCTTGCCATTAACTAGCCATTTAGGCATACTCAATCGCTGAGCATGTATTAACTTACATTGAATTAGTCTTACCAACTTAAAAATCCTCATGGCTAGGAATACGGAAGTGGCCCCACCATCCTTATATATTTCTGTATGTGGCCCACAGTGGAAAAAGTTTGGACACCACTGATGTAGGCTACTATGGTGTACACTTGTTGCAGAAACCAGGCTTTACTAAAATTGTTTCCTGTCCAATTGCGCGTACATATCCTGTACACACTCTGATACAGTGGGTGGTGGTGTGCTGTGCAAATCCACCAAGAAGAAAGAAGAGACAACCATGACAACCACTTCTGTAGTAATTTATGCTTCTTAAAGTTAATGGAGTCCATTCTGCTGTCATGATTGTATCGTTTTTAAAATGCTTACTTCCACATGTGCCTTACAGCTCAGAAGATGAAACAGGCTTGTGCACGGTGGATTCAAGGGTTCGATAAGAGGCAGGAGATGCTTAGAAGTGGCCTTATAAATCTACTCTTGAACTACCAAGCTCTTTAGCATGACTGCATTCACATCCTGCACATTTCATGCACAAACATCAGGACAACATGGGGTTTATGAATATGTGTGTTGCTGTGTTTCTAAATCACAAATATTACGGGACTATGAATACAAAGGAAAAGACTAAAAAGAAATTAAAGCTCAAAGATTTCTGTCTGAGACGCACAGATAACAATGAGGACAAAGACTTGTTTATTCACATACTTGTTCTCCCATCTTCTTGGAACAAGAATTGAAAAAAAAAATCATCATGAGATGAAAAAACAATTCTAAATATCAGCATTTTTACACAAAAAAGTCCTTGCACTTTTTTTGTATTGCCTCTATTTGTGCCATTATTCAAAACTGTTCCTGTCTGCAGAGAGGGCCACATCACAGGCTCTCTGTCTCTTTCTCTCTATCATGAGCTACTCAGACCATCTCCTGCATGATCTAAGTGTCAAAACATGTAGTTTGACAAAGCATGATGCGACAACGGAACAGCCTGTCATTGGTTGTCACAGCCAATGGCAAAAAGGGGCGGAAATGATTGAAAATGAAATTTAAAAAAGATAAAAAAGACATTCAATATCAAAGCTACTGGTGTGGATATAATATTTAAATACCCTGAAAAGTCATCCAAGTTCCGAGCTCATTAGAAAAGCTTCTGTAGGAGCTACAAAGGCATGGATGGAGTCATTAGAACGGCTAAATGGCTCACTTCAAGAGAGGAAAAAAGTTAGCGGCTACAGCTTACGGTTCAAAAAAGCTTAACTTTGTTTAAACTGTCTCTTCTTGACAATACAACATGTCAGTGTCAGAGGGTAAACAGCAGCCTAAGCTACATGGGCCCATCCACAGTTAGAATCCTGGCAGTTTCTGCACATGATAATACTTCACATGACACATCAAGTTAAAGTCAATGTCAGAAAAGAAGAAACCAGAGTCTTTAAACAACTAAAATTCTACCTCAGTAGGTGCCACATTTAGCTTTTCTTCTCTAAAGTTCAGTTTGGGCAAAATGAGTAGTTTTGAGGGTGAAGACTCTGAATCAGTTTGTGAGCTTGGGTCGGTCATCTTTATGCACAACAAACTGCAGAAAAAAAATGGTTAAATCAGAGATGACTCAGTTATTATTAGTCATCATGTGTGGGGTCTCTCACATTTTCTGAATCAGTTTAGATATTACCAACCTTTACTGGGAGAGCATTTATAAAAAGTACTCTCACTGAAGGATTTTAAGAAGATGATTAATGACTTGGAGGCTGACACATCTGGTTCATGATCAAAGTCACTGTGTTTTGAACCCCCAGGTCAAATTTCAGTCAAATAAAACATCTCTAACTTTATAAAATTAAGACTTAAAATCATGAAAATGAGGCAGTAAAATCTGCTCCAGGATGGTGTGGGCAGGTCTTTGGAATGAGCTGAAGCCACGCCCACTCAGGAGAAGTACGATTCTCTCAAAAAAAAAAAAAAAAAAAAAAAAAAAAAATTCATGCTACAATCTGAATTGAGGAAACCATTCATGCTTTTAGCCTTCCTTTTGACCTTTTGTTGACCTTTGAAGTCCTTTCTTCTGGCTCAAATCTCTGTTATGATGCTTTAAATGATCCATAGACCACTGTAGTTGATAGATTTGGTAAATTTACCTCACAATGAACCAAAAACAGCATTTAACTGACTGTTAACTTTAACTAATGGCAGTGACATCAGCCAACAACAGGCTGTACGAGAGGTAGGTGGCAAACTTTCTAACGGTCTCAATCCAGAATTTAGTCACATGCAGATCTCAGTGTTTTCATATGTTTACAGCAACTGTTACAACATCTCCAGTGTGTTTACACACACACCATGGATTTCACTTAACAGGGTCTTTAATGTGGCCTGCATCATGTTCGTATGGCCTCATTCTTTGTCTGTCAGTAACTATGATAACCGCGCTGCAGCCTGTCATGGCCGGGACACTCTTGGTAAAGACATTTTTAATCTCATGAGGTTTCCTGGTTAAATAAAGGTTAAATGCAAACAAAAACACAATGAGGAAAAGCTCTTTCTTTCTTGTAGTCAGTCCTGCGAGAGCTGGCCCGGTGTGCAATTTTAACAGGCTGTCATGCATATAAAGTGGGAAGTGCGTGGATTCATATTGTCATCCTTAAACGGCTTTAGCTGCAGGCTTAGAGGACTTAATCCTGCATCTCAATAGTGTGGTTACACCTATCGTCAAATAATTCCATTGGAGGAATTAATCACTCCAAACACATTTGTTCAATCATTTCATTTGGCTTGTCTCCAGTGGATGAATTAAAATGAGGTGTAAGCCTTGTTTACACTCCCCTTTTTTCATTGTTTACCTCTAATCTACACTAAAAAACTTTTAATGCAGTTGTATATAGAAATTAAAAAAATGTGCCACATCATGACTGAGTGCCTCATTAGAGGCAGGAGAAAGAGAAAGAGAAAGTGGGTCATCCTGATCGTAATATCTCACAGCTGGCAGATCGTTGTCCCATTCATGTATTGACTGTCTGGGAGGTTTGCATACAGAGAAGCCATTACGATGCAATTACTAAAACAAGCACACTCTTTTGGAATGGATTAGGCAGTTTATTCAACAGAATAAATATGTCTTGGCATTTATCGTTTCATCTGGAGGTCCACATTGTAAGCGTCGACTGCGATAATCTTGTTTTGCTGAATCGCAGCAGCTCTACAAACAAGCAGGGGATTAGTAATCCCTGGTGGATAATTTTTTTTGTCCCCAGAGAAGACAGATAGTGTTTGGCACCTGCAGCGAGGACTTGATTTCTGAACAGTAAACACTAGTGTTTTTCCTCGCTGGAGGAGCTGCAGCCTGTCAGAACAATATTTCATATTGATAATAGCGTTTCCGGTAAATGGAGTTGGATACTGCAGGTGACAGCGTGAGGTGACCTTATCAAAGTGTGATGAACTGGAAATGGGAAACTGGAATCAAAATACCATCATGGAGATGGAGGTGGGGCTCGTCTGCTCTTCTGTGTGGGTGACAACACGTCAGAGGAGGAGATGGAACACCATGTTCAAAAGACAATTGTATGACTGTATGACTCCGTGTTTGGAGACATGACAGAGCAGCATCAAAACTCGTCCACATCGTTCTCAGATTGGATTACTCCGACTCAGCTCATCATGCCGTGTCACGCCTCCTGAGCGGTGCCGTTGTTTTAAGGAGGGGAGGTCATTAGTATTCAGGAAAAAGTCATTTGGACCTAATCAGTTCTTAATGGCACCTGATCGCTCACAAACTCAAACATGCAGAGGCTCACACATACATGTTCACACAAATAAAACTCTACATCCCTCTCTTTCTATCTCCCTCAGACCCAAAGCCTGAATTTAAACTTGCTCTCTTCAAGTCTCTGGGCAACAACTAAGGTCAGGACAAATTGAGAGTCTTTGCAGGAGCGAGCGAATTGTAAATTAGCGAGATGAATATCAACAGAGACGGACGAACCCAGAATAAATGGAGGGAACACACAAGTACACCCACACAGACACAAGAAATGTGGAATGAATTATGTTTGTTTTACATGCATATATCAGGTCTATCTCTTACATAAGATCTGCATTTGTGTGGTCTTTTATCGATCAGGAGCACATTTCCAGTACAGTCCAGTATATTAGGTAATATCTGCATGTAAAACATGGCACAGGTGCATCTCTAAACATGAGGGTAGTATTCAGCCCTCTCTGAACGTCCCAGTTTAGATTGGCAGATAGAATTAGAAGTTCTTTGTGAAATAAGAGAATGTTTCTTCTTTTTGAGACCTCACACAAAACGGCACTGGAAACTGTAAAAAAACCATCAGAAAACACAGTCTGTCACTATACAGAGTTTAAAGATCTTCACTGTAACTAAACAGTGGAAGACATTCAATGTTCAGTACAGCTAGCGTACCATCTGCATACATTCAGACAAAGTTGGCAGAAGGCCCATTAGCTTGATGCTAACACATGGTGGAAAATCCCATTTAAGTGCTAACAAAATCTAGCGTTGCAATCATGATTGTTTTTGCAATTGAAACATAAACTTAAATGACACACTTCCTCACAAACAACATGTAGTCCAAAATCAGCGAACTCGCTCACAAATGTTTCCAACAATTCTGAAAAACAAACTTAGACTGCTAATGTTTGCTACTTTAAAATTAGTGATGGGTCGTTCGTGAACGAGCCGGTTCAAAGAGCCGACTCTTTTTAGTGAACGATAAGAGCCAGATCCTGTTTGAGAGCCATTTATATTATTATTATTATTATTATTATCATTATCATTATTATTATTATTATGTGTGTCTGTATATCATTTGATTGATTCGGAAGGATGAACTTTTTTCCACACTCTACTACAGGTACACCATGTAGTAATGTTTTATATCAGGTGTGTCAGCAGGGAGCAGATTTTATCTGACCTAAAAGGTGTTTTGGGGATGCTGCATAAAAAAAGAGAGGACAGTTTGGGTAAAATACCTGCCCAAATACCAATCATTTTTCATGTCATTGCTAAATTTGGCAGCTCAGTTGAAGTCAAACTGGAACCCAAATAACGAGCCGTTTGGGAGCCGAAAGAGCCGGCTCTTCTTGTTGAGTCGAGAAAAATGATCTGGATCACTGAAAAGAGCCGTAATTCCCATCATTATTTGCAATGTCACAGTGTCACTCTGAACTAAACTACTATAGCCTTAGAAGGCCAAAAAAGGGAAAACTCAAAGACACAGCTTAACTAAATAGAGTGGTGCAGTCATGACGTAATTCTGTAGGCTAAACCCAGAATTTAGCATCACATGGGGTTATTGAACTACAACATGGTCGACTGAATTCAACGTCATCACCCGCAGATCAAGTGAGCGGCAGGCTCAGTTGCCGCGCTTGGGTTGACGACCCTGACAAATGCCATAGTCCTCGTTAGCTGTCCTTTAGCAACTGCCTTTATTAGGACGTGAAAAGAACTCAAAGGTGGGGCGTTTTCAGATGTATTTTATGTTGTTCAGTTCTTTTGTGCTTATTCTAGTCAAGGTGGAGATCTAAAGTTGTGCAAACTATGAGTTTTCGCCATAGGGTGAGGCCATATTTTTTCAGTGTAACAACTATTTTGATTCTGTGTATCTCTACAGTGCTTATGTCAATCATCACCAACCTTAACAGGGTTGATCACAAATTGACTCTGAAAACATTTATGCATCAATTTTATCACTATGTCACAGCACCCCCTTCTGCTAGTTGATAATTTCTTCCTCTAAATTTGGATTTTGTCCTCCAAAACACCTTTAAACATCACCAGACCTACAAAAAAAGCCGTGTTTCTCTATGCTTTATGTACTTACAGGTGCCTGGCATTCATCAACTTAAGAACAAAGGAGAGAATAACTCAGCATTTTAAGAATATACCATAAAAATTAAAATCTAAGGAGGATATTGGCCTCATTCTACCTCTCAGTAACCCCAGTGTTGTCTCACCTTCTGCTGGAGTGGCTACTCTAGCTACTCTCTAAATACACAGCATTTGAGAAAGGGCAGAGCCTTTGAAAAAACCTGGAGGGTGACAGGATGAACGTTCTGTCTGTCACATCTTTACGGGCCAAACAGAGCAACAAAACACATGACGTTGTCGTCGCCGATGAGGTGCACATGCGCAGCTACCGAGGAATAAACTCCATGCAGAACCACATAACTCGAACCATGGCGGCTGTAGACATGTCAGTACACGACTTTTGTCGTTTTTGAAAAGAAAACAACTCACTGCTGTTCTTTGTTCTTCTTTTAACAAAGAAATGTCATCAACTTCTGATAAAACTGGCGCTTTAGCAGCATCCACGCTAATGTCTTCCAGCATAACGGCACCAGCCTCTTGTTGCTGTTTGCTTACATCACGACTCCGCCACGCCCGAAAGTACTGCCCCTCGTCACTGATTGGTCCTGTCACTTTCTAACGGGCCTAAATGGTTCAGATGGGAGCTTTGCAAGAAGGGAGGGGGAAACAAGGAAACAGGCGACTCATTCTGCTTTGCAGGGTTAGTGAAAGGTCTCTTATTCAAGGTTTTTCATGTTTTTATATGTTTATGTTGAATTAAGAAGAGTACTGATGCAGCTTCAACGTGTGTGCATTCATTTTAAAATTTGGCCTGAAAAAGAAAAACATTTTGAATAAAAATAAAGACAAAAATGTAGGAACTTTTTTTTTATGAAAACTGGAATCAAATGTCAAAACTTGAGTAAAACTTTAAAGGTTAAACAGACCAGAATGTGACTTGAACTTAATGTTTTATTAGATTAGGTCTCAAAGTCAAAGTCCTGGTTTTGCTCGTGTCATCTCTACTATGATACCATCTCCATTACAGCAAACAGAGCATGATGTGCTTGTTAACTACTTTTAACAAACTACTGCTTTGTTAAATGTTCATATATTACTGTCATAAAGCAGCTGCAGCTTCTACATGTGTAAATTACAGTCTGAATCAGCTTTAATGAGTGAAGGAGCATCATGTTTTTCAGTTTCAGATCATAAAGAAGCTGCAGAGATGCCTCTCTCCTCAGCAGCATGTTCATTCTTCCCTCCTCGCCCTCTTTATTCAGTTATTCTTTAATTTCCTGTGTGGCATTTACAGTCCATTTTAATATCATCTTAAAGGTTAGATAGAGCTGTACACTCAGTACTTGCATGTTTTAACCGTGGTCCTTTCCAGACCATACTGTCCCAGCAGATGTCAGTGTTACTCAAGCTATTTAAGCAGCCATCCTGACTGTACGGATGTACAGCTGAACAAAGAAAAGGCTCCCGTGCTCGGCTGCCAAAAAGGCTTCACATTAAGAAAACCTCCAGATCACTCAGACATTTGCTAAAGAGTGGGAATGCTAAGTATGTACACAGAGTGTTTATGAGCAAACGCTGTAGAGACGCAGGAGAGGAAGCAACAAGCTGCTTGAGTGCAGCGTGAGAGAGGATCGCCTGCAGCACGCTCAAGATTTGCATCCGTTTCACAGCACAGTAAGCCAATTATACGAGGTTTGATTTAATAAGTGTCACCAGTAATTTCAAAGAGGGGGTTTGTTTGCTTGTTTGTGTGTTTTTCTTTCTCAAGGATGGAATACTGATTAACTTTTATACATAATCCTCACTGTGATACACTATGATGAGATTGGAACAGGATGAAATATCCAAGAAGTCAACATTTAAATCAAGAGCGTGTTGCTCTCAGGTATGAGCATGTAGATTTTCATCACATCACAGAGATAGCTGAAATCAGACCGTCTCTTTAGAGCCATGAAAATATGTCCTTTTTAACACAAAACACATCTTTGATGATTATTCAGATTTTATGTTACTGTAAACCACTTTATTTACATAGCACTGGTAACCAAATCAGGCTCAAAACTGAAGATAGCAGATCACACCGACCTTCAGAGCAAAGTCTCTGACTAGTAGAGGAATTAAAATGAAGAATCACTACTGCTTCATTCCAGCTAATGTGTTAGCAAAGCAAAACAACTGTTTAGTCAATGTGGTCTGATGGCTTTGATGGGGAAATTTCAGCTCACTGCTGTTTGTGGCTTCAAAAACATTTTAACTTGAAGGTTGTTAGTGCTGCCTACTGATTTTGTTTTCTTCTTTAGTACTCTGTTGTTTTTCTTTCCACAGCTCAGAAGCCGATGTCTTTTATGACTAAATAAATTACTGTCAATAAACAAAAAGCCCAGCTCCAAAACTGCTCAAAACAAGCAGTGCAAACCAGGGCTGTCAGGTGATGAATGTGTTTATACCACCATAAATCTCAGATTAGAAAAAAAAAAAAAAAAAAAAATCCTAATTAAAGGCATTTTTGTCGCATTTTGCAGTTGCACTGTTTTGCATTTTAAACAGGCAGCAAAGTGATGAAGGGGTTAGTGATGTTGCTTCACAGTATGAAAGTTCCTGGTTCGAATGAAACTGGGGCCTTTCTGTGCTCCAGATTCTTTGCACTGACAAAAGACATGCTCATTAGGCTAACTCATAACCTTGCAAAGCAGAGGGATACGCCCGTCTCCTTGTTTCTCACTGGCGAATCCATCTTACAAAGCTCACATCCGAACCGTTTGGGCCCGGTTAGAAAGTGACAGGACCAATCAGCGATGAGGGGTAGTACTTTCGGGCGTGGCGGGCGCAACGTAAGCAAGCAGCAACAAGAGACCGGTGTAGATACGTCGGAAGACACTAGTGTGGATGCTGCTAAAGCGCCAGTTTTATCAGAACTTGATGACGTTTCTTCGTTAAAAGAAGAAAAAAGAACAGCAGTGAGTTGTTTTCTTTTCATAAACGACAAAAGTCGTGTACTGACATGTCTACAGCCGCCATGGTTCATGTTATGCAAAATGGAAAAAACAAATTACACTTTTAAAAAGAAGTCCAATTTTTTTGTGTTCCTTTATTTTGTTTTCTTAATTTTATGAAAAACTTCAGTAAAGGAAGTCATGTGACCCACTGGGAAAGGTAAGCATTTTAAAATAAAAGCCTCCATGTCAAACAAGAACTATCCATTGTGTTTTACAATATGATAACAGTATTATCTATCTATCTATCTAGTATCTGTCTGTCTGTCTGTCTATAGGTATATATATACACACTAAGTAAGTTTAAAAACACACATTGTAAAATTAGCTAGAATTGTCATGAGATGTATTTAGATGCTGAAACAACTTCTCAGACACACAGTATACCTTTGTTCTGCATGACTGATTGTGCCTTTTCCCAACTACAGACCAATTCATGAGAGTTGTACTCACAAGTGTATAAACTGGGTAGGTGAGTGAAATATTGGGATAGGATAAATTGTTGACTAAAAACGTGTAGGCGCATACAGCTCTTCAGGAGGACTGGCAAGCGATCCCACAGAGACAGATGAATGGCCTCATAACATCTATGCCTCGGAGAGTGGCCGATTTGGTGCGAGCAAATGGAGGTCATACCAGATATTGAAATTTGGACTTGTAAGAATGGGTGGTACTGTCAACGTTTTTTGTGTATGATTGAATACACTGTTTCCTTGATTCCTGATTATTGTATGTCTCCCACAAGATGTGTGCAATAAGAACAATAACTATAACTGGAAATATAGTTCATGAATCACAAGTAATATATTCATGAATTTCTATGTGCGTTTTTAAAGTTACTTAGTATATGTGTGTGTGTGTGTGTGTGTGGGTGTGGGTGTGTGAGTGTGTATACCATGCGTAACAAATTTATTAGACCACCACCCAAAGTAAGGTTTATGCCACAGCTGCCCTGAATTAACAGCATTGGTAAAAATTGGTAAAACCAAGATCTTTTTTGTTGTTGTTGTTGTTTCTGCAATGGTTAATACAGCAATATGTAGAAGCTCTTTAACTGAAATGATATTTTTAATGCTAAAATAGAATTATTGTTATCCATGAATTTCAACATTTACTGATTTACAAAAAATCCTGAAAAAATAGTAAAGCACATTAATATTACTTGATTAATATATCAAACTATAGTTATTTACTTGCATTCCTGAACAGAAAAATGAGTTTTAGTGGTTGAAGGTTATGCTTGATTCATTTCTGACTTCTCAGAGAAGCCCAGTGAGCTGGCTCAAATTTGGGTGGATTCAGTTTGAAATTCCTCATTCCTGTTCAAAATGGTAAAACGTGGAGAGCTCAGTGAAAATGAAAGAGTCCGCATTAAAGCACTTCATGATGCTGGATGGTCTCTGAGACAAATATGACAGGTGGTCTAACAAATTTGTTAAGCACTGTTTATATATTTGCAATTTAAATTACCCACACCGATGAGGGTTATGTAAAGGGTTCCGTATCTTTGTTTGTTTGTTTGTATGTGTACAAGATAACTCGAGAATGGAAAGCTGGATCTTCACCAAACTTTCAGGGAATATTGGGATAGTGACAGGGAAGAATCGATTAGATTTTGGTGATGATCCTTGCACCTGTTTGGTTTTTCTCAGACTTCAAATTTTGAACACCATAGTAATCAATGGGAGCGTAAGTTCCTCAGTGGCGCTGCTTAGGCGTGGGTCTGCTGCCTGAGACGGCCATTCTGGTTTATCATATATTGTATATAGAGCATTTTGGCCTATTATAATACTGTAAAACACAACGGATGGCTCTTTTTTGACATGAGGGCTTTTATTTTAAAATGCTCATCTTTCCCAGTCGGTCCTTACCCTCAAGTATTTCATGAAATGACGAAAACAACATAAGAGAATTGAGGGAAAAAAAATGGACACCTTTTTAAAAATGTTGTTTGTTTTTATGTTTTTGCGAACAAAATGGGAAAAAGGGAATAATGGCTTGTTTTCTGTTTTTTCAATTTTTGTGAAAAAAAAAAAAAAAAATGAAGTTAACGAGGGTTTCCTGATTTTTGAGTCTGGTTTCAACCAGGAAATGGATCTGACAGAAATTACACTGACCTGAATTGTGGAATAAACTTTTTTACTCTGACTGTAAAAAAAACTCCTAAAATTCCATTTAAATCTAGAAAAAGCCAAATGTTACATTGATGGAGTTTTCTTTAGGAGTCATTCATCTAAGTTTGATGTAAAATTAGATCTGAGCTACAAAATGAGATTCCATGTCTGTAATGAAGTCTACAAAGTCAGATGACGATCTCTAATTATTCCTCTTTGCTTTCAGCAGTAAAGCAGACAACTGTGTCCCATCTGAACTGCATCATTTTTGTCTTTGATGTATTTAGAAAAAGACATCATCAACATCAGCGCAGAAAAAAAAACAGTCATCTACAAACTGTGGCAACTGTCCTGAAGAGACTCCAGGGACTGTAAATGAGCCCGGCACCAAGCTGTCTGGAAACAAATGAATGGAAGAGCGCAGGAAGCCACGCTGATGTAAAGACTTATGTTTCATGTAGCTGTGCTGGAGGTGTGAGCAGCAGATGTTTGATATTTACCACAAGATGAGTCTGACACTAACAGAATGAGCTCATCTTATACAGCAGATTTCACATTAAAACCCTCAACGCTCTGACAACACTGGCTTCAGATCAGGGTTTAAATATTAATGCATCTGCTTGGTGCCTCTCATTACATTAGCTGGACTGGGCTGACCCACTAAATGCTTCCCTACAACATGAGCAGGGATCTTCTTGGGAAGGACGACAGTTGAGGGGCTTCAGGAGGAGATCTGCGCAAGAAGATTAGATAGCAACGTGGACATTCAGGATCCCCCAAACAGTCAGCGGACATCTTTGTCTCTGTGTTTCTGTCTCCGTGTTTCTCTCTCCATTATATTTGAATGTTATCTTTCAGCCAACTCTCCAACCAGCTGTTGAGAGAATAATGAAATGCATCAGCTTCTCACAGAATAAAAGAGCTCTGAGCACATGAAACAGCTGCTGACCCAGAAACCAGGATACTTCTGTCTCTGGACCGCTGCACGGACGCCCACACACGTTAAAGACAGCTGCTCTGGGATATGTGTTTATTATATGCAAGCTGTTGATTCAACAACAAAGACTCAAACAAACAGAAGGTCAGACCAGAGACCAATGGATGCACGGGCCCATGGGGCGCTGGCCCAAAGGCCCCCAGACTGGACCCTCTGCCTGTGAGGCTATTAACATCAGTTCTTTTAAAAGTCAGTGAAGAGCACAAATAGACAAGGCCATGATCTAAAACCTCCAAATAATTCTAGCGGAAATATCTAGGAAAAGACAAAACAACTACAACAAGAGGTGCAAAAGACAAAATAGGGGAGACTGACTTCAGAAAGACAACAAAATCTTCAAAGACATTAAAATCAACCCACAGAAGCTTCATTATGACACAAAGCTGGGACGACTTTCCATTAAACAACGACAAAAAGGTTTGAAACAATGATGTTGGACAAAATAAATATAATATATACCAAGTTAAAGAGGCACATAAATGATCAAAAAGCAAGGAACAACAGTAAATAATAAGGCTGCAAAAATGTGTCTAACGCCCAAGACGACTCTGCAGACTCAAAGTGACAACAAAGCGGCATAAAACAGCTACAAAGAGATGTAAAATAACCTGAAAAAGATGGAAAACAATGCAAAAAGACCACTAATGGATCACAAACAACAGCTTTTATAGCTGGGCTGACTGCCTACATTTATACGGGCCAGCTTTTCCTAATCAGGCACTCTGGGGGAGCCAAACTCTCAAATAAACCACCCATCCTGTTGGGGGTCGCAGGGGGCGCAGGAACCTATCCCAGCTGTCATGCAGCGGGAGGCGGGGTACACCCTGGACTGGTCACCAGTCAATCACAGGCCTGACATACAGAGACAGACAACCAAGCATGCTCACACTCATACCTACGGGCAATTTAGAGTCACCAATTAACCTAATGAGCATGTTTTTGGTGGTGGGAGAAAGCCGGAGTACCTGGAGAGAACCCACGCTTACAGGGAGAACATGCAAACTCCTCCTGACTGGGAAGCGAACCAGGAACCTTCTTGCTGTGAGGCAACAGCACTAACCCCTGCACCGACATGCAGCCCCTCAAATAAACCAAATAAATTTTTAAAATGTTCTAGTCAACAAATTTTTAATTTTCTTTTGAAGGCATGTAATTTTTCAGATCGCTTACAATAAGATCAGTCTCTATATCACAGCCAGCCACAAGGGGGCGACTGAGATATTTTAGTGGAGAATTTCTACGGCTGTCATGTTGTCTATCACTGGATTTGGTGCTAATACGGTGTGTAGTGGTAATTAGAAATTGCACCCCCAAAACGCTTGTTTCCACACAAAACTGCAGTTCTTATCGAGAAAGGATGGACTGATAAATACGTGTTTAACATGGATTATATTTGCTAATAATGGCTGAAAGGTGGAGTTCTGAAAAATGGATGAAAAAAAGCCATTCCTGATTTAATTCTTTCAGTCTCAGTTGTTTTGGAGTTGCTTTCATAGCAGTAGGGAGAATTAAAAAAAAAAAAAAAAAAGAAAATGATACCAAAAACCCGACATTTGAATTTGATAATGTTCTGGGGCCAGATGGGAAGATGTTGGGGGCCTGATGTGGCTCCAGAGCTTTCAGTTGATTATCACTGTTTTATGATGAAAACAGAAAATGAGACAAAATAACTAAAGATGCATGGAAGAAATAAATAGAAACACCCTAAAGACACAAAAACGACCACAAAGAGACAAAAAAACACAAAAAGACCTGCAGAAAGACTATAAAGTTCAGTCAAATGAACACAAGGAGCTTTTAAAAGTCTACAGTGTTGAGTTTGGCAGCCAAAGGAGCACCATGAAGTAGTTATGACTTTTAAGTCCATGATCATTTTGTATGGGACTTCTGTACAGACAAAGCCCTACAACCGTTAAACCAGTGCTAAGCTAAGAATGCTGTTTCCATTTCAATCATGGTTTTGGCATTCCCTGATCATGAAAACATGAACATTTACTGAACAACTGAATGTACCATGAGCCTAACAGACAAATTAGGGCAGCGTCAGCAGGACTGTGTTGTGTCAGACCATCAGTCTTTCTATGCTCCAGTCTTTCTGGTCACGAGTTTTGGGTTGTAACAAAAAGAACGAGACTGCAGAAACAAGCGGCTAAATTTAGTTTCTTACAGAAGGTGTTTGGACTCAGCCTTTAGCCCAGTTCAGATCGAACCTTCACACTGGTTGTGTTTACATGGACTTGAGTATCCTGGTTTCTGTTTGTGCATGTATACATTTTTAAGAAGCCGGGATATTCCAGTATTACGGTTTTGGGAAATACAGAGAGAATGAGGAACAATCAGGCTGCTGTGTCTGAAACAGATCAGTCTGTGTGAGCCGACAGCAGGCTTCTGTCTAAACATGCTCATATTTTGATGAAAAGTGAACTGAACTGTTTGATTTTACAGCCAATAATGATGAAAAATCATGACTATAGTTAACTGTGGAGACAAGTTACAGAAAGCTCAGAGCTCTGTGAGCCGTAGATGGATAGACCACACTCAATAAGCATCCTTCCAACTCTGTCAACACGTCCCAGGCCTGAAATGTAGAATTTTTTTTTTTTTTTAAGTAAAAGCTTGATCTTTTCAAGGCCCACTTTGAGCTATCCATTAACTTTCACATAATCCTTTAACTCTGAAGTCATTTCCAGGACAGTTATTTCGTGAGTTGTCTCCTGCAGGATTGCTGCAGCATCTCTGCCAAACTTTCTTAGTAATCAACCCTCCAAACAGCTAAGGACCTTTGGGATAGTCTTTAAGATGGCAGGGATGACCAAAGATTTAAGACTGAAGACTGATAAATTGGCAACTTGGGATGCAGCCTTAGTCAATCATGAATTTGTCTCTGTGCATAAAAGCAGATCTTACACTGCCACACCATCAAGTGTTTGGGAATGTGTTGTCTTGTGAAGAAGAAAATAATCATTATTATTAATGTTGGGTTTATTTGGTTCATGTTGTATTTTTTAAAGTAATACATCATATAAAATAGTTACTACTACTGAAATATGGTGCATCCCTAGAGAATTCATATTGGGTTCGTAAGGAAAGGATGCACATGAAACCCATGACCTTAACCCTTGACCTACAACTCCCCAAATCCAGTCTGTTCATCCATCCAGTGGTGGGTAGAGTACACAGTTACAGTACTCAAGTAGAAGTACTGTTACTTAACAATAATATTTACTCACATAGAAGTAAAAGTACTCATAAAAATGAGCACTTGAATAAGAGTAAATAAGCACCTTATTAAAAGACTACTCAAGTAGTGAGTAACTTCATGAGAAACTTTATTTTGTGTGGTTTATTAAAACGTGTTTTATTACAACATATTATTCAGGGGTAGTAATGAAAACTGTACATTGTCATAAATAAAGTAGCATAACTTGCCAAAGTAAAAAGAAATCAAAAACCTAATACATAAGCAGCAGTCAAGTTATGTTTGTTAATCACATTTATGGGATGAAAAAAATTCAATATAATGAGAAAAAACAGACTCCTTCTCTCATAATAGTTATCTTATTTCTACATGATGATTTTAATCTCACATACATTAATTTGAACCTTGCAGTTCTTACTTTTTAATCACATTATATTCATTTTATCAGGTGTTAATGATTTTTGGCTCATATTTATGAATTAATCTTATGAACTTTCTGATTTTTTGCCCTTTTTTATTTTTATTTTTTTATTTTTAGCTCCAATTTATGAATTTTTATCCTGATTATAACTCAACAAATGTGCCCCACTAGCCCCACGTTATAACCATGTTAGGTATAAAGATATGCCTCACACACCATAATAGTTTCACCTACGACGTGTCGTTAAATAATGGCATGTAAAATCACATTTGTGGCAGAGTTTCAGAGGTGGTTAGACATGAGACGTCATTTATCACTGACACAACTGTGTCTTTGCAGTCTGAAGTTAAAACAGAGATTTGAACTTATATGTTTAGCTAACTAGCAGTGCAGTTTTTAGCTTGTTTAGCTTACTTACCATAACGTGCTTTCTTATAACCTTTGAAAAGCAGATGGGTATGCTCTTTTCCTTGTTTTTCACTGGTGAATCCATCTTGCAAAGCTCCCATTTGAACCGTTTGGGCCTGGTCAGAAGGTGACAGGACCATTTAGCGACGAGGGGCAGTACTTTTAGGCGAGTCGTGACGCATGCCAGCAGCAGCAAGCAGAAGAGATTAGTGTGGATGCTGCTAAAGCACCAGTTTTATCAGAACTTAATGACATTTCTTCATCAAAAGAAGAACAAAGAAGAGCATCGAGTTGTTTTCTTTTCAAAAACGACAAAAGTCGATTACTTACATGTCTACAGTCACCAGGTTTTGAGTTATTCCTCGGCAGCTGCTCACATGCAGCTCGATAGTGGCTACGTCATGTGTTCTGTTGCTCTTATTGGCCTGTACAGATATGACAGACAGAACGTTCATCCAATCACACTCCGAGCTTTTTTCAAAGCCTCTGCCTTTTCTCAAATGTTTCCTATTGAAACTTTCCCAGATGAATGTGTAAAATCTGGCTTGTCAGATTAGCTTTCTTAGATTTGACGTGCTTTGAAGTGAAGCTTGAGATTTCCACCGTTTTAGGCAGACACAGTTGGCAGAGCATTATGTGTCTGTTGTTCCACGTCATTTGAAAGGCAAAGAATCTTGATGTTGGGCCAGGGAGCATGCTCCTCTGAAGGAGACGCAGGCATTACATCTTCAGCCATTATCTCCAACTGTTGATAGTTAAGGGGGAGGGGTCACTCCTCAGTTTACTCTGTGGTGCTGAGGATTTTACCTCGCGCTGTGAGAGCTCAGCTGAGTGTAAAAAATACTTAATGAAAATAACTTATAGACAAGTAAAAGTATTGACCAGTGCATGCCCAATGTAAAAGAGTAGAAGTATCGTTTATAATCACAAATGCAACGGAGTAGGAGTAAAAAGTACTCTGCTCAATCACTACTCTCAGAAGCAGGATTTCTTAAAAAAAAAAAAAAAAAACTACTCAAGTACATGTAACGGAGTAAATGTAAGGCGTTACTACCCACCTCTGCATCCATCACAGTATGTTTGAAGCTCACTGCCTCAAAACAGCAGCCTGGAATACAAAAAAAATAACATTAGGCCCAATAGCCATGACCTTTGACCTGGTAAACCTAATCAGTTCCTCCTTGAGTCACAGTGATCTGTGCAAAGTCTGGATAAAATCCTTAAAAGCATTCCTAGGATATCAAGCACAAGAATGGCTCAGACTGCCTCCATTCTCGACTGTTCCACCTTTAAGGCATAAAAAGGTCGGATACCAGAGCAGCATTGAAATAAAATAAAGAACTAAAACCTTCCTTCCTCCAGCCATCCTCTTAGAACTCTTCTTCCCTCCTGCTCCAGCTCACCCACAGTGGTGTGTATTTCCAGATATCAGACAGCTGATTTAGACGTCAGCTTTGTAATACTTCAGGAACTGACAGCCAAAGGACATCCAGCTCCAGGGCAGGCTTTTAGCAGGTTATCATGTGGTATAATTTCATCATTCACCAGTATGATCAGCCAAAACTCGTCTTTATTTCCTATGAAAACTATCAAAATGAGCATTTAGCTGAAATGAAGACAGCGTCCTTTATTCCTGAGTATTTCCTTCACACTCCGCCTGCATCCTTTCCTTTATGTCTGCCCTCGTGTGCTTCCTTGATAACTGCATGGTGCATATGTGAGCTCTTAGCTGGATGAAGCATATATAATGTGGGAGGAAAGTGTTAACAAGTGCTTGGCTTAATAAGAACCATTTCATTGCCAAGCTGCAGACTGAAAAAGATTTTACCACCTACAAATTCAGGTCTTCACCTTCTGCAAGTCTATGATACGTTTTAGCACATAGACATGTTTTAAACTCAAATAAAAAAGATAAATAAGGCTTTAAACTGTGCAGAAGATGTCTAAAACCATGCAAGCATGCTGGATGGTGTGATAGAATAACACCAATGGATTTATGCTGGGGACAAGGTGACGACTGCAGCATTTATTCTCTTCTTAGCAAACAGCAAACAAGTTCCCCAAACTCGCTAAATGATTGTTTGCATCGGTGAAACATTTGGCACAAACATTATTCAGCCAGAGAAAACATGGCATGTCTGTGCTCAGTGAGAGTCAAACATTGGATCTCATTAAGAAGTCAAAAAGCTCCGTTAGTGAGGAAGCAGGCTGCAAGATGCAGAAAGAAAGATGTTTGTCTTACATTGTGTTACGGCCTCCCGAACGAAACTAAAGCAAGGCTCATAAAACAAGAAGGCCGACAACAGATAAACAACAACAAGATTTAAAGGTTGAAAACCCTACCAGCTATATCTACACAAAGAAAGGAATCAATACAAAGACATGAAAACAAACTCAGGAAACCTTTGAGCCTGGAGGCCACGGACGAAACAAAAGGGAAAATACAGGAAGGTGACGAGCCAACCATGCAGTTAGATGTAGATCTAAATTATTTCACTTAAAACAACCTAAGATAACTAAACAAGGGTATGAGACCCAAATTATTCCATCTATGCTGCTTTTGCTGATTGGATTATCAGCCTTATTGCCAAATCCATCCAAATTAGACTTTTAAGTTAATGTGAGAGAAAGATATGCTTTTGTAAAAAAAATGAAGCTTTGTATTCCATTTACCTTTTTAACCCTTAGAGCTCACATGGCACGGATCCGTGCTGCAGGCATACATCTTTGGAAATTGCTTGGTAACTTTGGAACCGTAAGTGTAGACACTAACTTGCTTTTTCCTGTGAAAGCCCTGTGTTTTGCCTTTTTAAAAATGTTCTTCATGCATTCGTAGCTCTTAGAGAACATTTTCTAGTGAGCCCAGAATTATCTCTGAGGACAGCGCTATTGTATACAACAAGAAATGACACAGTTTATAAAAATGTTAACTTTTAAACCATAAGTCATAAACACTTTTTTTTTTTTTCCTCTTAAAGCTGACCATTTTTGCAGTCCGTTTGCTACCCTCTTTGTCTCTGTAGCCCTTAAGGACGCCAACCTTTAAAGAGCATCCATGGCATTAGATCTGATAATAAGCATCTTTTTGCCATTTTTAATTCATTTTGGATCACTTACCGTATTTCCGGACTGTAAGTTGCTCCGGAGTATAAGTCGGATCAGTCAAAAAAATGCGTCATGAAGAGGAAAAAACATATTAGTTGCACTGGACTATAAGTCGCATTTATTTAGAAACTGACACACTGTTGTCCGTGCTCTGATAGAGAGGCGGTTGCGTTGCGTGAAGCGGTAACACCAAAAAGGCTCACGGCAAAGTCATTTATATTCCTCTCCCTGGCAACTACCAGGGCGTGGAGACGTAACTGCACCGTTGACAAGCCTCTCCCAGCAGCACGTTGTTCAAGCACCCATCTGTGTACTCGTTCCTCCAGCTCTGGCCATCTTCCTTACAGTCCGCAATTAGCTTTCTTTGTTTTCTTCATAAGAGTAACCTCTGCTTTTTGCCAGTCCAAGTTTCTTACTCGCTCTAAACTTTCTTTCTGCTGCTCAATTACCGTTTTCGTTCATTTTTTCAGTGGTGGAGTATATAGCATATAGCATATAGTTGTCACAAGCCTAGAGCGCCCTCTCGTGGCCGTAGACAGTAATGTTTACTCCTTGTGCATGTAAGAGAGTATGAATTAACATTTAAAAGACATGTTAAATTATATATATTTTGATATATAAGTCGCACCTGATATAAGTCGCTGGACCAGCCAAACTATGAAAAAAAAGTGTGACTTATAGTCCGGAAAATATGGTACTTTGGCTTTCTTCGGTGGGTAGCGCCTTATTTGTAGAGGACAATGTTTACATGCAGTGCATTCTGGGTGGGGCTGTCCTCCAATAGCAAGATGTTGCATTTCTACTACTTAAAGGAATGGCACAAATGAATCTAACTGCAAAAAAGCTCATGGATTTTTTGAGTATATGTCGATATTTTTAAAACTGTTAGTCACAGAATATTTTTTCACTGTTTTGACCCCAAGAGATGGAGAACAAGTCTGTGCAAAGAAAATGCTCAGTCACTGTTCTTTACTGTGTTATCTATAAAAATCTTTGAGTCTCAATTCCGATTTTTATTTAATTATTAATTTTTTGTCTTTAGAGTCCTATAACTTTTTCAAAATTAAAGTGAAATTACTGTAGTAGATATATTCTTAAAGCCCAGGTTGTCCTGAAAAAAAAAAAAAAAAAAAAAAAGATGTTTAGAGCTTGACTGGTCACCATAGGGTCGATGTTTTTTTAGAAAAAAAAGTTAAGATGGGACAAAATGGTAAAAAAAAAAAAAATAGCTCAGAGGTCTAAGGGTTAGAAGGTTACATGAAAAATACACTTTTTCAGGCTTTTCTAGCAAAAATGTGTGCCTCTGGCCTGTCCATAATTCCCCCCAGAATCAGAACCCCCCCATCTCTCTCTTTCTACACCTTTTTCAGGCCCCGTCCACATGGAGACAAATTCAACCGTATACGTAAATTTTTTTAGTCGTATTGACGTTTTAACCTTTTAGGCACATGTCTGAGCCCTACAGTCCTTCTTCATGTCCACTCTATCTGAATGCCACTGACATCCCTGCATGCAGGATGAACTTAGGCATCTCTGCGCGTCATTTTGGATACTTTACCAAGATCAAACATGCCGACCTCTCATGTCACAGGACAGCCTGTGTCCAGATAAGGGTTGAATGTTCACTTATTAAGTCATTTTCATAATTATGAGAGGAATTTTTACCATTTGATGAGAGCTGAAGTTAAATACGCCACAGGATTTTTAAACAATGTCCTGTTCAAACTTCAGTGATCAAGACAACAATTTCACTTCTTGTTGACATAAAATTAAATTGTATGTTAATAAAGATAGTTGATATTGGTTCGGTATTACAGATTTTTCTGTAATGTAGGATTAAATCATTTGGGAGATTGAACTGAGTCGCTCACCAAGGTAAGATACGATGTCCACGTTTGTGGTTGAGGGACAATTACACAGAGAGCAGCTGTTTTAATCCCACTCAGGGGAAGAAGTTTGGTTTTACAAGGCGAAAACCTTTGGCTTTGAAATTCATAAAGGCCCAAGAAAGTATTCAGAGGTGTGGACAGAGCAAGACTTGTTTTTTTAACCGTGTGTTTGCAGAGCTGAGGCAAAGCTGCAGCTGCACTGATGTGCACTTTGCTGTATCTTTTTTTTTTTTTTTTTATGATGATCCTCCATGTTTAAATTTTAAACTATTAATAATTTTCTTTAACCTGGGGAGTGGCAAAAAGATAAGTAAGCTATTATTGTAGAAAAACAAACCTTGGCAAATTCTGGAGTCCCCCTTATGGACGAGGCCCCAGGCAATTGCCTTTGCCTAATGGTAAAACCGCCTGTGGGTGCAGCCCAGGGTAGTTTTCCAGTGTACAAAACATGATCAAGTACCCTTCAAGGATGCTCTTCCCGGGCACTTATGCATGCAACGTGTTACATGCATAAGTGCCCTTTAGCATGTTCTTCCAATGAACCTAAACATGTTAAAGCCCCCAAGGGTGCCCTTTAATTGCAAGCAACAAGATAAAGTGCTTCCAAGATCATACAACCTGATGAAGTACCCATTTAAAGTGTGCTTCCAGTGCACAAAACATGAGAAAGTGCCTCCTTTGATGCCCTTCAGGTGCACAAAAGACAGTTAAGATGCCCTTACAATGAGAAAACATGATAAAGAACCCTATCAGGTGCCCTTTGAGTTTAAACCTGATCTCCATCCTCTCATGTGTATCCTGACTCTGCATGCGTAGGTTCCCTGCAGGTACTCTGCTTTCTCTCACCTCCTCAGACATGCTTGTTGTATTAAATCATGACTCTGCATTTCCTGTATGTGTGAGTGTGACTGCATGATTGTGTCAGCATGTTAACGTTGTGATTGACTGGCGACCAGTCCAAGGTGTACTGGAAGTCATTGCACCTCAGCAAAGAGTTCTGGGATCACTTCTGGTCCCACCCCAAACTGAACACAAAGGGGTTTCATTTGGCCAGAAGAGACTTCTGTATGTATCAAATCTGCCTTATTTTACAGGCTTTTACTTAAAAAAAATGCAACATTGGAAATGTTTTCTGACTTTAAAATGATGATGCTATAAATTTCTGACATGTAAAGGTTAGTGAAATAGGTAGTAAATTCTGAATCCTAATTAAAATGAGTAAATCTGGCTGTTTATTCTCACGTTAAACAGCACTGATGGTGAGGTAATACCAGGTAAACAGATCTGTGTGAGACTCGGCTCCACCTGGAAGAGTTTTAGTCCGTCTCTTCACTCCCATGTCCTCAGAGTATTTTCATTTTCTTCTTTATCTTTAAATTTGTCCTATTCTAGCACATTAAGATGTGTTTACTTCATTTCCATCCTAATTTCGTAGATCTCTCTACATTTTCGAATCTTTTAACCTCAATAACTTTTCAGCGGCTGTTTTCCTCCTCTCCCACAGTAAACACAGCGATGCTAAATTAACCAGACTTTTTCTGCAGATTGTTAGGATTAAAGTTAGTCCTCAAGAGTCTACAGAGCTGCCTGACAACAACCGTAGGCATCACAACGAAGTGATCAGCCAATCAGAATCAAGGATTTGCCACACCTCAGTAATAAGGTATCATAAAAAGATATGAGCCTTCCGCCTGAGCCTGAAGTAAAGAAAAAAGGCCGCTGTGATGTTGTCTGTTCTTTGACAATGAGAATTTCACCAGAATGTCATTGATAAAAAGATCAGTGGATGTTTAACCATTCATCTAGTAAATCCCCTGACTACGAGACACATCAGATCCACTGCTCCACGTTCAGAGCAGATGTTCAGACCAAAACAAACACATTTGCTCTGTCCCTCAGTCCTTTGTGGTTCTGGAGATGGAGGACAGCAGAGGGCTGAGACAGTGAAATTGTTACCGGTTTAATGAGACAACATGCCTCTCAAAGTTGACTTGGCTATTCGTCAATTTTCTTTTTTGTAAAATAAAATCTTTTTGGTAAAGTCTACTGGACAGAGCTGTCTCTCCTCTCTCACATACTGGTAAAGCTAACAGGTCAGTGGGGTTAATGGAAAAAAATGCTCTTGGTTTGAGGGCTGTTAACACAAAGCTAAAAACAACAAATCCAGAGAGAGTTTGACTACTGTTATTATAAAGTCATTATTCCACAACAGAAATAAATACGGCAGCTATTTTAAATTTAAAGACTTTTCTTAGTCTTTGGATTAAAATACTGATTAGTCATAGTTAAGCAATTTGTACCTTTACTAGTTTGGTCTAGGGCAGGGGGGTCAAACCCAATCACAGAAGGGGCTGGATTCTGAATTAAGGTCTAGCCTGAGGGCCTAACGGGGTCCACATTCAACCAAACTGTTAACCTCATTTTCACCAGTAATAAATTATGGGGGACAAAAACTAGCACTGATGATTAATGGTTTTGAGATTAAAAAAGCCAAAATGATTAGTTGAAAGGCTCAAAATCTGAAATAGAGAGCCAAGCTTATTGGTTCAAAAGGTCAAAACACAAGACTAGATGTTTTTTAAAGGCAAATATCTGAAAAAGAAAGTCAAAATGATGTTTAAAGGCAGATTTAAAATAGTGTACCTAAAAGGTCAAACTATGAGATGAAAAGTCAAAATTATAAATTGAAAAGGTCAAAATATGAGATAAAATGTGAAAATAATAAATTGACAAAGTCAAAAATGAGACAAAGAGTCAAAATAATAAATTGAAAAGGGTTAAAATATGGAATAAAAGTCCAAATAATAGACTGAAGTCATAATTGTGCAGTGCAAAATTGAAAATATTAAATGAAAACACAAATTAATTTCTTTTTCCTCACTCTTTTGTTCTAATTATTTTTGTTCTCTATTTTTTCACATTTTGTATGACTATGAAATCTGCAGACCTCATATTTTAGGGCCAGTTAACTGTAACATGGGCCAGATTTGGCCTTGATTTTGACATCTGTGGTCTAGGGGCTGCATGGCAGCACAGAGATTAGAACCTTCTTGCTGACTCACAGTAAGAAGGTTCCTGGTTCCTGGCCTTTCTGTGGCATGCTCTCCTCGTGCATGCGTGGGTTCTCTCCGGGTACTCCGGCTTCCTCCCATGCTCGTTAGGTTATTTGATCACTCTAAATTGCCCGTAGGTGTGAATGTGAGCGTGCCTGGTTGTCTGTCCCTCTATGTCTGCCCTGTGATTGACTGGCGACAAGTCCAGGCCTCTCACCCAATGACAGCTGGGTTAGGCTCCAGCCTCTTGTGACCCCCAACAGGATAAGCAGTATAGAAAATTGATGGATAGTTTAGTTCATAAAATTTAGTGTATGAAAATGTTCAGATCCAGTTTTATTCAAATAAAAATCATCGTGTTTCAGTCTTTAATTTTAGTCAAAATATTTTCTCTCTTTGAACTGAATTAACTAAAAAATACTGATGGAATAGTAATAAAACCATCACATTGACCAGTAACTCAACATCAATACTTTAAGTGTTATGACATCATAAATCTGATAATTCTGGCATACATTTGATCAGAAAAGAGCTACAGGTTTAATCAGACCACCACGTCTTTAATACATACTCATAGAGAAGGGTTTTACATTTATTAAGGTTGTTGAATAATAACAGCACACAGACATTAGTCTCTCACTGCCTGATCAGGCTGTCATTAGCTGGTTGTTAGCTCATGCTCTTTGACGCTCTGCATCACTGCACACACATACAGCCAGATAAATAATACTGGAGTTTTTGGCCATAGCCACAGCCCTCCACACCACCTTGACCTTCTGCCAGGCTTCTTTTCATTGACATTAGCTCGGCATTTAACACAATCATCCTGAGCAGACTGGTATCAAACTAAACAACCTCAGCCTCCCACTCTCCACCTGCCTCTGGATTCAGGACTTCCTCAGCAACAGAGAGTCAGAGTAGGGCTCCACCTCTCCCCAGCACTCAGCCTCAACACAAGGATGTGTACTGAGTCCCCTGCTTTACACTCTCTATACACATGACTGCACCCCCACCCCACCCAGACAACTCCATCGTGAAGCACACAGTCGACACGACAGTGGTCGAGCTCATCACAGAGGGGAGATAAATCCGCATACAGGGATGAGGTCAAAAAACTGTCATCATGGTGCAGCATCAACAACCTGGTCCTCAACACAGCAAAGTCTAAAGAAATAATAGTGGACTTCAGGAGAAACAGATCTGACCCTCAGCCCATACACATCAACGGGGACTGTGTGGAGAGGGTCTCGGACTTCAAGTCCCTGGGTCTGACCTGATCTGGAAAACCAACACCACAGCGCTGATCAAAAAGGCACAGCAGCGACGCCACTTCCTGAGGGCCCTGAAGAGAAGACAGCTCTCCAGAGAGTCATCAACACAGCACAGAAAATCACAGGCTGTTCTCTCCTCTCCTTAGAGGAGCTGTTCAGGTCAAGGTTATTATACTAGTAGTTAACTAAAATTAACTAAATAACTAAGACTAAAATTCAAAAGTCATTTTAGTTAACTAAAACTAAATAAAAACCAAGCTTTACCAAAAAATGGAAACTGACTAAAACTGTACAGTGTGATTACAAGACCAACAAAAATAGAATAAAAATAGAGATAAAATATCCATAGTTTTAGTCTTTGACACAACCATACTAACTGACCTACACCCAAGTCTGTGGAGTGTAAAATGGCCTGAATTGATTGGTTGAGACTTTGTACAATGCTAGTTTTATGTCTAGGGTTGTATTCAAGCATCACCCTTAAATAAATTAAATGATAAGTGAAGAGTGGCCTGTTTGAATATGTTTAAAAAATGTATGACGCTCACTCAGCCCTGACGTGAATTCAGAAAAACTAAAACTAATAAAAAACTAAACCATAACAAAGCATTTTTGCAAAATTAAAACTAAACTAAACTAACAAACCAGCAGTAAAAACTAATTAAAACTAAACTGAAATTGAACACAGAAAGTGAAAACGAAATAAAATAAAAACAAATGAAAACTCCCAAATTATTATTATTATTATTATTATTATTATTATTATTATAACCTTGGTTCAGGTCCTGCTGCCACAGGAAGGCCCTGGGCATCCTGATGGACTCATCCCACCCACATCACCTGTTCCAACTGCGACCCTCAGGAAGACGGTTCAGGACAATAAGAGCCAAAACTAACAGACGGAAAAACAGCACGTATCCCAGAGCACTTGCCATAATAAATGAACACTTAACAGTGACTCAACCCACCTCACAACATGTTGAATGTATATATACAGCATCTCTATATCTATATCTATATATATACAGTGCTTAACAAATTTATTAGACCACCCTAACCAAAGTAAGGTTTATGCCACAGCTGCCCTAAATTAACAGCATTGGTAATTATCAAAATCTTTTTTCATGTTTCTGCAATGGTTAATACACCAATATGTAGAAGCTCTTTAACCCAAATAATATTTTTAATGCTAAAATATAATTATTACTGTTATCCATGAATTTTCAAATTTACTGATTTATAAAAAAACTGAAAATATAGTAAAGCACATTAATATTTCTTTATGAATATGTTACAGTTATTTACTGGCATTCCTGAACAGAAAAATTGAGTTTTAGTGGTTGAATGTTATGCTCGATTCATTTCTGACTTCTCAGAGAAGCCCAGTGAGCCGGTTCAAATTTGGGTGAATTCAGTTTGAAATTCCTCATTCCTGTTCAAAATGGTAAAACGTGGAGAGCTCACTGAAAATGAAAGGGTCCGCATTAAAGCACTTCATGATGCTGGATGGTCTCTGAGACAAATATAACAGGTGGTCTAATAAATTTGTTAAGCATTGTATATGTGTGTGTGTGTATATATATATAAATATTTAATAAAACCTGTGCAATACTCTTTTACTTGCAATATACCCGGTGCAATCTCTGAAACTCTTAAGATGTGAACAAACATATATCTGTTTTATTCTATTTATATTTAAAACAAAACAAAAAAAAACAAAAAAAACAAACAAATACAAAACCGTGCCATACCCGACTAGCTGAATGTTTTCTTTTTCTTGTTTCTTTGACTCACATGTACATACACATATTCATATTTTTATAATCACATATTTTTCACCTTTTATACATCATTTATTAGAATACCTTGTTTTTGTTTATATATTTCTTTGCACTGAATGGAACGTCGCACAATTTTGTTGTGCTTGTGTACAATGACAATAAAGATTCTGATTCTGCATTCTGAAAAATGTTACCATACCATTTACACTATATATGTGTACATATATATATATATATATATATATATATATATATATGTGTGTGTGTGTGTGTGTGTGTGCATTCTTCAAATTTCCAAACAATTGTATTTTCTATAATTACTTGGGTTTTTAAGGGCTTCTCTGACTTCAGATGTACATCTGCTCATTTCATCTCTCTCTAGCTCAATCCTCTGACAGTGACTCTGTGACTTTAGCAGACTGGAGATGTGGCCACAGCATTAATGAGCACAGGGACAAGAAGCTGCTGATCAGTGTTCACTGTAACAGATATTTTAAATTCTAGTCTCAGTCTTAGTCTTAATTTTTGTCGCATTTGAGTCATTTTTAACCCTTTATAGTCGATGAAAACTCTAAAACATTTTAGTCTATATTTTTAGTCCAAGCATTTATTTTCTTGCCTAAATCTGGTACCAAATCATGGTAGTACGTTCTCTGGCAAACCTGGGGTCCCTGCTTTCTACAGCTGAGAGGCAGAATAGATACAGATGCATTGTTTTTTGACAGATTTACCCACAGTGGAGAAATATCGTGGATTTTTCTTTATGTCAGGCATAAACTAAATTACATTTTAGTCTAGTTTTAGTCATCTTGATGAAAAGCAAACTTACTTTTAGTCATTTTAAGCCATCAAAGATCTATTTGTGGCTAGTCTTAGTCTGGCTTTTGTCATGGAAAAAAGGTAGTCAGCAAACATTTTTAGTCATAGCTTGAGTTAATGAAGTTTTTAGACATTTTTAGACAAATTATAGATAGAGAAGGACAAAAACTACAGATTTAACATATCCTAAAACCCACTACTGAAATTCTAGTCTTGCCCAGTTACAAACTTACATTGCATCAAATCTTTTGTAATCCAGATCTTACCTTTGTTACAGAAAAAAACAGCTATTAATGAACATTTTCATTAAAATCCAAATGCACCACAAATCAGCGTGCCTCTGTCCAAGCAGCCTTTGTATCTAATAAATGTGGGAAAAGGCCTGATACTGGAGGAGACAAACATCCCTCCACACTTCTGACCCGAGGAAACACATCGGCAACGGAGTAAAGCGTTTGTGAAGCCAAGCGTCTGCCACCCACTCGTCTCCTGTGTGCAGAATGTCAGAAGAAGAAGGATGACATGTGGGCAATTGTTTCCATGCATTGCTTGTCCGCCTGTTTGTTTCTCTGTGTCATCCAACCAAGTGAGAACAGATTGCAGGTCTCGAGAACACACCTGAGACCGAGCGGCGCAGATCGTGTTGTGACTGTACGCTGACAGACTCCACGCGCGCTGACCTTCGGGGACAGCAGAGGAAACACAGTTTGGCACATGCTCCAGGTCCCATCCATCTTCCTGCTCAGAATCACGTTAGAACAGACATGAGCATTGCATCACTGGGTAGATTGCCAATCTATGGCTGAGTAATTAATTTTTGGGTTGAGAAGAAGATAATTAGCAGCCAGGCTTGAAAGTGATACGTGTGAAGGCGGTGTTCATTAAAACAGCCTGCTTCAGACAAGGTGTCACCTGGTTTGATAAAGAATGATCCTGAGGCTTAACTTCATAACAAGTACTCCCTAAAATAACCAAATCATTTAGCAAAAAGTTCTGTGATAACTGACATTTTTAGGGTCACATTCTGTTATTAAAATGAGGAAAATCTGACACAAAGCTTGAAGGATGTTCTTTAAAAATCTAAATAAGTCACCCAAAGTGAAAGAATAAAGGTCCTAACAAAAATGAAATCATGGCTGTAACTTTTGGTGAGGTGAATGTTGTACCAAGTTCACAGACCCCTGATGTAATGCCTTGAAACCCCAGCCTTTATGAACAAGTATTGAGTTTCACCAACTAGAACTTTAACTCTGCCTGAGCTGAGGTGGTGTTGAGCTTTTTTGAGTTTTTTTTTTTTACTGAAAAATCTGCCAGTTTCTGTTGGACTGAGGTTGATGAAGTGGATTCTTTAAGCCTCATGCAGATAGAAAGACACCAGAATGAGCAGAGTGATATGATCGCTTATTCAATCAGTGCTTAACCTAGCACTGGTCAAAATAAATATGTAAATAAACAAGGAAGATGCAGCGCAAGCAAGCGGAAATAGATGCAGGACAGAGACTGTTGAATGACAGGTTCAGCTTTCAGATCATGCCAGACTAGACTGAAGTTATTTGCTCTTACTGTCGACGTGAACTGAGTCACGCAGAGTTCATAGAGTCTTAAATACCATGTACCGCTTGCTGGCCAAGCACACTGCCAAACCAGAGAGCTGCCCCCCCAGCCAATGGCAGACCATGCTGGATTATTTACAACAGAGATGCCCAGAAAACTCTGCAAGCAAGAATGGACTAGCAGTCTGGCATACGGGGCTTTGCCTCGGGGAGCCGACGCTCTTTGGGGCCGCTATGATTTATTTATTTATGCATTTACGCTATGCACCAGCTCCATGACAGTGCTGCCCCTTAATAATGACAGTTGACTGGTCTGATCACGTCTCCTAAAGGTCGGTTTCCCCCCCTCCCGTCCCCACTCTGCTCCAGCTTGAAACTGAAAGTGCACGAAAAGATCACCCGGATCTGTAAGTAAACCTAAAATAAAAAATAAAATTTCAATCAAGATGCTGCAAAAGTTGCAAAGAATCTATAGTCCCTGTAGGAGAGTATCATAGTATAAGCTAAAAAGCATAATTAGACTGCGGGTCCCCTTTATGAAGAAAGCAATGGGTTGAGATTAAAGCTGTAGCTTTTCTATTATCTGAAGAATAAAGACATAAAGAAGTCCTCTTACAACTCCTTAAAGGTAGCCTACTGCATTTTGAGGTGAAAGTCCTGAATTCAGACTTTATCCCTACATACCAGCAGGCCTGTGCCAGTATTTTTATAACATTAAGTCTGAGTCCCCTTTAATAATAACATAATGATAAATGTATGTATAAAGTGCTTTCAAAGTGCTGTAGATAAATTTAAAGAATAAAAGTAAGAAAACAAAGGTTGAGTAAAATGTTCCCTGTGAGTAGTATGCTATTACACTGATACTATAGTTGCAACAATGTGTTGTCCTATTCAGCATCTTTCCCAATTTTTTTAAACTTCTAGAAGTCTGAAGTTTGACACTGAATTGTGGTATTATACAGTAATCTTACATTAAGGCCAGTATCTCCACCTGTCGTGGCTCGTTGGGCATGTTAGGCTCTAATATTTTTGGAGAATTCAGTATCTTTGAGCTTAATCTAGAGAATTTTTATTAATATTCCATTATGGGTTGTTGCCATGAGCAAACATTTGCATAAAGAAAGCATTCCTCTCCTATGTATATATATATATATATATATATATATATATATATACTGTGCTTAACAAATTTATTAGACCACCTTAACCCTAACCAAAGTAAGGTTTATTCCACAGCTGTCCTAAATTAACTGCATTGGTAATTGATTGGTAATTGGTAATCATTTTTTAAGTTTCTGCAATGGTTAATACACCAATATGTAGAAGCTCTTTAACCCAAATGATATTTTTAATGCTAAAATATAATTATTATTGTTATCCATGCATTTTCAAATGTACTGATTTTTAAAAAACTGAAAAAATAGTAAAGCACATTAATATTTCTTGATATGTCAAATTATAGTTATTTACTGGCATTCCTGAACAGAAAAATGAGTTTTAGTGGTTGAATGTTATGCTTGATTCATTTCTGACCAGTGAGCTGGCTCAAATTTGGGTGAATTCAGTTTGAAATTCCTCATTCCTTTTCAAAAATGGTAAAACATGGAGAGCTCACTGAAAATGAAAGAGTCCGCATTAAAGCACTTCATGATGCTGGATGGTCTCCAAATATGACTGGTGGTCTAATAAATTTGTTAAGCACTGTTTATATATCTCCTCGAGGGCTCGAGGATCATTAGCACCCTCCGGGGGCCAAATCTGGCCCGGGGAATGGTTAAATCTGGCCCACAAAATGATCTCATATTGAGGCACGCCGGTAGTCGAGTGGTGAAGGCGTGCACCATGTACGCAGGCGACCCGGGTTAGAATCCGGACCGTGGCACTATTTCCTGCATGTCTCTCCTTGCTCTCTCCCCTGTTTCCGACTCTATCCACTGTCCTATCCAATAAAGGCAAAAGGGCCAAAAATAAACCTAAAAAAAAAAACAAAAAAAAAAACAATACAAAACAAAACAAAAAGATCTCATATTTCTGTTCCAACTGGCCCATCAGTATGAGGTCTGCAGGTTTTCTCAAGAATAAAAATGAAAACTTATCCTTGATTATTAAAGATATCCTTGTTAAGTCATGCAATCTGAAAAAGTGGAGAGTTAAAAAGAATTACATAAAAAGTCAAGAATATTGAAAGAAAAATGTGTTTTATTTTCACATTTTCAATTTTGCATCCCACTATAAGGACTAAAACTTGGAATTTTGATTTTTTATTTCATACTTTGAGCATTTCAACTCATAATTCTGACTTCTTATGTAATATTTTCAACTTTTAGTGTAACAATTTTATAATCTAAGTCATATTTTGACATTTTTAACTTATTAATCTTTATTTCATTTTAAATTTTCAACTCCTAACTTTGACATCATAATCCCATGAGTTTGACCTTTTCGACTCTCCTTTTAAAAACTGGAATCACTTTTTGAATTTTAATTTCATGTTTCGACCTCTTTAGACTAAAATTTTACTCTTCTCAGACTTCAAGCTTTTAAAGCTTTTTTTTAAATAATTTTCTTAAATTTCAATTATTTTTTAAAAAATATGATATTACTGGTGAATGAGGTCGAGAGTCTATGGTTAAAAAGTTAACCCTTTTAGGCCCTCAGGTTAGACCTGAATCCAGAATCCAGCACCTGCTGTGATTGAGTTTGACACCCCTCCTCTATAGGTTCTGATATAAAAATTGTCCCCTCCAAAATGTATGTTTTTAGCATTTACACTCCAAAAAGCTGCTAAATGGCCTCACCACCCTCTGATTAAACTCAGAAAAGTGATGACAGATCGGGCACCACATTTTTATCTGTCATCTTCATGCAGGTATATAAATAAAAGAATCAGCATAGAGAAACTCTACTGGTTCATTGTAATCTACTCATCTTTCCATGTTCATGGTTTTCCCTCACTTCTCATTCTGTTTGGATTCTCTATCATCGTTTCTATTCCAAACTCTGACATTAGTTTATTGACAAATTTGGAATTCTAATCAGTCGGGTCAATCTATCACCGAGCGGGCCACAGCTGGTGGTCAATTTGTTTCTTTGCCCACTATTTTTCTCCACTTTGCTGGTGAAAGCCTGCGACCCATGAATCATCCCATCTGGCCTTTGCCAGAGTTGTCAGAATGCCAGTCTGGGCCTGCCAAGAAGTGATAACATCATTAACAGAAATGTTTCATCCAGCAGAGCTACAGCATAGATGCTGCTCCCTATGGCTGAGGAAATCTAGCCAGCATGAGGCGGTAATTCTGGAAAATACGCAACGCCAACAGAGAGACACTCTGCTGTTAAGGAGGGCTGCTCCAGTCTCCCAGAGCCAGATGTAAAACACATTAATGCCCAGCAGTGGTAGAGGGAGGCTGTCGGAGGGGCAAGGACAAATATAAAGAGGGCCACAGCTGCATGAGACCAGGCACCAGTGCACAGAGAGTTCACCAGCAGATTCAGCCTGTGACAGGGCCGTCCTCAGGGGCTCTTCATCAGGTTTCTCCATTTTTAGGGAGGCCAAAGGATGTCCTTGGTCCATCAGATGCACATGTGCAGCTTTTTATTTATCCACATGCACAGAGCGAGAGCGAAGAGGGGACATATTTTAGCTGTGACCTCACATCATGCACTCCATTGGCTGGGTAAACCCATCAGTGCCTGGAGGATGACAACAGCAGACAGCTCTAACTCAGAGAAACAGAAAGACAATGAGAAAACAGGCAAATACAGACAACAATACCTCAAATTAATCAGGAGTGAAACTTCTGCAGGATTAGTGTTGTCCTCATGCTTTATAACGTGTTGGTATGTTTCTATGCAGCAGCTGTTAGAGATAAACTAAAAGACCACAGGGATAGCTGCTATAAATGGGCTCTTTTTCATAGACAATACTGATTCTTCAGACATACTGTTTTAATTACTTAGCAACCCTTAGCACCACAGTGTTTACAGCCAGCAGTGCTGACACTCTTTACTGCTTCCTCTCTGACCCTGTGAAGCCTGCTTCTTTCATCATGGGCTTCAAACGAGCCAATCATCAGTTAAAACACCTTTAAGCTGTTGCTTTAGCCATCGCTGCAGGACTTGTATTAAAGCCAAAAACAAGGCCGATGGAGACGCTCTGCAACAAACGTTGACTTGCTTCATGTTGCTGTTATTACAGACATCAAACTCAGACAGGATACACACCTTTTATATGTTTTCTGTGCTTTCCATTTATCACAAAGACCCAGTTTACATGTGGCCTTTGACCTGGCTGTTCCTTAGTGTTAGAGTGAAACATGCTAACGATAGGACACAGACTGAGCTGTTCTCTGTCACATATCATCCTGCTCTACCAACGGCAGCATTGTTTATGCTTTGCATGTGCACTACAAAACAACACATGCATTCAAACAGGCGATGACAGTGTTGCAAAATCCAGTCAGTGGCAGAATTTAACCAGTGACAGTGCTGATACTGATCAGTATTGTCTAACCTCCCAGTCATCCACGAATACCTCCATTTTGCTGTCAGAAAGATTATTTTCTACAACTTCCTTGCATCTCATTATATTTATTTTCATTCATAAAGTGCTTTGCACTGACCGTTTAAGCTTGAGGCGTTGTTTACATGACGTTCTGCTTCATTCACCATTTTTGTGTTCAAATAGTTCCAAGTTTAGACGGCAACACATTGTATAACATTTTTATCATACACGTAATTCATCTCTAAATCTCCTCCTCATCACCATCGAAGTACAGCAGCAAAATTTCACAGCATTAGTAAATAAAGAAATGCTTTGCTAGACCAGTCTTGTTATAATGAAGATATCATTTGAAGGTCTCATATTATGCAAGAATACACTTTTTCAGGTTTTTCTAACAAAAACAGAAGAGTCCCAGAAAATGTGTGCTGAAACAAGCCAGTCTCAGACTTTTCCCTCATGATGTCATGTGGGGAGTTAGCCCCGCCCCCAGGGTTTGGTTGGCCCTCCCTGCTTGGAAGGGCGGGGAGGGCCACCCAAGCTGCCAGCTGAGAGGAGGATCAGGAGAGCCACATCCATTTCCTGAGAGGGGCGTGGTCAGAGGTGGAGTCAGACATCTCATTAAAATTTAAAGCCACAGACACAAAAACAGCTTGTTCTGAGCAGGGCTGAAACAGAGGGTTTTTGTACAAAAATCCAATACTGGAGTGTTTTTTTCAGCAACAAACTTCACAGGTATGTTTGGGGACCTCTGAGACTGAAATATAAACTAGTCTTAAAATGGTAAAATATGTCCCCTTTAAGACTGTTAAATTTTCCACTGACCATTTTTTCCTACAGTCTTTAATTTCTGGTGGATTTTTTCTGAAGTTGTAGCTCTTCCTGCAGCACAGCAGTAATAATATAGTGATTACAGCTACTTTTTCAACCTAAACACGGAAGCACAACAATCATGTCTCCTCCATCGACTGAGCACTGATGTGCAGCCGATGGAGGAGGAGACTGGAGAGTCTGGGAGAGGTTTCTGTGTTAAAACATTAAGAAAAAAGATGAAGTCTAAATCATTTCCAAGAGACAGGTATATTTGGAAAAAGGGAAATTGAAATATCATTCTGAAAATGCTCCAGCTGCGCTAATGAGCAGCGCTGAACTTTCTAAAAAAAATCCCTGAGAAGTTAAAGGATGATCTTACAAAGCGGCTTTTTCGGTGATGACAGTGATTATCAGGTGGATGTAATCATTTCAAGACTAATGCACAACTTTATCCAAAAAAACTGGCCTTGATAACCTTCCAAAAGAGAATGATGTTTCCTCTTTTTTAAATCCTGCTGTCTGTGACTTGACAAGTTGAATCAGAGGTAACAACGTCAGATGGCTCGGCTGGAGCTGCCACAGCTCAGTTCAGAGTGCTGCCATGCTCGCGCTTGACAGCTGACTGCGGCATCACTGCACAGTCACTGCATTTTCAGAAAGCGTTGTTTTCCATGTTTACACGGAGACAGGGGTGTTTTGAAAAGCTCTCTATCTGGAACCGTTTCCAAATTGTTCCATTTTCAGGCACCAAAATACTGTTCTCGCATAAACGGACAGCCAAAATGCTACAGAAGAGTTACCTGAAAACGTTGTTGTGTAAACAGGGCCTGAATGTAGGTGTGGCAGAAAAGGGGGCTGATATTCAGTGCTTAAACAAATTTATTAGACCACCTGTCATAAAAACGAGAAAACAAAAATTTTAGAAATCTTTCAAATTTGTTTAAAACTAAAAATGTTATTTTTATTTATTTGGCAAATAAACTGAAACAACAAAATAGTCCTTTTTCAAACATAATAACCAAAAAACTTCATGTTTTGTACGGCCTTGATAACAGCTTGAATTCTTGCTGCCATTGTTTCTATAGACTTTTCCACAGTCTCTTTTATTATTGAGTTCCAAATAGTTTCTAGCTGTTCCCACAGACTTGCTTGAGATGAAACTTTTGTGCCATCAATCTACTAAATCCCAAATTTGTTTAAAGGATTCAAATCCAGACTTTGACTTGGCCAGTCCATCAGTTCCAGTACTCCAGATTCCTTTTTCTTGGTCAAATAGTCTCTGCACAGCTTTGAAGTATGCTTGGGGTCATTGTCTTGTTGGTATATGAACCCACGACCAATCAGATTCAGTCCAGAAGGGATTCCATGATGCACTAAGATGTTGTGGTAGACGTTCTTGTTCATGATACCATTGATTTTCACTCATTTGCCCACGCTGTATCCACAAATGGAACCCCATACCATAATGGAATCTCCACCGTGTTTCACTGTGGGTGCAATGCATCTGGCATCAAAACGTTCTCCAGCATTTCTGCGGACATAAACACGATGATGCTGATCCAAGAGTTCAAATTTGGACTCATCCGGCCAGAGTACCTTCTTCCAGTCATCAGCAGGCCAGTGTTTGTGCTCCCTGGCAAATCTGAGGCATTTCTGGATGTCTGCAGGCCTCAATAATGGCTTCCTAGCAGCTATTCCTCCCTTTAAGCCTTGTTCCGTCAGTCGTCTGCTTATGGTCATTCTGGAGACTTCTCAGACTCTGATCTAGAAGCATTCATCTCTGCCTGATGTAATGAACCTGGCTCATATGTTTTGTAGTGTTTGTTGTGAATGCAGCTTTGCCTCCTCTCCAGCTGTGTGTGAGTGGTGGGTGCGGCTGTCAGTGAGTCTAGCTGTGTCATTGAGTGTCTGTGTTGCATCTGAGGTGTGAATGGGTGAGTGTGATTAGGTCCTGGTGCTGAGGCTGATTGGCTGCTACCAAGATTGCTGCAGGCCCTAGTGCTGAGGCTGATTGGCTGCTGCAGGGATTGCTGCCACCTGAGAGACTCCAGAGAGCCCACAAATACCTGCTGCTGCAACCTGCTCTCTCTCTGCTGCTCCAGCCACTGCCAGCGAGGCAGCTTGTGTATCGTAGCTTTGTGTATTGTGTAGAATTCTGACCTTTAAGTAAGTTGGTACTCTTGAGCTTCAGACATTCAGACTTTGAGATACTTTCTTGAACTGTTAAATTGGAGAGTTAATACTTAGTGTTTCATTTGTTTGAGAATGTTATAACAGACAACCTTAGCTAAATTAAATTGTGTGCTACTTAGAGCATGGTTGCCCCTACATTGTCTTCTGTATTAACTGAGATTTGGAAACCTTAGTTTGGTATTTAGGTTTGGGTAATTAGGAAGTCTCATTTCGGGGGGAAATCTTTGTTATATGTTGTTTGCTCTGCGTTAGCAAAATAAATCTGTTTAACTTTTGAGAAATCTTCCTGCTGCTTTCTTGGGAGTGGATGGAGTCAGAGCATTATCATGTTGTGTCTAGGTTCCCCTAGACCAGGAACATAACATGATTTGGGGGCCCATCGTCTTCAAGTTTTAATCGCTCGTTGCTTCGTTTGTCAAGTTTGGTGAGTATTTGACTTTTCTCATTGATTGTCTTGTTGGCAGTTTTTTCTTAAGTGGTGGGTTCAGATTATGGAGTTTGATTTAGATGAGTTTACTGTGAACCCCACAAGAGAAAAATTTGCTAAATGCAAAAAAGCTGAGCTGATAATAATTGCCAAAGCCTTTGATATTCAGGTGCCTTTGAATGCAAAAAAGGATGAAATAGAAAACCTGATATGTGACACCTTGAGTGAAAAGGGCTTGTTTGGTGAGTCACAGGATGACCTTGCAGGTATCTCTGCCCCACTCCCTGAGCAGCCTCTTAAGGCGACCACCTCCACGGAGGATCTGAAACTCACCCTCCAAATAAAAGAGGCTGAACTCAAACAAAGGGAGTTGGAGGTAAAAGCCATGCACTTGAGGGTGAGGGCCTTAGAATTAGAGCAGGGAGCCGCTGCTACCAGGCCTTTAACTCCCCAAACATCTACCTCAAGCCCTGAGAAGAACTTCAATGTGAGCCGTCACATTGCCCTGGTACCACCTTTTAGAGAGTCTGAGGTTGATTCTTACTTCAATGCCTGACTTTCGTTGAGTTTGCGAGGGAGAAAGCAGCTCTTTTTGATAAATGGTGTCAAGCAAGTAAAGTAACCACATTTGAGAACGTGCGTGAGTTAATGTTGCATGAAGAATTCAAAAATCAGTTGCCAGACAAAGTTGTGACATACCTAAATGAGCGAAAAGTCTCGTCCCTTTCAGCTGCTGCAGTGCTAGCAGACGAGTTTATTCTGACACACAAAAATGTATTCTCTCCCTCTGATCGTCATGAACCATTTATGACTGAAAGGAAACACACCTCTCCTCCAAGTATTCGGCGTAGTCTGGCTATTACCGGTGACATCTCATTGCTGTTTGCCCCATCCTAAAGCAAAAAGAACAGTCCAAACCCCCAAAATCTCCATCTCCCATTGGTCTCATTCAGACAGTGTCTGACCAAAATGTGAGCTTGGCTAACAACCACAAAAACAAAACTGATGATGTCTTCAAACCGTTTGTCTCTGAAGGTTTTGTTTCTTTAGTGGGGGACAAAAACAAGGTCCCTGTCACCATCCCGTCGTGATGTTTTGGTTTTTTCTAAGCGGTCTTACTGTAGAGCTAACATTTTAGTGAGAGGTGTGAAAATGAGTGCTGTTCATGTTCTTTGCACTCTGTAAATTTGACCTCAAAATTTGTATCTGGTAAGTTTGAGTTAGCTGTGCGCCCCCAGCTGCTGATAGCTGGTATTGACGTTATCCTCTGTAATGATTTGGCTGGCTTTAAAGTTTTCCCGTCACCCTCCAGTGCGTAACACATCCGTTCTGTCCTTAATTTGTGCTTTTTCCTGTGCTCAGGCACAAAACAAAAAAACACCCACTTTGTTTGAGTGTCAGCCAGGTTAACAGTCTTTCCATGCTCTAAATGTAAAACATAGAGATAAATGGACACTTTGTCTTTCGCCAGACTTCTTCTAAAACCTAAGTTGAGAAGAGTCTCTTTGTAACCTTGTAAAAAGGAAATCCAGTGCATTCTAATTGGTTTGTTTAATAACTTTTATTGTGTTTTGGTTGTAGATGCAGATTGGCAACAACTATTTTGTGCACTGGGCCTCAGTCCAAATTGGTATAGTTTTGAGTTTTTCTAATGCGAGAAGGAAAGAATGTCCTGGCTGATGCTCCCTTGAAAATGTAAGTATATCAAACATTTTTAGGGGAAAACGTTTGATTTATTTGGGTGGGGAGGATCAGCAGTGGTCTTCCTTCTGTCTCTAGTACTTCAAATCTTGAGGTGTCTGACATCTACTTCAGTTTCCTGCCTCTTCCTTGGCGCATTTTGTAAGTACCAGTCTCGGCAATTGACTCCAAAGCAGACTTGACCACACAGTGAGAACACTTTATGTTTTTCCCTGTTTATCTTGGAGACCATCCAGCATCATGACGTGCTTTAATGTGGACTCTTTCATTTTCAGTGAGCTCTCCACGTTTTACCATTTTGAACAGGAATGAGGAATTTCAAACTGAATTCACTTTTTTAGTCCCAAATTTGAGCCGGCTCACTGGGCTTCTCTGAGTAGTCAGAAATGAATCAAGCATAACATTCAACCACTAAAACTCATTTTTTCTGTTCAGGAATACCAGTAAATAACTATAATTTGACATATTAATCGAGATATAATAATGTGCTTTACTATTTTTTCAGTTTTTTTGTAAATCAGTAAATTTGAAAACTCATGTATAACAGTAATAATTATATTTTAGCATTAAAAATATCATTTAGGTAAAAGAGCTTCTATATATTGGTGTATTAACCATTGCAGAAACATAAAAAGTGATTTTTGTAATTACCAATGCTGTTAACTTAGGGCAGCTGTGGCATAAACCTTACTTTGGGTGGTGGTCTAATAAATTTGTTAAGCACTGTACAGATGCACATTTTCAGGTAAAAAGCATTTTTGTAGAGACAGCTTGTTTGAGGAAGACATAAATGACTTGATCTACAAGGTTTGTTGGCAAGGCATGTGGTAGGAGGCCTGCAGGACCGAGTCGTTTGTGACATGCATCGCCTTCACACCAGGCGACTTTGTTAACCATGCGAAAATATCACTAAGTATAGTGATCACACTCACTGTATGTTGATATTTTCTGATGACTGCAGCATGCAGGTCCACCTAGAGCTCTAGGTGGACCTAATATTCTAATATTCCCTTAATATTCTTTTGATTCCTATTATGTGACTACAAACAACCTGTATGGAGGACCAGGTCTCCAACCTCAGTAGGAGCACTGGCATGAGAGCTGAATGCTTTTAATAATTTAAAAATACATCTTCTGCCTGACTGTCAACTTCCCCACCCTTTACTTCTCCTCCACTTATCCACTCTCACTTTACAGCTCTCTTTCTTTCTTTCACTGCTTCTCACACAACAGGTACAAATTAAACAGGAGAGGTGGCATGCTGAAGCAGTCATGTCCTTGCAGAAAATCAGTTTTAAAAATGAATAAAAACACCACTCAGTCTCATCAGATGGTCCAAAAAATAGAAGTAAGAAGTAAGACCCTGAAGTAACTTCTCAAAAAGTTTATAAGGTTATGCATACTCCTCTTGATCATGTTTGAAGGTCCTGTTGTTTGATTAGCACACCAATATGTTATCATAGTCAGCGTGATTTATTGTGAGTCATTTAGACAGAAACACTGCTGCAGATGAAAAAGGTGGGAGGAGAAACACCAGCAGAAGACGAGAGAGAACATGAGAGGAAACACACTACACTGCATTAACTGTCTATGAGTGTAATATTGCAATAAGCCAGCATAATGTTTGCAGAAATGCACTCAGCTTACTCTCCAAGCCTTCTAATTAAATTCTTAATGATAGCAGATGTGCATCAAATATAAGGTACATGTCTCAGATTATTTTCAGTGATCAAGATGTTTACTTTAAATGCAAATAAGGTACCAAGAGCGTGTTAAAAATCATCAAAGATGAAGGATCAAGGATATCTGAATTATCCCCAGGGGGGCAATTTTCTTCACAGCTAGCTGTACCACACACACAAACTACACAAATCAATATAGAGAATGTTAAATATATGAGAGAGAAGAGCATTGGCAGTAAATGAATATCGCATTCAGCTATTCAAGAAGGTTTTTCCACCACATATCTGCAGCCAAAGGGAAGCAGAGAGACTTTATGAAAACAGGATGGTAATGATCGACTGCCTTTTAAAGGGTCCTGAGTTTCAACAAATCAGTCATGTGGTCTACAGTGGTTCCTGCAATTATGAAGCATGATATACCATCAAAAAAATCCCCAAGAAAGACCCCAGGTGCCCTGAAAGCCCCTTAAAATACCCCAAAACTTCTTCATACCAAGCATATTATAGTAATCAGATCTACGAGCAGGGTCTCTAGGCATTGAGGAGACAGGACTGACCTCTACAGCAGGGGTTCTCATCCTTTTCAGCCCACACACAAAATAAAGGTGACAGATACCAGAGACCCCCACTGTACCTGAAGATGGTTGAACACAGCAATGCACATTCAAGAATAGTCATGTGCACACAAAGCCGCCCATTGTGGGGGTGGGGGGGTGGGGGAGGGGCAGCCAAACTGGGGACCAGCAAAATCATGGTCCATTGTAAAGTTAAGCTGTGGTATTTTATATTTAACCTGAATAATAATCACCCTAATCAAAGAAACACATTTTAATTTATTTGTGTAGTAAGTACAGTTGAAACCAGAAGTTTACATACACTATATAAATAGAAAAAGTTTAATCTGATTTAATGTTAGATGATGAGAAAAAAAAAGTTTATGTGCCTTTTTATATAGTGTATGTAAACTTCTGGTTTCAACTGTAGCCCTCATTTAAAAATGTAAATCCTTTTGTTGAAAACAGAATTAAAATACATTAAAAATAGCTAAAATGGGTTAAAAATGGCAAGAGATGTGGGAAAGGTGGTGAAATTGGATTTTAAACGTAGCAAAAATGGGTTAATGCCAAAAATTAGATAATAGTGGCAAAATAACCAAAGAAAAAGGCAAAAATGGGTATGAAATGGGCATATAAAGTGGTAAAAGGGGATTCAAAAATGGCTGAAATGGTGTTAAAGTGGCAAAAATGGATGGAAATTTGGAGAAATGGGATGGAAATATAAACTGGCAGAAAAGGTTAGCTGAGGCAGAAAAAGTCAGAAACTTGCAAACATGGGCATTTCAAATTGTGAATTGTGGCTTAAAAAGTGGTTAAAGAGGTTAATATTGGCAATAATGTGTCAACAGAGCCAACAATAGGCAGAGAGTGGAAAGATTTGATTTAGAAGTAAGGAAAAAACAGGCAGAAAATAGTGGTGGAAAGGGTTTAAAATGGACAAAAAAAGGGTTTTAAGTTAAAATTGATAACATTGATGGGAAAAGTGATGAAAATGGGTTAAAATTTGGCAAAATTGGTATAAGTGGTAACAGTGTAATTTAAAAAATGTTCTTAGTTTTTATAAGGCATCTGGAGACCCCCTCTCCGTGTCTTGCGACCCCGAATGGGGTCTCGACCCCAGCATTGAGAACCCCCACTCTACAGGTAGGCCATATATTCGACACGCTGTGAGAGGTTGATTCCAGCCAAAAAAGCCGCTGCCAAATTTTCTTCCAAGTCCAGTCCTGGCAATGGTCATGTGGCATGAATGGTTCAGTCACACAGTGTGAACTGACTTTCACACTGTGACAGTTATTGAGTCAACTTAAAATCACTCACACAGCTTTAGAAAAGGGTTACTTGGGACTGTCATGACCCATGGTACAGTAACTGTAAGTAGTATTCATCCCCTTTGATATTTTATCCTTTTATTGATTTTATAAACCAATCATGGTAAATATAATGTAGCTTCTTTGACAGAACTTTTTTAATGTCAAAGAGAAAAAGATTTCTGCAATGTAATGTCAGTTATATACAAATATCTAATTTACCCCTTAAGAGTGAATGACCTAATTAAACTGAGGAGTCTGGATGGTCCAGTTACTGGTATATTAGTATTCCTGGCCACCATTACACCATGAAGACAAAAGAAAACTCCAAGCAACCAAGAGAAAAGGTTATTGTTAGTTTAAGTAGGGGAATGGATACAAAACAATTCAAAGGCAGTGATCGTCACCCAGAGTTCAGTTAAATCCATCATGAAGAAATGTAATGAATACTTCACGGGTAGATCTGCCTAGATCAGGCTGTCCTCACAAAGAAGGAGACTAGTGAGAGAGGCCACCAAGACACCTATGACTCCTCTGAAGGAGTTCCAAGCTTCAGCAGCTGAGACTCTGAATACAACAACTGTTGGCCAGGTTCTTCACCAGTCAGAGCTTTATGGGAGAGTGGCACAGAGAAAGACACTGTTGAAGAAAACTCAGAGCAAATTTGGACTAGAGTTCACCTAAAGGCATGTGGGAGACTCCATGGTCAAAAGGGAGAAAGTTCTCAGGTCTGATGAGATCAAAATGGTACTTGGCCATCAGACACAATGCCAATCACTGCATATCACCCCAAACACACCATCCCCAATGTGAAGCACTGGGGTGGCAGCATCATGCTATGGGGATGCTTCTCAGCTGCCAGCCATGGAAAGCTGGTAAAGGTGGAGGGTAAAATGAATCTTATAAAGTCAAGAGAACTACATTATTCCCAAGCAAGACAATAACCTGAAGCATGCAGTGAAAGCTACACAGAATGGTTTAAAGACTAAAAGGTGATTGTTCTGGAGTGGTCCAGTCAAAGCCCAGACCTCAAACCAATAGAGAATTTGGTACTAGAATTGAAAAGGGCTGCTCATGCCTGATCCCTATGCAATCTTTAAGAGCATGAGCAGTTTTGCAAAGAAGAATAGAGTAAGTTTGCAGTGTCCAGATGTTGTCATAATGATGCTTTTGAAAAAACACAGACACTGCATTAAAATCATGTTAGCTAAGGATTTTATGTAATTAAATGAAGTATTCCCACAACATCAGAAACAATAAAAAGTGGGGCACGGTGAACATTTTGCTTGTTATGCACAAAACCATAACTACATTTGTCATAATGTCTTAGGGCACTGGTAGCCCTGTGACTATGCCTGTATGCCCCAATATGGCAAGCTGGGCAATCACCCTCCTTTTTGGAAGAAATGCAGCCTAGTGCCCTCTACGATGCCCCTGTGGTATATAGAAAACAAGATAGAATGCCCTTCATGACGAAATGTAGCAGTGCCTTCTAGTGTGTCCTTCCAGAGGGCAAAAAAGTGCCTTGCAGGGAGTCCAGTGGGCAAATAATGGTTAAGTTCCCTCCAAAGTGGCCTTTAAGTTGTCAAAATATGATGACAGGCTCTCCAGGGTGTCCCTCCAATGCACAAAATATGACAGTGCCCTCTAGAGTGACCTTCTATTGGATAAAAATATCAAAATATGTCTGATGCAGTTCAAGATGACCGCCTCCATTATTATGAACAAACCCACTGGCACGCCCACTGGCGGCCAGAGACCTGTAGACGTGCCGCCGCGGCACTTTACGCCAATGCTCAACTCCCAGAGCTTTTCTCTGAGAGAACAGCTGTTTTGTCCATCTCGGCTGCCGTAGTAGCAGCTCTGTCAGAAAGCACAGAAAAGACACTTAGTGCCATCTTTAGTCTGAGGTTCAGAAAAGCTAGAAAGCCTCGGCTGCTGGTGATAAACACCACTGCTACCATTGTTTTTTCACTTACCTGTTGAGGCTGGAAGGGGAACCCAGAGCAGGCTCTCAGCTTTGTTATCAAGCACCTTCCGTGGCTGAAGGTGAGGAGTTTGACCATTTGCCTACTGCTGTCAGGGGCGGCCACTGAGGTGCGTCAAATGGTCTGGCACTGGTGTGTTTTGGGTTTTTATTTCACCCAGCACAGTTAAATTAACTTATTGTATTCCTGATTCTATTTGCCCTTTAAAGGTTATTTCCAATTTGTGTGAACATCAAGTTAGTGTAAAGATATACAGAACTTTCCAGCACATTTTTAGCTGCAGGGATTTTTTGCTAAGATTTTCAAGATTTAATATATACTACTTCATTATGGTAAACTGAATTGAATCCAGAACTGCATGCATTTAAATCGCTTAAACTTTTAAACCCATATTCTTGTGCCCAGCTATAGCTGTAGTTATATTAGCTGTATTAATTTTAATGAGGATATATGACTGTGCTGCACACAGATAATGTCAAAGGACTATTAAAAGTTCAGACCGCAAAATTTGAAGTTTATATTAGAATTGGATGTACAAATGCATTTCAGTATAACTTGTCAGTTGAATCATTTTCTATTTAGTTTGCATTTTCTCACAACTAAGATAGACTGTCACGGTCATGCACACTGATTTGTGTCCAGATTCGTCACTATGCTGTACAGGATTGCTGCTGTCAAACAGAGTTTATTTGTCTTCATTCAAACATTGACATAGAAGTGTCCATCCTATCTCTGTGTGAAGTCTGCCCTTCTGTGACTGATCCGACTTGATTTGATCTTTGAACAATACTTAAATCATTAATGTCTAATTGTTCTTGGCGTGCTGATGAAGCCTTCCCACCTGTTCGCACACAGCTGCCTCTGACAGACACTGATTAGAGGCATAGTTTCACATGAGCACAAATAGGCGATCCAGCACTTCAAGATGTAAATTTTCAAGTACTTTGGAGCCAGCAGCAGCAGGAAACACGATGAGACTATACAATTAGAGCTGATTACTGATGGACTCTTGATTTGCCTTGTAATTAGAAACACAGGGAGCACCGATTGTCAATTTGGTAATTTATTGGAAGCTCATACTGAAATTAAGTCCCAATGCTTCGATATCTGCTACTGATTTGACAACTTAATTAAACAAGGAAATGATTTTTAAACTATCATTTCTTGAAATTTGATAGAGTTGATGCAATATATAATAATCAGTGAAGAGAATGGAGATAAGACTGAAAAATAAGGGCTTCATTAGCAGAGATGCGACTGCTTTAATTACATTTAATCACAATAAGACATAATACCTTCATTATACCTGCATGAGCGGGCGGATTGCTTCTATATGCAGCATGTCTGCAGGTTGTTTCTGCTCTTACATCTACATTACAGCAGAGTAGTTAATGACAATAGCTGCAGCTGTAGCATTAAAAACAAAGATCTTGAAAGCAAGGGACAAACATGGGGCACAATGCGCTTGACCTCTAACATATGACCTTCAAAATCTATGTAGTTGATCCTTTGGTCAGGGTAAGGATTTGTGCAAAATACAAAGAAAATCTGTCCAAGTCTTCTTGCGATATCACATTCACAATAATGGTCCAGATATATGTGTTGATCTGTGGATGGACCCTCTGAAAGATAATCCCTCTGCCCCCTGCTGCGCGCCCTATGAAGGCTTAACATCAGAGAGGTAGCTCCGTAGAGGTGACTTTACAGTCATGACTATAAGCACTTCTTTTTCTGTTCCTGTAAACCAACGTGTATCTACAGCAGGAGTTACACACATGACAGGTTGACATCTCTTTTGACCAGACATACTCATCTTTAGAATACAAGCCGTGACTGCAGTGCTGTTTGTGTTTCATCAGGAGGCCGACGCAACGTCCGGGCATCAAACTGGGTCAGAAAAATCGGCTGATACACCCTATCAAAACACATTTGCTCTGAACCATTTCTCCCTGAATGGGCTGAATGTCTGCAGCTCCAGCAGGGATACAGCCGGGATCAGGCTGCTGGAAAGGAGAAGAAATGAAGCAAAGAAATGGAGCGTGTATACTTCTGCTGACATGTTTGGAGAGCTTTGAGAGGGGAGATTTGTTTGCTTTAGGAAGAGCAGTTTGAGAGAGGCGGACAGGAGAGCAGTTCATTTGAAAAAATGTCGATACCTAAGAGGTGTAGAAAGTTCTGTCGATATGAGCGGGAGTGCTTAGGTGATGTATAGAAAGACCCAGGCAGGTAAAGGCTGTAACAGGCCAAGGGAGCTCTTCAAATCCCACACAATGAAACCTTGATAAGCTCTCTCACCTCTATATTGATGGCTCCTTAAAGGAATCTGCTGATACTTGTCTGCTGATAAAGTCAGCAAAACCGCAGATCACACAGCAGCTCAGAAGCCCACATACAGCTCATGTTGCCTGGAAAAGTGTAAAAGGCTCATACGGAAGGCAGAGGGATAACCAGAGAGAGTGTGCAGTAAAGCTTCATGAGGCCATGTGCTGGGAAACATCACTTTTAAAACATTACTACACTGAATGTGCCATCTCTACTGTCACTCTACAGCAGTGTTACTCAACCCCGCTCAATCAAAGAGCCAAATTGTTAAAAAAAAAAAAAAAAAATACCTTTGCAAGAGCCACAATCTCAGCGGTGAGGCAAAAATAAAAAAGCATACAACAAATTCCCAAAAAGTTGGGTCGCTGTGAAAAATGTAAAAAAAAAAAAAGCATTTCAATAATTGACATAATCAACATATCTGAGGTTGAAATTGTCTCATTTTACTATTTCATAAAAAATATTAGCTCATTGTGAGTTTGATGGTAGTAACACAGCTCAAAAATTAGGCACAGTGCAAGAAAATGCTGGAAAAGTAAACAAAGTGGAGCATTTGGCATCTAATGGAGCTCAGCGAAAGTTCAAGCAGGAAGGCTGTTTCTGCTCATTCTTCAGTCACCACTCGTTCACATCTCTCCCTCTTCCATTCTTTCTCTCTTCCCGCTCTGACGATCAGCTGATTATGGGCGTTCACTCTCCTGAGTACTCAGCTAATCAGATTCAGCCACAACCTCGTTTGACCAGTCATTACGCACCTGTCAGGTTTTAAATCTGTCATTCTCTTTCACAGTCAGCCGGTCGTTCCATGCAGACGCTGTAACCCTCCTCCACCCCAGCCACCTCAATTCATTGAATCAGCAGCTAGTCCTCGCAGGTCTCCTGCACAGGACAGCTCAGTCTCCTCCTCCATGCCACCTCATTGGTTCCTGGGACAGCTTCTTAGAAGTCTACTCCTCATCTGATTATGCATCTCTCAACATCACCACCAGTGTCTAGACTCCATAGGAGGGTATCCTATTCATGCCGTTTGCTTCACTACCCCTTCAAATACATGAAATCATCACAGTGGAGTCTAATTGCCAAGGACTTTGCACAATTCTTTCATTCAATTTGTAAAAGAAATGATTGTTAAACTCATATTAGGTCTGTCCTGATTGAAATTTGGTTAATTGGAAACAGGTCAGTAACATGGCTGGGTCTAAAAGTAGCATTTTAGGGAGGCAGAGTCTCTCAGAAGTGAACTTAGGTAGAGGTTCACCAATTTGTGAAATCTCTAAATGTTATGGGAAAATTTCAGAACATGTTCTCCTCTTATAAGACTCCCAGCTGTTAGTATCCCACCATCTATAGTGCACGACATTATCAAAAGAATCAGAGAATCTGGAAAAATCTATGACATGGACAAAGGTCAATATTTGATGCTTGTGATCTTTGGGCTCTCAGGGGCTGTACCATCCACATATGCAAGTTAAATCTTTATCATGGAAAGGAAAAGCCAATATGTGAATATGATCTAGAAATACAGCTCTCTTCTTTGGGCTAAAGCTAATTCAAACTGGACTGAGGAGAAATGGAAAACTGTTCTGTGGTCGGATGAATCAAATTTGTAAAATAATTTTGAAAACCACAGACACCGTGTCCTGTGGACTAAATAGGAGAGGGTCCACCCAGCTTGTTCTCCTGGCTCAGTTCTAAAGCCTGCGTCACTGATAGTATGGGGTTGCATTAGTGCCTATATGGCGTGGGCAGCTCTAACATCAGTGCGGAAAAGTAGAAAGAGGTCTAAGAGCAAAGTATGCTCCCATTCAGACAACGTCTCTTTAGGGGAAGTCTTTAAAGGGGACATATTTTACCCTTTTAAGAGAAGTTTACATTGGTCTCAGGTGTCCCCAAAACATGCCTGTGAAGTTTGTTGCTGAAAAAAAAAAAAACACTCAAGTATTGGATTTCTGCATGTTGAAAAACTCCACCCCTGACTCCGCCCCATTCAGGAAATGGATGTGGCTTAATGGATGTGGCAGCTGAGAGGAGGATCAGGGTAGGAGTGTGGAACTTTCTTCCAAGCGGGGAGGACCGACCGTACGTGGGGGCGGGGCTAGCTCCCCACATGACATCATGAGGGGATAATCTGAGAACAGCTTGTTTCAGAACATATTTTCTGACACGTGGAAAAGAGAGGGAGGGAGGGAATGGATTTTTCTAGTACTTGACGGGATTGTGGACAGGCCAGTGGCACATATTTTTGTCAGAAAAGCCTGAAAAAGTGATTTTTGGATAATATGTCCCCTTTAAGTATTTCAGCAAGACAATGATAAACTACATACCACATCCATCACAACAGCATGGCTTCACTGTAGAGCAGTCCAGGTGCTGAACTGGCTTTCCTGCAGTCCAGACCTTTCACCAATAGAAAATATTTCTTTTCTTAAAGTTAGTTATTTAAAGGGAAGCACATTTATGAACATATGTGTAAAAGACAAATGTAAACATGCCAGGTTAGCAGAACTGCTTCTACGCATCCCAAAAATCTGTACTCACAATGTTCAAACACACAATAACAACATAAATGTAAACTGTTCTAAATAATAATGATCAAACTGCTGTAAGTACAAGGAGTAATTTTCCACTCATATGTTTTGCAGACACGAGTCAATTACCACGAGATACACTATATGGACAAAAATATTTGTCCACAGCTTTTAATTATTGATTTCAGGTGTTTCAATCAGACCTGTTGCCACAGGTGTATAAAAACAGCTCAGTGACTTCAAAGGTGGTACTGTGATGGATGTCACCTTTGCGGTAAGATGGTTCGTGATTGCATCCCTGCAGAATATTCCAGAGTCAGCTGTAAGCTGTAAGTGATGTTATAAGAAAGTGGAAGCGTTAAGGAACAACAGCAACGACAGGAAAGACCATGTGAAATCAGAGAGAAAACTGTGTGGCAGGAGCTTCATGAATTGGTTCCCATGGCAAAGCAGTTGCATCCAGGTACATCACCAAGTCCAGTGTCAAGTGATTGGTAGAGGAGAGATAATGTATGGGGATGTTTCTTGTCTTAATGCTTCAGTAAACCAAGACATTCTAAACAATGCTGTGCTTCCAACTGTGTGGCAACAGTTTGGGTAAGGCCCTTCTTTATTCCCACATGACTGTGCTCAAGTGCACAAAGCAAAGACATGGTTTGATGAGTTTGGTGTGGAAGAACTTGACTGGCTGGCACAGAGCCCTGTCCTCAACCCCATCGGGCACCTTTGAGATGAACTGGAACAAAGATGGCGAGCCAGGCCTTCTCATACAACATCAGTGCTTGACCACATAAATGCTCTACCTAACAAATGGCTACAAATTTCCACAGAAACTCCAAAATGTTGTGGAAAATCTTCCAAGAAGAGTGGGGACTAACTCCATATGTATTTGAATACAATGGCATGACACTCTCTGTTGGTTTAATGGTCAGGTGGCCAAATACTATTGTCTATATAGTGCATATAAAAAAGGGAACTTATATCAGTTATATTTAGCATTTTGGGCATCATAAAACAAACAAAAAACAGCAAAGAGGACCCAGTACTATTGAGCAGCTAGAATGGGACAATATTCCTCTCCCAAAACTGCCACAACTGGCCTCCTCACTCCCCAGATGGTTAGACTGTTGCTGACTGGTCCTGTCCTTACTTTTTTGAAGCCATTAAATCCAGAAAGAGCTAATATTTGTCATGAAATCTGATACACTGCTTATATTCTTGTGTGAATAAAATATTGTTTGCATTTTGTTTTTATTTTCATTTTACACAGCATCCCACCTTTTTTGGAATTGGGATTATAAATCTCTGCCACCAACGAACAGTACTGTGCAGAAGTTTTAGGCATGTGGAGCGCTAACGGTTTTTCACAGGTCCTGATGTTCCACAACCCCGGGCTGAAGAGAGGAGGGAGGGCGGCCAGAGTCAGTGTCGACACGTTTGACATGTACGTGTGTCGCTCAGCAGCCAAGGTCAAGCTTAACAGCATTTCTTTTGTCTGGGCCTTTGCACCCCTGGTAATACGCCCAGCAACCACCAACAGTTTTCAGGTGCTTAGAACATACACACGACAACCAGGGGGTTTTATGGCAACCCTCCTACCCACCCTAACAGTACCCTAGGCTATGTTTAAGTGCCACATCTACCCATAACTCCGCCCTAAAGCTTTGGTTTTTGTTTTGTTTTTGTTTTCATCAGATTATTTTCCTATGCCCTCGGTAATGTATAAAGACATCCAGAGCATGACCTGGGCTATGTCAATCCTCCTTTCCGCCCAATGGGGCCCTCAGGTGGGCGTACCCGCCATTACACGCCTTACTTCAGCCTCAAATTTTGGCCCAAACATGCCTAAAACTTTTGCACAGTACTGCATGTTGTAGTGTCCTGCATATATTCAGAGTTTTCAGAGTCACAATGAAAGGAGAGAAGTTCAATTAGCTGTCAGGGGTTTAGGCTTTTAATGAAAAAGGCTGAAATCGGTCAGGTAAATAAAACTGGCCAGCCTTCAGGGTCACCTGGCTCTAAACTCCCTCACAGAAATCTCTGCAGTCCTTCAGGGCAAAAAGCCTCCTGTGTCTCTGCTTCCTCTTTTACTGGCCTAATAGGATTTTATTGCTTTTTAAACTGGATGTGAGGCTTTATAGGCAATAAATTTGCACAACAAAAAGAATCCCAATGTAATTTCCATCAGCCTTATCTCATGCTGGAAATTATGTGCAACCACATAAGGCAATGTGAACAAGTTGCAGTGATTTTTCTGAATTTCTCTGAGGTCATTTTATGCTGTTCAGTATGAAATTGCATCTATCATTTTCCATATTCTAATCAAACTGTCCCATACACTCTTTCATTCAACCTTGTCCCTTTCTTTTATTTCGGTGACATTTTGAAAATGACATTTATTAACACAGGACAAAGTTGGAATTAAAAAAAAGCATGGTTTGAAGTAAATCACAACACCGTGACGGTAATTCTCTGCTTTGGTTGAAGGCGCTGATGCAAAGAGACGCCGCTGCAAAGATCTGCCTGCGGTAATGAAAGCAAAGAGAGATGAAATAAAGTTGATGTGTGTACAAATATTTGAACACTTTCTCTCTCCTGGAGTATCTTCTGCATACAGATAACACTCCCCACATTTAGGCACATTTCCCAGAGCCTCCTCAGCTCCATTATTCCTTGCTTGCTTCAAGCTGTTATTTCCCATCGTCTCCTTGCCAGAATTCTAATGATGAAAAAGCTGAGCTGCAGATACTGCAGACTCCACAATCACTTGGAGGTATTAGCACCACCAGTGAGTGAACTTCATGGTCAAGGGCTGTCACCTGCAAATTCCTCCCACAATTGACATCCCATTCCTTCTCTGGGCTTTAAAAGGTACTTTAACGAGACCTGCTGAACTGTAAAGGAATATAAATGGAAGTACAACACCAACTCAAGCCTGCCTTCACTGCCTCCATCTCGTTTTTCAGAGGGAGTTTCAGCTGGGAGTGAATTAATATTCTGAAGAAGGAGCCATTTTCAATTACTCAGAGGGGTTTCTTCTGTAACTGAGGCCAGCTAAATTTAATAAATGTAATGCCTCCAGACCACGAAGCACATGTGGACTGAATATTTTGGTCGCAGAGCGGCAGCCAGACCCCCTCTGGATGGCTTAAATCGCCCATAAATGTATGTTATATGATATGAAGAAGCAGTCGCATCTGCCCAAACACTTGTGTGCTGAAGATAAATGGCTGTGGTTCATGTCACTGCACTGGCGGCATGTTAAAAACAACAACCGGAGCTCCAAAAGAGCACACTGTGTCTGTAAGAGTCAAAGTTTCTGTACATTTCTAGTGTTTATTTTGGTAACACTCACAGGTGGGAAAGGACAAGGCTGCTGTTACCAACTAAAGCGGTTAAAATTTACCTGAGAAAAAGTAAATTGCTGTATATCTACTCAACTGAAATTAAAAAGTATTGATTTAAAGTTTTCTTTAATGATAAGCAACTGAGAAGTTATACAGTCGAATATGATCTTTTCTTATTGGCAATGAAAAATTAAGAAAAGATCTCCAACCAGGTGGTTCAGGTAAAGTCACAGCATGGCTGTGAAGTAAAACCAAACAACTGGCCAGGTCTGTGCTTTTGGCAGAGGGCCTGAACCCTGCAGCAGTGTTTATTTTGGCAGCTGTTTTTAATTTTAGGCTTAGTTTTAGTCTTTAAATGAAATGCATTTTGGTTTTAGTCACATTTTAGTCATTTCTATCCTTTTTGGTTTAAGTCTAGTTTTAGTTGACGAAAACTCAAAACATTTTAGTCTAGTTTCAGTCCAGAAAAAGTCCTCACATTTTAGTCTTTTCTTTTAGTCCAAGCATTTATTTTCTTGCCTAAATCTGGTACCAAACCATGGTAGTGTGTTCTCTGCACTCTGCCAAGCCTGGGGTCCCTGCTTTCTACAGCTGAGAGACAGAAGAGATACAGGTGCATTGTTTTTTTTTTTTCAGATTTTTTTTCAGATTGTTTTTTGTCAGATGCCTGACAAAAACTAAATGACACTTTAGTCTAGTTTTAGTCTTCTTGACAAAAACTTAACTTAGTTTTTGTCAGTTTTAGTCATCACAGATCTATTTTTGTTAGTTTTAGTCTAGTTTTCGTCATGGAATAAAAGGCTGTAGATGACATTTTTAGTCATAGTTTTAGTCGACGAAATTAACACTGCCCTGCAGCGTTGACTATTAGTTTTTGCTTGGGTATGCAAGAACTGATGTTATTTTTAAAGGGGACACATTTTACCTTTTTAAGACAAGTTTATGTTGTTCTCAGAGGTCCCCAAAACATGGCTGTGATGTCTGCTGCTGAAAAAACATTCCAGTATTGGCATTTCTAAAAACTCCTCTGTTTCAGCCCTGCTCAGAAAGAGCCATTTCTGTGTCTGTGGCTTTAAATAGCAATGACCTGTATGACTCCGCCCCTGACCACACCCCTCTTGGGAAATGGATGTGGCACTCTTGATTTTACAATGTTACACTTATAGCCAAAGTTTAGGACCTGACTGGGAGTCAAACCATCAATCTCCCAGACCAAAGTTGGCAGGGTAACCCACTGAGTTATAATAATAATAATAAGAAGAAGAAGAAGAAGAAGAAGAAGAAGAAGAAGAATATCTTGAATTTTTATAGTGCCTTTCAAGAAACCCAAGGACGCTTTACAGGAACACATAGACATGGACAAACTATGTGAGGGGTAGGATGAGTGTAAGGGGTGGTTTAGTGAAGACTGTAGGCTGTGGTGAACAGGTGGTGGTGAGTTATCCAGCATCTGAGCTGGCAGCTGAGAGGAAGATCAGGAGAAGAGTGTGGAACTTTCTTCCAAGTGGGGAGGGCCAACCAAACCTGGGGGCAGGTGCTTATCCCCATGTGACATCATGAGGGGAAAATCTGTGAACGGCTTGTTTCAGCACATATTTTCTGAAAGGTGGAGAAAGAGTGGGGGACAGAGAATGGATTTTTTCTGGTATTTGAGGGGATTGTGGACAGGCCAAGGGCACATATTTGTGTTAGAAAAGCCTAATGACTAAATTAATTACTTTCCAAATCTGGGGACATTTATGACAAAAGTAGGGCTGTCAAGTTTAGTCGTATTAATTGCGATTAATTACAATCTACAATCAGTGCACCATTTTAATTAACGGCAGGCTTAATTGTCACTTTCCAAAAACTGGTTAATCCACGTCAGCATTCCCCTGCAGCCACAGTGATGTAAAATAGGTCCAGTCTGCTACTGAATTCTCATTTCACTTTTAAAACTCACAGTCAGCTCAGTGGACAAGTCAAAAGTCGTCTGAACCACTTGTTATCAAACATTTATCATTTTGCAGTTCAGTTATTTTCCTTTTCAGTCCATAACAAGTTTATTTTTCCATGGTTAAAAGTCTTCCTATAAAAGCAGGACTGTATTCAAACTGGAAGTCTCCTTGGTTTAACGCAGGGGTGACAACCAGTTCTACTGAGATCAGCCAAATGGTCTGGATCTCTTAAAAACAGCTGAGGAAACATGAGTAAAATCTGATATTTACTGAGTTAGACCATGGCAAAACTGTACTAAACCAAACTGTAACTCTTTGTGAAAACTGACCATAAACCACACATATACCATACTGCTGTAAAGTGGAGAATCAGAGAGTCCTTACACAGTACTTTATCACCACCCACTCCAAAGTTACATATTACTTGGACAACTACTGTGCACCTTATAGACATGGAAACCAAACTATCCAAGCTGTCAGTTCTTTATCATAGTACAGCTGTCATATCGCACTGTCCATGTTCAGTGAGCTCATTACACTGACTATCATTGCCCTGGTTTATATGAAGAAATGTAAATCTGCAGCAGTGAAATAAAGCGTCAGATCACGTTATCACACTGAAGCGAGACTGTAGTGCACGCTGTGTCAGAGGCTCTCCACTCTGCAGGCTGTCGTCATCCTCTGCCCTCATCCTGTTTGACCCGCCAGCTGCATTCGACACAGTCCACCACGATCCCCTTCTGCCTGCGTGGTGCTTATGCAGAACTTTGACAGCGAGAGAGCGAGCCAAGGAAGGCATGGATAATTTTCTTCTTTGCCAAATGTACCTAGCAGGTTTCTTCAGATTAATTACCTTCAGTTTTCACACTGTGTGCTGCACGGCTCGGATCTTAACACCTTCTGTTCAGTTCTGTGAAATGAGCAGCTCTTAGTAAAGTTGATTTACTTGCTGGCTGCAAATGTAGGGTGGTAATATTTAACTTTAAAGTAGGGACACTTTAATTCTGACAAGAAAACAAATATATGAGCTCATTTCACCTTTGGACTTTTCATCAGTTCATCATTGCTCCATTCAGCACCACGGAGAGCGCCCACTAGTTAACAATAATAATGCATCATAAATTCAACCAAAACTCATTATGAATGTTTGGGGGAAAAAGAAAAAAACAAAAAGGAGATTGGCCTTATGCTCTTCTTGAGTAAATAAGAATATATTTTAAAAATCTACTCTTATAACACCAGTATTCACTCGTGCAAGGATTGCTTGATGTTTTTCTGTTAGTTAAAGCAGCAACAGCCTCAGCAATAACTATGATAAAGATGAGAAATAACTTTCAGAGGCATGGGGAATTGTTTCCAGTATTTTAGTCTGTTAAAAGCAGGACACTGAATCTTACAAAACTGGGATGAATTAGTGTATTAAAGGTCACATATTTTACCCTTTTAAGACAAGTTTATATTGGTCTCAGAGGCCTCCAAAACATGCCTGTGAAGTTTGATGCTGAAAAAACTCTCCAGTATTTGAGTGTTGCGTGTCTAATAACCCCTCTGTTTCAGCCCTGCTGAGAATGAGCTGTTTCTGAGTCTGTGGCTTTAATTGCTATTTTGCTGTCTGACTCCGCCCCTCCCAGGAAATGGATGTGGCTTAATGGATGTGAATCCTCTTCTCAGCTGCCAGCTGAGAGAAGGATCAGGAGAGGAAAGTGGAACTTTCTTCTAAGGGGGGAGGACCAATCGAACCTGGGGGTGGGGCTAACTCCCCACGTGACATCATGAGGGGAAAATCTGTGAACAGCTTATTCCACACACAGTTTCTGACAGGTGGAGAAAGATTGGATTCTTTTGATTCTTGGGGGGGATTGTGGCCTGGCCAGGGGCACATATTTGTGTTAGAAAAGCCTGAAAATATGTATTTTGCATAATATGTTACCTTAAAAGGTATTTATTCAGACTCTGGAAATTGAGTGATTTAATTTTTTTAGATCTCAGCGTAGCTTTGAAAACTGTTGATCACAAAACTTTGCTCTTAGTTGGTTTTGTTCTTATCTTTTAGAGGGAACCTTTGTGGTTGCCATAGGTAACCACTCCTCCTCTACCTCCACCATTACCTGTTGTGTACCTCAGGGTTCGGTTTAAAGTCCAGTTTTATTTTCTATTTTTTTTTTTGCTGCCCTTTGGCAAAATAACTCAGAATTATAAAGTCTGAGACGAGCACAGACCTGCACCTGAGACCTGAGGACCCTGGAGGTCTAGCTGCTGTCATTGAGGTCTGCTGTTAACACTACTCTCTCATTTGAAAGACACAGAAGATTTTACAACTGTTTTTTGTTTTCATCAGTTAGTACCCATCGCCAAAATACTCTGATTATGTGTTTTATGTTTTTGTGTTTTGTCTTTTTAATGTTGTGCTTGTTTTGTGTGCATTTGTTGTCATTTTCATGTTGTGATTGTGTGTATTGGGGAATTTTATGTATTTTAAAAGCTCAGCTGTGGAGGGGCATTGCAAAAAAAAAAAAAAAAACCCTGGCTACAGGAGCTGCAGTGTGTGGAAACAGTTTACTTGCTTCATACTTCAGAGCTGAAGAGGTGTGTGCGAGTAAGGCGGCCTACAAACCTGACTCAGTTACACCAGTTCTGTAAAGGGGGATGGGACAAAATTCCAGCAAACTCCTGTGAGAAGCCTGTGGAAGGATAGCCAAAACATCTGACCCAGTTTAAAAGCAATGCTACCAAATACTAGACATGTACAGTGCTTAACAAATTTATTAGACCACCTGTCATATTTGTCTCAGAGACCATCCAGCATCATGAAGTGCTTTAATGCTGACTCTTTCATCTTCAGTCAGCTCACCACGTTTTACCATTTTGGACAGGAATGAGGAATTTCAAACTGAATTCACCCAAATTTGAGCCGGCTCACTGGGCAGAAATGAATCAAGCATAACATTCAACCACTAAAACTCATTTTTCTGTTCAGGAATGCAAGTAAATAACTATAATTTGACATATTAATCAAGAAAAATAATGTGCTTTACTATTTTTTCAGTTTTTTTGTAAATCAGTAAATCTGAAAATTCATGGATAGCAATAATAATTATATTTTAGCATTAAAAATATCATTTGGGTTAAAGAGCTTCTACATATTGGTGTATTAACCATTGCAGAAATGTAAAAAATAATTTTGGTAATTACCAATGCTGTTAATTTAGGGCAGCTGTGGAATAAACCTTACTTTGGGTGGGGGTCTATTTACATTTTTAACCACTGTATGTAAACTTCTGACTTTTAAAACAGTGATTAAAAAAAAATCTTAAAAACTATCTCTCATTATTCTTACATGCCTCATATTCTTATATTCTCAGACAACAGCCCGATTCAACACAGGACACCAGACAAAACAGAACTAGTGGTCATCCTAGTTCAACATTTGCTTTTTCTCAAGAAAATTTCCCCCCAAAAACACAAAAAGTCAGAATCCTATTCCAAATATTTCACCATCACACCGTAGAGATAAAACAAGAAAGCTAAGAAAACTTCAAATAGTCAAGTAAGCAGCTGCAAAGCCTCTGTGAGTTGAAATTAAAATAAATACAGGATATTTTCTCATGAAAAATTGTGAAACACTGCTGATGCATTCAAGCTAAAGTATGTAGAGTTTTGCGCTAACATTTCTTTATCATTTTTTAACAGTTGACCTAAAATACTTCGGTTTTGAGAACCAGATAAAGTCTAAATTTTTAGACTTTAATGGGACATGTATTCTTCCACCAAGTTTGACTGGCAGCCAGTCCAGGGTGGAGCCTGCCCCTCACCCATTACAGCGGGATAGGCCCCAGCCCGCCGCTGTATGTGTGAATTATGGGTAAGGCTTTCCTGCTCGTTTCTTAACTTTCCCTAACTTTCCTTTTTAGAGTGCTTTCTCTTATCTTTGCTTGTATTTTTGCAGTGCTCCCATGCTGCAGAGCTTTAACACTTTGAGTGTAAAGAGGGGAAGTGGGACATAATTAACACATGAATTCTCTAAAACAGATAAGAACATAAATGTTGTTATAAATACAGTAAGGAAAAATAAACATGTAGTCAAACTCATGACCTCTGAATAACTCAGAGGGGTTTAGAATCTGAAGGGCATGATTCTGTGGGACCTCCAGTCTGGACTCAGAGGTGTGGAGTATCACTCAGTGCTGTAATGAATGCATTTTCTTACTCTGCACTAATGTCTGGCTTAGTTTTTGTGTGTTAATGTCTGTGTGTGTGTGTGTGTGTTGGGGTGTGTTTTCGAGTGTTGGAGTGCGTGCTGAGCTCGTCTCTGTAGTTTGCTTGCACTCTGGCCCTCTGACTAATTAGCGGCTGTAATCTACGGGCTCAGTCGAGGATCCAGGCTCAGAGGGCAGCCGTCTGCCTCCTCGCTGACACGCAGATGGTGCAGAGCGGAGCGTGCTCCTCCTTCAGTCAAAACATCACTCCATCAGGGACACTAAGACCTTTGTAACACACGGGATTAAACTTATTCTTAGCAGCCAGTTTAAAGTTTGCCTTCCCACAAGTTCTGGACTGAAAAGTCTTCAAAGACGAGGAGAGTCTGCTTTCCTTCACTGCAGTCTGACCAGGCTAATCTTTGATGTAATTAGGTCCACTTTGATGGACTCGATCAGTCCAGAGAAACTCAGTTATTGGCTGACTCTGTCTGATTCAGATTTGTCTGTTAGCCTGTTTACTGTCTGTGATTGTCACACACTGGCGTCACCCCGTCCAGGCTTTGAAGACCATGGACCCTCTCATATTAGAGGTTAAGTTGATTCAGGGGGAAGGTTTTCACTGAACATTATTGACTAGGTCAACCTAATGTAAAGTAGCCACCCACCACTAGTTAGGGTTGAACAGTGGCTCTGTTATCTTGATACTGCCATTCAGCCACTATGACCTGGAAATACACTACAGTACAGTGATGAATGGCGTCTTGTACCATGGTGCAGTAGGGCAGTTAGAGAGGAAGGTTGCATATCACATCAGTAAAGATTGATGTGAAACATTAGTGTACTTATCCTTTCATTGGGGCCTGAGTACAGGCACATGCAGAGGGGAGAGCTATGAGTGCCCCTTATTCAGGGTTTTCTTTTTATGTTAATCAATCTAGTTTTGAAGGGAATGTATGGACACTTCCCCCCTTAACAAATAAATACTTGTGCTTTAGATAAAACAAGTCAGCAGCTGATAGCTGATAACCTTTCACCTGAGATTTGCAGTTGCAGGATGCAGCTGTGACAGAGGAGAGGATGGGGATTTGTTTATATGAGAGGGGGTTTCTAATGCTGCCAGGGAGTGTTACTATACTATTTTGCAGGGGTGGAAAGTAACTAATTACATTTACTCAGATTACTGTTTCACCCCTTGTTTAATGGTTCGGATGTATTCATCATGGGACTAGGTGCACTAATCCGTGACAGTTCGGGATGAATACAACGATCGTTACACCCCTAGTCCTGTTGGAGGGATTTGACAATGATCAACCAGTGTTAGTTCAACTCTGTAAAGAGACAATTGATCTAAGCTCCGCCCACTGGGAGCTCAAATCTGGGATGTGTGGGTGGAGTTTCCAACCATGCCCTTGGGCTGAGATTTTGGATGTGTTTACATGTGTTTAGTTGGTTGTACACATTTGCACCATGAGTGAAGTTATCCACTGAGTTGGAGTTTGACTTAAGTTTTCCTTAAGAACAAATAGTATTCTTCATCAGTATGTTGGCTTGCTTTGAGGCTGACTTTCAACTTTGTTCTTGCCAGAAGAGACCGACCTTACAACAGATTTTCAAGAGTCAAGAGAAAGTGTAGTTTATGTATAGGTAGTGTGGGCTAGCATGGACACTGTAGAGTGTCTTAAGTCTACACTGTCACGTTGTAATTGACCTATGGCTAAGTCCCGCCCTCAAACGCGATGAGCCAATCACAGTTCGTATAGCTGTTCCATACACTTGGACATCGGCTGCATGGACATCCATTGAAATGAATGGGAGAAAGTCAGTTTTTGTCCAGTTTTATGAGGTTTTTTGAGATTTTAAGTTTAAAAATGGCTAAATGGTGTTCATGGGGTACATGCAACTCCAACACAAGGTATCCTGAGAGGCTGGGTGACAGAGTGTAATTTTTACCCTATCCTAAGCCACATCTAAACCAAGAAAAGTGTCTTCTTTGGATATAATTGTGCAGTAGACCACAACATCAACTCAGCGTGAATGAAAAAAACACGGATATCTACATCTGTTCTAAGGTAAGCCAACATCGTATTTGAGGCAGCATATCGTCACTTTGCTGGAAAGTAATGTAAAGTTATCTTTAACATCTCTAACGTTAGCTAAAGTTAGCCTAACGTTAGCTCCTAGCTGCGTTGTTCGCTGTGTCACGTCCTTGGGAGTTCGTTGGCAGTTTTTTTTCTGGTTTTTGTTCTTTGGTGATCGTTCATCACTGTTAGCTGTTGTTCAAAAGGCTCTAGTTAAACTAACGTTAACTTCTGGAGCTTAGCTTCATGAACTTATCTGTAATAGCCGAGATAACAAAAGTTGACAAACGTTATACTGAATGCTTCAGTGTAAATACTGAAGCACCAAACTAACGGAGAGACACTCTTGGTAAAGATGGTAAAAAGGCTGTTATTTTTTCCTCATATTCTGAGCTAAAAAACCTTAACTTCAGTGGCACTTTGATGCTGATCCTCTATCTTGGATCTGGTCTGAGATTGTGATGGCGACGAGATGCGGTTTATCACGTTTGCAGTGGGACCTGTAAATTTTGGCTTATAACTAAAGCTTTTTATCGACCTTCTTGACAATAAAATGATTAATATATCCTTCCAATGCGTAGTTTAGACCCTTCTGGTGACTTCTAGATGATATGTGATCTTTCTGTCCCAAAAATCATCAATAGCCTCCTGTAAAATGTCTCCTACTGTGACAACTGCCATAGTGTCTGTCAGTGAATGTTCATTGTTTGTCCGAGTGAGTGGAGGGGGCGTGGCTTAGCCATAGGTCAATTCACTTTATTATAAAGGTGTTCCTTTACCTGCTTGCAGATCTGTTCTCTTGTTGTTCTTGCCAATAAGGAAAGGTAAAATGTTATTTTAGATCTCAGTGTTTTCATATGCTTACATTAATCCATTATCTAGTGTGTTAAGACACAAAGTTTAGATTTCACTTTACAGGGACTTCATAAATACTTTCTATTTGTGCATGCTGTGCGTCAAATAAAAAAATGTAACTAACAGTAGGTTTGTGGTATGACAGGCCACTGTGTTATGAAACAGCAGGCCAAATTTCAGTCATGAAAAACATCTCTAAGTTTATAAAACTGAGCTTCAAAATCAGGAAAAGTGAGGCAAAAGTCTGCTCCAGGATGGTGCTGGAGTGAACGACTTTCTAATGGTCAAATCTCAGTTTTTAACATTTCCAGAAAACTTATTCCAACTTATCTAGCATGCTAAGACACAAGTCACTTTTACAGGAACATTAATTCTTAAAGTCTTAAGCCCTTATCATACATCTGCAACAGAAAATGGTTTTGGGTCTCACCAAACGGGCTGCAGACATGCTATCAAATTTCACCATAGATACTCCCAAGAGCAAACACACCTTGGACATCATGAGGAGCCACTTATTCTTAACACGGCAACTTGTCTGCTTTCCTGTTTTATCCTGTTTGGAGAAAAAGCAGCGAAAGTACAGAAAGTAACAGAAAAAATGCAGTGAAAGGAGAGAGGAAGTGGAAGGCAGCTTAGCTGAGGTTCTCTACTCTGCTGCACTCTGCAGCACTCATCAGTGATGATCAAACTCAGCTATTGGGAATAAATGTCACATTGGTAATATTTCTTCATGTAGTCATTACAACAGAGACAGTCAAGAAAGAAATAATGAGGCACAGATTCTGTATTAGTGCTATAAAGCAAACCTGCTGGAAAAGGAATGAGATTATTCTTGTGACACAAGGGAATGTCAGAGCTGTGTAGTGTCCCCCTCAAAGTGTGCATCACATATTCATGATTTCAGTAATATTGGTTGTAAGTGCACTGGTTATGTTGATAGTTTGGCTAAACAGTATGGAATTACTCTCCAGATGATCTGAAGATTTTGGATTAGAAAAAACTTCCTTTGTCATAAAAATGGTCTGTATGTAGGGTGGTATTGTCATTTCATGACATGCTCCATAAAAAGCCATTTGCGACAGCTGGAATTCTGGGTAAAATGAAGAGAGGTTGTCAGAGCTGTTTTATTGGCTTTTGAGGAAGAATTTTCTAATCAATAACAGTGAAGTCAGAGAAATTTCAGGGAGATGGCCAACAGAATGTGGCCACCATAAAGACCTTTATGACACTGTGGCATTTAAGGACATTTCCTCCTGTCATTTAACATGTAATATCCCATGTTAAATCCTTTCTGAATATGCCTGATGACCTGTACATTTTGTGAGTTTACATGATGATAACGTTTGTTCCATGAAGGGCTGAAATTAACAATTATTCCCATTATTTATATGATTTTATTTGTGACAGTATAATAGAACTTTAACACATGGAAATGACCATTAAAGTTTCTTAGAGCACAAATTTACATCTTCAGATTCAACTCCTTCAAACTCTTCAGATATAATAAGTAACTAGACAAGCACTCGGAGAGTGCCAACCTCCGCCATTAGCCCTATCTCCCATGTGCCCCCCACCATGGCATTCGCCGATTACTCCCTTCCTGGTGAGGTGGAAAGACGGTGCGGCAAAGCATCGGCTTCACTATGGGTGGACTGTCATGGCAGAAGCATTGCCTGCCGGTGCCAACAGATGAACTGACAGTCTCACCCATGGTCTCACTGGACAACTGGAAGCCATGGCAGAGGGTGAATATTCCTCTATTCCTCCCAGCATTGTGAGTATTCTCACTACAGTTCACTGTCTTTCTCTCTGTTACGCTCTGACTCGTCTCCTCGACCGGGCGTGCATCTTTCAAACTCTTTAAACTCCCAATCTTTGAATAGAAACACACCCAAAAATGCTGCTTGGATTGAAGTTACTCATGTCCGCCATCTCCTGGTGGAAAGTGGTAACAGCGCAGCCCTTTCTCCCAGTAGTGCAGAATCCTTTAACGAATTCCTGGATCCAGACGGTGACCGGATCACTCCCGAAATCTAATCAGTTCTTCCTTATGCCATTTTTGACATTTCCTGAAAATGTCATCCTAATCTGTCCACAACTTTTTGAGTTATGTTGCAAACTAACCAACAAACAAACGAACAAACTAACTAACGAACAAACCCACCTGATCACATAGCCTCCTTGGCGGAGGTAATAAAGAAAAGCAGAAACCCTCACAGTTTAGAAGCGGGAGCCTGAAAGTGCATTATTTTTTTCTTTTAATGGCTGAACAACTGATTGATTCCAAATGACTTGAACTGATAATTCATCAAAAGTTTGTAATCAATTAATGGATTAATTCTCATTAATCTACGCTCAGATACCTAGCATAACAAAGTAAAAAAAAAAAAATCAAAAATGTTGCAAGTTTATTGAAAATAGAAAACTAAAATATGACTTTGACATAAGTATTCAGACCCTTTGCATCAAGGCTGAAATTGAGCCCAGGTTCCTCCCATTTCTCTGATCTTTGCTGAGATGTTTCTACACCTTGATTGGAGTCCACCTGTTGTAAATGAAACTGAATGGACATGATTTAAAGGCACACACCTCTCTATAGAAGGCCTCACAACTAACAATCTATATTAAAGCAAAAACCAAGCCATGAGGTCAAAGGAACTGCCTGCATAGCTCAGAGACAGGATTGTTGGCAGGCACAGATCTGGCCTCCATAATTCTCAAATGGAAGACTGGTACAACCAGGACTTTCATTAGAACTGGTAGCCTGGACAAACTGAGCAATCAGAGGAGAAGGAACTGATTAAGAGTGATAACCAAGAATCTGATGGTGACTCTGACTGAGCTCCAGAGATCTTGTGTGGATATGGAAAAAAAATTCCAGAAGGACAACCATCACTGCAGTGATCTGGGCTTTATGGCAGAGCGGCTATAAGGAAGCCGCTCCTCAGTGCAAAACATATGAAAGCCTGCTTGGAGTTTCCAAAAACCCGAAGGACTCTCAGACTGTGAGAAACAAGATTCTCTGGTCCAAGATGCATGGTGGTGGCAGCATGTTGTGGGGGTCTCTTTCAGTAGCAAGGTCCTGGGGTCAGAGTTGAGGGAAGCTGAATAGAGCAAACTACAGAGATATCCACAATGAAAACCTGCTTCACAGCACTCAAGACCTCAGGCTGGACCAACGGTTAACCATCCAATATGAAAGTGGCTTAGGGGCGGCTCTGAATGTCCGAGAGTGGCCCAGCCAGAGTCCTGACTTAAGCACTATTGAACATTTCTGGAGAGACATGAAAATGACTGTCCACCAACAGCCCCATCCAACCTGACTGAACTTGAGAGGATTTGTAAAAAAATGGCAGAAAATCCCCCTGTCCAGGTTTGCAAAGCTTGTGTCATATTCAAAACAGCCAAGGCTGTAATTCCTGCCAAATGTGCTTCAGCTAAAGGGTCTGAAAATTTATGTCAATGTAATATTTGAGTTTTTAGTTTTCAGGAATTTGCAAAATGTTCTTGAGTTCTGTTTTCACTTCATCATGATGGGGTACTGAGAATAGATTAATGAGAATAAAACTGAATTTAAATGACTGCAGCATCAGGAAGCAACATTAAAAAAAAAAGTAAAAAGTAAAAGAGGTCTGAATACTTTCTGAGTAAACTGTCATTCCACCTGCCCCTCTACAGTTTTCTGCACACATCTGCACAAGTGTCCTGTGTCATTTTGATTTTTTTTTCTTTTTTTTTCTTTTTTCTTTTTTTTTTTTTAAATAAATCAGCTAAAGTTCAGAGTTTATAAATACTTTGTGTCCTTAAAGTTTCCCAGTCTCCATGGAGGAAGTTTTTTTCTGGAATGATTGGCTGAAAATTGTGCTGCATTCAATAAAAAAGACTATTAAATGGATTATTCTGCACTTAAAGACATTACTATTGTCTTTAAAAAGGGCTGAGATACTTAAAACAAACAAAAAAACATTATATAAAGATCTAGGTCCAGGTCCATGCAATCAAGGTGGTATAGGAAATTAAAAGACCTTAGAATCAGAAGGCTAGAAAAACCAAAGAGAAACCATCATGGGTCAGATTCTCCTCCTTTAGGGAGGACTCACCACCTCCAGGGCCTCTGAACCCAGAGGAAGGCCCAATTAGACACTCCTTAGGGTCCTAAAGTGGACCTGGATTACTTGTACCAGTGTTTTTGGGTCTCAAGTTTCCCTGCACTGTCTCCAAGTATTCCCCTCTATTAACCACTGGTGGTTTGACAACTACCAGAAGCGCTCCAGTTGTCCCTCTCCTTTATTAAATATTGTCTATTGCATCAGCTGAAATAAATCACAGTGACAGCGTGATTGGACAAACATGCATCCATCCAGCCCACTTTTCCTCCCTTATGATAAAAGTAAAAAAGCAGAAATCACACAGCTGTCGTCAACCTCGAAGCACATTTGTGTGGGAGTTTGTTTTTCATAAAGACAGAGTCATCCGTCTTTGTCTTCCCGGCTGAAATAAACAAATAAATCCAGGAGAGGGTTAACAAGTCTCAGGTGGCTCTTGTCCTCTCCTCCAGCGGCTCATTGTCTCCATCGGCTCTCGAGCATCACTCAAACCCTCTCTCCCCCCAAAATCCACATGCTGCCGTGACACTCCAGAAGAATGATTACTGGGTGAGACGGTCAAGTGATTGTAGATTTTTTTATTCATACTGCTTTGTTCTTTCCTAGAAAACTGAAATATTTAGAGAGGGAATGTTTCAGTGTTTAAACTTTTTAGGTTTACCCATGCAGCATTGGATGCACAGAAATGTACAGACTTATACTGAAGTGGCTTTTGAAGCTACAGAAACAAGAAGAAACAGTTTAAAGTCCTGATATAAAACATGATAAACGTGACAGTGATGGAAGACATCGCTGCCGTTGTACATCTAATAAAAATCCTCACTGTCTCCACTGTTATTAGAGTTTATATGGCTGCTGTCCTTCTTTGAAGATTGAGTTATATATTCTAGAATTACTGACATATTTGACACCATCTTTGACAGTTATAGCCCAGACAACACCATGATGTCCTCTGCCAGACAAGAGCAGACGCTTTTAAAAAAGACCCCTGTGGTTATGAGCAGAGCAACACAACTGTGTCACAGCTCTAAAAATAAAGGATTTTCTTTGCATTGAAAACTCTTTATATTTGAGTTAATGTTAACCTGACAAAGCTGATGGATGGTCCAGGTTCTATGTCCATAATCAGGTGGATCCATCCTGCAAAGCTTCAACTTGAAATGTTTGCTCCAAGAGAATGAGGTGGATCTTGTGGCTGGGGTTTAGTTTTACTGCAAGTGTGTAAACAATGGCTACTGGTGAGAACAGCTTGTGAATAGTCCTTGTTAAATCATGAATTAACTAACTTTAATTCACGAGCCAGAGCCTGTCTGACAAAGTGAACTTGTCAAAAAGATCTCAAAATGCAACACATTATGGTGCCACTTCATCAACACACAGTCAGAGCCATTATCCACCAATGGAGAAAACTTGGAACACAGGCGACCCTTCCCAGGAGTGGCCGGCCTACTGAAAGAACTCCAAGAGCCCATCAGTGACTCATCCAGGAGGTCCCAAAAGAACCCAGAGCTACATCTAAAGACCTGCAGGACTATCTTGACTCAGTTAAGGTCAGAGTTTATGATTCAACATGATTGATTGATTCAGCACAGAGCCAGGCAGCTGTGATCTGATTATAAAGTCACTAATGGCATGAGTGCTTCCCTCCATTCAGATTGTAGTATTCTTTAAATTTGGGAGGATTGCATTTATACTGAGTGGGCGTGGCTTCAGCTCATACAACAGACACACCCACACCATCCTGGAGCAGATTTTGCTGCCTCATTTTTCATGATTTTGAAGCTTAATTTTATAAACTTAGAGATTTTTTATTTGAATGAAATTTGAACAAGGGGTTGGTAACACAGTGACCTTTCATACAACAAACCTTAATATAGATCTATTTTCACTTTACAGGGTCTTTTAAGGTAAAAGTTCCCTGTGCGAGGTTAAAGACACTGAGCCAAAGCATGCAGACAAACTATGACTGTATGGACTTGACTTGACTATCCCGCTTCTTGTTAGTCATGTTTATGTTATCAGAAACCTGGCATTGGGAAACCCGGTTTTGCTACTTGGAGAACTCCTAAAGAAAATGGGATTCTGTGCCATGTATTTGCTGTACCTTGTTTTCTGACAGCTAAGGAGTAGCTGTGCAGGTTCAGCTTTGAGTTTACTTTATTTAGCTTCAGATACTTGTAAATACAGCAAGTGGTGGATGAACGGCTGGTCTGCTTCTGCCCAGATAGATGGACAATAGGGTGGTTGTGTCTGCAACAGATTAGTCTGTTAACTGACAGCAGTTTGTGTCAAGACACACACATATATGGATAAAACAGTGAACTGAACCTTTAACTTTTCAGCCATGAATGAAGGAGCATAGTTTACGCCGGAGAATGATGCTCACGCCATGAGTTACAGGTAAATTAGAGCTCTGTGAGCCGAAGATGGAAAGACAGCACTTGGTAACCATCCTGTTAACACTTCCCTGATATTTGAAATTTAGAAACGATGACATTTCAAGGTAAAAGCTTAATCTTTTCAAGGCCCATTTTTTGGGGCAGTTATTTAGTGATTTTAGCCAATAGCAGAATTGCTTCGCTCTTTCTTGGCCTCTCTGCCAAACTTTCTTAGTGATTACTATTATAAACATGTCATAGTCATAATAATTCAAAATACAAAGTTAAATAAATCTATTCCTTTGAGAAATCTCTTTCCATCCCTGCCATCCTCCCAGTCTCTTTTCTGTGGTTTAATTACCTGTAAGCCTACGTTCTCAATGTAAATGAGATTGATTTTGTTTTCTCCTGCTGTTGGAACAAGTGGGAAACCATTTCTGCATCATGATGTTGGCATGTAATAGTGTTAAAGCCCAAAATAATTGACATTATCTCTTTTTTTTTTTCAGAATTTAAACTGACCTCAGTTTGTGTTTTAAAAGTAAATATTTCAGATAGGATTCAATAATCAGAAACCAGGATGTTTATGATGCATACAGGGATATGAATAAAGCCACGTTCATCTGTACGCATGTTAACACAGTATTCTGATTATGATAAACACCTGGCTATAATTCATAACCATGTAAACAATGAACCAGTCTCCTACATTAAAACTAGTGCACAGGCTGATTCATGCTACATTTTTACCGATTTCTTTATTCCCTCAGGGAGAGGTTGAATAGGTTTTGGTTCATATACCAGTGATATCTATATTCTGGATTAAAACTAATCTAGGCTAACATGATACTGGATACCCTGTAACTGCACATATGAAAATATAAAAACGTTTCACTTAAGGATGAGAGAAATATATAAATTTCCAGGCACTGCCACCACCCAAAGCCAACCACATCAGCTCCACGATTACATCAGTACCCTCTATGTCCTCATCTCTATGTGATCAGTGAGAAATGGTGTTTATTTACAGGCACAGTAAACATGAGAGATGTGGACAGTCTTAGATCTCATTGTGGTGTTATCTCAGTTTAAGAGGGCTGACTGTAAAGGAGGGTCATGATAATAATATTAGCTAGATATGATTCTGTGATGGAGGGTCAGGAAAATCTGTCTCGATAATAGAAAGTGAAAAAAGTTTATTTGAAAGGAGATGAAGAGAAGGGATGGAAATAGAGAGGGAGAGTCTCTTTAGGATCTTAAACACTATATCCCCATGAGAATTATAGACCTTTTGCGGACCCATCACCATGATGTCATCCACTTTAGTGGACAGAGGAAGTGACATCATTGACACTATGCTGCTAAACATTTTAGTCAACAATAAACTTCTAGGTGCATTAAATACCTGAAGGAGATCACAGAGAATCTTGTGAAGACTGGACTGAAAACACATTTTTCTTTTCACATTCAGTGATCTTAAAGCAAACAAAAGCCTTCATGCACTTAACTGTAAAAATAAAAATATTCTTCATTCTTAAGCAAATTTTGTGTCCCAAAAGTAGTGAAATATTCAGGCAGAAAAAAAAAAAATAAAAAGCACATGGAGAAATGGCAGCGAGATGGTTGTTTGGCCCTCAAACTGTTTTTCATTTGGTACCAGTTTGGCTTTAAATGTGGATTAAATACAGCAAAAGATGGAGGAAAGGAAACTGGCGCTCAAACAGGAGCTAGCTGCTGTGACTCACGTTAAAGAATTGTTTTGTTGAACAGGACTGTTTGGAACAGGATATCATGGTCGTTCTCTTACCCCCCAAGGTTTATTTCTTTAATAGTTCAACACTGTTTCAATTTAAAGCATACTTGTGACAAAAAGAGGAATTTTTATATGTTAAAGGGGTTCAATGGCCTCTTAGCTCAGTACAAGACTACTCGCAATGGACGGATTTGCCAAAATGTTGAAGTATCCCTTCAAACTTTTCACCCTACATCCCCCAAAATAAAGGTGCCAGAGACCTGGGACCCCCCACAGTACCTGAACATGGTTGAAGCCTAGTTGTACACAGATGTGCAAATCCAAGAAAAGCTATAAGCAGACTTATATTCTAAGGATTTTTAATAAAATTACTCTGATTTCAGCATAAATCTCATTAAATGATCATGATTTCATCCAGCGTTTAATTTATTTGATTCATATACTTATATAAAACTAGGTAAAATATACCATTTGGAATAATTTTAATATGTCCTTTGTTTCTTAGAAGGCATCTGGAAATCCCCACTCAGGTCCTGTCCACGTGGAGTTTAACCCACACTGAAAAGGTGTCATTGGAGTTCATGAACGCTACATTTTGAGACCGGGTCCCAGAGTGAACAAATCTGTAAACGCTTATCATTTCGTCTCCCTGTGAACAGCCATCGGCTTCTTTCTTGAAACGATTACATCATTCATAGTATAGCCCATTAAGCCACATGCGTAGGTCAAACCAAAACAACTATGGCGAATAAAACAGGGTTGTGTTCATGCTACCGAAGCTACTGAGCTTATTTTGGCATTTACAGCAAAATCTGATGCACCTTCACCACCACAGAGAACAGCAGACACCAGATGTTCTTAAATCCACCATGGAGAATGACCCGAGGGCAACCAGACAGACAACCCGAACCCTAACCCTTTGGACAGTTTTCAGGCGGTTTTCTGTAATCTTCTCTCTTTTTGTGCATTTCCATGGCAGCATTACAGCGTCACTTACAGGCTTGGATAGATACTACAGCATTTTCAGTGGTGGCGTGCTTACACGGACATTTCCTGAAATGATCCCGTGTGTACAGAAAATGAAACAGAAATATATTGTTTTCGTCTTCGTGTGGACAAGGCCTCAGTGTCTCACGACCACCAAGGGGGTCCCAACCCCCATGTTGAGAACCACTGCCTTAGGCTCTTGTCTCCCTTCATCTGGCTAGAGATGCGTGAAGGTGTGCAGGTGTCATTGGTCATAGTGATCCCCTCCATGACAGGTAAATTGGATCGCTCCGTTGTAAAGAGTAGGGATCGATGTTTGTGAAAATGTTCTAATTTTTAGCGTACAGATCCATTTAGCTCTAATTTCCTCTGTTCCCATTCATTCCTAATGGCTTTTCTCCACTTCCTGACCCCCATGTGGCATGTGCACGTCACCGGGCTCACATGACCGCAAACAACCTGTTAAAATGTTTCTCTTCACTTCAAGCAAAAGTTTTTTTTTTGTTTTTTTTTGACTGTTGATGGGTTGAATTATCAGTTCAGTCATCAACAGAGTCTAAATCATAAAAGACATTTTTTACATTAACCTTTGGTTTAGGGAAAATAAAGGATGAAAATGCTTCTGGATTATGACGTGAGCATCATGAGTTGCTTTTACAATAATCACAAGAAGGTTTTGCCAAAGTCACCAAGTCCTATTGGTCCTATTCCACCATGATAAACAGAGACTTGTTCTGGGTGAAAGGTCGTCTGACCTGAAGCAGCCCAACAACAGTGGCTGTAAGATGGGGCTCTCTGATTGGTGGGTCAGTGGTCATTTAAGTCTGATTCTGAACACATTTTTGAGTCATACCTCTAGTTTGTAAAATCAGGATGAATTCCAGCTTCATTTTGACGGTTGCACAGAGGAGCACAACAGTCGATCACAGCCTGATCAGCTGCTCCTGATCAGTCTGATATGTGTGAAATTTTGGACACACTCTGAGTAAGAGCAGTGCCATGAGATGATTCCCCAACTTCAGAGACTTTTGTCCTGATTACAGCTGGTGAAATGGCAGAAAGTGATTGAAATCACCTCTAGAGCATGCCTGTCGAATGAGGCTTCCCCCTCCCATCATAAACGATATGAAGGAGAGGAATGATGGTAAATATCTGCAGACCTCCAGTTGTGAGGGGATACTGGTTCCTGTTCAGATGCTGGACCACTTATGTTTGTTGAGACGTGTAAAACACAAAAAATGGAGTTTGAATAACATACATTTAAGATGACTGAGACTTAGGTTTGACTGACTCTTCTGTTTGATGGAGTTTTAAAAGGAAACTTATTGACAAGGTTCCATGATCCATCCTGATGTAACACTGATGTTAGCCTCCAGGTCATACCTGATAATCAGTCATTCTTGATGATTCTCTATTATGGTATGAGATGACAGCTCTTTTGTCCTGGTATGTTGCATTCCTTGCCAAACAGATTCAGAAAGTTTCCTTCAGTCTTCAGCCTTGACATGAGCTGCACTGGAAGGAACCAAGTGTCAAGTGTGCCCAGTCAAGACGTTATTATAAGGTGATTGTTTCTACCACAAACAGCCTCTACTCACCTGTCGAAACAAGTAGACTCCCTTAAAAATAAAGACTTATGAGAGTCTGGTCCACTTGTGCCCTGGTGGCTGGTTAATTTGTTTTTGATTGTGCAGTGTGTTAAAAAGAAGAAAACTTTTTTAAATGCCCAAATCAAACACAATAGAGCCAAACCAATGGGTCAAGGCAGCGCTAAACAAGCAGTTTCAATGTTTTGTGAGGCAAAATTACTTTTTTGTGAATAGAGTTTGGTGGCATTTGAGGGAGTGATACAATCACCAGGCAGAAAAGCATCTTTCTGACGAACAATCACACTGAAACAGCAGCATGTGACTCGTAGCTGTGAGTGTGCCTGGTCGTATGTCGCTATCTGTCAGCCCTGGCGACCAGTCCAGGGGTTACCCCGCCTCTCGCCCAATGACAGCTGGGATAGGCTCCAGCCCCCCGTGACCCCCAATGGGACACGTGGTACAGAAAATGGATGGATGGATGGGCTTTTATTTGTTGTGAAAATATTTTTTATTTAATGCATTGATTACCAACCTGGAGTCTGCGCCCCCCCAAGGGGGGCACCAGAGATCTTAGGGGGTTAGCAAGGCTTTTTCTGCTCTGAGGCTGCTAGAATCAAATTTGCAATATTGACCAAAACCATGATAAAACAGTAACCTGACACATTAGATGGATTAGTTTCACATATCCGTCTGGAAAACCCTCTCACTCACAGTGTTTGGGAAAGGGCAGAGCCTTTGAAAACAAGAAAAAAAAAACTCAGAGGGTTCTGTCCATCACATCTTTACGGGCCAATCAGAGCCACAAAACACGTGACGCTGTAGCTGCTACCGAGGAGTAAAATCCATAGAGAACTGTATAACGCGAAGCATGGCGACTGTAGATATGTCAGTACACGACTTTTGTCGTTTTTGAAAAGAAAACAACTCACTGCTGTTCTTTGTTCTTTTAATGAAGAAATGTCGTGAAGCTCTGATAAAACTGGCGCTTTAGCAGCATCTACCCTGTCTTCCACCATAATTGCACCAGCCTCTTGTTGCTGATTGGTTACGTCACGACTCCATTGCGCCCGAAAGCACTGCCCCTCATCACTGATTGGTCCTATCACTTTCTAACCGGGAACAGACGGTTCAGACAGGAGCTTTGCAAGATGGATTCACCAGTGAGAAACAGAAACTGGCGTATCCATCTGCTTTGCAAGGTTAGTTATTAAGCAGTTTATACAAAGGTATTTTCATAAGAAAAGCATGCATAGGCCTTTTTTGGGGGGGGTTATCAGTGAAAAAATTATAATCTATGTCGATTTTATGTGGCAGTGTGTCCTGGGCAACACTGATTTAATGTATAATTCAGTAGTTGAGCTCTCAGCCTGGGGTGTTTGTCGTGAAGTGGACAGAGAATCAGTCAGAGTCACACCAATGTTTATTCATTGAGTTATGGTAAAGATGGTAGGAAAGGGTGCCAAACTCTGCCGGTCTGGTCTAAATTCTGTCAGAATGTCTCTTTCATGGTTCTGTATGAGAGATGCAGCTTTTTATCATTCTGATTGTGTTTCAGAGCTGTAATTGTACTTTTGCTGTACCATAGGAGAGCTGGACTGCCTTCTTTGCCTCTACTCTGGTTCTTTACATAAAAAGCTGTTAGAGATACTAAGTGGTACCATCACAGTGAGAAAAAGAATTCATATTAGCACCGTCTTTGTCATTCAGAGTACAAACTGAAGCCATCATTTGCATCTGAAGTGTTTGAAGGTCACGATAGAGGACTCTTCATGTCTTCACACAAACTTACAAATGTGCTGAAATCATCATCATCGTCACCACACTGGAGGTGTTTTTTTTTTTTTTTTTTCACTTGTGTGCCTGCTGCTCTGACAACTCCAATATCAGAAGGCTCCATGGAGCAAATATGATACACGATGTTTATTGGATTGGGAATCAGAAATCCCATTTACTGCTCCATGTTGGCTGCTTTTTTTATTTCTGAAATTCAACACAACCACCTTTGCTGATGCCATCCGCTCTTAAACTGGCATGTGTGCTGCCTCTGCAGAATCCTCACTTTTGCAAATGTATCTGATATCTTTTCCATAAACACTGTGTGACAGACCTGATTTCCCCTGAGCTGCATTACGCTAAAATTGGTTCAAAGTCCCTGGAGGATTACAGAGCCAGTCTCCTTGTATTTTGAGCCCAGTCTTTACCAATCGCTCCCTCTGAACACACATAAAACCACATGCACAAGCATACACAAATACACACATTAAACTTGTCCCAGAGGCGAGCCGAGTAAGTCAGCATCATCTGTCTGAATTTCCCCAAATCAGACTCTGATTTTATCTCCCTGCTGTTTAATAAAACAGTGGAACTAAATCACAAAAACAAAAACTGCATTATATTTATGGCTCTGGACTCAATAAATGTCCATCTGTCTCTCTGTCTGTCTGTCAATCCCTCCATCTGTTTTTTATCCAGTTCTGTCTGGAAAAGGAGGAGAAACACTCAAGTCTACTTTAAAGCTTAAGATCTCTGCCTTAAAGGTTTTTTTCTACTAGTGCTGTTGCCAAATGCTTGATCACTGGTGGATTGACACCAGATCAGATTGGATGCATGGTGGACACATGACAGCTGTCTGACAGCATGGTTTTCACTTAGGTGTGCAAGTTAACAAATCAGGGCTTTCAGACTGCCAAGGTGAGCGCTGCATCTCACACGCTGAGAATCTTAGGAATAGAAGGCTCGCCTATTTTTACTACAAACTCTTCACATCTCCCAGCCAAAATATCCAGGTTAAACAATGATAACTAGAGAGCTTTAGTTACCTTGTTTAAGCAGGTACAGAGCTCATGAAAATTATCGTTTGGCTTTTTTTTTTTTTTCTTAAGATTTATTTTTGGGCATTAATGTGCCTTTATTAGATAGAGGAGGACAGTTGATAGAGTCAGAAACAGGGTCAAGAGTGGGGGAGAGACATGCGGTAAAGAGCCTCAGGCTGGATTCGAACCCAGGCCGCGCACGTACATGGGGAGCGCCTTAATCCACTAGGCCACCTGCTCCCCAGCTTTTTTTTTCTTTTTTTTTTCTTTTTTAACAAAAATATCAAAAACAAATCTTTTTAATGTCAAAGTGAAACAAGATTTCTACGAAGTGATGTAGAGTCACATTTGGCTGCAATCACAGCCTTGAGTCTGTGCTGACAGGTCATGAACCGCTCGTTTCAAGTCCAGCCACATGTTCTTTATTGGACTGAGGTCTGGGCTTTGACTCAGCCACTCCAGAACATTCCTCTTGTTGTCTTTAAACCATTTTTCAGTAGCTTTTGTTGTGTATTTCAGATCAGTGTCTTGCCTGAAAGCTGTAATTCTCTTGTAGACTGAATAAAATTGTTCACCAGAATTTCCAATGCCTTACTACATTCAGTTTACCCTCTACTTTAACAAGACTTCCAAGGCCAGCTGCCGAGAAGCATCCCCCACAGCATGATGCTGCCACCAGTGTCTTCAGTGGAGATTGTGAGTTTGTGGTGATGTGCAGCATCATAACATCTTGTCTGATGACTAAAAAGCTCCATTTTTGTCTCATCAGACCACTTGACCACGGAGTCTCCCACATGCTTTTTGATTAACTCTAGTCCAGATTAAATCTGAGTTTTCTTCAACAGCAGCTTTCTCTTTCCCACTCTCTCGTAAAGCTCTGACTAGTGAAGACCCCAGCCAACAGTTGCTGCAGAGTCTCTCCCATCTCAGCTGCTGAAGCTTGGAACCCCTTCAGAGTGGTCATAGGTGTCTTGGTGGCCTCTCTCACTAGTCTCCTTCAGGAACAGTCACTCAGTACCATATTCCTTAATTTATTGATCATGGACTTAACTGAACCCTGGGGGATGTGCAGTACCTTGGATTTATTTTATATCCACCCCCTGGCTTATACTTTTTAGTAACCTTTTCTCTGAACAGCTTGGGGTGTTCTTTTGTCTTCATGGCGTAATGGTAGCCAGGAAAATTGATTAACCAGTGACTGGACCTTCCAGACACATTTGTCTTTATACTACAGTCACATTCACTGCACTCAGCTGATCCCCATTTCACTAATTCAATCAATAATCAATCATTGTTTGAAGCCAATTCACAAACAAAGTTATCTAAAGACACTTCACAATAATTATAACAATTATGAGACCAGTAGCAGGAATTGGCCGGACCTCTGTTGAATGAGGTGAACTTTAAAGGGGGTGAATACATATTACTTATTTTGCATTACATATTTTTATCTAATTGACATGACTCTGCAGAAATCTGTTTACCTTTGACATAAAAGAGGTTTTCATTTATTATTATTATTGTTGTATTTATTTATTTATTTATTTATTTATTGTCAAAAAAGCCCAATTATATTAACCGTGATAAAAACATCCATGGTGGTGAGTGCTTTTTATATGTACTGCATGTATGTCAGCATTGGAAGAATATTTCACAGGCTCATCACTGTTATAAACACTCCCACTGCTATTTGGATGTTTTCCAGACCTGACACATCCTACACAAACACACACCACAATATGGCATTAAATAGATCATTAATAACAGTTATTTATCACATGATACAAAAATAAGAAGTATACTCACCCATGGAAACAAAACAAATCAAATGCGAAAAGTGAATGAATGAACAAAGAGCACAGGAGGCTTTTTTATGTTTTTTTTTTTTTTTTTCCACAGAGCAGGACAGTGGATAAAGTCAGAATCCTGAACCCTGGCCACCCACAATCATGGGGCAAGACCTAACCACTTGGTCAGCTGCCCCAAAACTTCTCCTTTTACAGCTGTTTTAGCACTTAAATGTGAATGCAAGAACCTGGAGTATTAACTCCATTAAACTGGGCTATCATGACAGTTACACGATCAGCACCATGGACAGCGCTCTACATCACAGCACAATAATAACAGTGACAGTTAAGAGGGAATTATTCAACTCTCACATAACTCTACAACTACACATCATTAAATATTCACTGAATAACTTACAGAAGGACAGCTACTGCTGACTGGTGCTGGAAAAAAATCTACAAAATGATAAAGTAAAATGCTGACCTACTTAACCTACATGTACAAAATCTGTGTGCATTAAGAGACAGCAGGTTCAAGAGGGCCTGCTTCCAGGCCGCGTTAATGCATTAATCATGATACACAGTGATGATTCATATGGTATGTATGTAATGTATGCAGTGGTTTTATGTGAACTGGTGCACATATTGCATGGGTTAGAACCTCATTTCACCAGTTATAGAATTTTATTTAAATAATAACTGAAATTTGAAGAAAATTAAAAGATAAGTTTCAAAGCTCAAAATCTTAAAAAGTAATGTTTTTAGTCCAAAAAGGTCAAAACATGAAATTAAAGACAAAATGTGAATCCAGTTTTTAAATGGAGTGCCCAAAAGACCAAACTATGGGATTATGATGTCAAAGTCAGGAGTTGAAAATTTGAAATGAAATATAAAAATTGATTCATTAAAAAGGTAAAAAAAAAAAAAAATATATATGACTTAAAATTTAAAATGATTAATCTCAAAGTTCAAAATATTTTATAAGAAGTCAGAATTATGAGATGAAATGCTCAAAGTATGAAATAAAAAGTCAAAATTCCAAGTTTTAGTCCTTATTGTGGGATGCAAAATTGAAAATGTGAAATTAAAACACAAATTATTATTTTTTTTAATATTCTTGACTTTTTATCTAATTCTTTGTACTCCCCACTTTTTCAGATTGTATGACAGAGTTAACTGTTCCACGCGCCGGATTTGGTGTTGAAATGGAGTTTGCATAATCTTTGGCATTAATTAAACCAAGATGATTTTAAAAAAATCCTTTTTGGTCTGTATTGTAGTAAAAACTATGAGCAGAAACAGCAGAAAGATGCAGCCCACATGCAGCATGCATGCGGCTGGCACTGAAAATGGTTGAACTCTGAAATACTCCAGAAAGCACAGTCTACGCTTGCTCTACAAAACATCCAACTATTGATGGGAATTAAAGCACTTCAGAGATCTGGATTTGGCTCAGCTCAGTAATAAGAGTCGTCTATTTCAGCTCCCAAGTACCTCTCCAGCATGTTGGCTTTATTGACACAGCCAAATGTATCAATGTTTCGACAAATGTGTGCATGTATTTTCATCCAATCGTGTTTATCTTTTTAAATTTATGAAAATTAAATTAAAGAGAATTTTTCAACTGCCCTAAAATATCAAACGGCAAACTGGATGGAACTTGCAATAACAAAACATGAAACTAATTTGATCTGGTCACTAAGAAAAAGTCTCTAATAGAAGAGGATAGGGCACAAAATAAACGCTGCAAGCTTAGAGATGCGGTACAGAAGTCAGTTGACTGTGGTGTAGTGCATTTATAACAATAGCTATTCACTTTTGGAGATCACATGTAAACTTCATAAAATATCACTGTTAATTTCTGAAAATGATCTTTATAAACAAAATATGTAAAGGCCTGTGTCTGCAGCTCGCTGACTGTACTGTACGACTTCTTAGTTTGAAATCATCAACGTTACACCATCAAGCATGAGTCCTGAGTGTGGCGGGCATTTGTAGTGTAAAGAAAAAAAACATCTCTTTATTCCTTCTGTTGAAAAACAAACAAATGGGAAGAAACAAAAGTTCTCAAACTGGAGCTGTTCGCATTAGGGCCGAAGCACTTTAGGAAATTTCACCTGCTTCTTTTTTTCTAATCTTGTGATTTAATATGTGATTACTTTGTAAGTTCCTCATCTAGTTTAACTTTCAACAAACACACTAAAACTGATCCATTTTGAAAAAAAAAAAAACAAATCGCAATTATTTTCCTCGTATTGCAAATTCGATATGAACTGATGAATTGAATGGAATGAAAAAAAATGTGATTTGAAAAATATGAACAAAAACAATCAATGAAGGATTTTTTTGTAAATTGCTCTAAAAAATTTCAATGTTTACATGATTTGCAGAACATGATATCTCTGCAGCAAAAAGAAAATGCATTTAACAGGTTTTTTTAACACGCATTTCAGGTTAAATTTTGATGAATTGCTCAGCTTTAGCTCACAAATAGAGCTGGATCTTTATAACCACAACTGAAGGCGTTCTCAGTCCTTATAAACTTAAAGACCCTGTAAAGTGAAAATAAATCTGTATTCAGGTATGTTGTATGACAGGTCACTGTGTTATGAACCCCCAGGTCAAATTTCAGTCCAATGAAACATCTCTAAGTTTAAAAAATAAAGCTTCAAAATCATGAAAAATAAGGCAGTTGAATCTGCTCCAGGACGGTGTGGGCGTGTCTGTTAAATGAGATAAAGCCACACCCACTCAGGAGAAATACAATCCTCTCAGGTTTTAAAGATGTTACAATCTGAATGGAGGACGGCACTCACACCGTCAGCCTGCCTCTTGACCTTTTGTTGAACTCAGAAGAAGAGACAAAGGCTGTGTCTGAAATCACTCCTTTTCACTGTATTGCACACTATGTAGTGAATACGCCGAATTCTGAGTGAGCATTGTTATTCACTATATAGTGCACTCATTCTATCCCACAATGCATTGTGAAAACAAGTGAGCAGCCGATGGTCACTTACCCAGCAATATTTACCATCATGCATATATCACATATAAAAACTTTAAAAAGCTTTTTTTGTTTGTTTTTTGTTTTGAAACCATCATTTGTATGCAGAAATAAGTGATAATACACACAAAATGTATATTATTTTACCACTAAAGACACAAACCTTCTTATCTATTAGTAATTTTTATATTTTGTGAAAATACATTGCCTTCAGTATCAGTTTTTAGTGAAATTCTACTGTTAATTTTGATCCTCAGCCGTTGTCATTTTCATGACAACGGCTGAGGAGAATCGAGTCGTGAGTCGTGAGGTCGTGAGTCGTGAGGATCGAGTCGTGAGTCGTGAGGTGAATCGAGTCATTGCCAAACACTTTAATTGTGAGACTGCGATGTCATTACCCACTGCCGTAGTAGTGTCCCAAATCATTTTTGTGTTTTGCAGTTGAGTCCACCATATAGTCCACTGCTGCTTACTATATAGTGGATAGGGAGTAGGGAATGAGTGAGTGGTTTCGGACACAGCCAAAGTCTGTTTCCTGGCTTAAATCTCTGTTATGATACTTTAAATGATCCATAGACCACTTTGGCTGATAGATTTGGCAAATTTACCTCACAATAAACAAAAAACAGCATTTAACTGACTGTTAACTTTCAGTAAAGGCAGTGACATCAGCTAACAACAGACTGTACTGAGATGAACTGCACTGTGGTTTTATATTGTAGTGTTGGAGGGGCGGGGTCATTCCCTACTGTGGGCTTGTGACATCATGAGCCCACATATTGGCCCCGCCCAAATTAAAACCAACCAGGAAAGCGGTGAAAAACTTATTAACAGTCTCGTTCCAAAATTCAGTCACATGTGGATCTCAGTGTTTTCACATGTTTACAGCAGCCATATTCCAACATTTCTAGAATGTTAAGACACACATTTTGGATTTCACTTTACAGGGTCTTTAACACAGAGATTAAGGACATGTGTGTTTGGTAGATTATTTCTTTGTTGGAACAATGCTTTACTGTAATAAGTCTTATACTGTAGGAAAGCCTGTTTCTCTCCCTTCCAAATGAGGCCACATTTGTAAAGAACATGGATTTGTTGGATGAGCCGCAGACCAAGAGGCGTCAAAAGGAGATACCTAAACCACTTCAGCATAAGGCTGCCTCAGACTACATGAACTTAGCCAGGTTTAAGCCCGACTGCAACATCATAGCTCATCGTCAAAACTCGGGCCTGATTTTGAGCGTCGGGGACAACTAACGGTCTTGTAATGTGATATAATTGACGACGTGTCCAAGACGCCCCACAACCACTATTCAACAAGACCAGCATGTCAGAATTTTTCGTACATCGTCGTCTAGTTTGACACCCTGACCTGACATCAACAACGTAAATCCTGACATCTAACAGCAGGAGAACATTTGCTTATTATCTTTGCATCATCATTTACAAGATTTACCACCTCTATCCCCTTTTATTCCCTAAAACTAATGTGTACATTTTATTTTTTATTGACGTTATTACATGCATACCTAAAGTTCTATCTGAAGGAGAGCCAGTCCATATTGTCCTCCTTCTGATACCTCCATAACTGTCATCCATAATCCAATCCATAGTGTTTCTTATTTTCCTTTCTTTGAGCAAAGTACTGCTACAATCACACGGAGCGCTTCTGTTGTAGAGTGACTGACACTCTTTGGCCCGCCCCCCGACAACCTGTGAACTCGCACTCATTCACAGAGACAGTGGTGGCGTCAGTATACACTGAGGGGTCCGGATCACTCTTGTAGTGTGGCCAGGCTGTCCGCCAAGACGGGACAAGATTTTGGTGGGATAGTCTGACATGGTGCTGTTGTGAACGACCAAAAAAATCAAGTTGTCTAAGCCGGCCTTTACTCCTTTCATTTAGAAGGAGCAGCGGCTCTTTCTCTGAACACCAAGCGGATGTCCAAGCTCCTCACCCTATCTCTAACCTCTAAAATACTCAGGATCCTCATGTGCTGTGATGTGTTCTTGCCTTGGTTTTTCTCCTTTTGACAGTTTGCTCCCTCAAAGCAGCCCGGCCTGGAGCAGTTGTGTCACGATATAAAAACATCAAACAAACAACATGCACATTACAACAGCTTTCAAAGCATAATTTGCTGCTCATTTGCCTTCCCTTTTGACACAAAGTTGATACAGTGTAGGGATGATCTGCATAGTTATTTTAGTTTGAAAATAATCAGATGCTCTGTTTGTTCCTGTGTCTGACTTCGTGTTTGGGTCAATCCACTGTGTTTATCTAGAAGGAGAGGAAAATCACACTGGTCCCTCTCAGAGTAAGGTAAGGGAACATTTCAGTGCAGAGCCAGGTGTGAGTGGCTGATTGGCCCTGACTGAGACCAGGTGTGATAAGCTCACATAGACTCCTGGGTTGCAGCACTCAGTGTAGATTCATTATCTCAGCATCAGAAATACTGAGAGCATCGCTCTGTGTTGGATCTTGCGGTTTTTGAGTGTGAAAGTTTCCTGCTCTGCTAGTTCCTCTAGGATTGTAGTTTGTTTGTGCTGGATGTTCTAACCCAGAGAATGCAGACATCTGGGTCTGCAATTACCCGTCTCATGACACTGACCAGAAAGGGCTTGAATGTGTGAATGAAACCCTGCATGGACAGATCTGGTGGAAATTGAAAATGAGGCTAAGCCCTGCACCCCTCCTGATGAAACTCATTTCAGCCATCACCTTTGGGACAGGGGGACTCCTTCAGTCCTGGAAAATCATTGTATTTCCCCCATCCTCATGTCATTTTAAACATATAATAATATATTGTATAATTTGCATTGAATAAACACTGAAGTTAAAGTTTTTGAAGATAACCTGTTACCCTTTCAGTGTCTCTAACCCCTAAAATACACCAGATACGTGTTCAGTCAGTCTCAAGAACGGCAACGGAGCAGATAGTTTTTAGTTTTAGTAAATGAGAGTGCTTCATCTGCTCTGCTGCGCTGCATCTCTGCAGAAGATACGCAGGACTTCTACTTCTACTGTATGCCGGAGCCCTGTGCATAAATTCAGCACAGAGCAGATTGAACAGGGAGGAAGTGTTGCCAAGACCAAATTAAAATATCCTGTTAAATTTCAGAATAAAATACTCCATGTTGATGCCAGACAAATTCCAGACGGTATTTAATTTCACTACATCAACAAAACGTCATAATGGGGCTTAGCAGAGCCCAAAGTCAACAGGTTAGAGGAGCAAGAGGAAGCACATTTATTCATAAAGGGTTCCTGACTCACAGTAGATGCACAAAAATCTGCATGAAAGGACAAAACAGAGACAAATCCAAGCAAGTTCATCCTACTCCTGCAGTTCAGACCATCAGCTTCGTGTGTGTTTGTTATGTTTTATATCACTTGAGTAGTTTCTACTCGCATGGTCAGGTGTGATTCTGTAACTACTGCAAAACTCTCAGCTCAGCCGTGCTGGAAAGGAGACGTACACTATATTGCCAAAAGTATTCACTCACCCATCCAAATAATGTAAATCAGGTGTTCTAATCACTTCCATGGCCACAGGTGTATATAATCAAGCACCAGGCATACAGACTGTTTCTACAAACATTTGTGAAAGAATGGCTCGCTCTCAGGAGCTCAGTGAATTCAAGTGTGGTACTGTGATAGGATGCCACCTGTGCAAGTCCAGTAATAAAATTTCCTTGCTCCTAAATATTCCACAGTCAACCGTCAGTGGTATTATAACAAAGTGGAAGCCATTGGGAACAACAGCAACTCAGCCACCAAGTGGTAGGCCACGTAAAATGACGGAGTGGGGCCAGCAGATGCTGAGGCACATAGTGCTTAGAGGTCGCCAACTTTCTGCAGAGTCAGTGGCTACAGACCTCCAAACTTCATGTGGCCTTCAGATTAGCTCAAGAACAGTGGTAGAGAGCTTAATGGAATGGGTTTCCATGGCCGAGCAGCTGCATCCAAGCCATACATCACCAAGGGCAATGCAAAGCATCGGACGCAGTGGTGTAAAGCACACCGCCACTGGACTCTAGAGCAGTGGAGACGTTCTCCGGAGTGACCAATCATGCTTCTCCATTTGGCAATCTGATGGCCGAGTCTGGGTTTGGCGGTTGCCTGGAGAACGGTACTTGTCTGACTGCATTGTGCCAAGTGTAAAGTTTGGTGGAGGGGGGATTATGGTGTGTGCTTGTTTTTCAGGAGCTGGGCTTGGACCCTTAGTTCCAGTGAAAGCAACTCAAAATGCTTCAGCATACCAAGAGATTTTGGACAATTCCATGCTCCAAACTTTGTGGGAACATTTTGGGAATGGCTCCTTCCTGTTCCAACATGACTGTGCACCAGTGCACAAAGCAAGGTCCATAAAGACATGGATGAGAGAGTTTGGTGTGGATGAACTTGACTGGCCTGCACAGAGTCCTGACCTCAACCCCACAGAACACCTTTGGGATGAATTAGAGCGGAGACTGAGAGCCAGGCCTTTTCGTCCAAAATCAGTGTGTCAGGATCAGGATCAACTCCTCTAAAACCTGTAAACATGAAACGTAATACAATTTTACTCCTGATGAAGACTGTAATGTCCCTTACTTGAGTTATTTGCCTCGCTAGCTAAACTTAGTTGTGACTTGGTTTTAAAAAAAAGTCATTGTTGTTAAACAGAATTGAGAGCTGAGTGAATTTGAGAACGAGCACACAATTTATACCATATCTGAGGAAAAAGGAAGACAATTATAAGATTCTGTGTGATAGTTTTAGATCAGAATTCAGAGGGAAATATAAGAAAAAATCTCCAGCTGCAGAGAATAATAATGCATGAGGTATTGTATCTTATTGTTGGTGAAATAATTATGACAAGTAAAATAACAGTCCTGCAAATTCCACATATTTTTATTGCTCTTAGTTAAGTAAAATGTATGTTTGCACTGCAAAATCGATTCATACATATTATCTTTATAGCTGGTAAAGTTAATGTTTCTTTTTAAACTGGTGGATAACTGGTAGATTAACACAGTCTTTGAAAGTCTTAATGAAATTTTTGTTGCTATATTTTGTCAAATTTGAAAATAAAGATTGCTGTCATAATGTATGTTTCTTGTACTTTCATAAATATGAGAAGAAATTATTTGAAGCAGTGAAAGTTGCTTGCAGGCTTTAATGCAATCTGGATGTTTACACAGCATATTATTACAGTTATAGGACAAAAGCACACATCAGTTTTATTTGACTTAATCACCATTGCTGCTCTCCTGTTGGTGTGAATAACCTGCATGCTGTGTGTGCATGCTCGATTGTGTATGTGCATGTTATATGTCAAGCATACAGGTCAGTGAAAAGGACAAGGTTTTGCACAGGCCTTGTAGAATCTGCAGGTGAGGAACATGAAGAACTTGATTCACTGGTCAATAGAAAACTTTGCCTAAAGGCTCAAACTTCTAAAGTATGTAAAAAACATTTTTAAGTTTTTTCTGGCCTCCCACCTTATCAGCCTTCGGGCCAGGTTGTGTCCTGATTCTAACACTATAAATTTTAAAGTAACTGTCTCCAGACGTCCTTTATTTCCTTCAAACTTTAGCAATATTTTCATCCCTAACAGACAAAAACCTTTTCATTCCACAAAGTTTCATCTCATCAAACTTTAAAGAAAGATGAAGGACATCTCTCCCCTCTCATGCACGTCCTTCAGAGCCCATTCTTGACATTCAGCACTTCCAGATGTGTTTTCAGCCCGCTGCAGAGAGTTTGGCCTGCTGCCACAGGTGTTTTAGACCCCGGCCAAATGGAGGCCGCTCTCCCATGTGGAGTCAAATATGATTAATGGATCTACTTTCTGACAGGTGACAGGCCAGGTTGACAGCTTATGTCTCCCTTATGATACATCAGTCACTCAGAAGACTTACGCACACACCAACAGGGCATTAGGTGTTGACTCCAAGGAGGATAATGTTAAACATGTGAACTAAATATAGACCCACTAATCTGACTCCATTTACCTTAAATACTGAAGCTAACAGGAGGATAAGGATATGATGTTTGGTTTAGTCAGAGGGTTTCATAAAGCTCTGTGAACACTTATTTATCAGTCTGTTCATGGCCACAAACTAAACAAAGGTCCTGTTTACATATTATATCTGACATTTCGAGACAACGTTCCTGTACTGCAGTACATCCACATTATTTATCCTGAGTCAGGATGAGTCATTCACTGATGAGCTGACTTCTGGAGAAGCTCTCCTGTTGGAGACTTAAAATATAAAACCCATAGCATTTCCAGAACTTTTTAAATTAAAATCCACAACCCCAATTCCAAAAAAGTTGGGCCCATGCCTTAAATTTATATATAAATAGAATGCAATGCTTTACAAATCTCATAAACACATATCTTATTCACAATAGCACAAAATCAATGTATTAGATACAGTTTCATGAAAAAATATCAGCTCCTTAGTGCCACTGTGCTCCATTAAACTTCAGTGTTAACACAACAAGGAAATTGCTTTAATGCTGAAAATGTGTAATCTTTTAAAACGTACACATTTAGATTTATGAAAACCAAAAATAAGATAAAAATAATATCAGTCAATATAAACAAGAAAATGAATATGGATAACCAAAAGCATCACAATAGTTGAGAGAAATGTCTAAAGCAGGGGTGTCAAACTCAAGGCCCGGGGGCCAAATCCAGCCCGTGGTGCAGTTTTACCCGGCCCACAGGATCATATCATATCTTAATTAGAACTGGCCTGCAGGTCAGAGGTCTGAAGATTTCCTCCAGTACAGAAATGTAAATTTAACTGCAAAGATTTAAAATATCCTTTGTTAAGTCAAAAAAGTAAAAATTTCAAAAAGTAAAGAGAAAAAATAATGAGATGGAAAGTAAGGAATGGGAGAGAGAAATTAATTTGTGTTTTCATTTAATAGTTTCAATTTGCATCTCAAAATTCTGTCTTAAACTTAGCATTTTGAATTTTTATCTCATATTGTGAACTTTCAGATTCCAGTTTTAAATTTCGAGTCATATTTTGAAATTTCAAGATCGTGATTTCAAATTTCTCATATTGTGATTTCAGCTCCTAACTTTGATTTGTAATCCCACATTTTGACCTTTAAACTCATGTTTTTTACTTTTATTTTATATATTTGCCCTTTGAAAACATTATTTTAACTTTTGATTTTGTGTTCTGACCTTTTTAACTAATAATTTGACTTTTTATCTCAGATTTTGAGCCTTTAAACTTTTTATTTTGTCCTTTTTTAAATCTCAAAATCATTTATTATCAGTTTTTCTCCCCCTAAATGTGTCACCTGTGAAAATAAGTTTGACAGTTTATGATTAAATCTTGACCCTGTTGGGCCCTCAGGTTAGACCTAAATTCAGATTTCAGTCCCTGCTGTGGTTCAGTAAGACACTCCTGATCATCTTAGGGACTCGAACAGTGACGGCCTGATCATCTTTGTAACCCTAACAGCAAAGGCCTCATCATCTTTAGGACTTGAACAGCAAAGGCCTGATCATCTTTGTAACCCTAACAGCGAACGCCTGATCATCTTTAGGACTCAAACAGTGAAGGCCTCATCATCTTTAGTCACCAGTCTACCTTAAGGAATGAACTGAAAGCTGTTTCTAGAGGATCTCAAACTTTGCTGATGTGCATATAAAGTAAAACGACCAGAAATGTAAAATGGTGAGCAGCCATGTGAGGTTGAACACTCACACTCATACATGTTAAGCCTGACTTAAGGCAAGATTTGTTCCCTGTGAAAATCCGGGGAGCATAACCTGTTTCAAGATTTGTTTCAACCAGTATAGTCCACATAGTCTTCAAGTGTTAAGGGTTCACACGGTTAACTGGCTATTCCTTACCTCGTTTGAGACTTAGAATCATAAATATCATGTTGGATATTTATTATTGCTAGTTGGAATTCTTTAATGGGATACCCACAACAACCAGAAAGAACAAGCAGACCTGGGAGCATCACCAAAGTGATGTTCCATGGAGTTGAATATCTTGGCTTCCTCCTTCCCTACTAAGACAGAGGATCTATGTAACCATGTATAACCAGCTATGATCAATATGTTTTCTATTGTTAGGAGTAGGGGTGTAACCATACAGAACATTTCGGTTTCAACATTTCAGTATGGTGATTGAAGCAATAAATAAAATTAAATTTCAAATTTTTCTAAATTAAATTGTATTAAAATAAATAGGCTGTATAAATTACATTTAAATTATTAACAATGCAGCAACCTCCTTCCAAAAGTTCTTCAATGATTTAAAATATTAATAAATATACTTTTGAATTACTTGATTTTTTAAAATTGATATATTGACATATTTATGCCCATTCTTTAAGCACTAAAATTTCAACTTGAACGTATCATCATACTACTGTGCGTTAGCTTGTTAAGTATGCTAATTAGCATCTATTCTGCCAATTTTAACATGGACTTCTGCACTGGATTACTTTTTTAACCAGTGGGACCTACTACAAAGTTTGGGAGAACTTTTCACAGCCCATCTTGGAGGATAAAGAGGTTACAGCCGTGTGAAATCTGATAACTTTACATATGACGCAACCGCAGACATGATACAGTCCCCTCTGCCCCTCTTCTGAGGCTGACAGTTGAAGGTAGAATTAATTTGATTCAAAGAGCCAGAGCACCAGTGTTATGATGAAAACAATAGGAAATTCATAACCGGCTGGTGAGACTTTTTGTTGTTCCTCCTCGTTACAGTGACGTTCTTGTTTGAGTGGTGCTTTTTAAAATGCTTTGATTGGTCTGCTGGATGCTGTGCTGTCAGCGACACAGCTGCTGAATAATGTCAGCGCTGCTGTTGTTGTCTTTGTCTACTGTTGTATTTTACTGGGAGACAAAGTGTTCCTAAACAGGACACTTTTATCTGGGAATATTCAGGCTGTTGCTGTCGTTTGCTGTGGTTGTGTGGTTGCCAGGACAGTGTGACACTGAGTTGTTCTCTGGTTTCCTGTCTGTGTATGAGCTTCATTCAACATGTATCCATTCGTTACATGTCTGTACCATACCAAGAGGCCCATACCGAATCGCTACGGTATGAATACACATACCTTTGCACCCCCTAGTTCGGAAACAGTGTGTTTCAGTGTAGTCCTCAAACAGTGTCCCACTTGGAGCCATTAAAACTCATACATTTAATAGACTTCCAGGGTTTGAGTCAACCAGGCAGGACGGAATGGCAGACCATGAGCATCTTTAGACTTAAGACAAACATAGAGCTGCATGTCACCAGCGTAACGGTGTTAATGGATGTTACAGAGACTAATGATCAAGGCTGATGGAGCCTTTGTGAACCCTGCAGGTGAGGGAGGCACTTGATAAAGAAGATTTACTCAATTTAACTGGAAATAATCAATTAGAAAGTCAAAAAAAAAAAAAAAAAACCTCTGGTTAGATGCAGTATATCACTGTTTCCAACGAACGATCCCAAACAGTGGATGGTCAACTTCATCAAGCTAATATCAAGCAGAATTTCAATAGTTTTAATCTGAAATGTTTGATAATGGCTGGTTTTTGAGTAAACAATTGACTGACAATTCTAAAAAAATTACATAAATTATATCTATCAAGAAATAAAGTAAGCCCCCGTTCTTTTAAATTGTCCAAATTTGTGGAAGAAAAGACTCATAATCTGTTAATTAGTCATAAAGGACTCTCACCATTAAACCAATCTGCCTGATCTTATTGTCATTTTTCAGGAAAGACAGTACCAAGAATAAAGAAAAAGCAATCTTTTCAATGTATCTCCTCTCTAATTTGAGCTCAGACTAAGAGAATGAAGATGCACGACCATTTCAAGGCTATAAAGAATCATGCAGATGTCCAAAGACATTTCTCTCTCCTCTTCTCACATAATGGTATTTAAAGCTACTCCAAATGCTCAAGGACATCCCAATTCAGGCCTGTCGGTGTCGGTGTGTCTCAGCATTATGAGAGCAGACAGTTAAGAAGAAGTTGAGAAAACTGCGTGCTGATATATGGACGCCTTTAAAAGTGTGTTCCTGCAGAGAGGAAAGGTCACATCAGCTGTCTAATGTTTCAGTCTTTATACAAAGAAACAAGGAACATGACGTCTGTTGTTTTAGCGCTGCATGCATAACAAAGCCTTTTATCCATAAGTGTTTGTGCTGTGTAAACAATCATTTCTGATATTACAGTGTTGACCTTTCACTGTTTCCATTAGTGAGTTGTGTGATGAGATGCAGCCCCAGCAGGGTTGAGACCCAAGAACAACATTTTTATTATCCAAACAGAAAAACAGCACAGAGGGCAGAACGAGGAGCGGCAGAAAGAATGAGACGTGCAGGATTTTGACAGTTAGTATTTAAAGTGATCTATAGACTTACCGGCCACTTTATTAGGTACACTTTGCTAGTACCAGAATTAAACCTCTGTGGCCCTCAGAGGTATCTTAACTCACTGTGTGGTTCAACAGACCTGAGTGCCCTTGCATGTGTGAAGTCAGACTAATGAAGTTTCTTTTGACAAGTCTCACACAAGGAGGCTGAAGCCAGATCTACTGTCTCGTTTTCAGGCCTCAAAAAGCTACAAACAGTGAAAAAAACCTGCTATTTCCCACACACATAAACAGCATCACCAGCAAACACAACTAGCAGCTTCATAAGTAAGGGTTAATGCCGGACGAGGTGTCCAATTATCAGGATTAATGGACGACGTGGAGGCCTGCCCCTGACAAGTCTATTAATCCCTGATAAATGGACACCTCGTCAGGCATTAACCCGCTTATACCATGGTCACTTGCCAACGAAAATAATTAGTAAAACTACTATTTTATAATTTCATACATTTTGTGATCAAAGTAAAAGTTTCACTAAAACAACAAATGCTTTCCCCTAGCACCACCTGAGGGCTTGACTAATAACTGGAATAGTCATTCCAATCCCATAACATTCTTAGGGAATGTAAACATAGTTCAGTACTCCAGTAAATAGGACGGGCCATCAATACAAAGTCACAACGGAACAAAAAAACTATTCCGCTCAGCGCACTTTCTGAACGGATTTATCAATGAAAAGACGAGTTAGACTGAGAGTCATCTGTGATCAGACTATAAACCTGTACGTTTACATGAACAGCCATCTGATAGAAAGCTCAGTTTTAGCAGACCAGCTGTTTGAATAAACAGAATAATTTTCCGTCTGCACTTCGAGGTCAAAGACGTGAAACGGAGCTGTCCACGCCCTGCAGGTGTTGATTCTCTGTCAGACACGTCAATATTTATCAGATATTATCATGCCGGTTATCAGAAGCGTTTCCTTTGGCTCTACAATGAAATAATGGCTTCTTTCTGTTGTTTATATTATTTGAATCTTCTGACAATAGTTTATAGCCGTCAGAACAAGAGGGAAGTGAGTTTTTTGTGACACCTCTCAGAGTTAAGGTGAGACTGGAAACAAGACGTACATCAGATACAGAAAATAAGAGCGTCTTACGTTACCGGTCTTAAACCTGGAGTCTGTCATTTTATTTATGTCAGTTAAGTGACCGTTGATGCCGGTCCGCAGGCTCCTCCTGGCAGCGCTGTACACCCTGCTCAGAAAATATGACTGGGTCCGGTTGCTATGGTTACTCCTTTCTTCTCACAGCTGCTGCGCATTAATTTGGAACAGCATAACAGATTTTTTGACCGGAACTACTTGTGAAGTTCGAACGGTGTCCATGTATCAGAAGTTAATGGACACCAATAGAATTTCTTGAGGCAGTCAGAATGGAGTATTCACCAAAACCATGGTATACTAACAAATATTCCATGTCAGCTTGAAGTTAATTTCCTTTACTCATCAAAGAGGCTTTTCAGCATTTTTTTCACAGCGATTGAACCCTCTGCAACTCACGTTGTCATATACAACAAGAAGAGACCCAGGATATTTAAAGTTTAATCACTTTTGAAACATCAATTGTAGCCACTTACTTTTTCCATACAGGCAACAGTTGTTGTTACTATTATTATCATTATTTATTTTTTTCACCTTTTACAAACAAATTAGTGCAACTAATGCCTTTGTTACATGGACATACTGTACATTTGAATCCATAAATCCTTTGCTCCATCTAGTGTTATTTACAACTATCAGTAATAGTTGGTACAGCCGGTGATATATTAAACATGACACAAGAAGTGGAAAACAAAAAATTATGCAAAATGAAATCAACAGAGAAAAAAATGAACACAACTTAAGATGGAAATTAAAACCTGTACTTTTTAGAGTAATTTATCATGTTTATGATTTATAAAGTGTGCTGTCACTTTGTTTGTAATAAAACACCGCTGCAGTAACCTTGCAAAGCAGATGGATACGCTTATTTCCTTGTTTCTCAATGGTGAATCCATCTTGCAAAGCTCCCAGCTGAACCGTCTGGGCCCGGTTAGAAAGTGACAGGACCGATCAGCAACGAGGGGCAGTACTTTCAGGCACAGCAGGGTTGTGACATTAGCAAGCAGCAGCAAGAGCTGGTGCAGTTATGGAGGAAGAGCTTAGCATGGATGCTGCTAAAGCGCCAGTTTTATCAGAACCGACGACATTTCTTCGTTAAAAGAAGAACAAAGAACAGCAGTGAGTTGTTTTCTTTTCAAAACCGACAAAAGTCAAGTACTAATATGTCTATAGTCGCCATGTTTTGCGTTATTCCTAGGTGGCTGTGCACGCGCAGCTGGATAGCTGCTACATCTCATGTTTGTTTACACTGATTGGCCCGTAAAGATGTGACAGACAGAACATTCATCCAATCACACTCCGATTTTCTTTCCAAACCTCTGCCTTTTCTCAAACGTTTCCTATTGAAGCTTTCCCAGATGGATGTGTGAAACGCATCCATCTGACGTGTCAGTTACTACGCTAAATCAAACTCATGTTCATCAGTGAAGGATCACAGAATTGCTCATGCAAACACAGTAAGGGACGTTATTGTCGGTGTTTTATACCTCTACAGGTCTGTGAATTGTCTTTAAAATATAATAGCAGTGGTAAAGATTTTGAGCCTCTCTGCTTTCACGTATGGATGCTTTTTAAAAACAGAGATAAAGAGAGAGAGAAAAGGGCAGCATGTCTTGCAGCTGCTGCCTTACAGGCAAAGTTGAGGGAACAAAACATCATGGGGCTCCCACCGCTCTGCCTCTGCAGACTTTTCTTTAGTGTTTTCACATGCCAGACTGGCTACTTCCTCTTCTTCGTTAGTGGTTAATTAGCAGTTAAACACCGGCATTACTGTCACTGGGATCTCTGGTAAATACGGTGCTACTTGTATCAGCTCCTCCCTTGTTAATGGTTTGGATGTGTTCGTCGTGGGACAACATGCACCGAGCCGTGACTCCTGAATCGCAATGGTTCTGCACAAATACAAAAACCGTTACACCCGTGCCATCCATGCCTATGTAGCTCTTACAAAGGCGTTTCTAGCGAGCCTGGAACTTAGGGTGCTGTTCCTGTCGTCACCTGTCTCTATAAGTTCAGCATGTGCATTCAACATCCTGGTTGGCAAAAATGTGTATTCTAGATGGGACATTGCTCCTAAATATTTCATTTCCAATGTAAATGAATCACATGACTGAAATATGTGTTTCTAGTGAATGTTGCACTAAAATGTTATACACTGTGTTAAAATCAATAATTATTATGCAATACAGTTCCAATGAAACAAACATTTGGTTTTTAGGTCTTACTGTCAGTTTCCATCACTGACATCAGTCTCAGAAGCAAAACTACTAAGGAGGTTGTTCCACATTATTAAGAAAGTCACACGTTTCATGCAATATAGAGAAAAAGAAAGATCTTTCTCCAGATGAAAAGAATGAGATAGTGCAGTATATTGATTATGAAAACACTGGATATTTAAGGAAAAATGGAGATAATCATACTGTGTAAAGATGTGTGTAAAGCCAGAGAGCTCAGATGGGTTCATTCAAATAAGGCGTATTAGGGAGTTTCTGTATTCATTGTATTAAGAGATGAAAAATCCCCTGATGAGTAGTAAATAGGTATTTGAAGCTGCTGGTGCCACTGGAGTCCCAAGAACATAAAGACATCAAAATGGCCTCAAATACCAAAAATATATCCTCCTGAGGCCCGAGCTTTCGTTTGCAAAGCATGAGAAGTTTTTCTCACTTATTTAGGATCAGCAGGACCTGATAAGAAAAAAAAACAAGTACTGTCCTTAAACAGGATGTGGTTTTGACCAAAATATCATATGAATATATTTTTTCAAGACATTACCAGAAATTCATGTAAAATTACCAAAACTTCCTGAAAATTCCTGCAAACTTTCAAGCAAATTACCCTGAGTTTCAATGCAAATTTCACTGAAATTCTCTGATCAAATTCCCTAAAATATACACATAAATTGCACCTAAATTTGATTGACGCTTTCCTAGGAAAAAAAAGCCCCAAAACATTCAAAGTCCCTAAAATTACATGAAAATTCAGGAAAATTTTGAAGGAAATTCCCTACCCAAGTTTCCAATCAAATTCCCAAAACTTAAATCACAAGGTCCCTGTAAAACTCCAAAGATTCCTTAAAAAATACCCCACAATGTCCTCAAATATTCCCCACACGTTTTAGGTAATCTTTCTGGAAAAAGCCTTAGGATAAACATGAAATTTTCAGCAAAAATTCCATCTAATCCCTAAAAATACTTCAGGCAAATTCCCCTAAATTTCAAAGCAAATACCACTTAATATTTCTAATCAAAATCTTCAAAAAAATAAAATAAAATAAAATAAAATTCCATCCTAAATCCATGGAAAATTTCCCTCCAAAATAGTCCAAACCTCCAAACAAAACCTCTAAAATTTAATGAAATTTCATGAAAAATCTGAAGGGAATTCCTCTCCTAAATTTCCAATCAAATTCCCAAAACAAATGACTAAAATTTTATTGAAATCTGTTCTATTATTTATAAAAATCCAATAGCAGAATTTATAACTATGTTGTAAGAAAGCCAAAAAAATGACAATGTCCTCATATGTGCACACAGGGTCTCAGGAGGTTAAAATGTCCACTTCCTGCCATGGTATAAAAAGAAGAACCGTGCCTTATGGAGTAAAATCATTTCTATGTTAGACAGTGCTCCATTAACCTGGCACGCCATCTGGAAAACCGCTCATGGACAGCGTTTCGGAAAGGGCAGGTAATGATGAAATGGGGGATTTGCGCCCTAAAATCTCAAATCCACCTTAAATAGCAGTACAATATACAAGTGCACCATCAGGTATGGGTGGCTGACTTTGGTTCTTCCCATTCAACGAGGCCCATTGTGACATATCAGCAGAAATCCAACTTTATGCATCCCTGAAAGAAATCATCTCTGAATCAGCTGAAAAATGGCTGAATCACCACAGTGTACTTCAGGAAAACTCTAGATAGAAACAACTAAATAGAAGAAGTATGTTCAAGGCAATCCTTATATTCAGTGTTATTTCATCACATTTGAAAAGTCTTGGTTGATCTCAGGAGACTTTTATTTTCTAATCTGCTGATGCACTCTATGGGTTGAAAGCTGCACTAATGAAAAATCAATGAATGGATTGTTTGGTCAAATTAAAAAGTACTTGGAGTGTTGAAAATATATCCACAAAACAACAGAAAACCATACATCAGGACTACTTTACAGGCGTGGTTACATCTGAAAACCATCAGTGCTGTCTGCTTAATGAATTAGACCTTTAGAAGGGTGGATAGTGGGAGCAAAGGATGGACTGAGCTTCCTACCAAACCAGGCCATGTTCACTCATTCTGTCCACCTCTCACTGTGTCTTTTAGCCTCCTGCCAAAAGATACAGTGGGGGTTCTCCTCTCCTCCACTATCTGCAGAGATGTCAGGTTTCAGTAAACGCTGACTCAGCATTAAGGACACCCTCCAAGCTACCACGCAGATCTTTAATCTTTTTGTTTGATACAGGCTGTAATGTGGTGTTTTCAGGCTGTATTTCTACATGGATTTAACCATCAGTCTTTGCTTGTGGAGCTCCAAATCATAACAATTGTATGTTTAGGCAGTACTCTTCGTTTATTTATTTATTTAAACTGCATCCCCAGTAGTTGTTACCACAGTAACAACTATTCCTTCTGGTGTCCACAAAGAGATATGACAATACATTCAAGATCAAAGAAAGAGTAACAAGATGCAGTAAAATAAAATCAAACAGTCAGTGTCTTTACAATGTCTTATCCATAACTAGCAGTGGTGGCTGGTCAATAGGGGGCGCTAGAGCCGTGACCCCATCAATCTATCCACAAAGAGAGGACAGATCTTAAGTTCAGTGAATTATTTTTTTAAAACATTTATTTTAAATGTCATTACATTTATTTGAATATAGATAAACTCTATCATGCACTGTGTAAATATGATTTATTAAGAGATTAAAATGTGCATTAAATCAGTAGATCACAAACGTTCTACGTGTTTGCTTTTAGTTCCTGTTCACTCATTTCCTGCAGGGCGCTGGCTCCTGCGCCCACAGCCTTCCAGACTGCCGTTAAAAGCTGCGTGTGCGCATTTGCTCCTCTTCAGTGCAAGAGATAGGAGCTCTGTGGGCGCAACACGACAGTGCCCCGAAGGGATTACCCCTCACCACTCGCCAACAGGGGGCAGCACAGAAATATGCTCCATTATTTCAGACATGTAGAGTAGCTCATGTGCCGTTGCGGTTAATTGCTGGCTTTCTGCCAGAAATTACGCCTGTGTTTGTTATTTAGCTCATGAGGAGATGCCAGGAAGACAGTTAGCAAAATTCAAAGAGAAAACTCAGTCGAGTGTTTAAGAAAAAGGCCTTTTCAGAGGACACTGGAGGAGAATCTTAAAATTAAAGATCTTGGACCTGACTGACAGCACAAGTTGACTGTGATAAGAGTTAGTTACTTGTAGCTGCTGATGACTCTTACTATAGCCATCTTATTTTAATATTTGTTCACCAACCAAACAAATGCATGTGTAAAACAAACAAACAAACAAACAAAAATTATTATAACTTAACTCCCAGTATAGTAACATCCTTCGATGAACCTTACATACATAACATATCAAATTGGGATTTTGTTGTAGCCCCCCTGAAGAAAAATGCATTGCTGCCATCGGCACAGATTTACTATCTCCGCATCCTTTGCATCACTTTCAAAAGGTTTAAATGAATAAAAACATATCAAAAATCTTTTTAGAGCTGGATTTATTTAAGGAGCTGCTCTCAGAACTTACAGCCACACTGGTTGGGCTGTGTTTAAACAGATGTCCTTTAGTGCTTTACAGCTGCTAGCTGCCATTAAAGTGTAATTAGAGTATTTAATATAAGCTTGTTCATGAGCTGTTCTGGCCCAGACTCTCATTCATCATCTCTAAATACATTTAATTAAACAGACGTGATTTTTTTAATGATATATAGACTCTTAATGATCTTTAACTCAAAGGGTCATTTAGTCACAGCGTTACACAACACAATTACATTTCTATTCACTGCAAGGACCACAATAATCTTCAGTCATTAACATCTACACTAATAATTAGAAATATTAAATCTCCCCTTTAATTTCTCTGAGTTAAAGCTAAATTATATTTGTTGCTTTCTATCAGTTCCTGCTTGATTTTCTGAGTTATTGTAGAAATACCAGAGAGATAAATGGGAGCTGAGACTTTTTAGGAGGGTAAATGTTTGATTTCTGTTGCTGAGAGTACACAGAATGCACATAACAAATCCATAAGAGTTTACTCTGCTGTTTGAGAACAAATTCTGCTAGTATTTAGATCCAAGACTGTGTTTGATCCTTTTTTCCTGTTTATTTGGACAAATCAGACATGACTGGATGGGAGACAACTTTAATTGTGTGTAGGTTTCCGCTGTGTGGCTTTTTCTTCTCTGATTGGAAAAAAAATAATAGAGGCTGTGTGAGACAAATTTGACACACTGAAGTTATTAATACTGCTTTTTATTTCAGTTGATTCCAGCATTTTTACACAAACGACTTTCACTTGCAGAATCTGTTCATTCAAACTCGACTAAGTGCACGTGCACACTGCTGCTCACACAAAGCACTTCTGCTCTGCCTCCTAGCTTCTCTGTACCAGAGCCTTAACTCATTACTGTAGTGTTTAGCTGTACATTGCACGTAGGGTTGCCAACTCCCAGAAATAAAAATGAGGAACAGGGCACCAGGAGGGGGCATGCATTGTTATCAGATGGATATAATCATTATTAACAGAATTGTATTTAATCTGTAAAAATAACTTTAACATATAAACATAAAGTGCAGGATAACTGTGTTAATAAAAGACTCAACACAGAACTTTTGCAGTCTTTTCTTCATGGTTTCCGCTGGAGTGGCCTCCCTGTCAGACCTGTTTTTCAACACGCAATTTCCCAGCAAAAAATGTAAAAACAACACAAGCATAGTTGAAATTTGCTGCTGCTCACTGGTCAATCAAAAGCAATGTGCATTAGAAGCAGCTGTGATGAGTTCATTAGCATAAAAACTGTTACTGATTTTCATCAAAGATAAAGAATGAAAGGTGTTCCTTATCAATTTAATAAGGAACATGCACTTAAGCTTCCAAATGAGGAATGATTCCTTATTTTAAGGAACGGTTGGCAACCCTAATTATTCATGCAAAACACAATCTATGTTTTAAACATGTCAATCAGCATTCAATGATAAGGCTTCAGCAGCCTTTTTTGTTTATATCATCCCAATGCTTCACACCCGGACTACAGTATAATCAATATTCTGTATATTTAGGTTCAAACAGACGTGGTCAGCTCTTAAGTTAATATCAAAAAAGCATGATTTGGCTCTTAAAAGAAGCTGCATTCAAACAGGAGGAGCTCAGACTTAAACTGCTCCAAACTGAAGAGAGTGAGTGCTACCTCAGTTTTAGTATTATTATTAATGTAGAATCATTATTAAAGACCCTGTAAAGTGAAAATAAATCTGTGTTTATGTTTGTTGTATGATAGGTCACTGTGTTATGAACCACAAGGTTAAATTTCAGTCAAATAAAACATCTCAAATATATAAAATTAAGCTTAAAAATCATGAAAACTGAGGCAGTTAAATCTGCTGGTGTGGGCGTGTCTGTTGAATAAGCTGAAGCCTGAACACTCAGGAGGAATTTGATCCTCTCAGTGTGGTGTTTGATGTTGTTTTGTTACCTTTTTTGGTTAGCTTCCGGTTCCGGAGGCTGTTTCTGGCTGCTAACTTTCTTTGCTTTCCCTGAGGCATTCACCCCGCCCCCCCCGGTGCTGTGGAGAGTGCACACCTGCAGCGAATCACTCATTGAGGATCACTATTTAGGATCTGCTGCAGCTCTCTACAGCGCCTGAGTCTCGCCAACCTTACCTTACGGTAAACGTCAGCTCCAGGCTCCTTCTCTCGAGATCTCCCAGAGAAGTTTCCAGTGCTCTTTTTGAGAACCTTTTGAGTAATCTCCAGTGCTTGTGTTTTTTGATACTCGTTGTTAACGTGCCTCTCCTTCTTCTTTCCAGTGCCTCCGCATTGACATTGAGAGGCAGCAGGAGAAGAGTCAGCATAGGTCATTCAGGCCCCGTCCTGTAGCACCCCCTTCTGGTCAACCCACTTCTCCCTCTCCTGTAAGACCGAGACCTCCCAATGAGTTTTCCTCTACCCCTGAAGACGAGCCCATGCAATTAGGTCGCGCCAGGTTAACCCCTAGTGAACGCCAAAGGCGTTTTAGTCTGAAATTATGCATTTATTGTGGTCAGGCGGGCCATTTTCTTGCCAATTGTCCCCAGACGCCAAAAGAGAGGGCTCACCCGGTGAACGAGGGCACTCGTGTGAGCCAGACCTCCTCTTCCTCTAGCCCTCCCCTGCGCATAGCTGTTCCCTCCAGTGTCCTCTGGGGGCGCGATTCCGTCCCCATACAAGCACTAGTTGATTCTGGAGCAGATGATAATTTCATTCAGGACAGCCTAGTCCAACAGCTCCAACTCCCCCTAGAACCCTTATCTGCTCCCAAGAACGTCACCGCCTTAGACGGCCGACTCATTGCTAGAGTTACTCACCGGACCGTTCCCATAACCCTCATTATCTCTGGCAATCACCGCATCCAACTTTTTGTTATCCCGTCTCCTCATGCTCCCATTGTTTTAGGTCTCCCCTGGCTTCAGTTACATAACCCTCAGATCAATTGGAAAACTGCCACCATTACCAACTGGAGCGTCCATTGTCACTCCCACTGCCTCCGTTCTGCTATTCCCTCAGTTAGTCGCCCCCCTGTCGCTCCTTCTCCTCCCGATCTGTCTAATGTTCCTCCTGAGTACCATGACTTAGCACAGGTGTTTAGCAAGGAGCTAGCTGTCTCCCTTCCTCCGCATCGTCCTTACGACTGTGCGATTGATTTACTCCGCGGTGCACCCCTGCCTAGCAGTCGTCTTTATAATCTCTCCACCCCTGAGAAGTCTGCCATGGAGACTTATATTCATGATTCTCTGGCTACAGGTCTCATTCGCCCCTCCTCGTCCCCACTCGGGGCTGGATTCTTTTTTGTTTAAAAGAAGGACTCCACTCTTCGTCCCTGTATTGACTTCAGAGGCCTTAATGACATCACTATCAAGAATAAATACTCTCTCCCTTTGATCGACCCCTCCTTTGAGCCTCTCTGCTCTGCCCAAGTGTTCTCTAAACTAGATTTGAGAAACGCGTACCACCTCATCAGGATTAAGGAGGGGGACGAATGGAAAACTGCCTTTAAGACCCCCATTGGCCACTTCGAGTACTTAGTCATGCCTTTTGGACTCACTAACACCCCCGCAGTCTTTCAGGCTCTCATTAACGATGTGCTCAGGGACATGTTAAACCGGTTCGTGTTTGTCTATCTAGACGACATTCTGATTTTCTCTCGTTCTCTCCAGGAGCACCAACAACATGTCAGGCTAGTACTTCAGAGACTACTAGAGAACAAGTTATTTGTCAAGCCTGAGAAGTGTGAATTTCACACCCCTTCAGTGAGTTTTCTAGGGTTTATCATCGCCCAAGGACAGTTACAGCCTTACCCAGCTAAGATCAGAGCGGTTACTGAGTGGCCCATCCCTAGCACCCGCAAAGAACTCCAGAGATTCCTAGGGTTTGCTAATTTTTATAGGAGATTCATTAGGGATTATAGTAGGGTGGCTGCTCCCCTCACTAGACTCACCTCCTCCAGCTCCCCCTATCGGTGGTCCCCTGAGGCTGCCGAGACTTTCTCCCGCCTTAAGACTCTGTTCACCTCAGCCCCCGTCCTTAAACACCCTGACTCATCCCTCCAGTTCGTGGTTGAGGTGGACGCCTCTGAGACCGGAGCTGGGGCGGTGCTTTCTCAAAGAGACCCTAAGACCCAGAAACTTCACCCGTGTGCCTTCTTTTCTCGCCGGCTGTCCCCTTCAGAGAGAAACTATGACGTTGGAAAGAGAGAGTTGCTGGCTGTGGTGTGGGCATTACAGGAGTGGAGGCACTGGCTGGAGGGCATGCAACACCCTTTCATCATTTAGACGGACCATAAGAACCTCGCCTACCTGCGCACGGCGCGCAGGCTGAACCCTCGTCAGGCTCGGTGGGCCTTATTCCTCAGCCGCTTTCACTTCACCCTCTCCTACAGACCAGGATCTCGGAACACGAAACCTGACGCCCTTTCTCGTGTGGACTCTCCCTCTCGTGGAGACATCGAGCCCGACTTCATTCTCCCCCCGTCCTGCATAGTAGGAGCCGCCACCTGGGACATCATACAGACGGTTAAGGAAGCCCAGAGACTCCAGCCGTATCCCGGTACCGGACCCCCAGAGTGCCTCTTCGTTCCAGACTCGGCTCGCTCTCCAGTGCTCCAGTGGGCCCACGCCTCCAAACTCACATGCCACCCAGGTTTTCAGAGAACCCTCAGTTTCCTCCAGCAAAGCTTCTGGTGGCCTGGTATGACAAAGGACACCCGGGAGTTCGTGGCTGCTTGCTCCATCTGCGCCCGAGGAAAATCCTCCCATCAACCCCCAGCTGGTTTGCTGCGCCCCCTTTCCACTCCTGGTCATCCTTGGTCCCACGTCGCCTTGGATTTCGTCACCGGTCTACCACCCTCTGATGGGAACACTGTCATCCTCACTGTTGTGGATCGGTTTTCCAAGGGCGTTCATTACATTCCACTCCCCAAGCTCCCTTCTGCCCTGGAGACCGCTCACCTTCTCGTTCTCCATGTCTTCAGACTTCATGGCCTCCCCAGTGACATTGTGTCGGACCGCGGACCACAGTTTGTTTCTCGTGTATGGAAGGAGTTCTGCAGTGAACTGGGTGCCACAGTCAGCCTGTCGTCCGGGTACCACCCACAGAGTAACGGCCAGACTGAGAGAGCCAATCAGAGCCTTGAAGCTGCTCTTCGTTGTGTTGCTGCTCATCATCCCACCTCCTGGAGCTCTCACCTACCCTGGATTGAATATGCTCACAACTCCCTCACCTGCTCTGCTACCGGCATGTCTCCATTCATGTGTTGCCTTGGTTACCAGCCCCCCCTGTTTCCTGAACAAGAGGTCTCCGTGTCCCTACCATCAGTGCAGCAGCATCTTCAATGCGTCAGAGAGGTGTGGCGGACAGCCAAGGCTGCGCTCTCACGCACGGCGGAGCGTAACCGAAGATTGGCTGACGCACACCGCACGCCTGCCCCCGAATACCATCCGGGCCAGATGGTTTGGCTCTCGTCCAAGGACCTACCCCTGCAGACCGAATCCAGAAAACTGACCCCGCACTTCGTTGGACTTTTTGAGATCACCAAGATCATAAATCCCTCTGCTGTACAGCTCAAACTCCCCGAGTCGATGAAGATCCACCCCACGTTCCACGTGTCATTGTTGAAACCTGTATCCACCAGTGACCTGAGCCCTCCAACCGTCGCCCCTCCACCCCCCCGGATCATCGATGACCACCCGGCCTTTACTGTCTCCAAGATCCTGGATGTTCGACCACGAGGCCGGGGCTACCAATTCCTGGTGGACTGGGAGGGGTATGGTCCGGAGGAACGTTCCTGGATCTCCAGGAGACTGATTGTGGACGACAGCTTAGTACGAGATTTCTACAGGGACCACCCGGACAAGCCTGGTAGGACGCCAGGAGGCGTCCATTGAGAGGGGGGTACTGTGGTGTTTGATGTTGTTTTGTTACCTTATTTTGGTTAGCTTCCGGTTCCGGAGGCTGTTTCTGGCTGCTAACTTTCTTTGCTTTCCCTGAGGCATTCACCCCGCCCCCCCGGTGCTGTGGAGAGTGCACACCTGCAGCGAATCACTCATTGAGGATCACTATTTAGGACCTGCTGCAGCTCTCTACAACGCCTGAGTCTCGCCAACCTTACCTTACGGTAAACGTCAGCTCCAGGCTCCTTCTCTCGAGATCTCCCAGAGAAGTTTCCAGTGCTCTTTTTGAGAACCTTTTGAGTAATCTCCAGTGCTTGTGTTTTTTGATACTCGTTGTTAACGTGCCTCTCCTTCTTCTTTCCAGTGCCTCCTGCCCTGATCACCGCAGCCAGCTCCAGCACACTCTCACTCTCCCTTGGACTCCTGAGATCCCCCCTCCCTTCTCCATTTACCTGCACAATAAAATCTGTTAAAACTGCTCCATCGTCTCCGCATCCTGAGTCCTACCATTACTCACAGATAACACTCAGATTTAAAAAAAAAAATGTTACAATCTAAGTTGAGGAAAGCACTCATGCTATTATCCTGCCTCTTGACCTTTTGTTGACCTTAGAATAAGAGACAAAGTCTGTTTCCTTGCTCAAATCTCTGTTAGATCTCTGATAGATTTGGTAAATTGATCTCACAATGAACAAAAAAACTGTATTTAACTGACTGTTAACTTTCAATAAAGGCAGTGACATAAGCTAACAACAGACTGGACTGAGATGAACTGCTCTGTGATTTTATATTGTAGTGTTAGAGGGGTGGGGTCATTCCCCACTGTGGGCTCGTGACATCATAATTCCACATATCGGCCCCGCCCACATTAAACCCAGCCAGGAAAGAGGTAATCAAAATTTCTATCAGTCCAAATCTAGAATTCAGTCACATGTAGACCTCAGTGTTTTCACATGTACAGCAACCATATTCCAACAAATCTAGTGAGTTAAGACCAAAACTTTGTATTTCACTTTACAGGGTCTTTAACATCAGAATATGCCAGTTCAAGGCAGAGACTGGGTGTGACATCAGCCGTTTGATTACAATAGGCGACTCAAACAGCCTCCATATTGAAATCGCTGTCTCAGCAGAACTTTGGATCAACCTAACTCAGACAAGAGACCGCCCACTGAGCTTGACTTCCTGTCAGCTAAAGCTGGGTATACATTGTGTGATTTCAAGCCGACCATACAACAGTCGTGACAGAATGTCGACTCATACTGTACAACTGAATTGCTTACAACGCACAACTATCGCGAGTGTTGTGCTGACACTGTATGATCTGAAGGTCATGCATAACCTGAGTGCTCACACTGTGCGACTGAAGTCAGACGGACAGTGACAGAAACCCGCAGAGTTTCCTTTTTAAAAGTCTCAGGGTCTGAGGGTGAAGTGTTTCTAGTCATATTGTCTCTCTCTTTCCCCTCTCTCTCTCCCGCTCTCCCTCTCTCTCTCTTACTCTCTCTCTCTCTCTCCCGCCATCTCTAGCTGTGTTTCTATTACAGTTTTTCGCAAAACAAAAGTGATATTTCTTAAATTTCGATTAAGTACAATTGCGCTTTGAATGCGTTTCCATTGACGGGAGTTTTGGGCATAGACCTTGCAGTTCTCGTAAAATCTCATCTCGCGTGAATCCGCTGCAGGGAAGCTTGACGCTCAAAACCTGTTGTGTGTTGGTATGGTTTGGTTACATCTACGGTGGTTGCCTTGATAATTTTGAACAAAAGACAAAGGCAACGGATGATAGTTAAGAGGTAAAGTCCGTATGTATGGCAAAAGCCACGAATAAGGGTGGGTGATGTTAAGAAAAGTCTCGTCTCTTCTTCTGCCTACACGTTCCGCGCTATGTTGTTTCGGAGTGACTAATCATGTGATGTACGTCACGCCCCGTGACTTGTAAATGTGAAAAAGTGTTTCCATTACACTTTTGCGATATATTTCTATATTGAAACGCCTGAAAAACCTCCTCAAGAAAGTGTAAAAACTTTCTAGCAATATTTTAGGTTTTTTTTTTTTAATTTAGGTGTTTCCATTACCAGTTTTTTATTGTGCTATTTAGATTTTGCACATTTCCAAGTGTAATGGAACCCCAGCTAGTCTCTGTCTCACACACAAACAGCATCAGCTCTGTGTCAGCTGCAGGTTAAGAACATTTCTTGCTCGTTTATTTCCTTTATCGCTGGGGTACATCAGAAAGTGATTCCAGCTGTTGTCGTGGTAATTTAGGACGTTGTCTGACCGCTTACACAGGAAAACAATCCCCCAAAGTTTATTCTGCTCACGTTTCTGCTCGCACTGTGAAGTGTCTGGAGTCGTATGACCAAACTATCAAACATGCCAGAAATCCTCATGACCAGTCGGGAGCAGGTCGTGGGTCGTAGTTGGGCCGTGGTCGGCTGTCGTACCCCCTGTACACAGCACGACAAACGACGCCTGATCCAACTGAGAGTCGGCCCGACTTTAGAGTAAATTCGTAGTTGAATCGCAGGAAAATTGCAGTGCACACCCAGCTGAAGCTAGCGCTAAAGCTAGCCTTCTGGTGGTAGCATCTGCCTGTCAAGCTATCTGTCATTCAAATGAGATGTGCCATTCAGGGTGCTGTGAGGATATTCCTCAATATAAATAATACAATTATAGTACAAAAGAATTCACCCCGGTACAGTGTGAGCACATTATGACTAATGAGACACATTTAGTTTTTAAAACCAGTTTATTTCTGGAGTAAAAACAGCTTTTTCACATGTTTGTGACTTCTGGTGTTCCTGCAGCCATGTACTTCTGCATCGGCTTCATTTTTCAGGTTGCCACTTTGTGTACATAAAAATTTCTGGTGTACACGGGTTTGATAAATGAGGGCCGGTGGGAACTTGTTCAAACACAAAGGAAACTTAAAACCAAACTGAAACAATCTTTAAAATAAAATGAACTTAAGAAATCTTAAATATTATGTGACTTTGTACAAGAAAGTTAATGAATGAGGATGAAATATGGAATCAAAGTTCCTCTGAGTTTTAAGCTAGTTACTGAGAGGTCTCAGTTTGATGCTGGTATTTTTTTTTCATGGACAAAATTAATGGAGACCATGAGCGAGAACATACTGAATGTATTTTTAGGCATCAAAATGCCTGTTACCATGCAACTGGGTCACTGTGAAACAAAAGTTTTCACAACACACTATTATAAAGGGTTTATGTTCTCGATTTCAAAGGCAAAGTCTCATCATGATGTCTAAAATGAAGCAGAACAAGATTTCTTTGTCAGAAAACACTCATTAACACACGGTCTGCAAAGACAAACTGGTTGCCAAAAAACAGTACAAAAATAAAAGTTATTGATTGTTACTCTGAGACTAAACAAGTTAGCAGAGTGGACAAACCTTAAATGTAAATTTCCCAAAAGACAAAGAGTAAAATAACTTTTCAAAGACGTATAAATGGCCACGCCAACTTGTAAATATAGCCTTTTCCAGGCCGATATCGTCCCTCTCCCTGTCTAAATGAAGCCTGAACATGCACGTAGAGCAGTAACACGTCTAATCCCAGAGGCCACTAATCCACTGGGTCATCCTTTGTGACTTTGCCCTGTGGAAGATGTTCGTCTTTAATAAAAATGACCTCGTGTTTGCCTCGCAGCGGTGTGAGCAGCACCCTCAGCAGTGACACAGTGCAGAGGGGCCGGTGCCTGCACGGCTCGGGGCCAGATAACAGCAAATGAGATGTGACAGCTGAGAGAGAAAAACAGGCCCAGCTGACGGGGCTAAAATGAGAACAGAAGGTCCTTTGATTCATGTGCTTTAGCATTTACACAGTGAGGGTACAGTATGCAAAGTACTCGCTTAATTATTGTGATTAATGGAGGAGGGTTTATAGAGAGAGATGAAGAGACAATGAAGTTTCAGACCGAGAAATCCAGTTTTTCTGGACTCCATTTCCCTGAAATTAACGCAATAAAAATATTACTCACTATGGGAGTCCTAAGTAAACATGTATTATTTTGAATATGTTTCAGTGGTATTCTTAAGATTTGATCCTAATATAACTGGTTTTCTCTGATTCAACTCAGAAATCTCCCTTTACTACCCCAATGACTGACATCACTCAGGCTTTCTGTGGTATTTTCTATATTAGTGTTTATGCAAAAAGAGGGTCTGCTTAATGCAAATGTGTTATTAACAACTGTTTTTGAAAATATATCCTTATGAAGGTAAATCAAGAAGCGTCAAAGAAAAATGAGTAGATTACTGTAAAACTTTATTATTCCATAGAAGCCCAAAGATGACATGCATTTACTTTTGTTTTTACTTCTTTCTCGAGTTATAGATGGTCAATTTAAGTTATCTTCTCCAGACTTTGAAAAATTTAAACATTATCATAAGTCATTGCAACATTTCATGAAAAACATTAGCTTATTAGGAACGGGCCAGAAAAGGCTACAAAAGTAAGTTGCATTAAGAAAACAGCTGGAGGAGCATTTTGTAACAAATTAGGTTAACTGGCAGCAGGTTTAGTAACAAGATTGGTTATAAAAGGAGAATTTTAGAGAGGAAGAATCTCTCAGAAGTAAAGATGGGAAGAGGTTCACAAATCTGTGAAAACATGCATCTAAAAATTGTGAAACAATTTCTGAAAAAATGTTCCTTAGTGTAAAACAGTGAAGATGTTGAATTTCCCACCATCTAGAGACCATAATATCATCAAAAGAATCAAAGAATCTGGAGAAATCTATGAGAGCAAGGGACAAAGCCAAAGGTCTGTATCAGATACTGGTGGTCTTAGGGCCCTCAGAGGCCACTGCATTAAAAACAGGCATGAATCTGTACTGGAAATTAGAGCCCAACCGATATGGGATTTTTGGGGCCGATGCCGATACCGATATATCGGAGGCTTAAAAAAGCCGATATCCGATATATTGGCAGATAACCGATATATTGGCAGATAACCGATATATTGGCCGATATATGAAGAACATTGATATACACAGTATATACACTGTACATGAACACAAATGTGGACATGTGAATTAACAGTTGCATTTATCTTTGTTTTTTTCACAAAGATGCAACTTAGATGACGTTAAAACGTTGTATAATAGTCTTATACTGTGGCTGTGGACCATATTAGACAGGGAAATGATGAATGGAGAGCCATATTTACATCACTGTGGCAAATATGCACATAGAAAATGTTTACAATGTGTTTCTTAATAACCCTGAGGAAGGCCATAAGCTTAAATGCGCCTGTTTGATAAAGTTGTTCTCTAAAGATCTACTATTAGTGAAACTTTCTGTCTCCACACTGGTAGAATATGTCACAGGAAAGATAAACACTGTATGAATGCTTTTCTGGTTTGTGCTTTTCAAATTAAAAGCCCAGTTTAGCATTTGTATAGAGAAACTACGTTCACTTGTACAGAATGCTTTTGTTTTGAATAGTTCCCGACACACTTCTTCTGTACACTACATCAAGTTGCTTTTAGGGGGGGTTTATTGAGGTAAAACTGCTGTCATTAGCTTGTGTATCTTTGCAAATTAAACACTGTGACATGAGCATCATTGGGACCAATGCAGGAAAATCATAACTTGAATAGTTGACTCTATAGCATGGTCCCTATAGTAACTATAGGTCTATCCATTTTGCTCCATGCACAGCAGACCTAACCCTAACCCGGAACCCTAATCCTACCCCTATGGCCTAATAACCTGAGCAGGAAACAATCGTGCCCCAACAAACTATCAGTCTCGTACCAACGATGGTTCATAGATTGCTCACCCAGAGGACCTGGAACCTGTCCCAAATCTATCATCCCACTACTCCATCTGGGCCCCCAGTTGTATGGAGTGGATGCATAGCATCCTGCCACGGACTTGGGAAGGGTTCGCCAGGAGCAACCAAGTGATGTGCATTGGCCAGTGCTTCCCTTCATCCTCTACTCCAAACTGCACTTGGCGTCAGCCGGGGTGGGGAGGATGATTGCAACTTTAATACCTTACCCCTAACCCTAACCCCTAACCCCTGAAGTTCTGTAGCGGCCCCCAGGGGAGGCCCGCCTCACACTTTGAAAACCACTGATTTAAGGGTTTTCTGGATTGAGCAAGTCTGGCAATAATCAGGTCTGGTTGTGGCTGGTGAAACTGATCTTGGCTTTCAAAAAAATTAGTTTGATGTTTTGAAACATTTAAGTGTGACAAATATGCAACAAATAAGAAATTAGAAGTCCTGGATGAGTCACTGATGTGCTCTATTTTACATGGGATGCATGTGACTTTCAGTGCTTCTGCAGCCAGCCTCAAGTGAAAACTCAGGAAACGACAGTGTTTTAGACTTCCACATTGGCTCCTTTATTTTCATCTCTGGAGGTTCCTGCTTGGCTGGAACATAGATTGACTGGTAAATTGAAAGTTTAGCTTTTCAGCTCAACTCCTTCTTAAAGACAGCGGTCTGGTACAGCGCTGATCACTGCTGACACTGCAGAAATCTCTCATTTAAGGCCTATTTGATCCTCACTCATGAACAAGACAGCATAGGGGTCTCTAAACAGCCCATATGTTTCTTAACTTTTGCAGTTTATGCTCTATTTATGATATTTTAAGGCCAGTTTACACATGAATCTACAAATTAGACACAGTTAAAGGTAAGCTTAGGTGCCCTAGCTGCTGTGATCGCAGTGATTTGTGGATAATTTGTGGACACACTGCAGGCCCTGTAACAGATTGTCCAGCGTTTGGCAGTTACAGCCGCACAGTGACCTCGTTCATGTGAATGATGAGGAGCAGCTCAGGGTTCATCCGTTCGTAAGAAGATCTGAGTTGTCCTTGTCAAATAAAGAGCAGAGACATGTGAGTTTACTGTATGTGTGTGTGGTGCTGTTGCTGAAGTTGTTGTTTCATCAATAAATAATGGCAGACAGAGCCACGATGGCCACACAGCTCCTCTGATCTGTGATCAAACAGAAAGCACTGTCCTGCTCTCAGACTGCGAATAGAGCCAGACGCTGAAATATCAAACAGGCACACAGAGACATACGCTAACAATAAGAGTCCTTAAAACCTTAACAATTAAAAGATTTTACCCTCATATTAAGGAGCCATTTTCCCCCTGCATTTATCTCCCATGAGTGGCTTTATTTAATTATTTATTTTTGCATCTACCTCTCCAACTTTTGCTCTGATTGTCTAAAAGCTTCATCCTTCCAGCAGGTATGTTTTTGCAGCCAGTTTTCCGGTCCTCAGAAGCCCACCGCTCGCTCCAACCTTCCCATGTCAAAAGCGATATCCTGGCTCTCCTCCTCACGCTCGGCTCGGTCGGGACGTGCGCTCCGGCTCCTCTGGACGTGAATATTTTTCACCTTCCTGTCTGATGTGCAGAGCGCTGCTGCTGATCTGTTTGCTGCTTCGTTTCATCTCCTCTTCCCCCCCTCGGGGAACAGATTCGTCAGGCAGGTGGCCGTCCAGGTTTTTAACTCCAACTTTTGTTTTCCAGCACTTCTGCCAATTCTGTCCGTACCAGCTTGTGTAGCCATCTGTACTCGTATCGTACTTAAAAAAATATGGCTGCATGGAGGAGTTTAAAGGAGTTGTACTGTGAGCTGGTGGTCCTGCACAGACTGGGGGTCTGCTGTAGGAATCCTTCAGGGACTAGTTTGATGGATTACTGGTTTTCAAAGCTGACATTTTGTCATTAAGGCTGCCAATACAGGATGTAATGTGATAGTAATCTTTCTTTTTCTTCAAAACACAATATTCTCCATCATGTACTGCTGGCAGCAGATTACATGTCTTATAATGTCAGAAATGGAAAAAAATCCTTAAATTTAACAAGAAAACCTTTTTAAATGCAATGATAGAAATACAGACTTCACTTATCCACTAATATTTTGAATACTGGGAATTCTGAATGATAAATCACTCCAGTAAGCCTGTGGGTCCTTAGAGGTGGATTAAAAATACTCACAAAAGCAAAAATAAAGATCTGCCCTCATAATAAATTGCTATTTATTTTGTCAACAAAGAAGGTTGATTTAATGCAGCGTGTAGACACAGTCCAGCCCCAGGCTTTCCTGCAATACATGCATTTAAAAATGAAACCACCTTTTCATATTAGGGATGGGAATCCCAGGTTTTATATGTGATCCAGATCATTTGGTTGAGCTAAGAAGAGATGGCTGTTTGGTACTACTTTGGCTTCATTAGATCAGTCTGATTCAGCAGTATTTGGCTCTTCAAATGGTCTCAGGAACAACACATCACTACAGAGTAGGGAAGCACGATAGTATCAGTCCGGTATCGGTATCAGCAGATATCAAAATTTCTGGTTTCACAAACTGGTCAACTGTCTACAAGAAATCAAAACCTAGATGTTCACCAGCAAACTCAAACTGAACAGAGCCCATGGTTGTGATGCCCAAAGCCCTGCTCAGGAAGGTTGGAGATCTCATGCTCAATATTGACGGTAGTCCCATCCACTCATCCTCCTACGTCCACAACCCGGGCATCATCCTGGACTCCACCCTGTCCTTCCAGTTCCCCATTAAATTTGTGACCGAAACTGCCTTTTTCGAGGCAGAGAGATTGAAAATCTCAAATATATCTTCCAGACTCAGACCATCACTCTAGGCTTCTGTGGCCGAATCCTTCATCCATGCATTCATCAAGTCCGTCTGGACTGCCACGGTGGGGTTCTCTCAGGGTACTCAGCAAAGCTCTGGAACTAAAGTGCAGTCCCTTGGAATGCATTGCCTAAACCAGTGGTTCTCAACCTGGGGGTCAAGACCCTATTCAGAATTCAGCACCCATTCAGAGGGGGTTGCCAGATGCCTTCAAAAATGGAGAGTACTTTTTAAATGATTTTTTCTCACCCAATTTTGTTACCATTATTTGCCACTTTTCATCAGTTTCGCATAATTTGGACCCATTTGTGCCACTTTACGCAATTTTGGCCAAATTTTAACCCATTTTCATCCCTTTTAACCAACATTTTTTGCTAATCTTAATACATTTCTGAACCATTTTGTATCCATTTTAACCACTTTTTACTGCATTTTTGACACTTCTGATCCAATTCTTGCCACTTTCCGTTTATTGTTGCCTCTGTTGACCCATTATTGCCACAATCAGCCCTTTTTTATCGCATTTTACGCCCATTTTTGCCCATTTCAATTCATTTTGACCAGTTCAACCCATTTCTGTTAATATTTTTGCCTATTTATCTGCCCCAGTTGAACATTATTGCCAGTTTAAAGCACGTTTCACCAATTTTTGCCACTTTTAACCTATTTCTGTCACTTTTTAATCCCCTTTACCACTTTTTGTGCCTGTTTTTGCTACTTCAAGCCATTTTTGCCATTTTTTGCTATTTTTGCCGGTGTTATCAAATTTATGCCACTTCTGACCCATTTCTGCTACTTCTAAAATTCTATTTAACCACCTTTCCCACCACCTTTTTGGTCTTTTTAAACTATTTTAATTCTGTTTTTAAGAAAAGGGATTTACATTTTTAAGATATGACCTCCATGGGCCCCCAGTTTGGCTGGGTCCTCGAAAGCCCTATCCATTTTCCCCCTTATGGGCAGCCTTGTCTGCACATGACTGTTCTTGATTGTGCATGGCTGGCATGGCATGTCCACCTATTTTGGGGGTCACGGCCTGAAAAGGTTGAGGACCCCTGGCCTAAACAACCCCTATGATGTTCCAGCTGGGATTGAAGGGGAACTGAGTGTTGAACGCCTTCATGTGGATGAATTCTGTCACATCCGTGCTGATGTAAAGGACGTGTGAGTGCATGGGTAAAGAGGCTTGTGTTGTTTAAACGTACAGATTGAAGAAGCATAAAAAAGCCCTCAGCTAAAGCAGCACTTGAGTTTCCAGTCCTACTTCTGTGTTCTAATTGCTCTTTGTTTCATTCTTCTTGTTGATCACGTTTAACATTTCCTTCCTCATGAAACACCTCTCTACCTCGTCCTCCTCCTCTTCACACCTGAATATAAAGTAGATTTACCCTGGGCAGCTGCGGTATCTCCGTTCCAGCTCTGCTTTCCACCTCACGGTGATATGATTCAGTTTGACTTTAAGCTTGTTTATGAGAGAAAGTGAGGAAGCTCCATCTGTGCATGGATTATTATTGTAGATTGTTTTCTCAGTGAACATATTCCTGCAGTTTTTCCACCACTTCTGTAAAAGTTTGTTCAACACCAAGCGAGTGTAAGTGAACTCGAGCTGACACCTGCTCCTCTGCACTTAACTTCTCTTTCATGTCTTCTTTCTCATTTCTCTTTTATGCAGAAACATCCTGAAGCAAAGATGTTTTCTTTCACATATCTGTTCGCCTCAGTGAGAGGTGGATGTTCTTGACCTTTTTGGATTCACACATTCTGCTCTGAGCAGGAGGAAAATTCATGCAAGGCGTCGACTAAAGGATCAAAGTGTTTGTATTTTTCTTTTCTTTCACACACACATGCAGAACCGGGACCGGCTGTAGCATGAATTAAAAAAAAAATCACCGTGACCTTTAATCCATCATATCAGGGTGAAACAGAGAGAGAAATCTAGGCTAATAATCTCCAGATGTATTCCCTCTGATAAAGTTTGTACATTTATGGATCAAAAGATACCCACAAACCAATCAATACTGCTGTTTCAAGTTGCCTTGATTTCCTCAGAGCACTTTTTAATGGCCTCCGAAGATGAAAAACAGAGAAAGAGTCTGCAACAAACAGTCTAGCTGTAGCCTGTCTGGACTGGCTGCAGGTAAGGTCAGAAATTTTTTAAAATCAAAACTACACTGCTGATGTTCTAAATGTGATAGAAGACATACACTATATTGCCAAAAGTATTCACTCACCTATCCAAATAATGTAAATAAGGTGTTCCAATCACTTCCATGGCCACAGGTGTATAAAATCAAGCACCTAGGCATGCAGACTGTTTCTACAAAAATTTGTGAAAGAATGGGTCGCTCTCAGGAGCTCAGTGAATTCCAGCGTGGTACTGTGATAGGATGCCAACTGTGCAACAAGTCCAGTGGTGAAATTTCCTGGCTCCTAAATATTCCACAGTCAACTGTCAGTGGTATTATAACAAAGTGGAAGCCATTGGGAACGACAGCAACTCAGTCACCAAGTGGTAGGCTAGTGAAATGACAGAGTGGGGTCAGTGGATGCTGAGGCACATAGTGCACAGAGGTTGCCAACTTTCTGCAGAGTCAGTCGCTACCAACCTCCAAACTTCATGTGGCCTTCAGATTAGCTTAAGAACAGTGCGTAGAGAGCTTGATGGAATGGGTTTCCATGGCCGAGCAGCTGCATCCAAGCCATACATCACCAAGTGCAATGCAAAGTGTCAGATGCAGTGGTGTAAAGCACGCCGCCACTGGACTCTAGAGCAGTGGAGATGCTTTCTCTGGAGTGACAAATCACGCTTCTCTACATGGTAATCTGATAGACGAGTCTGGGTTTGGCAGTTGCCAGGAGAACGGTACTTGTCTGACTGCATCATGCCAAGTGTAAAGTTTGGTGGAGGGGGGATTATGGTGTGGGCTTGTTTTGCAGGAGCTGGGCTTGGCCCCTTAGCTCCAGTGAAAGGAACTCTGAATGCTTCAGCATACCAAGAGATTTTGGACAATTCCATGCTCTCAACTTTGTGGGAACAGTTTGGGGATGGCCCCTTCCTGTTCCAACATGACTGTGCACCAGTGCACAAAGCAAGGTCCATAAAGACATGGATGAGAGAGTTTGGTGTGGATGAACTTGACTGGCCTGCACAGAGTCCTGACCTCAACCTGATAGAACACCTTTGGGATGAATTAGAGCGGAGAATGAGAGCCAGGCCTTCTCATCCAACATCAGTGTGTGACCTCACAAATGCACTTCTGGAAGAATGGTGAAAAAATCCCATAAACACCCTCCTAAACCTTGTGGAAAGCCTTCCCAGAAGAGTTGAAGCTGTTATAGCTGCAAAGGGTGGACTGACGTCTTATTAAACCCTATGGATTAAGAATGGGATGTCACTTAAATTCCTATACGAGTCAAGGCAGGGGAGTGAATACTTTTGGCAATATAGTGTATAAGTGAAAAGAGCCACCTTGAGACTTTGTCAGGCTGGCCATCATCATCCTGTTCTAGAGTAGCTGGTGCTGATGTTCCTCCTTCTGCATACAGAACCACAGTTGACTGGTTTTCAACTGACATTGTCGCTACTCGCTTACATCTAACCTGCCTGGAATCGATGTAAAGCAAAGCTGTGACTCTGAATTCCCCAGCTGCATGTTTGTGCATGCTTTATTTCACTTCATCTCGTTTCACTTCTCTCCCTCCTCTTTAGGTTTTCACACCACTCTGCATCTGTAATATTGCATCATTGCAACGCTCAGGTTTTCATTAAAAACCACACTTTCCCTAAAAAAAATCATTAAACCACAAAAATTATCCTGATTTAATTGGACTTTTTCTTTGAAAAACATCTTTTCAATTTGTTTTACAGCCTCATGCTTTAGTCATTTAAATTCATTTTTTTTCTGTCATTAATCTACACTCAGCACTCATAATGACAAAGTGAAAACAGATTTTTAGATTTGGATTCCTCTTGTGGTAAATGAAATTGATTAGATGTTGAAGTAGACAATCATATTAAAAAAGATAAAAATCTCCTGAACTGAAGGTTTCCAAGAGCACAGTGGTCTCCACAATTCTCACATGGAAGAAGCAGGGGCATAGCGAGGGATTTTGGGCCCCCAGATAGGAATTTGTCCTTTTATCACCAGAACCTCCACTTTAAGCAAGCTGCTCTCTACTTTTTTTCCTACTTTTGCTTCCTTTTATCAGAGCTTCCCTGCCAACTCTAACAGGTGTTGAGGTTTGAGGTGTGACCGTGTTTACTGGTGACCTTTAGCCACCCATGTCTGTGTGCCGTAGTTACAGCAGATATTGAGAACAGCGAGAATACCCTCAAATGCTTCTTTATTTATTCTTTCATTATTATATAAAAACCACATCAGATATTTCTTTTACGAAAACTAAAATGTTAAACAAAAACACTATGGGACATCGATTCAGATGGTCACATGTTAAAGATTTATTTTTGGGCCTTTTTGTGCCTTTATTAGATAGAGGAGGACACAGGGAAGAGAGTGGGGAGAGACATGCGGTAAAGGATCACACGCTGGATTTGAACCTGAGCCGCCCGTGTACATGGTGCGCACCTTTCACCACTGAACCATCTGCACGCCCCTGAATGGTCACATGTTAAAACATAACAGCAAATTGTTGAAAGCCCCCTAAACCTGAGCTGACTACAGATATGTGCCTTTAACCAGGGGTTCCTGACCATTTTTCCTTGGTGCCCCCCCCCCCCCCCCCAAGGATCAAACCCTACAAATGGGCTCTTCTTGAGTTTGTTTTACCAAAAGACCATTGTAAAAACTGTTTAAGTGCTTTACCATGATTTTTACTTCATATTTGCAGATAATATTTAATATTTGCAAATCTAATCTTGGCAATATCGGAGCAGACATTTGTACAGCACTTCTCACAGACAGTCACAAAGTGCTTTACACAAACAAATACAGAGACTAAATGTGATGATTATGAAATCACCATGACCGCAGAAGACATAACAACAATGGTATAGTATGTAATAGGAGCTCATATCAGTGTTAATTTCTTTTAAAGTGTTTTAAAGTCATTCACAGAGTTTGTATAGAGTGCAAAGACGGGGCAGCTCATTCCACATTTTTTGGGCCATAGCTTGGAAAGCCCTGTCACCCCGAGTCTGTAGGTGGGATGGAGAGATATTCTAGTGTGTTTGATCTGAGGGGCGGGATGTCTGGTAGGGGTGGGGGACTTCTGACAAATAACCTGGAGCTTGACCCTGCAGGGATCTGTCAGTGAGTTTGAGGAACCTGAACTTGATTCTGAAAGTAACGGGGAGCCAGTGAAGGGATCTGAGTACAGGAGTGATATGGGAGGATTTGCTTGACCTTGTTGATACTCTGGCTGCAGCGTTTTGGACTGATTGGGGGTGATTTAGTGTGGTCGTGTTGAGGGGGGTGAAGGGTGCATGACAATAATCTGTGATGAGATGAAGGCGTGTATGAGCACTTCAAGTTCAGCAGGGTAAAGGAGTGATCTAAGTTTATTGATATTTCTAAGATGACTGTGTTAGCTGTGTGATGTGACTGTCAAATGAAAAAGAATGATCAAAAATAACACCTAGGTTTCGAAGAGTTGTGCAGTATGTACGCTGTTTGGAGGATCTGCTGAAATTTAAGGCCTTTATTTTCTTTTAAAGGCAGAGGAAGGAGAGTGGGGTTTAGCTTGTATTCATCACTAAATGAATGGTTGTTGTATCTACTGTAATAGCCCAGCTTCATCTTGTGGCTTTATTAACGTCCAATTATGGCTCCAAATATTTCTATAGGCACAATGTACCAGCTGAAGATCTGTACTAACCACAGCGAGCATCATTGAGATGTAGTTATCACAAAAAAGACAATAAATTTCAGCTGAAATAACACTGTCGACTGTTAACTCTCCACTGATGTCTGTCACCAGCTCATCCATGCACTGAGTGGCTGGAACAACAGAAACCTGCAAAGCTGTGATGCCACATGCATACCATCTATCAGTTGTGTTGAACACTTGATGGATATGCTAATCTCCCACATGTACATTGAGTTTTTGACCTCCTGTCTGCTACAAGGAAAACTGCCGCTCATGTTGTAGGTAGATTAGTCAGCTGATGTTCAAATTTAAAGACACCAAGGCATAAGACAACACTACGGAAAAATACATCATTTATTTTTTGGATCAGAACGCAGAAAACAAGTTGTAAAGCCCCCTTAGACATCTTTGGTTCTGATTTGAGAGTTTTTAGACTGAAATACACTATATTGACAAAAGTATTCACTCATCCATCCAAATAATTGAAATCAGGTGTTCCAATCACTTCCATGGCCAATATAATGTAGGAGTTAAGTTTGGCACTGATTAGAGCTGCAGTGGTACAACAGAAAAAGTAGAGTCCATATCATCTCAGCCTTAAAAGTACCACCATGTTTTTGTGGCGTCTTCCTCCCCACAGCATAGAAAATTATATTCAATCAGCAGTTAATAAAACAAAGACAAATACTAGCTGTCTGGAGTCAATAAAGTGTAAAAGACTTTAGTAGTACTTTAGTCCCTAAATCATACTTCTATGTCCATTCTGCATTAACATTTTGTCCCAGGGTTAAATTTGCCATTCTTTATTGACCTACTTCATATCTGGAGCCGGCTGAACAAATTATTCTCTAGTTAAACGTCTGCACACCATGACTCCAGGACAGCACACTCTTCTATCACTGATGTGAAACACCCCCAAGTCTATAAGTTTATGCAAAAAAACTAGATACATTCAATAAATGTTAATCTATTTAAATTTGCTGCCAGTGCTGTGTTTTGCATTCTCCACCATGAGGCATATTTTAAAACCGGAGCAGAGAAAGATCAATGCTTCTTCCCCACGGGCATCCACAGAGAAACAGCTCGCAGGTGGAGTCTGAGGTGGAGGTGAAGGTGGGGTGTGATCTGCATAGGCAGCAGATCTCACCTCAGGCAGGCTGGAGACGCAGAAGAAATGAGCAGAGAGATTTCCTGACTAATGATGTCATATTTCTCTCAGAGTAGACTGAAGGGGTTCAGATATTCACTACCGCCTTCATACGTCAGTTTCAGCTCCACAGCAGGTGGAAACTTTGCACAAGAATAACTCTGTCATACTCAGAATATAGATGATGGATTCAGGCTGTATATACTGCAGATTAAATCACTGAGAATGTCTGAAAGCTAAAAGAAAGACTGAAATAACCTGCAAAAACATGACAGTATACTAATTCCAATTATCTAGAACTAGAACAAGAGTTTGGTTCAACGGTAGTGCTAAGAGGAAGCACATCTACTTTATTAATCCCTCAATAGGACAATCATTTTTTACTTCATTTGCATCAGCCTATATATGTGAGGAGCATGCTCAGCAACAGACAGAATTACATGGATGTGCATTAATAGTGAGATGTCAGAGTGAGGGGCTGCTGCACGCCAAGGAGCGCCTCATGAGACGTCGGGGGTCCCAACCCAAGTCCTAACACACTGAGCTACTGCCACCTTCATCATACCTGCCAACACTCCCATTTTTCCAAGCCTTCTGCATTTTTTGGAAAGTCAAGTTAATTTTCCTAACCACACCCAGCCCTGATTACTGCCAGACCCGTTGAGTCCAAAAATCCCTTAAATAGAACCTGTCTGACAAAGTGAACCAGGCTGAAAGATCTCCAACACATCATGGCACCTTCTACAGAAATTCAAGAACAGATGAGAAACAAAGTCGCTAATATCAGTCTGAAAAAGGCTACAGAGACATTTCTAAGGCTTTGGGACTCAAGCTAACCACTGTGAGAGCCATCATCCACAAATGTGGAAAAACTTGGAACAGTGGTGGACCTTCCCAAGAGTAGCCGACTTACCAGAATTACTCCAAGAGTGCAAGAGTGCAACTTATCCAGGAGGTCCCAAAAGAACCCAGAACTACACCTAAAGACCTGCAGGCCTCACTGGACTCAGGTCAGAGTTCATGATTCAACCATAAGAAAGACACTGGGCTAAAATGGCATCATGGGAGAGTTCCAAGGTCAAAACAACTGCTGACCAAGAATCTAGAAAATCCTCAAGACTTCTGGGAAAATATTCTGTACACTGTTAGGACAAAAGTTAATTTTTTTTGGAAGCTATGTGTCCTGTTCCATCTGGAGTAAAAATAACACAGCATTTGATAAAAAAGAACATCAGAACAGTCAAACATGGTGGTGGCAGTGTGATGGTAGGGGGCTGCTTCGCTGCTTCAGGACCTGGACCACTTGCTGTAATTGATGGAACCATGAATTCTGCTCTCTACTAGAAAATCCTGCAGGAGAATGTCCGGCCATCAGTTCATGACCTCAAGCTAAAGATGACTTGGGTTCTGCAGCAGGAAAAAGATCCCAGACACACCAGCAGGTCCACCTCTGAATGGCTTAACAAAAACATAATGAAAGTTCTGGAGCGGCCAAGTCAAAGTAGGGACTAAAATCTGATTAAGAAGCTGTGGTGTGACCTTAAACAGGCCGTTCATGCTGGAGAACTCTAATGTGGCTGAACTCAAACACTTCTTCAAAGAAGAGTGGGATAAAATTCCTCTAAAGTGATGTGAGGGACTCATTGCCATTTATCACTAACACTTGAATTTAATTGTTACCACCAGGTAAGAAAAAAAATTGTTAGGTACAGGCGTCCCATCCTTTTGCAACTTTTATCCTGTTTTTTTCCCTTTTTCACAATTTTTGCAAATTTTTTTTATTGCTTTCCCCTTTTATTTCAACTTTTAGCTCATATTTGCAATTTTTTTGCCCCATATTTTCCCATTTCTGCAATATATTTTTTATACTTTTAACCCATTTTCACCACTTTTAACCCACTTTTGCCATATTTGGACAATTTCTGCAGTGTTTTTGCCCATTTTTGCCCATTTTTGCAACTTCTATTTGTAACTTTTTGCCATTTTTCTCAGTGTTTTTTTTTTTAGTCATTTTTTCCACTTTAAACCTATTCTTGCTACTTTTAACCCATTTTTGTTTTTGTTTTTTTTCTTTTATTTCTAATTTATTCTATTCTTAAAAAAGACTGCCTCAGTGTCTTCCCCTTGATGCATCCTGACATTTTACCACATTACGGCCTAACTCTGAAGTCTGACATTACTTCTGTAATCATTTAAATAAATGGCACCCCTCCGCATTGTCAACATCATTATTAAAAAGTATTTCTTTTTAGAATAAAAGCAGGTTAACATTTTGAAATGGTTATATCTGCACTAAAAGTTGAAATTCATTTTTTGTCTTTATATATTTAAAGGGGTTCAGATATTCACTTCCTCCTTCGCTGGGCCCTAGAGAGCTCTCCTCTTCATCCTCTCTTGTTGGTGTCCTTGGGTTTAGGGGACAATGACATTTTCACCAAAGTTTACTTAATTTAGGCCCCAGTATTACATAACTAAACATTTCCCAGATTTAATATTCTTTAATGATATGTGTATCATGATCCTAATTTGGATTTGTTCTGGTTCTGAATCTGATTTGTTCCCCTGGTTCCTTTGTGTATCTGACTCTGTTGTCGTCATGTTTTGATTCTCCTGTTTTACCATCTTCCAGTCATTTTTTTCATCCTTGTATTTTCTTTATTTCTTAGATTTTTCTGTAATATTTTCCCTCATTTAGTTCTAGTGTTGTCTGTTTATACACTGTCATTTAAACCTCCTGTGTTCAATTCTCCTTCATTCTCCAAATACTGTAGTACTTCCCTGGTTATTAGTGCAACTTTCCTTTTTTTAACCATATTAACCATTTTTGCCACTAATATTTGACACGTTTAACAATTTTGCCTCGTTTTTCCTTTGTTTGCCACTTTAAGCTGATTTTGCCTCATTTTAACATTTACATTACTTCTTCCTCTTATTTTGCAACATGAAACATCTTGTTGCCCTCCATTTCTGCCACTTTTGAACAATTTTTGCCACTTTACATCTATTGTTGCCTCTGATTACTCATTATGCCACTATCAAGTTCATTTAAATAATTGTACACCCATTTTTACAGATCGTATCTGTATTTCATTTTTTGTTATGCCCATATTTGCCCTTTTAAACCAATTTAACCCCTTGTCATTGCCTTCTAACTTTTTTCTGCCATTTTTCCCAATTTTAACCAATCTTTGCCACTCTTAACGCATTTCTACCACCTCTAAAATCCCCCTTCACCACCTTTTTCCAGACATTTTAGACTTTTTTAAACCCTTTTCAGTTCTGCTCTAAGTATACGGGATTATTTATTTTAAAAGCCTGTATACTACGACATAAATAATTTCTGTTTTATTTAAAATTATTATTTTTAAGTAAAAAATTAAGTTTATTACAGCTTGACTTTTTGATGGACCAAGATTTTTCTGACCTCTGTAGACCTCATATTTTGCTGGGCCCCAGAAGGCTCTCCTCTTTATCCCCCCTTATGGGCAGCCTTGATCTTAGCTGCTCCGGGCTGGACTTCAGAAACAGACGGACTGTGGAAATAATGGGTGAAGATGTGTTAGTTCGGATTCATCCTGTCCCTCCTGGCTCCAAATATCCAGATTGAAAATAGATGATGTCAGGAGGACCACATTCACTTCTTGTATGCAAGTGAGAGGAAATTTAGTGGTTTTCTATTAGCAATAAACTCAAATACTGTAGGTTTTGACAAAAATTTATAGTGGCACCACTTTTTTTTTCTTGCATAATTGTCATCAACCATAGCTTGCATCCCTAACAAAAAAAAACCTCTCTGACTGGCCAATCAAGCATTTACCTTCATACCTAAAAATACCATTGATGCTACATGCAAAATGCTATCAAATAACAGAATGATAGAGCCAAATGAATATGTGAATACAGGATCCAGTACATCCATGGAGATTGTTTTAGTGGAAACCAGCCATCGGCGCGTTGATTTCCCTGTGCTTTGAGCCGTTTGCTTTCAGTAAATAATGGATAAATGAGTCAGTGAGGGTTTGTTATGAATGAAAACAGCGTGAAAGGAAACTGAGCACATTTGTATTCAAATGGCATGGTGCCAAGCCGTAGTACCAATACCCTTTAAACCAATTGGACTCTGGTTTAGCAGTCCCTGCTCATATTACAGCCCTTCAGCCTCCTGACACTGAAGGCTTGTTCTTTCTGGTGCCATCCGTCGCCTATTCAGCGACAATTCATTACTCTCTTCCATTCAAAGAGCGCGATGCTCTCATTGAGACGGTGAACGATCGAACGCCAAGAGACAGTGTTCTCATAAATGTATCCCCTCCAATAAATGTAAGCCTGTGTTCACTATTGTTACAGCTCGGCGTGTTCGTGAAAAGTGACTCACTGTCAATGATTGTTCTATTGTAAAGCTTTCCACACAATACCCCAGTGTCCCCAATCCCAAATATGTGCTGTGTGACTCAGCTGGTGGTTTTTCGACAGATTTGAAGGGAACTCTGTGCTACATTTCTTGGACTTCTCCTCTGAACTGTGGGATTTAGGTTTAAAATTCACATCTTGTTTGAGTTTTGGTGGAATGTATGTGTGCAGACTCTCTCTAAATGGAATTAGCGTCACACATCTGAGAGTGACAGCTGCAGGTACGCTTCACTGCATCTTAGGAGCGACTCTGACTGACATGAGGAACGCGCAGACAGCGCCGGCTTTCATTGGGGTTAACAGCTTAAACTGCTTACCACACTTTGATATATTCCTGAAGATTGAGGAGCCCGGCTTCAAACACACTGACAAAATACAAAATGTGTCATCGAGCTGCCTGACTGATGTGATTCAGGGGACGGGTGTCAAGGTGATAAATCGTCGCTCTCTCCATCTCCTTTACAGACAGAAGGTGTGTCAACTGTGAGTAATATGAGGCCATAAAAGCTGACATATTGCACATTTCAGTGAAACAACAGCAAAATAACTTTAAGAGAAACTTTCAGGTCAGACACCCAAACAGTTTTAGGAAAATAACTGAGATGACTGCAAACTTGACAAATCTGAACTGATTTTAAACACCTGTGAGAGCCCAGACATCCGGACTGCTTTACAGTTTTTCCACATTATTATCCTCTGCACATGCTGGACAATTCAGGTAGACAGCAAGCCCAGTAACCCACAGTTTAAAGTTATCATTATTATTTATTTCACAGATTTCAGATCTCACAGAAACTCCTGATAAAACATGACTTCAGAAGAACAAACACGGAGGATGAAAGTCATCTTCTGGCTGTCCTGGTGTCCTTTCTGCTTTTTCTAAAGAAAAATTCTGACTTGGAGGATGGTACACTGTCCCTGTTTGTTTGCTGCAAAGTCTCATTTTTCAATATTGTGACCTCCACAGATTGGTTTTTAACCCTTTAGACATCCTAGGGCGGTCATCATCAACTGGCGGCCCGGGGACCACATCAGGCCTCCCACATCTTCCCATCCAGCCCCCAGAACATAATCAAATTCAGAACATGTGCAGAGCAAAAAAATTTGGTATTTCAAGTATCCTTTCCCTTTCTTTTTCTTTAGATAAAGTCCCCACAGCTTTTAAACAAACCCAAAAATGATTGTTATTGAAACAGTTTAATTAGGAATGGCTTAAATGGAAGAAATCCACCTGTCAGCCATCATTAGCAAATAAGATGCATGTAAAACACATATTAATCAGTCCATTCATCCATTTTCTACACCACTAGAATAGGCTCTATGCCCCCGCCTATCCCAGCTGTTCTTTGGTGAAAGGCGGCAGACACCCTGGACTGGTCACCAGTCAATCACAGCGCTGACATAAAGAGACAGACAACCAGGCACTCTCACACTACAGCTAATTTAGAGTGACCAGTTAACCTTACGAGCAGGTCTTAGGTGGTGGGAGGAAGCCAGAGTACCTGGAGAGAACCCAGCCATGCCCAGGGAGAACATGCACACTCTGCACAGAAAGGCCCTGACCAGGAAGCGCACCAGGAATTCATGCTGCACCCATGTGCAGCCCTTTTTATTTTTTATTTATCAGTCCATTCAGGATTAAAACTGTTGTTTTCTATGTCAAGTCTGCTTCAGGTGTTATGGAAATGCAATTTTCCTGTTTGGGTTTTTCACGTCACTACAAGGCATATTAGCAGCAAACCCAGTGATGGACAACATGACGGCCACATAAACATTCAGCTAAAATATCCCAATCACCTGCTTCTTTCTGGCTGTGATATAGGGACTGATCTCACTGTCAGAGCCTAAAAACGATATCAATTTGAATCGAAATTATATAAAATATTTAAGCAAAAATATGTTAATTAAAGCCATTTAAAAATTCCTTTAGTTTAATTGAAAGTTCAGCCCCCAAAGTACCTGTATAGGAAAGCCGACCTTCATACAAATGCAGTTGATGACCCCTGTCCTTGTGACATTTTCTGCCATTCATTTTTTTTTTCTTTTTAATTATTATTTCCAAACTATTTTGGCTGTGTTAAATGAATAAATCTCAAGTTTGCCAGAGGATATCCATTTTTTAATAGAGGGGTTATTATATTTTTCCAATTTTTAAAACATAAAGTCACAATGTTGGGTGTCCATACTTCACGTATGCAAATTTTCAAACTGCAAGATAAACGTATGCGGCAGTAATCTTGGAATTAGAGTGTAAACTGATGAAAACAGTTCGCTGGGAATCTCTCCGAGATCTTCCGGAGACGAGATTTCGATGGAGTGAACTGATGAGGTCATCGCAATAGGATCTCCTGACTGGTTCGTCCGTGCTGCCGGCAAAGTGAAACAGACCGCCACCACAAGATGAACAGAGATGAATAAATACACCGCTAAACGCAGCGAGGGATAAGTCCACCATTATCGAAGTCATTTAGTAACAGTAGTTAAACACTTACCAAACAGATACATCCTGCTCTATCCTTCGCTGCTGCTGGTTTTCTTCCCCCTCTCTCTCCAAGCTATCAGGATCAGACTCTGGGTCTAACACATACAGACGTATATCAAAATTTGCCATATTTAACTCAGTCAGACCAGTTCATTTAAAGTTTACAAGTACGTAAACATAGCCACATTGGAGGGGGCAGGCACAAAACATTGAGTCCTGCCACCGGCCAGCCTCTGGAAAATCGGCCAATTGGAGGAAAGCGGGTTCATGGAGGGGGCGTGTTAAAGAGACAGCAGCGAAAAAATGAAAATAAAGGGTTTTTCAGGACGCCAGTGTGAGAAACATGAGGAGTTTTTTGAGCTGTAAACCATCTGAAGCTACTACGCGGGTATCAGAGAGATGGTGTAAAGCCTTGAAAAAAGGCATAATACCCCCACTTTAAATGTTTAGAAAACTCATCTCAGTTACTTAAATTAGCCTAAAATGGCCAGGCCACACAAACACCATCACATTTGTTCCTAACAACCAAAAATGTTCCATTGAAAACCAATGAAAATGCCATTTTTGATCCCACATTTATTTTAACTGATGCATTCCTTTAAGTAACAAGGTTACAAATTCAGATTTTTACATATTTGTCCACCAAATGGCGCAATTTTTTTCCCATTCAAATCATGCCACAACATTTCACACTTTTTTCTGTTTTCTGCAAAATCAATTAATTATTGAACATTTGATATTTTTATTTTAGGCTGAAATAGTTTTAAAAGACTGACTTGTTTAAAGTGGAAAAAATATTAATATATAAAACAGAAGTTTTTGGGAAGCAGACATTTTTTGCCTTAGGGACTTATGTGTTAGGATAGAGAGAGAACTCCTAAGGGTTAAAAGATTTCAAATAAAGTAAGACTTTTTCATGAGTTATTATTAAAAATTTTCACATACACAATGCTCCTAATCTTGCAAAACAGATGGATTCACCCGTTTCTCACTGGTGAATTCATCTTGCAGTGCTCCCATCTTAACCGTTTGGGCCTGGTTAGAAAGTGACAGGACCAATCAGTGACGAGGGGCAGTGTTTTCGGGCGCGGCAGAGTCGTGACATATGCAAGCAGCAACAAGAGGCCGGTGCAATCATGAGAGATTAGCATGGATTCTGCTAAAGCGCTATTTTTAATCACAACTTAATGACATTTCTTCATTAAAAGAAGAACAAAGATCAGCAGTGAGTTGTTTTCGTTTCAAAAATGACAAAAGTTGTGTACTGACATGTCTACAGTCGCTATGGTTCACGTTATGCAGTTCTCTATGGAGTTTACTCCTCCGAAGGGGCGCAGCTCAGTAACAGCTACGTCATGTGTTTTGTTGCTCTGATTGGCCCGTAAGGATGGGTGTTTTTCAGAGGCTCTGCCTTTTCCCAAATGCTGTCTATGTGAGGTTTTTGTGCCAGGTTACAGTGCTCCACCATCACAAAGACCAGCCCAGTGTGTATTAGAGAAACCATACAGTTGTTCTTCTTCTGATAACTTAACTTTTTGCCACTAGATGGCAGTATTTTTATCTTGAACAGGGATTGTTGAATTTGCTTCAATTTCCACATATGCTGCCTTTCTCCAGTCCGCTTGTGAAATGTGCTGCACAGAAAGTCACTCCCTCTTTAGTCAGTATTTGCAATTCCACCGCCCATGCTTCCGTCTGTCTTTGGTTTATCCCAGAAGCTGCACTTTGCTTGAGATATGCTCTATTTCCTGCACCAGTTGTTGCCAAAACATGTCAATCTATGTAGAGAAAATAGAAATGCAGAGACTCCTGATAGTAAATCATCACTATATCAACACTGTGTACCATCCTGTGGTACAAACTGCTGATCACCAGTCAGTCAGTGGATCACACAACTTTTACTCTTTGCTGCTCGGTTTTCAGAAATTCTGCCAATATGTGTGGGGTTGTTTGCCCTAGGCAGGTATTTTTGAAAACAGAGGTTTTCCTGCGTGTTTTGACCTTTTCAATGCAGTTATAAGTCACTGAAAACTCACCTTTATGAAAACTCCGTCCAGGATGAATGTTGGTAGAAAGGCTTCTTCCAGCATTAATGTGTGGACAGGGAAAACTCCATCTTACAACATCACACTGTGCACCTGTTTGACATCTCTGTGCAAAATGATGCAGTAATTTTTGTTTCTATTGCAATGGCGGCTCGTGCTAAACTTGTGCTAAGACAGCTTTTGTCATGTGTGCACGTACACCGTTGCTATTCCATTGTATTGATTTACAGACGTCAGTGCTGCTTCATGCAGTGCTCTGAAGACACAAACCCCGTGCCAACATCAGGGGCCTGGACAAGACCTGTTTGGGGTTGATGGGACAGCTTGAACAGGGAATAAAGGTGAAAGAATTTTTGCACATCAGCGGACGAGTGAGGTTGCATTTGAGGATGTTGTATGTGTGGAGAAAAACACTAAAAAAATCTCAGGTTTAACATATACCCACCTGGGTGTGGACTAGGATACAACTGCATAACCTGGGCTAAACTGGTAGCTGTTATTCCTGTTCACTATCAGTGGAGCCAGTTGGTAAATTCAACTCTTTTTGAAGCAGGTAGGAGGGAGGAAAAAAAAACACTGACAAGGAGTGGCTGTGGCTCAGTAGATAGGTAGCTGATGTGTCCTTGGGCAAGATCCAAATTGCTCCCACTGGTGCATGAGTGAATGTGGAACTGAACCAACCACACCTGCAGCCACCACCTCTTCTTCCTTTAATGATGCAGGTTGTTCCGGTTATTCTGTTGTGGAACAAATATTCCAGCTTGAAACTTTGCAAGATGGATCCACCTGATGACAGTCGTGGAATCTGGAAAATCCATTGGCTTTGCAACATTATCAAAACACCCTAGCTCACAGGTGTCAAACTCAAGGCCCTGGGGCCAAATCCAGCCAGTTGAACAGTTAAATCCGGCCCGCAAGATGATCTCATATTTCTGTTATAACTGGCCCATCAGTATGGTGTCTGCAGATTTTCATTTTCAATTTCGCATCTCACAATTAGGACTCAAACTTAGGATTTTGACTTTTTATTTCATACTTTGAGCATTTCAACTCATAATTTTGACTCCTCATTCAATATTTTGAGCTTTAAGGTTCATAATTCTAATTTCTAAGTGATATTTTAAACTTTCTAAAAAATTATTTTGTATTTTACCACATTTTTTCAACTTTTCAACTCCAAACTCTGACGCCATAATCCCATAGTTTGACCTTTTGGACTCACAATTTAAAATTTTAATCATATTTTGACTTTTTATTGCATGATAACATTTTTATTTCACATCTTGACCTTTTAAACTCATGATTTTTACTTTCTTTTTAAGATATTTGCCATTTAAAAAACATTATTTTTCATTTTCAGTGTCATGTTTGACCTTTTTGAACTAATTTAAATTTCTCAGATTTTGAGCCTTTAAACTTATCTTTTCCTTTTAATTGTCAAAATCATTTATCATCATTGCTAAGTTATTTTTACTTATTTTATTACTGGTGAAACAAGGTTGACATTTTATGGTTAAAATGGTGACCCCGTTAGGCCCTCAGGTTAGTCCTGAATCCAGAATCCGGCCTCTGCTGTGATTGAGTTTGACACCCCTGCCCTAGATCCTGATATGGCTGTTTCATAATAAAAGCCTTTTAACAAAACAGTAAATGAGGACTTTTATTATGAAGAAATTACCGTCCATCATGTAATGCTGCTTCAGCAGAATTACAACTAGTGGAGTTAATTGTTAACTCTGTAGGCAGTTACAGCATTTACACCTTCTCCTTTAACCATGACTGACAGGGAACGTGATGTCTCATGAGGTAGAAAAATTAAATGACTCATGTTAAAAGTGGGTAAAATGCAGTTTGTATGTTGAAATGAACATAACAGAGAACACGAGCCTCTCCATGTGATGTTCCATGTAAAAAGGTGTTTAAGCAGGCGTGTTGAGAGTGGACCCTTTTCCCTCTAAACTTGTGCCCTTTGTGCTGTATGACATTTAAAATCAAGGATTAACCACTTCAACAGCCATTATCCAAAAAGGTTTGGTATTTCAAAAAAAAAAAAAAAAAAAACCTGAAAGTTTCTGCTAAAACTGTGCGAGCCGCTTCAAACAACCCTCTCCAGTATGCTCTGAGTTGTGAAGGGCACTTTGGTTAGCATGATTTACCATCACAATTTATGTAAAGTGACAGTTCATGGCATAAATATTAAGTAGAAACGGATGCACGCTCTGATCATCACCAGCTAATAAACTGAAGCTTCATTTTCACAACCAATTTGACTCGCTGATTATTGCAATTCATCATTTTGAGTCTCAGGGATCAATGAGCAGCAGCGAGCGGCGCTGTAGTCTGTAGTCGCCTGTAGGCGTGTCATTATGATAAATGACTTAATCACCTGAAGCTGAGGAGGCTGTACCTTTAGTTACACTCACATCAGAAAAGTTTAGCTGCGTTTTAGCCACAACTTTATCTCGTGCACCATCAGTCTGATAAATACGCAGCCTTGAGGGGAGAACCCAGTATTGAGAAAGAATCAGAGTTTGGAAAAGTGTCAGCCTAAGAGATTGTTTAAAGAATAACAATGATGCAAAGATAGCTTTCCCCGCTGTAATCCATCCCCATAAAGTTTCTAAAGACACCTATGTATTACTCCTGTCTGCTTTAATGCATACTGCCTCACCTCTGGGAAGTGGAAAGCAGCAGAAATTCCAAACACCTTATTTAACTATCACTGGCTTACAGAGACGAATCATGCCCTTACTAATGTAATACATCATGCTGAACAGCATAGGCACTTTACAAATATTCCCTTTAAGACCCAAAAGTTTCTCACTGCTGGACCTGCATTTTAAGAGATTTTCTCCACCAACAGAGATCGAGAAATAACTCCAGCTAAAGCTGAAAACAAGATAAACACTCTCCAGTTAGTAACCCAGGTAAATGATTCATATGTGGAGTTAAAAATGTTTGAATATTGAAGTCAGTAGGAGGATGAAGTTTGCACTTCACTGTGAATTCATCCTCTAACATCAATCAGACAGATTCTGTTCATGCTTTTTGGTTCAGTGGCTCAGGCCTGAGGGGACTTTTTCAAACCTCTTGCTGGTTTCTCCAGAGTTCCCTTTCCAATCTTTGATGGATTTTATTTCAGAGCCATTTTTTTCTTCTAGTCTCTGTTGAATTAAGAAGAAACGGTTATGGCCAAGATATAAGGAGAAAAACAGATGACAACAGATGTTGGAACTCAATAACAAGTGCAAATCCAAAGGAACAATGGTGCTTTGATGAAGATGGAGAAAAACAATTAGAAGAGCCAATGGGGATGTTTTTTGATTTCTGTAAAGGCAAAATAAATACATAAATAAACCAGAGATTCACAGAGTTTGGACACCATCAATCTACCCATTCTTCAATGCATCCATCCTCTGATGCATCCATAAATACATCAATTCATCCATTAGTTCATCCATCCATCCATGTATCAGTACATATATTCATCTATCCATATGTCACAAATGCATCCATCCATCAAACAGTCCATGCATATATCCAACCATCTATGCATTGTTTGATCCTCCCATCCATCCATCCATCCATCCATCCATCCATCCATCCATCCATCCATCCATCAATGCATCCATGCATCCATGCATCCATCCATCCATCCATCCATCTTTCCATCCAACCATCCATCCTTCCATCCAAACCTGGAAACAATGCAAAATATTCACAGGATTTTTCTAATCAAAGGGGGGAACGTTGTGCCTCTCTTTAATTCTCAGTACCTTGCTCCTTTGCATTCTTTCTATTTCCCAATGTAGTGTTATGCCATTATGTTAAACTGCTTGTGACATAATAAGACACCTCACAGTGGAAATAAACTGAACCAGTTTGAAGTCTAGGGGGCCCCAACAGTGATGATGGACCGTAAGCAGCCACTTAACCTGGTTATGCCTCAGGCAGATGGTGAACATAAGGGTTGATACCAATGTTTAAAATAACAGTTTATTTTATCTCAATACAAGGGTTAATTTTATCACTTCTTCTGTTGTAAAAACTCCACCATGCCAACCTTTGTCCTCATTTTGGACTATAAAAACAGGTCAGAGTTTGTCCAACAGGTGACTTCTTCTGCCTCGTAAAAGAACCTCTTATCTGCCTCAGCAGTTAATATTTCTTTATGCCAAAGTGTTTCATTGTTTTTTTAACAGGGTTGATATCTGCTGATGTTAAACTGATGAGTCAGTGCATTCCTGCTAATTACTGGAGCAGCCAGCATGAAATGAAATCTCTCTGATTTCTCTCATTTATTCCTGTTATTTTTCAAAGGTGCTTCAGGAGGTTGTAAATTTGTCAGCTAAAGCTCAATTCATTCAAGGTAAAACACGGTTATAGATGTGGAGGATGTCTGTGTTTTAATCCTGTGTGAATCAGTCATGCTTTTGATTTGTAAAGAAAAAATTCCAGAGTAAATTAACCAACTGTATTTCTGCACATACAGATCTCCTCTGATAATAATCCAGGCCAAGAAAGAATCTGTAATTTTTGATGGAAACTTTGTTAAGGTCTACTGGGCTTTTCTGTGATCATGTTCATGAGTTGGAAATGATTATTAAAATATGTTCATCTAAAAATATTACATATTGGTTTTTCATGAGTTTAAACATTCATAGAGCTTTCCTTCTACTTTCTCTGTTCTATAGTTTTAATAAACCTTAGTCGAATTTCTTATATCTGTCTTTGTCCGAGAATGATCTTCAGATTATAGGTGGATGCGTTTCCATGCCCAAACACTAGTGCGGGTTGCCAGGCAGCAAAAAAAAGATGCAATATTGAGCTATATCTTTGAATTGTACTGGTATTTCGCAATTAAGTTGACAACATATGTTGAAACCTATGACAATAAGGAAGATGGATAGTCTAGGGCCACTTTGGGAGAAAGAACGGGAAATTTCCATCAAGAAAAACACTAAAAGGACAAAAAAGAAGACCTCAGTCTCAACTACAACTCCTGGCTAGCTTGAAAGCTAACAACAAGTGCCAGTAACTGCCTGATAAACAGGAGACTACTGAATGCTAGTGTTGTACTCAAGACTGCACTATCCGAGACCAAGACTTGCCCAAGACCAGAATGCACCAAGGCCAAGACAAGACCAAGACTTTTGGGGGTTAAGACCGAGTCAAGACCAAGATCGAGATGGGCAGAGACGGAGATAAGACAAGACCATGAAAATAATTTTCAATAAACCATGACAAGATTGAACAGTTTAAGAGCATACTCTCTTTAATTTTAGTTTCCTTTTTAATGAACTTGATGGATAAAAACAAGGTGTCAATCCTTGTATGTATTAAAAACCCACTGACAAGTCCGGAATTATTTTAAATATCTGATAATGAGAGTACTGGTCTAACCAGCCTTAATGGAAAATCCCAAGTCTGGCCAGTCCAAGACTAAGACGGGACCGAGTAAAAATGCTCTCAGGTCTGAGACAAGACCAAGACATTCAAAATGTGGTCTGGAGACCGGTCTCAACACCAAGACTGTTCTCGAGTACTACAACACTACTGAATGCTACCTATTGAGGTAGCATGGGGCAGCGCATACCAACGCAGCGGCCCAGCACTCCAGCAAAACAAAACCCTACCTACACTTACACCAGAACTGACATGCTGTGTAAAAGAGCCTGCTTCTTCGACTACTGCAAAGGAAGCGTGCCAACAGAGTTTACATCTTTCCCAACAGAGATTACCTGGAGAAGGGGGCACTTGAAGACTGAAAGGAGGAGGACGCGGAGCAGCACGACACCTACAGCTGGGTGGGGAGGAGGCAGAGACGGCGTTGTGCGAGAAGGCGGAAGTGGGGCAAACAAGCCGCTTGGACGACAGTGTTTGCTGCTACAGAGGGAACTGCCAAATGAAATTTCATTGTGAATATCTATCTATCTATCTCGTGCCACTAACGAGCCACATAGGAATAAAATTTACAGCAGAAGAAGAAGGTTTGAACGGAGAAAGGAGTTTTCTACTCGGCAATGATGGCAGGTAATGTTTGTGGAGTGTGTTAAGTCATAATCTCTATTTATTCTCTGCTGTCACTGAAGTCAGACAAATTGAAAAATTAATGAAGAAAAGAGGTTGATGAGACGAGATGTCTCTCCTCCCTTACTAACATCTGATGCCTTCAACCTTCAAAGAATTTGGAAACAAGAGGAATAAGTGTTATTTATTATTTCTATTATTATTATTCATGAAGCTCCTCAGTGTTTTAAATGTGAAATCTCAGTAAATCAGAGTTCATAACTGACTCTGAGTCCCCAGGGAAAATGAAGCTAATCCTATGCAGATAGAGCTTAAGAAGATGACTTTAAACGGGGGATTCTTGTGTTGTAGCTGAACGAGCGTGGAATCATAAACAGTGCAGTGTTTGTTGATATGACTCTGTTTAGTTCATACCTAGAGGTGACCAGGATAGATGAATATTTGATGATTCCTCTACAGAGACTCAATCAGCTGCCAATCTCACCATCAAACAGCTGCTGAGGAAACGAGCACCATTTCATTCCAGATATACAGGATGTTCAATGTTTCAATCTGTTTTCTCCGAATAAATATCGACTCATAGCCTTTCTTTGTATAAATAATTAAAAACACATTTGTAGAAATACTTCAGCAATTCTGACATTAGCTCATGAACTTTTAATCAATCTCCTTAGTGTGTGTGTGACTGGATTTAAGGTGGGCTGTTTCACACTCTCAAAGAAAATCTATATCTGTTTAAAAAAAAAAAAAAGTTGCTTTTGAAGTTTGTACCTCCAAAGTACAAAGATGCTACAGGAGACTACAGGTCAATGTGGGGGTGAGATCCACTATTTTGCATTTTAAACTGTTTTCATGTCATTTTGGATTTTTCTACTGTCTAAAACGAAGGATTACTGACTTTCAGTTTGGATGGAGAGCTTCTTTAAGAGGAAAATCAAAGATTCAAAAATAAACACTAAAAAGTTGAAGATGAATTCTGACTTGTCCACTGAGACTGGACTGAGATGAACTGCTCTGTGATTTTATATTGTAGTGTTAGAGGGGCGGGGTCATTCCCTACTGTGGGCTCATGACAACATATGTCCATATTGGCCCCACCCACATGAAACCAAGCCAGGAAAGAGGTGAAAAACTTTCAAACAGTCCAAATCCAGAACTCAGTCACATGTAGATCTCAGTGTTTTATCTTGTCCACAGCAACCATATTCCAACATATCTAGAGTGTTACGACACAAATTATGGATTTCACTCTACAGGGTCTTTAACAAAAATGTGTGCTAAAATAGACAATAAAGCACATGATTAATATCAACCAACTGTGGCTCGGGTGGACGGACGGACGGACAGACGGATAGATAGATAGATAGATAGATAGATAGATAGATAGATAGATAGATAGATAGATAGATAGCAAATGTTCAGAGTATTCAGAACCTTTGCAAAAACATTAGAAATTTACTTCAGGTTCTTCCATTTCTCTTGATCTTTGCTGAGATGTTTCTACACCTTTACTGGAGTCCAACTGTGGTAAATTAAACTGGTTAGAAATTATTTGGAAAGGCACACACCTCTCTATAGAAGGCCTCACAGCTGACAGTGATATCAGAGCAGAGACCAAAACCATCAGGTCAAAGGAACTACCTGCAGAGCTCAGAGACAGGATTGTTGGCGGGCACAGATCTGGGGAAGGCTACAAAAACATTCTGCTGCATTGAAGGTTCCCAAGAGCTCAGTGCCATCCATAATTCTCAAATGGAAGAAGTTTGGCACAACCAAAAGGTTGGTAAAGTTCCCTCCACTGATCTGGGCTTTATAGCAGAGTGGCTACACGGATGCCTCCATTCACTGCAAAACATATGAAAGCTTGCTAAGAGTCTGCAAAGAAAAAAAATCCACCTGAAAGCCAAGTAGGCACTCATGTATTTTGCTCTTAGGAGAGGTATTGACTCACATAAGGTTGATAAAACAAAACTGACCAGTTAGATCTGACCTTGTAAATCCATAGCTTTCATTCACCAGTATGAATATCCTTCATTGCAGTGACAATCATTGTGAAAAGAAAAGATACAGCTGTATTTGTCCTGCAAGAATCATATAATGTTTAACTCCACCTGTAAACTAAATCAGACTTTTATTTTCTGCTCACTATCTTCTAATTGTGTTTTGATGCTTTTAAAGTGTTATTCTCAGCCCATCATATGACGCTGCTGTAAAAAGCCTGAGCATTATCAGAGTGCTCATGTTGGACTTTGTGGTCTAAATTGTGTCTCATACTTCTGAAAACCATTTTGTGATATTGCACAATTAACCAGATTCATTCCTAGCAGCTCCAGAATCTGAACGTATTTATGCCTCACTTTAAAAGCTGCTTAGGGGCAAAAAGCAATCGGGCTCCTTAATGGAAGCGAATTAAATAAAAATGAGCTCATAAAGCTGTTTGCTGTGACATTCTTTAGAAAAGTGAGCTTCTTTCAAGGCATTTTCTATCAAACAGTGCCAAAGGCACACAAAGCTCTGCAGTTCACGGACTGATGTCTGCAGGCTGCTCAAAGATCGCCACGCAGGCACATAATTAAGGTTTTCTGAGATGAATAGAGAAGAGAAGGTCTTATAGTACTTTTATTTAGACAGGGTCAATGTTTAATTTCACATAGATGGATTTCTTTTTGTGAGGAGAGAATACTGAACTCACTTCGACATCTAAGCTGGGTGTTTCCTCACATATTTTCTTAGACAGTTCAATTTGCCGATGCAAATGAGTGTTGCTGAATGTCTTAAACCTGTCTGAACTCAGGCTGCGCCGGGTCGCTTAACCCCTTTTCTGTGCAGGCGCCGAATACGCAGGCAAGGCTTTACCATGGTCAGAATAAAGTCAGAGTGACAGGCCAATTAACTCAAATAAATAAAGATAAATAAAGCAAACAGGAGAGGGTGTTTCAGCAAGGTAAACCTTCAGGAAATACACACCACGTCCTGAATTCTTCAACTGACGGTAAAACATCGGCACAGCTTTGTGCCAAAGTCAGCACTTTCTCCAAACACACAACCTTTCTCTCTTGCTCTCTCTCTGAACAACCTTATAACCACGACTTGAAAGTGGCTTTTCTACTAACACTCTTTTTCTATTAACAGCGCCTGACAAGGTGCCCTTGAGCGACCCTCTGCCACACTGCATTTCTGAGTTCTGAGTTCTGTGTGCTGGTGCATCAAAAAACCTCATGCTTTTCTTTTTGGCACAGATTTTAACAGGTTTGAGCATCTCTGGGGCGCCTGGCTCTCAGCAAAAATTCAGCGACAATGATCTGTGAACTACAGTGTGAACGTGACAACACAAATATAACACTCGGCAGTTTGAATGCCAGATGACAGAGAAGTGAGAAAAATATTACTTACTTACTTTGTCCCTCTAAAATGTCTGCCTAATGAGCTTAATATCTGTCTGACCTCAGCCTGGATGACTAAAGGGGCAGGCCTTCTTGGTTAGCTCTAAATGAGGAGTGTATCAGAAACTGGACACAGTTTATACTCAGATGACCTATACTGAAGCAGTGGTAGGTGGTAAACCTGGTAAACTGATAACATTTCTATCACAGAATAGGCCTAACATGAGGCATGACTGCTGCCTCTGTCAGCATAGCAGTGATATCTGACAGACAACATCTCGGTCTGAGTCCAGTTGTCAGTGTGCCTCAAGCACAGTGGATCCTGGCCTGGGGTCCGAGTAGGGATGTTGTCAAACTTAGATGTAAATATCGCTGGCATCTGGCCAAAACCTCATATCTCCAGAATCATCACTTTTCAGAGAATGAAAAAAAAAGCTTTATCAAATAATTAATCTACCACTGAATGGTCATTGTCAGCATCTCCTTTAACCTTTTTATTTTATTTTGACCCTTTTAAATTAATTCATAGCCACATACAGGTGCAAAGGGTGACAAATAGCACTGTTTTATGAATACTTTTAGTTTAGGTTTTTCAGCGATATATTCTTTTTTAATCAAGATTAGAAACATAACGAAAAACAACGTATAAAGGCCACCGAGAATTTTTAATGGGGGCAGAAAAATGTAAATTTAAGAGATCATGAAGTATTATATTTACAAAACAACAAAACTTAGAATTTCAGAGTTTAAAAAGTCATTAATGTGTGAGAATAGTCTTTAATTTCTTTTTTTTCCAAAAGTCTTACAGTTTGACATTAGAGACTTTTAAATTTAGTTTTCAAAATGATATTTATTTTCATCACTGTAAGGTTAAAATTCACAAGAAACAAAAATAAAAACAGTGGTTGGACTTTTGACTTTTGGACTTTAAAATCTCAGAAATTCTGAAATCTTTTTCACATGCTGTACTTTGCAGAAGTTTAATCCTTCACTCTTCCATGAGTGGGGTCAAAAATGACCCCAATTAGAACGAATGCTTTTTATAATGTAAACTTAAGAAATTTCTTTCATTTTAGTAAAAGATGATTTATTTTTTTACATTTTGGTCAACAAAAGAATTATTTCATGTTTGACATGTTCATTTATCACTTTTAATAACATTTTTATCATGAGAATGATTAGTAATAATACTAAGTCTTCCTTTTACAAAGATTTGGTTTGATACTACATTACTGAATCATTTTCATAAACTACAGGAAATGATGAGATGTGATGAAAGCACTTGAGATGTTAAGAGTATTTCAAACTGTTTAACCACTAATGATGCATGTTATTGATCATTAATTATTGATCACTGATCAGAACAAGGTCCATAAATGTCATTAACTAGAGGCTGACTCTCCTGAACAGAGTTGTCATACTCAAGGCCTGGTCCAGTTCTACCTGGCCCAGTAAGGTCTGCAGATTTCCTCCAGTATAAAAACCTAAACTTAGCCTTGATTATTTAAAATATCCTTGTCATAAAATGTAGAAAAAGTAAAAACAATTGGATAAAGAGTCAGAAATGTGGGAAAAAAATAAATTGTGTTCAGGGCATAAATTCATAATTTGGCTTTTTATTTCATATATTGACCTTTAAATTTCACAACTTTACATATTAAGTCATATTTTGACTTTTTCAATTCATGATTTTGAATTGTATCTCAAATTTGGACTTTTTTTAACTCATAATTTTAAGTTTTTATGTCATATTTTGAGCTTAAAGAGTCTCAGTTTTAAATATTAAGTCATATTTTGACCTTTAAACCTTACTTTCACTCTTAATCCTATATTTTACCTATTAGAATCACGATTTAAAAATTTATCTAACATTTTTAAACTCATGATTTAAAATTTAATCTAATATTTTGACCATTATAAACCTTGATTTTGAATTTTTTTACCATGGTTTAATGGAATTAGATGTGTGGATGGACAGTTAATGTACACCTGACAGTCACAGTTGATAAAAATCAAAGGTTCCTGGGGTTAACCTTTGAAATCTCATAGAAAATGCTTGGGGTCATTTTTGACCTCACGTATGGAAAAGTGTGGTACTGATACAAAAAATACAAGTACTTAAAAAATATAACAATTAGATACAAATCTAAATGGCCTCATGTCAAAGACAACCTATTTGAGGAATACATGGAAGATTAAACGATTAAAAATTAAAATTACAAAGATATCGCAAAAAAACAACCACTCGGGTCATTTTTGACCCCACTTCTGCATCCTAGGTTTAAGGCATGTTTGGGCCGAAATCTGAGGCTGAAGTAAGGCGTGTAATTGCGAGTACGCCTACCCGAAGGCCCCAGATCATGCTCAGGATGTCTTTGTACATTACCAAGGGCATGGGAAAACAATCTGATGAAAACAAATCAAAAACAACAGCTTCAGAGCAGAGTTATGGGTAGATGTGGCGCTTAAACATAGCCTAGGGTACTGTTAAGGCGGGTAACCACAACCCCCTGGTTGTCGTGTGTATGTTCTAAGCACCTCAGAACTGTTGGTGGTTGCTGGGCGTATTACCAGGGGGGCAAAGGCCCGGACAAAAGAAATGCTGTTAAGCTTGACCTTGGCTGCTGAGCGACACAGGTACATGTCAAACGTGTCGACACTGACTCTGGTCGCCCTCCCTCCTCTCTTCAGCCCGGGGTTGTGAAACATCAGGACCTGTGAAGAACCGTTAGCGCTCTACATGCCTAAAACTTTGGCACAGTGCTGTACATTTCTTCTTTTAAAGAAATATTTTCTGTTTTTTTTCTTTATCATTTTGTTTCAAAGTGGCCTTCAAACACTGCTGTAATAATGGTGTAACATCTAGAGAAATTTCATTTCTTTTTCCGTTTTATTTTGTAAATTGAACACACCCCTGCCCTCAGGTGTGTCTCAGCCCCTGGATTACCAGTAGCTGCTCTCAGTACTCATCTGCCTCTTATCAGCTCCTTATCCAGCCACTATATGCACTCCTTTGTTTCCCTTCTCAGGGGCTAGATTGTCTCTGTTATCTTAGTGTATACATGCCTTCAAACATGATTCTAGTTTTTGGATTTTCGTAGGTTTCTTTGCTTGTTTATTGATTTGGATTGTTAGCTCGGACTGTCTTTAGTGAATGAACTATTTTTGACAGTAAAGACCAAGAGAACTTTTGAGCCGTTACCATGTCAGCTCATTTCTGCATTTGACTCTTTTGGTACCTGAAACCTTTTAAATGGCTAATTTATGAATAGGTATTTTATCAAGAACAAGCATCTAGGCCGCAAACGTCTGCATTTATTTGTTGTTTCTATTCTGAATAAGGCCATGCATGGTCTCCGTCCTCAACAGAGCTCCCTAGTCTCAGTCCGCCGGTGTGGGGCAGGAGGACAGAGGTCTGAGTTAGAGTGGGAGTTCAGCTGTAAATAGTTTCCATAGTAACATTCACAACCTTCTCTAATTTACTGTCATTCTTCTAAAAAGGAAAGCAAAGTTCAGTCACTTATTTTGGACTCGTTCCCACTGACCAGGCTTTTGTTTCTCCCTGAATGTCTGACAGCTCCGGTGAGACAAAGGTAGCTTCCAGGTGTGAAGGTATGAACAGAATATGAAAGAGGGCAATGCTGAACAAGAACAAGCACACTCAGCAAAAAAACATCACTGAATTAATAATAGAAGAGAGAATATGAAAGCTGTAGCTTGATATTTGTGTTGTACTGCCTGGAACAGAGTGGTTCTGGGGTGTATGATGGCATTATGACTGAACTGAGATGGTCAGATGTATTCATTGCACTCTATTAGCTGTTAAATCAACTTTTTATCACTGTCTGCACAGAGGAAAAATCATGGAAGTTCACAAAGAGGACTGCAGGAGACAACAGAGCTCAGCCCCTGCTCCAGACTGGGCGGTGGCTGCTTGAGTTTCCTTTCTTTTCTTGCTTTCAAACTGCTGACATGATCATCACAACTCCCGTTAAACTAGAGAAGAACGCCCCCTTGTCTTTACTACATTGCTGTCCTGTGCATTTACCAAGACAGATGGGAAAATGAAAACTAGAGAGGCATATCTACCAGGTTGATAGTTAACCCTTAGGGGTCCACAGTCACCATGGCCTGTTTTTATTATCAACTATTTCTGTTATCAGCTGCGGCTCTGAGAGCGAATGCTTTGCAGTGAATCAGAAGAGCCAGCTCCCAGTTCTTTTTTCCTTTCGCTGCTTAGCTCTCACAGTGCTCAGCCCCAGCTCTGGTCAGAGCTTTGTTTTGATTGGCCAGCATAGCGGCCATGCAGCCAATCACTTGTGAGGATAAAGGATTATACCATTATGTGAAAACAGAGAGGGGGGTGTCGCTACCCGATCCGTCCCAGAAACCCGATTTGTACTACACATGTGCAAACACCCGTCTACATCCACTCAGAATTAATTCTAACCCTTACAAGTGGAATTTAAATGCTAACCCTCAGAATGGTTTTGTACCAGAATAAATGCATAAAATTAGGAAATTATAAGGCTTCTCATAAAAACACTGAATGCAAAAGGGTTTTCAACACACCATTATTTTTTGCAACGTTAAGGTAAAATACAGGGCTACAAAAGATCCTAAATAAAGAGCCGTGCAGGAGTTGAAAGAGCCGGCTCTCTGAACAGAGCCAAACTTCCCATCACTACAAAGGAGCACTCCAGCCAATTCAAAGAAAAGTTAATGACTCGTATTAATCAGGGGGTGGATACAAAAAAAAAAAAAAAAAAAAAAAAAAAGGGGCACATCCCCCAGATTAATCCACCATCAAGAAACTGAAGGAATATGGCACATGTGTAAATCTGCCTAGATCAGGCTGTCCTCACAAACTGAGTGAGCGTGCAAGAAGAAGACTAGTGAGAGAGGCCATGAGGACACCTATGATTACTCTGAAGGAGCTCCAAGCTTCAGCAGCTGAGATGGGAGAGACTCTGCAGACAACAACTGTTGGCTGGGTTCTTCATCAGTCAGAGCTTTATGGGAGAGTGGCAAAGAGAAAGACACTGTTGAAGAAAACTCAGATTCAATCTGGACTAGAGTTCACCTAAAGGCATGTGGGAGACTCCAGGGTCAAGAGGAAGAACACTGACGTCACCACAAACACACCATAACCACTGTGAAGCACGGGGGTGGCAGCATCATGATGTGGGGATGCTTCTCAGCAGTCGACTCTGGACTTGTAAAGGTAGAGGGTAGAAGGAATGTGGCAAAACATAGGAAAATCCAGGAGGACTATGTTCATCAGCCTGCAAGAGAACTACGGCTTAGAGGAAGATTTATTTTCCAGTGAGACAATGAGCCGAAGCATACAGAGAAAGTTACACAGAAAGGGTTTAAAGACAACAAGGAGAATGTTCTGGAGAGGCCGAGTCAGAGCCCAGACTGCAATGTAATAAAGAATATGTGGCTGGACTTGAAAAGGGCTGTTCCAACCAATCATACATTCTTCTTAAACTCTGGTTTGGTAAACTATCGTTTAGCTGCTTTAATGAGCTGCAGACCAGAGATATGATGGCAGAGAAAAAACAACACATTTCATGTAATTAGGAAGATTTCAGATAATCTCATTTCCCAAACATGTAATCCATTTATTGAAATCCTGTGGAAATCCTTTTATACTCTGAGATGAATAATAATTACAACATTAGTCCTGTTTGTGTTTAATAACTGGAGTTAAAAGAAGCTATCAAAGTTGGATAAAGTGTTATCAAAAACACTTTGTGTCTTCACATCTTCAGGGTTTCTCATTTCCATGCAGCGGCTTCTTAAACAGCATCCAATCAGAGCACAAAGAGCAGCCTGGATCACTTTGCAGCACACGTTTGTGTACAATAGCAGTAAATAATGAATAAACATGTTTGTGTTCAGCTGGCTGCTCACATTAGCGCCACGCTGAGCTCACATGCAGTTTGAAGCACACACGTCCTGCAGGAGGTCCACCTGAGGTAACACATGAGACGCTGAGACGTGATATGAAGGTGTTTCATACCCAGTGGAGCGGCTCCAGACTTTTTAAGATTTCTGTTTGTCTTCTGATTCTGTTTCATGCTGTTTCTGTTTGAACTATGGCCAACCTACAGCATGTTTACCACCAGCTCAACGCTCAGCTCACATCACAAAAGAGCTGCTTATGTATGCAAGATGACTACCGATTGATTTTATTAACATCTGCAGCCGATTTGTAAAGATTGCATGTAAAAATAGTTGTAGTATGTCTGCTATCAGTCATAAGCTATTTTATAATGTCACTAGCATGATATGACCGGCACTGTAAAGTACCCAACCATGGCTACAACTAGCTACTTTGGTGTACTTTTGGGGAAATATTGTTCTTCAATTTTAAAGAGCATCAGCTGTGGAGTTAAAAACTGAAAACTAAGTGACAAAAAAGAAGGTCCAACATTTCTTTTATCAATAACATCTAACTGGCCAGTTGTTTGTTGTACAAGTTCCACATGAAGTACCAGAGAAAAGCTAAAATCACACTTCGATCCTTAGCCCAGCCCTACATTTAGTGTGTTCATATCTAGAGGTGGTTCTTGTGATAGTAGAGGGTTAGGAAGATGTTTGGGCTACATAGCCCTTCAAATGGAAATTTCCCAAGGTCACACTCCAAACCAGGTGTCCTGGGAATTCTCCCAGAATGCCCTGCAAATTATCAGCAAGATTTGAAAATTAGGACAGCAGTCTAATATCCAAATTTAATGTTGTTCCAATGCATCATGGACCTGGTTTTGAAAAAGCATATAAAAGAAATCACTCATAATAGAAATGTCCAGTACTGTCATCACTTCCTCATTTCCCTAATTGTTGTCAACGGCTACTGATGATGGATCAAGAGCTGGAAGGGTCATTGTACTTCATATTGGAATATTTTACCAGACTGCATCGATCTACGTGGATCATCCATCCATCCATCCATCCATCCATCCATCCATCCATCCATCCATCTTCTTGCGCTTGTCTGGGGTCGGTTCGCGGTGGCAGCAGGCGGAGCAAGTCAATCCAGATGTCCCTCTCCCCTGCAACACTTTCCAGTTCCTCCTGAGGGGTTCCAAGGCACTCCCAGGCCTGATGGGATCCAGTTCTGGGTCTGCCTTGGGTCTGGGTCTGCAACTGTGCTCATATTCCATTATTTTAAAAGTGTTATTATCGGCCAATTATTGCTTTCTCATTATCATTAATTATGTTGATAAAATCATTATCTTTATGTCTCTATTCACCCACACACTCGTCACTGTCAGACAGAGTTTATGCAGGATATTTTGGTAGCCTCCTGTTCACCTTTAGCTGCCACTTTCTCTACTTGATCTCTTTCATCATGCTGCTGTCTGTCTGTCAACACTGCATACAGGAATGCAGAAGGAAGGAGTTATATAGGCCCGTTGGATCAGCAGCATCCATGATCGTTGGTGTCATGGAATACATCAGCATGGCAGGGTCTGTTAACTCTCAATAATCACTCAAAACATCCTGGAGAGGAGAGAATCAGCTGTTTACAGAGTCTTTCTCCCGGACCCTATCAGAGTGACAGGTGTCAGTGTGCTGTCTTCAGCACCATGGACAGCGCCACATCTACACACATGCTTTTATTTGAACACATTAACAGTTCTAACAACAGATACTCCCGCTTATACTTCGCTTTGCATTTATTACGTGACTAAATATTTAGACACTAAAAGCTTCACATTACTTGTGGACAATGCATCTACCTAAAAACATGGGGTACACGGTAAAATGTCTTATCATGCTACTTTAATCATTATTATTATGATCATTATAAATTAGTTAATGTTCTAAAAAATTATTAAGACGTCACTGCAGCCGAATAGAGAATAACAATAAAAATGTGCACTTCTTGTTCATTTGTCCCAAACAGCCTACTAACAATCCCTTGGCCTCCTCTCTCTCTTTCTTTACTTGTTTATATAAATGCAGTGATGTTGATCATCTTTTTCACATTTCCTTGTTCCTCTTTATTTCCTGACCAAGATTCTAGAGAGTGAAAATGCAGCTCACATGATGTGCACAAAACTCCCTCCTAAAGTTTCACTGTGTGACGTGACCACATCCTGATTTTTGTCTTCAAGACAGGACAGTGCCCATGAGCAGCACTGTGGATGCACAGCACGACGCAAATTTAAGCTGACAAAATATTTGTTTTAACAGAAATAACTGAATGAAAATGCTACACATTTTACAGTTAAAGTATATGCAATCAAAGATTAAAAATAAAAACAAATACTGATGTTATTTTTTTTGGCACAGCTGCAGAGAGCCGCTGCGAAGGAGCGAAACTGCCGAATGCACCTCCTAAGCTGCAGGTCACCCTAGCCGCCATTTCAGACACCATTTGATTTTCAGGTTGTTTACATGTTGACAGGGCTTTCAGACTGCATGCATGAGTAGCACCTCTTGTGCACATTTCATGTGCAGAGAATCTAGAGCAGTGGTTCTCAACTGGTGGGTTGTGACCCAAAAGTGGGTCGCAGAGCAGTTTTCAGTGGGTCATGAATAGGTGTCTGTTAAGAAATGGTGGAAAAATGGACTGAAGTCCTTAGTGAACATGCATCAATAACTTTTATTTCACCCTGTTTTACTTTGAAATTGGGTAAATTTAAATGTTTGGTCTAGTTTTCAACAAAAGTATCTCCTTTTCCTGCAGTGAATTAAGCTACTTTTCCTATGATAATGAAGTTTTTTCTCAAGATTTCTTCAAAATTGGCAAAAATTACACATAATGATGGGAAAAGAGGGTGTAAAACTTGCCAGTTTTGTCCTTTCTATTATTCATATCATGTATTTTAGACCAATCATGTTCAGAACCACAACAAAGTAAATGAATCAAACATGCATTGTTGAAAAATTTTGGAAATTTGGGTTGTGATTTGTTGTGAGAAAGACTGGTGGGTCCTGAAGCTGGACCAGTCGAGAACCACTCATCTAGAGATTTGATGTCTCGCCTTTTTTTTGACATTTATCAGACAAAAAGACAGGAAAATGATCAACCAAGAGCCATATTTACTTTGTAGTTTCAAACATCTATGTTCGCATCAGTAGAACATGTTTGCAGTCTGTTTCTTAATGACCCAGGTGAAGGCCACAAGCTAAAATTCATCTGTTCAACTAAGTGGATTGTTAAACTTTTTATTACCACACTTCAGGTTTGTGCTTTCCAAAGTAAAAGCCTGGTTAAGGATTTCTTTGGAGAAACTGCCTTCATTTCCACAGAGTGCTTTTATTTTGTATTGTTCCCGGCACTGTTCCACAGGTTTTTATCGAGGTAGAATGAGAAGGCTTTGGCAGCAGGAAGACCTGGCCAACAAACTCGTGGTGAGAACAGAAGTCAGACCGAAAGGAGTGGACATGCAGCCATTAGAGAGTATACTTTGCATTGCAATCAACCTATTACTAGACAAAAAACAACATTATGTTGATATTGTAGCTGCATTTCCACAACAGTTTTTCATAAAATAAAAATAATATTTCTTAAATTTTGACTGAGTACAATTGCGCTTTGAATGTGTTTCAATTGAAGGGAGTTTTTGACATGAGCCTCGTAATTCTTGTAAAATCTCATCTCGTGAGACTCCACTGCAAGGAAACTGGGCACTCAGTGATGATAGTTCAGAGGCAACGTCAGTATGTATGGCAAAAGCCATGTATAAGGGTGTAAGTACGATGTAAAGAAAAGTCCTGGTCTTCTCTTCCATCCACACGTACCACGCCATGCTGCCTCTGAGTGACTGGTCATGTGACACTGTACGTTACGTCCTGTGACATATAATGCGGAAAAGGTGTTTCAAATACACTTTTGGGATATATTTCTATATCCAAACGTCTGAAAAACCTCTTCATGAGAGCGTAAAAAAAAACTTTTTAGCGATATTTCAGAGGTTTTAGAAATTCTGGTGTTTCCATTACCAGTTTTTTATTGCGCTATTGGGAAATGCAGCTAATGGCAGAGGGAAAACACCTGTAATGCTGGTGGATAGATAAATATAAAACGTGGATGTCTGCGTATGGCTTCAACATTATCGTGTTTTTCATATGAAAGTAATTTGACTTTATTTGGTCTCTGTTTCATGCTGTTAAAGCTAAAACTGTAAACCAATTAACGTAGAATCTGCTTCTATAAATGAAAACAATTACTCTAATAAAGCAGTTCTGTCCCTTTTCGAGTTGTCCAAAAATAGCTTTAATTTAAGTTTGAAGCATAGTTTCACTTAAAACCAGAAATAGAATATTAAAAGCAACTTTAATATGATGTTAGGATACTTAGGAACAAAGGAGCTTCGAGCTGGAGTGATGTTTAGTCCTCATAAACCAGCAGGTGTGGAGTGGAGGTGAGCTCAGGGTGAGTCCGCCGCCTACGTACTCCACTCTTCCCAGCATGCCGAGTGCTCTCACCGGCCCGCTGTCTGATGGAGACACAGCACTTCTGTTTGATTGATAGACTGCTATTGATCCCTGCCTGATTGAACTATAATGCATCACACGAAATTCATCAACGCTGCAACAACCATCAGGCAGCAGAGCCAATCTGTCATCCAGCCTGCCATCAGGCCGCTCCGTCACTTCTGTGTGACACCGTGACGCCGCAGACGGATGCAGTCAGTGATGTGTGATGTTTCTAACCCTGTCTGACAAACCGCACACTTTTATCACTTCGGGCTGAAACAACACACCTGTGCTGGAGAGTAATACAAATGTGGGGAGTATTTTATCAGAATGAGTGATGCTGCTACCCATAAATCTGATAGGAACTGTCTTTTGTGATGTTGTACCCCCTAAAAACTTAGTCAACATTTGTTTTCTTTAGACATAAAATCATAAAGGTCTCATACATCTAAACTAAACATGTATTATGGTTTTGGCCTTCCAAAGCCTTCCTCACACCAGCAGACTTAGATCCAGTTAAACAAAGTGATCTAGAGCATGTAGTACAGTATAGAAAATGCTTAAAATATTCCAGATTTGGACCCTAACCTGGTCAAAAACCTTACTTCATACTCATTGGTTTTGATATGACAAAGGTGGTCTGAAGATAAGGAGTACTCTATAATGTTGATATTTAAAGAAACTGAAAAAACTGTCATTATTTCTACAATCAAATCCACTTTAAAAAAGGCATTCAAGTGAGAAGGCTGCTGGAAAATTCTCCTGAAATATCAGTTTTGTTAGACATATACTCCCTGTAATCCAGTCTGAATCCCCCTCTGCTGTGATCAAGATAATCCTGATACATCACAATAATCCTGTTCCTGCTCAAAAGTTTTAAAACTGGAGGTTTGATCTAAATTAAAACCAGATTGAATGACCTGATCTTATCAGAGTTATTGATCCTTCTTTTGTTAGGATTAAATCCAATCTGATACCTTTAATCCTGTTGGATTACTTTTCAACAATGGCCCCCAGAGGAAACCCTGACTCTGGTTTAGCCTGTCTCACATGTAGGGACCATATTGATCCCAACAGCAAATATTTCCTGCAAGAAGTAAATAGCTTAGTTAATAAAAAAAAATCACTGAATCAGGTCAATAAAAGCCATGTTTGTGAGGCATTTATAGAAAAATCTATTTTTACATGCTGCTGTTTGACATAAAAGTCAATCCCTAATCCCAACAATATATGTATGTGTCAATAATATTGAAGGATTATGTCCATGCTGACTTCGTAAGTGTAAATAACCTCCATGTGTTGATCAGCGGAGCGAGTAAAGAGCTTTTAAGTTTGCATTGTGTATCGATGTTTGCATATAGAGCAGCATTAACCTTTAGCTCCAGTCTCACAGAGATCGTGTTGTTTGGGACGGAGAAAGCTGGACTCAGTAACTGTGAGCACTAGCAGCTTCCTGCGGGCGTCACAGGGGAGCTCAATGTCCTGAAATTATGTTAAATGAATCTGATGTCTGAAAATGCAAATATGTACCCAAAACACCTGAAGAAGGAGGAATATGTTTCCGCTACTCAGAGGGATTGTGTGGAGGAGTCAGAGTCGTGGTGAAGCAGGAGGAGGAGTAAAACGATGTACAGCTTCATCACAGTATCAACCTTCATTTCCTATTTATTGATTTATTATGTCGGATGTGTTTTTTTATAATGATGAAATAAAGTGGGTGGAGGTTTGTTTGAGCAGGGTTGGACACCTTTGTTATTTTCCTCTCACTGCCAGAGGAACAAATATTCTGAATTAGACCACCATAATTGTAATCATAATTACTTTTTATTCAACACAATGATTTTGTTATACAACAGTATGTCCAATTTTCTCTCTGATATGCCTAAATTGTTTTTTAAATGACTACTTCTTTGTTTCAAAGCAAGTTAAATTCTTTATTTTTGCACTGTCCACTATAACAGACATAGCATGTTATTCTCTGCCGTAAACACCTGATGTTATTCAAAGTATTAACTGCTACCAGAAGCTGCCGCTCTGTAATAACCGTTCACCACTCTTTGTCAAGCGGACCAAACCGTCTAAACACCTACAACCTCCGCCCATTAGGGGCGCTGTTGTCACAAACAGCGAAGAAGACAAAACCGGGAATCCATCTCCTTCCGCATGTCTGTTTTTCCGCATAAAAAATGGAAAAAAAACATTATTTACACTGTGTTAGGGTTTTTGCTTTTGCACTGGGGCGCCAGCGAGGCCATGAGCTGTCCAGCATGTCATTCTTTACATGAGACAAATTAATCAGCACTGAAGAAAAACGCGAGCCAACATGTGAGCAAGAGACTACGATGTGTTGCTATGGCTACACAGATGCTAAGCAAGGTGCCAACATATATTTAAGTCGCCTCCATCGCCTCCAGTGTCTGGGGGCGAGGGGTTTGGACCCATAAGGCCTCCAGACCACAATGGAAATGCCTGCTAAGAGGGATCATTCCTCTCACTACAGCCATTAGAAAACAGGAATAAAGCAGCAGGGAAAAGCCTGAAGGACTCTCTGCGCAGCAAGCGTAGGCAAACCAGCACCTGGAACGTGGTTTCTCTTCAGGAGGACTCCAGCAACCCTGCAGCCAGCTGGGAAGAAACCTGAAGGGATGGGACATGGGCCTGGCACAGTCCTGAATGATGGCCGTCAGAAGGTGGGAGCAGCACAGGGCCAATGTTGATGCAAACAGCCGAATCGGCATATGCTCCCATACCTGACCTGACCTGACTTTTGCTACCAGCTTTGGCAACCGCAATATTGAAGGAGAAAGATATCCAACTTGTTTTCAGTGATCCTTGGTAAAAGAAGGTGGATTACCAAATCTGGATCGTCTCATTAACATGAATCCTTCTGAACCACCCGTCCCAGGTGGAGTGGCCAAAATACGCAAGAGCTGCAGACACAGATCTTTGTAGAAGGCTCTTTTAAAGAAAGACTGACTTCTTCACGGAGAACACATTTTCAAACAAAATCACCTTTTTAAAGTCAAAAGTGTCTCTGAAGGAGATTTCTAACAGCTGTTCCATTGAGAGCAACCTAAAGAGACAACACCACTTTTATCATTTTAACTTCAAATGGGAGAAAAAAGAACAAATTATTTTAAATATTGAAGTCGGACTCTGCTGTAATGTGTAAATCAGACCGATGGGGAATGTCTTATTTCTCTGAATGTGCTCCGATGTTGTTGGCAGTGTGGTCTGACTCACTTTCATCGTGATGCCGACACATTTCTCCACTCGATCAAAGAAATCTGATTCACTAGGTGCCTCTTCTAAGAGAGTACTTTCCCTCTGTTCAGTGATCTGGCCTTTGAATCAGATAATGCTCAGTTTGTTGTGAGTGCCTGCTCTGTTAGATGCATAAAAGGGAAACGCCTTTTTCCTCTCTCAATCAGTCATTCATTCAATTGATATGTAAAGGGACTATTTTAGTATTAAACCTATTATGCTGTTGAACAGACTGATGTACTTCCTGGATGTCTATGAAGAAAATACACTTTCAGTGTCCACCGTGGATTCTATCATCCCTGCTGTAAAGCCTGAATCATGCATCTGTGCCTAAACCTTATAGAGACCTATGCAGGTAGCCCATGTGCATCTCCTCTGAAATGCAACAATAAAATGAAACAAAACAGACTGCAAGGCCTGTGATTGGTCAGCTGGGTAGCACTGGGTGATGCTGAGTGATGCTACCAGTAGGGATAGGTACCAGGTACCAGGCGAATTCCATCGGTAGTCCCAAGTATGATAAAATCAACCGATATCATGTTTCAGTACCTAAACACATCCTTGTGACTGAAAGAGAGTGGGAGAGTTGTCAATTTTCCATGCCAGACACAAACGCAGCATTGCACGCATGAGAGTAATGATGTCGGTTGCAGCTCACTGAATCAACAAAACAAGCAGGCGAAGGAAGCAATCCACTTTAAAATATGATGCAGATTATGCTGCTATATTTGTGAGATGAATTGCAGTGTCTACTACGTAGTACGTGTAATCTGAGGAAGCAGTGTGATGATTGATGATTCAGATCAGCTCCAGCTGCTTCCTGCTTGCTCGCCCCCCTCCTCCCTCTCTCTCTTTCTCACACCGAATCCTCACTTTAAACACTGATTTTCTAACGTGGATATCAACCATGGAAATATACCAGATAAAGGCACACGTTTGTTCATTTAGCCGCCTAACAGAGAGTGGATTAAAGCATGGTATGGATTGTCTAGTGTGAGTGCATCCTAAAATTTACTCTCCGTCCCTCCAACTTGGCACAGCTGATATCGTACAAAGCTTTTTGTCAGGATATATGGATTCAGAGTGATTTTGAAGGAGGGACCGAGCCACAGGCTCATCCTCACTGCTTATTTTCATTGAGGAATCAAACAATTCGCCATATTCTATTCATATTTGCAGTAAATACAACTTGAACGTAACGGACTCAGTGTGCAAGGATTGGGTGAGTGACGTTTTTTTTTGGATTAAGGCTCAATTATGCTTCTGCGTGGACAGCCTAACCTCCAATTTCCACATGTGGCGACCCCACTAACTCACTAACTTCAATGTCCATTAAGAAAGGAGATAAAATCACCACAAATTAGGGGTCGACTGATACTGTATTGTCTGTCAGGGCCGATGCTAATACTGAATAATGGTAATTCACAACACTATTTGGGAATGATACATATTTAAGTAGCATGACAAAAAAGGAAGGACAATAAATAATGTAGCCAGAGCTGTACCAGCATGAGAAACAGCACAGAACACTGCAGCAACAAAAAGTGATCTAGTATGCTCACTCTGTCAGTGGCACCCAGGTTTGAGTGTTGATTGGCTAGTGCTCATGTGACATCTGGCCAATCAGAATGCAGGATGTTTGGTGAGACTGTGGAGAGTGAAAATAAAGCCGGAGGGGAAGATACACCTTGCCTTGGAGCCAAAGCAGCACAATTTTTATCCTCAGCAAAATGCCTTAATAATCAGCCAAACAATTTAATCAATACAGAGAACTGCATCCAACAACACTGTCAACAATGAAGGCTTTCATTTTGATGAACACCGTCAAGTTTGTTATCAATAAAATAAAAAGGCTGGATAAAACACACAGTTCATTTTCATGTCTAATTATTTTGCAAGTATAAATGTAAGTATAAATGTCCATATCTTTCAGTTTGTCTCTGTAGTATTCACAATATTTTAATCAGCTGGTAAAAATATTACTAAAAATGTTAGGAAGAAGGAGTCACCTTTTAATTCTCGCTTCATATCTCTGTTTCAGTGAGAATCTCTGCACACTGGACAGTGTCTCCATGTTCTCCTGGTCACTGGTCTGATAGAGGATGTGATTGGCTGATGTGATCTGACAAAAGCTTGGCCATTTAAAATAGGCTGCTGTTTCAAAGGTTAAAGGTCATTATTTGGTTGTTTACTGTAGCTTCAGTTGCAGAATGAAAAGCAACATCTGTATCATGGTGCATCATGGGAAACAGTATTTTTGCAATATCCCATTTCATTTCTACTCTTTACCAAACAAAGTTCAACAAATATTTAATCATTTAATATTTAAAAAGTAAATACCTGTTTTTTGCGATTTTACTGTGGCCCATATTTTCAATACTTTTAATATTTTATATGTCCGCATGGTTTCAAAATTTTCATACTGGACACCCCCTCCCCTCCCTCGCCTTTTTTTTTTCTCACAGCCAAAAAAAAATCTAAATATATATTTACCTCTTTTTTTCATCAGGTTTTAGCTTCTTAGGTCACAGCAGACTGGAGTAGACCCCAAAATACTCTATCTAAAACAAAGCATGTGTCAAGATTAATTGCATTAATCATGATTAATTAAGATCCACATAAAGCACGCTAATTGTTTAAACTCCTGATCACCTGATCGATTCTCACACACAACCCAGCCTCTCCCTGCAGCCACAGTGATGTAAAATAAAGTCACCACTGCTCCTTAATGTCTCATTTCACTTTAACAAACTTTACTGTTTGATTATTTCCTTTTAAATCTATAACAAGTTTCTTTTTCTGTAGTTTAGTTCATATTAAAGTCTTCAATCTTTGTAAATCAGGTCTGTATGCATCAGAAAGTCAACACCCCTCAGATTAAGACACACTAACAACAATCTTAATGCAGATTTCATCATGTGGTTAAAGGGATGTGATTTACTGCCATTAACTAAAAAAAATCTGAGATTACCTGATAAAAAAAAAAAAAGTTATTTTTTTCACATTTGGAAGTTCATTACCTCAAACATTTTGTTATTTGATGTTACCGCTGTTGTCCTCAGAGTTCCCAAAAAATGAAAAAGGAGATTTTTTTTCATTCATTTTCATCTGTATTTTAGATTTTTGGGATGTGTTCCAGGTTATACCCTTTTCTCTTTTCTTTTCTTTTTTTAATTTGCAGTTCCTTCGAGTAGCAGACTGGTGTAAATCCAGAAAAAAGCATCTTCTTATGACAAACAGGGAATGATGAATGAGGAATAACTCCTAGAAAATAATCATTCCACACTGGCACATTAAGTTTGAACTAGAGCTGTCAAAAGATTGCACTTTTTAATTACAATTAATCTCAGAATGTTGCGGATAACTGTAGTTATTCACATCTTTTGATTGCATTTTTGCAGTCTTTTTATATTTATACCTGCTTCTGTGCCACTTAGGATTTCTCTACTGTATTAAACTAAGAGTGGTTGACTTCCTGATTGGTTACAGACCTGCTAGTAAAATGACATTAAAATTATATTTAAAAAACATGCATGAATATGGATATAATTTTGCATATTTGTCACACTTTTATGTTTCAAATCATCACACAAAGTTTAATAACTATGTCATTTTTATGTAACTATGATGTAAAATTTTACTATTTTGTTTTTTTTTGTTGCTTTTTTAATCAATTGTAACCATGTTTATACAATTTCTATGCAAACTTGATATCTGTACTTTTACCTTCTTTCATTTTCTAGAAGCCTAACTAGGGACAGGAGATGGAAACAAGCAAAAGCTATAATCTCTATATGTGAAACATTAGTTGCTTTTAGCTTGTTTGCAACAGGCTGAAGTTGCACTATGTAATTTGCATTGTCCCTATCAAATTAATAAATGAAATAATACTGGGCAAAGATAACCTGAGAAAACATTAAACGCAGTTATTAAATTATGATTTTATTTATTAAGGGGAGAAAGGCATCCAAGCCTACCTGGCTCTATGTGAAAAAGTCATTGCCCTCTAAAACTACCTGCATACACAGCGCTACGATGGCAACAACTGCAAACAAATGTGATACATGGCAATGAATCTTTCACATCGCTGTGGAGGGATTTTGCACCATTCTTCTCAGCAGAATTGTTTTAATTCAGCCCCATTGGAGGGTTTTCCGGCATGAACAGCCTGTTTAAGGTCCTGCTACAGCGTCTTAATCAGATTTACATCCAGACTTCATTTGTTTTTTCAGGTGGACTTGCTGGTGTGTTTGGAATCACTGTTCTGCTTTATAACCCAAGTGTGCTTGAGCTTTAGGTCATGAAATGATGGCTGGATTTTCTGCAAGAGAGCAGAATTCATGCTCCCATCAATTATGACAGGTGGTCCAGGTCCTGAAGCTGCAGACCCAGACCATCACACTACCACCCCCATGTTTGACTGTTGGTCTGATGGTTTTTTGATGAAATGCTGTGTTAATTTAACTCCTTCCAAAAAGTTCTGGTCAGTCCACAGACTATTTTTCCAAAAGTCCCTGGGATCAACAGTATTTTTATTTCTTTCTATCAAATGTGAGACAAGCCTTTTTGTCCTTTTTGGTCAGCAGCAAGATCCTACTTCATTTGTCAGACAGGTTTTATTTGAGTGATTTCTGGATTCAGCTGGTCTGGTTATAATCAGGCCGGGGTTTGACCACAGAAATTGAACTCAGCTTTCCAGAAGAATGTGATCCAGTAATCACAGTTAATTCATGATTTAACAGGGTAAGGGCAATTGCATGACATCTATTGGTCTGGAAAGGCTTACTAAATTATTTTAAATGCTTTGGGACTCCAGTTAAACACGGTGAGAGCCATTATCCACAAATGGAGAAAATTTTGTGGTGAACCTTCCCAGGAGTTGCCAGCCTACCAAAATTACTCAAAGAGGGCATGGACAACTCATCCAGGAAGTCCGAGAAGAACCCAGAACAACATCTAAAGATCTGCAGGCCTCATGTGATTCAGTTAAGGTCAGAGTTCATGATGCAACCATAAAAAAGACACTGGGCAAAAACGGCATCCATGGAAGAGTTCCAAAGCCAAAACCACTGCTGACAAAAACAAAAAGCTTGTCTCACATTTGATTTAAAACATTCTGATGATCCCCAACACTTTTGGAGAAATATTCTGTACACCGATAAGACAAAAGTTGAACTCTCTGGAAGCTGTGTGTCCCATTTAATCTGGAGTAAAAATAACACAGCATTTGATAAAAAGAACATCAGACCAACAGTCAAACATGGTGGTGGCAGTGTGATGGTCTGGGTCTGCTTTGCTGCTTCAGGACCTGGACCACCCGTCATAACTGATGGAAGCGTGAATTCTGCTCGCTTGCAGAAAATCCTGAAGGAGAATTTCCAGCCATCAGTTCATGACCTCAAGCTCAAGTGCTTTTGGGTTATGCATCAGAAAAATAACTCAGAACACACCAGCAAGTCCACTTTTGAACAGGTTAAAACAATAAATTTAACAGTTTGTAGTGGCTTGGTCAAAGCCTGGATGTAAATCTGATTGAGATACTGTGGCATGACCTTAAACTCCTCCAATGTGGATGGATTAAAAACAGTTCTGCAAAGAAAAGTGGAAGCAAATTCCTCCACAGCATTATGAAAGAGTCACTGCCAGTTATTGCTGACTTACAGATGTTGTAGCCAAGGATGGAACAACCAGTTATTAGGTTTAGGGGGCAATGACTTTTCCACACAGGCAGAGTTTGTTGGCTTTTCCCCTTAATAAATGCACTTTATATTTGCACAGGCTATTTGTGGCTGGTGATCTGAAACACGTCAGTGACAAATATGCAAAATTAGAAATCACGACTTTTGCACAGCACTGTAAGTGAGCAGTAAAAGTTAAATTTGTGATATCACAAGGTTCAGATGACTTCTGACTTGTCCACTGAGCTGACTGTGAGTTTTTAAAGTGAAATGAGACATTCAGGAGCAGTGGTGGACTTATTTTACATCACTGTGGCTGCAGGGAGACGCTGATGTGGCGTAACCAGAGTGGGTTGAAAGGGATGATAAGGCATGTGATTCATTGTGATTTTAAAAAAGTAATGCAATAATTGTGGACCTGAATTAATCATAGTTAATGCAATTAATTTTGACAGCCTTGTAGAGGCATTAAAACACGTCACTGAAGAAAACTGAACATTAAAACAAACAGCAGGGCATCAAAGCACAAGCAAATCAGGGACGGTGTATACTTCTCGACATAAAAGCAGTGGTGTAATAGCAGAGCCAGAGTTCAGCATCCTTCTGCAGATTTTTCCACATTTTTGAAAGGCGATGCACGGTTATGCAAATAATATGACCCATAATTTACCTCAAAGGCACTGCAGCGAGTACAAAGAGCCCGTTTCAGAAATCTAAGGAATGTAAAGTAGTGATATTAGTGTTCAAAGATAAAGCAAAAAGTAGAATGGGACCTGTAACACTGGAACAAATCAGCCACATCTTACTGCCTAAAACACCACAGAAGTCTCTTCAACCAACTTAAAACCAACTTCTCATCATCAAGCCGTCACCCAGCCTTATAATCTCTCCATCAGAGATAAAAAAGTGGACTTTATCCCAACAGTGCATCCCTCAGCAGAGGTGGCTCACAGAAGAAACCAGCAGGATGTAAACAGAGCAGAGAGAAAGAGGAACAGAAGACTTACCTGGGAAGACGAGCACAGCAAACAGCCAGGACAGGATGACGAAACACACCGAGTTATACATGCTTCCTGAGCTGATTCTGATCTGCTGCTTTGTTTTATACAAGCTCTGTTTGTATCTTTCCCACCACAGGGCTTCGGAGAGCTGCCCACTCTGATTTTTTTTTTCTCTCCTGGATGTCAGAGCTGATTGCTTCCCACTTGCAGGTTGAAGTGAAGATGCTTTAAATCCAGAGCAAGTAGTAGTTGGCGTCTCACACTCTCTCTCTCGCTCTCTCTCTCTCTCTCACACACAGAGATGCTGGCTCCTCGCACAGTGTTCGATCTCCCTCTCCTCCACGTACTACAGCACACAGAGGGACCAGCACTCTGCAAGGCTGGGAGAGTGGGGGAGAGCAAGGGGGAGAGGGCGGGCTCTGCTCTGCTGGCGTTGGCTAAAGCTGCTGTCAATCACTCCTGAACAGTCCTAGCTCTGTTTTTCTTTTTTTTTTCTTTTTGGCTGCGATGAGTCCTCAGCCATGCTTCCCTTTCTCTGCCCTCTGACAGAACTGGAGCAGGATTAAAAAACATGATGCAGGCTTGATATCCAATAAAGCCTGGATAAATAGAAGCCACTTAATTTATGCAGCAGATTGGGGGCAGTTTTCTGAAAGTCATCTGTTTTTTTCTTGTTCTGTAACACAACTGGAATCTATGCTAATAAGGAGGTTTGATGCAGTGTGATGTCAGTTTGAATGGCTGATTGTTTTCAGAGAGTAAAAACCTCGAAAAAACAGAAAACTTCCACTACAGCCTGACAGTTTGATGCCTCTGCTAGGAATAGTAGGATACTGCAGAGCAGTGAAGGTACACTGGCAGATCCAGAAGGAGGTCTGGGATGATTCTGAGGTGCTATGATTAGTAGAAATATGTGTATTTTTAATGGTGTAGGTGCATTTTGTAATAAACTTACAAAACTGGATTACAGAGCTAGTTTTAGGAGTCAAATTGATACCTAAAATAATGTCCACTGACCTCCAAAGTCTACCCAGTTCAACCTTGAATTCCAAATGTAGGTTTGTGCCAGATTTGATAAAAATTGATCATCCCAGAAATACAGACTTGGTAATCTGACTGCTCGAAGGGCTTTTCACAGCAGGTTACACCCTTTTTTCTTTCTTATTTTGCATACTTGTCACACAAATGTTTCAGATCATAATATGTTAAACACAAATAACCGCAGATTTTAATTAATAAGATTAACTTATTAATAATAATAAAGCCATCAAACCTACCTAGCCCTATGTGAAAAGAATGCCAAAAATATATTTTATGTCAAAGCGAAAACAGATTTATTCATAGTGTGTCAAATAAATAAGAAATGCTGTATAAGTGAATACAGAAATGTTCTCCCCCCTTTAAAGGGACTGACCTGATTCAACAGAAGTGTAGCCAATGGTGTCAAACACGTAGTGAAATTGGGATTACCTGAATGCAGTGAATGTGTCTCAAGTGATTGTAGTATAAAGACAGCTGTGTCTGGAAGGTCCCGTCACTGGTTAATCAGTTTTCCTGGCTACTATCACACCATGAAGAAAGAAGAACACTCCAAGCAACACTAAGAAAAGGTTATTGTAAAGCATTGGTTCCCAACCTGGGGTCCAGAACAGGCAGCAGAGATTTGGGGGGGGGGCTCGAGGCTCAGTCTGCTTTGAGGTTGCCAAAATTAGATTCACTCTCACTACTTAAAATCATGATAAAACTCTTATGAATAGTTCGTGCTATTAATAAATAATAATAATAATAAAGAAAAAGCCTGTTCCCCAACTGTCTTCCTTGGACCTTTGGGACACTCAGAAGCCCAAACATGAGTGGGACATAGAGGTTCACCAAATTTGACGGGTACGATGAGGCAATGCCATTTATAATTCTATATGTTAGCAGCAGCACCTTGAAGTCTGCTCTAACCTGAACAGGTAGCCAGTGCAGAGAGGCCAGCACTGGAGTGATATGCTCATATCCACTCACTCTGGTCAGAACACAGGAGCCTTCATGTTCTGTACCATCTGCAGACTGTGAAGGCTCTTCTTTGGCAGACCTGATTAAAGGACATTACAGTAGTCTAAACGTGACGAAACAAAAGCATGAATTAGGACCTCAGCTTCCTGAAACGACAGAGCAGGTCTAACCTTGACAATGTTTCTGAGGTGAAAAAAGGCCACTCTGGTCACCTCTTTTACATGGAATGTAAGGAATGATTCCTGTTAGGAATGACATGCAGGATAGATCGAGTTCCTCTTCTTTTTCTCTCTTTTGTCTTTTCTTTGTAAATTGTATGGACTGGTTTTCATGTTGGAAATAAACACTGAGTTAAGCTGTGTTGGAATGTCCAATAGTCTTGAATGCACCATGAGAGCAGTGTGTGTGAAACTGCGACTGTGTCACCTTTAAATGACGTCACAAGACTCAGGCAGTGGGGAACACCGTCACTGAGAGAATGGGAAGACACCAACCTGTCAACCGATACAGCCGACCGTTTTCTGGACTTGGATGAGACTAGTCATTGTTTTAGAGTTGAAGCCCAACCAACCTGAAATTGAACTATAACGAAGCCTGAGCTCGCCGATCCACACAACGCTTCAAGAGTCGACCAGGCTGGAGACCTAGACGACAGCGGCGTGCAGGTGAGCTAACCCAGAAAACCAGCCCTGTTTTCTTTCATCTCTTTTCTGTAATACGTTGGATGTTAGGGCTTTAGATTCTGGAGTTGTGTATTTACCTGGGTTTAGCCCGTAACAATGCTGATGTCTCTTGACAATAAAGCCTTTGTGTGGGGCTGTTTTATAAACATTTGAACAATAAAAACTCATTTATTTGATGCTATTTTTTTGACATCCATATCTCACCTTTAATATGTGTTGGTCCTGGGGGTCCTCAGCACCTTTATGATGCAAGTAAGGGGGGCTCATAGGAAAAAAAGATGGGAACCCCTGTTGTAATGTATGAGTCAGGGGATGGAGTTCAGTTAAATGCATCATCAATGAACGGAGGGAAAATGACACGTATAAATCTGCCTGGATCAGGCCGTCCTCACAAACTGATGAGACCAAAATGAAGCTTTTTGGCCATCAGACAAGACGCCAAACACTGCACATCACCATCCCCACTGTGAAGCACAGCGGGGTGAATATTTATGCATCCACTTATTTTACATTTTTTTTTTTGGTCAAAAAGGCCAAATTTATACTGACCGTAACTGATTAGGGTTTTCCAGCATGAACTCTCAAGCAACAAAAATTCATGCTTGGGCAGAGAAATATTGTGCACAAGTTCTGGAAAGCACTCACAATTATAATTTGTATGCGTAGAGTTTAACCTCAAAAATCCAGTCATGTCATCCTGAAGTAGGAAAGGTTATTGGTGCTAAATTTGAGGAAAACCCCTCAAAGCATTCTTGAGATATTACATTTACAAGAACAACCTGGACAGACAGCTGGATGGATGGAAGAACAACCTACAGACATGATCTCTCTGGCCCCGCGTGGAGGCATAAAACATGAGATGACAATATATGACGAGAACCCCCTCTAACTCTGACTGCTGCTATTTATAAGTGATGAGGACGATGTGATTTATTCTGAAGTCTGGTTGTGATTCCCTGCTGCAGAAGGGTTGTGTATTCTGATGCTTAAATATTCTTTGGCCCACATTTATAGTATGTTGTCTCTCATTTAGGAGGTTGGGGGTTTGATCTCAGCTCCTGCAGTCAAGCCGTTGGATGTCCTTGGGCAAACCTCTGGGTCCTAAATTGCTCTGGTGGATTTACTTGAATGATGGAGCAGTGGTGGTGGGCAGCTTGGCACACAGCAGCCTCTGCCATCAGTGTGTGAATGTGTGTAAAAGGATTACTGTGATGTAGTGTAAAAGCACTTTAAGTGGTTGAAAGACTGGAAAAGCACCATGGAAATGCAGTTCAATTACCATATTTAAAATTAGATCATTTTTCACCTCTCTGGAGTTGTTCTAGGGAAATTCTAATATCTTTGGTTGGAGATCTATCAGCAGATAAAGAGATACAGTTTCATCTACATAAAGACTGCTTTAGGCTCAGATGAGACTGGCTAAAGTTTCCTCTTTTAGGGCGATGAGTCTGATCAGAGTGCATGATTGTTTAAGGGCCCTATGTATTTTGATGCCAGGATGCATGATGTCCAAAATATGATGCACAAAGTAATGGTAAATGGTCAACAGAACTGATGCCTTTTGGTACTTTTTAACCTTTCTCACAAGTGCTTTTTACATGCCAAGTGCCATTTACTTTCTGATGGTGGAAGCTGCTACGTAACAGCATGGGATGTAAGCTAAAATCAGCAATAAAATCAGCTTGTTTATGTTGATCCCCAAGTAGTTTGCTGACAGCATTCAAGGATGCAAAGAAACGTGGCCACCAAATTTTCCCTGTCATACTGTTCCTACCATCAGTCATGTCGAGATGAGCAAAGGAAGAGGAAAGAGGGAGATGACAAGGCATCAGGAGTGTCTGACAGGATATATATGTATATATTTTTTTCATTTTTCTTACTCAATAGAGCACATCAGCTTCATTTACACCTGTTCATTTCACTCCAATAACCACCTAATAACAGGAGATTTTAACTCGTCCTCTGAGGAGAAGATATTTAAACAGTACTAACCTGACACATCAGATGGATGTGTTTCACACATCCATCTGGAAAACCTTCCATAGAAGGCGTTTGGCAAAAGGGCCGAGCCTTTGAGAAAAAAAAAAAATCAGAGGGGGACTGGATGAACGTTCTGTCTGTCATATCTTTACAGGCCAATCAAAGCAACAAAACACGTGAAGTCGTAGCCCCAAACTGAGGTGCACTGCTACCGACGAATAAACTCCATAGATAGCAGCATAATGTGAACCATGGCGACTGTAGACATGTCAGTACACGACTTTTTTTCATTTTTGAAAAGAAAACAACTCAGTGCTATTCTTTTTTTAACGAAGAAATGTCGTCAATTTCTGATAAAACTTGCGCTTTAGCAGCATCCACACTAATCTCTTCCGCCAGAATTGCACCAGCCTCTTGTCGCTGCTTGCATACATCATAACTCCGCCACACCCGAAAGTACTGCCCCTTGACGCTAATTGGTCCTGTCACTTGTCACTAGGAGCTTTGCAAGATGGATTGACCAGAAAGAAACACAGAAACGGGCGAATCCATCTGCTTTGCAAGGTTATGACAGTACTGCGTGTGTATAATTCTATAGCTTCAACCAATCAGTCAAAACTTTTTGGATGTTTTAATCCGCAACACTTCTCAACTGATGCACCCATACATGCCTTGTTGGCCTTAAAAAGCCTAAAACCAATGCCATTAGTTGTGATACTGATTTAGCTTTTGTTCTGCAGAAGTCTGAGAAACTGTGCCATGTGGTCCCCTCCAAAATCTTGTGGCAAAAATCTGAGCAAAATGGTGTCTAGAAAGCAAAATCCATCCATCCATTTACCCAGACATCCCACTTTTCAGCTCCACTTTGGGGATTCCAGGCATCCTCTCGCCAGATGGGACGTACAATTCCCCCCTGAGTCCTGGGTCTACCCCAGGGTCTCCTTTTAGCTCGACACACCTGGAGGACCTCCACAGGGAGGTGATCAAGATGCCCAAACTACCTCAACTGGCTCCTTTGCCTATGAAGGAGAAGTAGCTTTACTCTGAGATCCCTGATGTTCAAGTTCCTTCTTCTGTCTCCAAGGCTGACCCCAGCCACAATCCTGAGGAATCTCATTTTGATCACATGAAACCGAGATACCATTGTTTTGATCATTACCCAAAGCTTATGACCATTGGTGAGGGCAGGAACACAGATGGCCCAATAAGTTAAAAGTTTTGCCTTCCAGCTCAGCTCCCTCTTCACGACACAGGTCTGTTTGGTGCTGGTGTTGCAGATCCTCCTGTCAATCTCACGGTCCAACAACAAGACAAGACAACATTGTTTGGTCTTTAATCATAAGGAGTCTACTTACAGAGCCACTAAGAATAACCTTGGGCCTGCTCCGGCCTCAGGGCTTCCAACTGAATAGCCTTAGCCTTAGAAATATGACAATCAAGGTAAAAAACAAATGACCAAATAAGGTCTATAAAGGGTTAAGCTGCCATGCCTGCACAATATTTAATATCTATCTACTGGCGGACATTAACTTTTCATCTTCATGGTGCGACCAAACAGAGCCATAACTTCATCAGTTTCATTATAGATTGAATGGCAACCAGGATGTACCCTGCCTCTCGCCCAATGACAGCTGGGATAAGCTTCAGCCCCTCAAATGGGATAAGCCATGTGGAATATGGATGGATAGCTTCATCCATCTATGCCATAACTTAAGAGAGAACTTGCACATAAGTGGTACAACAGGTCTCTGGTCCTGCACTCTTAGAAATTCCCCCTGTTAAAAAAAAATGGTAAACAACTGGCAGTAGGGTTGCCAGGAAGTTACTGTAAAATTAACAGTATATTGCTGTTACTGAAATCTACAGTTTGCTGCTGTTTTTATAAATACAGCAAAAAGCTGTTATTTCAAACCTTAACAGGAAAATGCTGTTGAAAATATTAACAGGTTATTAACGTTTATTTACACTTTTTCTTAAGAGGTATATTTGCAGATTGTTACTGTGAATTAAAGAAAAATACTACACGTTGCTGTGAATTCAATTCCTTCAAGCAAAATTGACAAACTAAAAATGCACTCGGAGAGTGCAGACCTCCGCCATTAGCCCTGTCTCTCAATAGTGAAGAATCCTTAAAAACATTCCTGGATCCGGCCCCATGTGCCCCCCACCACGGCATTTGCCGATTACTCTCTCCCTGGTGGGGTGGAAAGATGGTGAGGCAAAGCACTGGCTTCGCTATGGGTGGACTGTCATGGTGGAAGCATTGCCTGCCAGCGCCAACAGATGCACTGACAGTCTCACCCATGGTTTCACCAGATGACTGAAAGTCATGGCAGAGGGTGAATATTCCTCTATTCCTCCTAGCATTGTGAGTATTCTCCCTACAATTCGCTGTCTTTCTCTCTGTTACGCTCCGACTCGTCTCCTCGACCGTGCGTGCATCTTTCAAACTCTATAAACTCCAAAACTTTGAATAGAGACACACCCAAAAATGCTGCTGGGATTGAAGACACTCATGTCCGCCATCTCCTGGTGTTAAGTGGTAACAGCACAGACCTCCACCATTAGCCCTATCTCCCAATAGTACAGAATCCTTTCAAAAATTCCTGGATCCGGACATTGATCCAGATCACTCCCAAAATCTAATCAGTTCTTCCGTATGCCATTTCTGACATTTCCTGGATATCTCATCAAAATCCGTCCATAACTTTTTGAGTAATGTTGCAAACAAACAAACTAACAAACTAACTAACAAACAAACCCTGCCGATAACATAACCTCCTTGGCAGAGGTAATAATACATTAATTGAATTATCTGAATTCAATTTTCAGCAACTGTTAAGATCAAGCTAATGTTAGCTGGCAAAGAATTTACTCAGTCTGCGGGCCTGCGGTGTTTGTGCTAATCTTACAAATGACTTCAAACTTAGTAAATGATGGTTTTTGTCTATTCTAACTAGCAAAGCAATAAGGCATTAACCTGTTTCTCATTAGGATGGAGTTTGATAACAGTGTGATTTCTAACTTCATTCTCCTTCCAAGCATGTGCTCTCACCTTCTTGTTGCAATGCAAAAAATACAAGAAATTACTGTTTTCTTTCCAGTAATACAGTAAAATAATGTTATAAACCATTATTATACAGGGTTGTCCTGTATTTAAACGTAACAGGATCTTACCATTGAAATTTCCTTGTAAATTTACAGCAATTCGTTAGAGTGTGGTTTCCTCCCTTTGATGGTTTTCCAGCTCGTCCAACTGGGAGAAGACCCAGATCTCTCTGGAGATTATATATAACCCACTGGAATGCCTGTGAATCCCCTGAAAGGAGCATTGAAACATTACAGAGGAGAGGGCTTCCCCTGCTGGCACCATATGTCAGTCAGATAATTTGAGAAATACAAAGAAGGATAAATGATTCACTCAATTTTAAATAAATCATAAACATACAATAGTCTGAGGTAGTACATGCTTTCAGTTGGTATAAATCTCTAATAGGACCTTTATAATCCATCTAAATCAATCATTGAAGTCTTATTCCGTCCATTATTGTTTGATTAAAGTTTCTAATGTGGTTGAATTGAAAGTTTTTAGCTGCTCCAAACATTTTTCCTCTAGCAACTCTCTGGTTGGTTGTCTGGCTGATGATTACAGCCTGTATAAAGTATTCTTTTATTGATTTTATAAATTAAACATGGTTTATATCAGTGTTACTCAACCCTGCTCAACCATAGAGCCAAACTGTTGAAAAATACCTTTGCAAGAGCCACAAACGGCTTGAAGTAGCAATAAGAATAAGTTAAAGGTGGCAAAAATGGTCAAAATGCAGCAAAAATGGGTGAAAAGGGGTGAAAAAGTGGAAAAATGGTCAGAAAGTAGCAAAAATGGGTGAAAGGTAACATAAAAAATGAGTTACAGGTGGGAAAAAATGGTTCCAAAGTGGCAAAAATGTGGGGAAAAAATGAGAGCAAAGTGACAACAAAAAAGCAGTCAAGAGTGGCAAAAATGTGCAAAAAATAGGTAACAAGTGGCGTGTAAAGGCAAAAGGTAGCTTAAATGGGCAAAAAGTGGCAAAAAAAATTGAGAAAAAGGGCAACAATGAGGGAAAAAGGGAAAAAGAGGAGGCAAAAATTTGTGAAGAAAGGAAACAGGTATTTCATGGCAAAAGGTAGCTTATTAGGATGAAAAGTGGCAAATAAAAATTGTGAAAAGGGTAAGAATGGGATAAAAGTGGGAAAAATGGGGAATAAGTGGCAAAAAGAAGTTGAAAAATGGCAAAAAAAAAAAAAAAGAGAAAAAAGGGAAATTCAATGGCAAAAAGTAGCTTAAATTAGTGAAAAATGGCAACAATGGTAAAAAAGGCAAAAAAGTTTTCCTTTTTTAGGGGTTTCTGGGTGAATAATAATTAGAATGAAAACATAAAAGAGCCACAAATAACCACAGAAGAGCCACATGTGGCTCCAGAGCCACATGTTGAGTATCACTGGTCTATATAATTTGGCTTTTTTGACCACAAAAAAAGAAAATATATAATAAAACCCTCTTTAATGTCAAAGCGAAAACAGATTTCTACGGAATAATGGCAGCTAAACAAAAATATGTAATACATAAGAGTCACCTTTAACTGCAATCAAAGCACTGGGTCTGTGTGGATAGGTCTCAATCAGGCTTGGACATCTGGACACTAAAATTTTACTCCATTCCATTTTACAAAACTACGGTGACTGTGTGTGAACAACCCTTTTAAAGTCCTGCCACTAGTTCTTTATGGGATTGAGGTCTGGGCTTTGACTCAGCCAGTCCAGATCATTTGCGCGAACTGCACGAATACGCGGCGCGTGACTCGCGCGAATGAGGCAAATTTGCGCTGCCAGTTCGCTTCATTGCGTCTACGCTCGAGCTCAAAAAATTGAACCCCGACGAATTTTCGCGCCGCGATAGCCAATCAGCATGGAGATCCTCCAGCGATGTCACCGGATGTTTCCGAAGGAGGGCCGGCCCGGAGGAAGCGGCTCATTCATCCCAAAAATGGAGCAGAGACCGGGGTTGTCTGTTTCTGTGTGTGCCCCGAGCTCTGCCACACAACGTGCCTGTTCCACCGGCACAGGAATAAAAGGATCTCACTTGGAGGAAAGTCAGTGAGGACATCAGATTGTCTGGTAAGTTGTACAAACATCCGTCTATCACTCGTTTTCTGCCATCTGTTACCAAGTTAGCACAGCCCGAGTTAGCATAACATTGTCAGGCATGCTAACTTTCCCCTCACTACTGGACAGTTGTGTGTTTTATTCAGGTGGGTTATGATGAAGGAAATGGAAGAAACAGAGGGACACATATTTGCAGAAGAGGAGAAAGGAGACAGAGTGGAGGAGTGGGTCGGGGGCAGGGCCATCAGGACCCACCATCACCAAAGGGGGACGAGCAGTAACATGGAGAGGGGGGTCGAGGACAGTCGGGCTGCAGAGGACTTCCATGAAGATCAGGGCCAGCAGATGAGGTATAAAGTTTGTTGACAGCACACACAGCCAAGGAAATATTTAGGGAGAAATGTCTTCATAGGCTACTAATGGAAAGTTGTCTTCTTTTGCCACTTTGTGGACAAAGAAGAATATAAATAGTGTCATAGCTGAACCTGTGTACTGTGTTAAAATGTACACTTCTGTATTATATCAGAACATCATGTACTCCTCTCTGAAACACTACTACCTGCTGCTGCTTCTGCTCCTCCAACACCTGGCCCATCCACTCCAGCTGCTGTTCCCACTGGTATGTAAATGAATAGAGCCACATTAATCAACAAATGATAGATTTGTTATTAAACTGATCATTCTGAGCACTTTAAAGGAGGAGGGAAGTAACCTATAACAGCTTTCTTTAGACCAGATATTTTATAATGTAATTCATGCATGTAGGTTTATCTTTGGTAGAGCTAGTGCTGCCTCTCATGTCACAACCTGATCCTTTTCCATGTATTTCCTTAGTAGTATTCTATTGATAAATTACAATAGTATCACTAAATATGTTCCATTACAGAGACCCCAAGGAGGAGACCCCTGAGTGACTCCAGACAGCAGCTGACGGAGGTGGAGAGGATGTTGCTGGAGGCCCTGAGGACCAGTCCACCAGCAGCAGGAGGTGGAGAGGATGGAAAGTCTGCTTCCTTCCCTGCAGAGATTGCTGCTTCAGATGAACAAATTTGTTTTCAAATTCATAGACTGATGTATAAATATAGCACTGTTCTGCTTAATCTATAACAATTGGAACCTACGGTTTCTACAAACTGAGGTAAATATCTCTGCAGGGAACGAGCCAGACTTTAATCTCCTGTCTCCTCTCCTTCTGATCCCTCTCTCTTCCATTTAACTCCTCCAAGGAAGCTCCTTTATGTTTGTGTTGTAAATTGATTTAAGTGTGTTTAAATGTTAAATGTCTGTCCTTTTTATAAATTAAATTGTCTTTTAATAACAATCATAGTTGGATTTTTTAAGGCAACAATCTCATGTTTCTCTTATTATCATGGAGTAGATATTTGATTAACATTAACACTCATGTCAGCGTCAGCACTGTATGATCATTTTAAGTCTAAATATTTCTCATGATTGGTTGGCTGGTATATCTGGGATAACTTTCAGTCAAAAACGTCTTAATTGGAAACCATCTTAAATTGCTGTATTGTATATATTTATCCTTTTGCCAAGGTAATTAAAAGAACAAGTACTACATTTCAGTCACAAAATCATTAACAGATTCAGCTGTCCTGATACATGTTGCTGTCTTGTTAAACCTAGATTAAAATATTTTTATCTGAAGTCAAGAGCTACCTGTCTCTAAGTTAATAATTACTCATTCTAAAGTCCAGGATCTCCCTCCTTTTTCCCAGTAGATAAAGTGTGTTATTGCTATCAAGACCTTTGTAGAGGAGCTATTTCTGGATCTGTGCACATTACTCTGTTAAGAATAGGCTACCAATTATTATAACTTCCTATGTGGGGTGCCTAGAGAAATGCATCTTTCAAACAAGAAATAAATCTAGTTTCTGAATAGTTCTATTAGCATTCATAATTTCATAATAATAATAGGACAGGTATCAAAGCACTGAAACAATTTTATTATGGTGTTTATATGTGAGATAATTTCCTGCCTCTGTTTACTTCAGTGTGGTTAATGAAACTACATATGGTCATATCCACCTGAATGACCAGACAATAGCAGAAAGCAGCTCAAGAGGTTTTCAGAGTTTTATGTCATACAGATTAACTTTACAAAGTGAATGAAACAAAGAAAGGTGTATGAAGGTAGCTTGTCGACCCCTTGACATGTGATTTTAATTTATAAATCACTGCATTAGGGCGTTTATGTGCTTTAAACATACGTACAACAGCACACACGTGTCTCTCTCTCTCTCTCTCTCTCTCTCTCTATATATATAGTGTGGCGAGCTGTGATGAGATATGGATCAAAGACAAGTTCTGTAACTTCAATATGTCCTCACACTAAAGGCATATTCAGTGACCTTTCAGTGGAGTTCTGTAATGACCACAGACACATACAGACAGACTACTCTGCAGCTATGACTCCCCTCTCATGAGTCGCACTTTGTAAAATATTTTCCACTAAAACATGAAATAATCCACAAAACATGCATAATTACTCACCAGAGACAGGTGGAAAGGTATCTGCAGCTGGGATATTGTCTGTAGTTGGTATCCTGGAGTGATATCACGGCACCGATTCAAGCTAACAGGGGCTAACCAGGATAGCTGACAATAGCACCGGCTGCCGTCATCCAGACGAAGCTTCTGGAGAAGGTGGTGGTGGACTTCTCCGAGCTGTGAGGGTATCCCGGGGATCCAATGCACCCAGCCACGACGAGTGTCTGTCAGTTATGGACTTTCTACAGCAGAGAAAGCAGCTGTCTCTTGCGTGTGGTCCAGCTCCACCATTGACAACTGACTGATGCCGGATGTGGAGAAGAAAGCCCCTCCCTCCTTGCGTCTTTCGGCAGAGAGTTTGCACGAACAGGGCGAGTTTATTCGCGAAAAATATCAAGTGAGTAAACTCCCTCTATTTGCGCGAGAAATTGGGCGAATTAAGCGATCGTTCATGCTTGGTGTGTACGCATGGTTAAGGTCATTGTCATACAGGAAACCTCCTACAAGCCTTCCAAGCCCAGCTGCCAAGAAGCATCCCCACAGCATGATGCTGCCACCAGTGTGCTTCACAGTGGGGATGGTGTATTTATGGTGGAGGAAGTACCAGACTATTGTACTATTTGAGCTGAAGTAAAAGTACTGGTACATAAATCTACTCAAGTCAAAGTAAGTCATTTAAAATTCATTGTACTGAGTCTAGAGAAGCTACTTTTGATACCCAATGGGCTTTTACAGGGAAATAAGACCTGCCCTTCACATGCAATAACAAGAAAACATGAACCTCAGACCTGGTTATTTATTATACGGTTTGACCTAACCTAGAGTACAATGCAACAGCTGTGTTGGGAAGAAATATGGAATCATCATCTTGCTACGTGCATGTACTGACCATCTTTTTTTTTTTTTTTTTTTGAAAGCCAAACGACCGGCCGTTTTCATGTTGGCAGACAGCTTGGACCTCCTTGTTGTGGCTTTTAATGTTTATTTTTTTCACTCAGTACACAATGCTTTTAAAAATGTAATTGAGAACAGCAATTCACTCAAAATATACTTAAGTAAAAGTAGTGACTTTTAAAAACTACTCATAAAGTACAAGTACACAAAAAAGCAACTTGATTACAGTAATTTGAATAAATGTAATAAGTTACTTTTCAACCCTGCACAGCATCTTGTCTGATGGCCAAAAGTTACATTTTGGTCTCATCAGACCAAATATCTTCCACTTGACCATAGAGTCTCCCACATGAACTGTAGTCCAGATTTAGTCTGAGTTTTCTGCCACTCTCCCAATAAAGCTCTGACTGGTGAAGAACCCGGCCAACAGTTGTTGTCTGCAGAGTCTCTCCCATCTCAGCTGCTGAAGCTTGGAACTCCTTCAGAGTAGTCATAGGAGTCTTGGTGGCCTCTCTAACTGGTCTCCTTCTTGCACGCTCTCTAAGTTTGTGAGGACGGTCTGATCTTGAATGATGGATTTAACTGAACTCTGGGGGATGTTCAGAGCCTTGGAACTTTTTTTGGCTCCATCCCCTGAATTATACTGTTCAATAACATTTTCTCTAAATTGCTTTGAGTGTTCTGTTGTCCTTATGGTGTAATGGTAGCCAGGAATACCGATTACTAGTGATTGGACATTCTTTATACTACAATCACTTGAAACACATTCACTTCACTCAGGTGATCCTCATTTCACTAACTGTGAGACTACTAGCACCAATGGGCTTGACCTTTAATTCACTTTAAATGATGTGAATAATTAGGCTGTCTCTTAATGCATTTTTATTTAATTGACATTACTTTGAAGAAATCTGTTTCCACTTTGACATCAAAGAGGGTTTTTTGCAAGTTTTGTCAATAAAAGACAAATTATATCGACTAAAACATAAAATAAATAAAAGGGCAATCATCCAAAGGGGTGAATTGTTTAATTTAAGAGGTGAATGGGTCCCGTTTGATTGTGTCCCTCAACAGCCACATAACAAGTTTAACCCAAAGAACAAACAATAAAGGTGAACTGAGCATCATTAACAGTATAAAACTGTTCCATGTGTATTTATGGAGATAGGAAAGGTGTTTATGTATTCTTATGATGTGATGCAGGGTTTATGGTGAATATTTTATTTTTAGATTACTTTACTGTTTGAGATTTTAATGATGTTGTTTGTGTGCTTGTCTGTTGGTTGTTTTGGTGCCTGGTCTTTTGTTTTTGCTTTGTTCCTCTGCTTTCTTCTGCACATGTGAAATTCCTTTGTAATCCCCTGTTTTGTTAGAAGTGCCATGAAAGTAAAGATGTCCTTACCATTTCAACACTTTTACTATCTTAAAGGCTGTGCATACACTGCAGGGACCCAAGATAAACCTTTTTACAGTATAACAGCTCATTATTTAGCAAATCCTGCACAGAAATAATTTTATAGACAGATTGTATGACATGCATGTAAAGTTTTATCTCAGTTTATAATTTCACATTTTTAATCAACTGATCAGGAGGGCGTGAAGGAGGCTGGCCACTCTGCAGATGCTTTTATTTTCAGAGATGTGATCACTTTTTAAAGACTTCCTCTACAGAGACGTTCTCTTTCGTAAGAGTTGGTTGGTTCCTCTCTGTTGTTTTCTGGACTTTAAGGTCAGCCGCATCCATGACCTCACTGCTCTCCTCCTGGAGGGACGGCTCTGCAGCTCATTCAGACACATGGAGCTCCATTTGCTCTCAGAGCTCCTGCAGTGCCTGGTCAGCCTGGGCTGTCCACTTGGACTCCAATTCACAACTGCTGCTTTATGTCTTGCAAACTGTTTCTTTGGGTTCTCCAGAAAGACAGTGTTCACCTCCCGTCTGTGATACTCAATATGTGGCTCGTTTGTGATGATTTGTGGCTCTTTGATGTCTTAATTTTCCCCTAGAAAACCATAAAAAGGAACATTGTACCTCAGAAATTACCCATTGCACATTTGTTTCTCACATTTACACAGCTTTAATTGTCAATTTTTAATTTTCAGCCTCTATTTTTTTTCTGCATATTTCCATTGCCCTTATTTGCATTTTTTTGGTACTTTATTTCCATTTTTACTGCTTTTGGCCCATTTTTGACACTTTTATGCAGCTTTTTGTATTTTTCTGCCGCTTTATTTGCCTTTTTTGCCACTTTTTGCCCATTTAAGCTGCTTTTTACAATTAAATGGCACTCATTTCCCAATTTGCCACTCTCTTCATGCTTTTTGCCCATTTTTCCTGGGGCACCCAGTATAGGGTGAGCTAGATCAGGACCGGGTAAGTGCACCAGGTGCCTGTAAAAGCAAAATTAGTGTTACCTGCTCACCTGAGCACATCAGCTTTAGACACACAGTCTTGCCAGTGATACCCTAGGATGCACCAAAAAAGTTGTCACACAGTAGTCCATTCGGGGTCCCTGGACATCAGTCAGCTGTCAGGCCTCACTAGAGGGTAGTAAGACTGGAAGAACCAAGGATCCCAAGCCTCTGACGTTCATCTGCATGCTCAGATGCTAGGAGCCCAGACTATCTTGCTCAGCGAGCCCTTTGCCCCATGCACAAGTCCAAGTCTGTAATTGATCATTGCAGTCAACGGATCGACGGATTGCACTACTTAAGGTAGGTGAGCTGATCCACAACTTCCACACTCTGACCATTCACAGACACAGATTTGATGGCAGCATCCAGGGCATCCACAAACACCTGGATCTTTGTTTTGGCCCAGGAAGTGTGCATTCCCAATGCTTCAACCTCCTCAGTCAGCAAGGGAAGAGCCCCCAAATGGACATCTGCAGTGTCTGCACTGATAATGGCATCCTCTTGAAAGTCCAGATCAGCGATCTGGACATCAACAAATGACACTCCACTGTTCGCCTTGCTACTTCCAAATGTCCAGTACATACAGGCCCTGAAGAGTGTGGGCTATAAGACGTACCCCTGCCTCATCCCAAAATCAACTGGACAGAAGTCAGAGGTGAAGGCACTTGACTTCACAGCACTCTCTGTCCCAGAACATAGGGCAGACATCAGCTTCATGAGCGCATGTGGGATCCCACAGCGCTCCAGAGTCATTCAGAGGTAATCTCTACTCACTGACTTGAACACCTTCCAGAACCAATAGAAAGAATTCATTTAGCTGAATAGCTCTGTATTAAAAAATGGAATAATTTCCTCTAAATATGAGATGTGTAGAAACACAGAGCTGTGTCTGAACCTGCAGGTGCTAATCATTGTGAGTTTGCACCAACTTTCTAAAACTTCTCTGTCTTGTTATTTCATAATTATGTATTCAAAGAAAACAGTGGAACTATTTGGTAAAGAAACCTTGTGGGGTGCTAATTTAATTGGAAATACTCCTAATATCAAGACAACAGAGCAGGGTGGGCATGAGGAGCATTTTGACTCTGTGACAGGCCTGTAAATATTTACCACACCAGCATAGTGCCGGGTTATGGGAAGTGTTTCTTTGGATGTACAAACACATTGTGACTTCTTTTCATCCAACTCTTCTGTCAGTAGAAAAGGATGTTTCTGTCAACACTCACCTCTCCACAATCATTCATGAGGAGAAGAGAGAGAAAGCATTGCATAATCTCTGTGCATGCAGTGGCATGTGCATCTATGTGAACTCCTGTTCTTGCAGAGGAAGACTGATTGCTCAGGGAAACCTGGACATAACACAATGTGTCGGCCTTTAGCCTCTGTGCTCCTTCCCCTCTGTGACAGATGATTGTATGTGGGGTTGGGCATCGTTTGGGTTTTTTTACTAACCACTCATAGACAGCATTTGGGTGATTGGGCGAACGATCTATCTGACACATCTTTGCGGGCCAATCAGGGCAACAAAACACGTGACTAGCCGTTACTGAGCTTCGCCCCGACCAAAGAAGTAAACTCCATAGAGAGCTGCATAACACGAACCATGGCAACTGTAGACATGTCAGTACATGATTTTGTCATTTTTGAAAAGAAAACAACTCAGTGCTGGACTTGCTCTTCTTTTAATGAAGAAACGTTGTCAAGTTCTGATGAAACTGGTGCTTTAGCAGCATCCACGCTAATCTCTTCCGCCATAATTGACCAGCCTCTTGTTGCTGCTTGGTTGCGTCACGACTCTGCCGTGCCCTAAAGTATTGCCCCTTGACGCTGATTGGTCCTGTCACTTTGTAACTGGGCCCAAACGGTTCAGACAGGAGCTTTGCAAGGTAGATTTGCCAGTGAGAAACACGGAAATGGATGCATCCATCTGCTCTGCAAGGTTGTTTTTTAATTTACAATTTGATACTAAATGGATACTACTTAAATGGTACCTGTATCTGTGATCATTTGAGCTTTTTATTCCGAAAAACTTGGATATTTCTTGTCAACTTGTATTGCATTACGTAGCCGATCTGCCTCTGGCAACATGGTGGTAACATCCATGTATGGCCAGCCAATCAATCCGCTGTTGCATATGTCTGTGCTCTGTGATATGAGTTTGGATCATACATCGATTCATTACACTCAACTTTATGTAACTGCTGTGCTTTTTAGTCCAAAAACTCACATATTTTTTGTCTACTGGTATTTCTGGTTACTCGGCAGACCTGCTAAACTTGCAAAGCAGATGATTCGCCCGTTTCCATGTTTCTTACTGGTGAATCCATCTTGCAAAGCTCCCGTCTGAACCATTTGGGCCCGGTTAGAAAGTGACAGGACCAATCAGCATCGGGGGGCAGTACTTTTGGAGCAGAGCAAGCAGCAACAAGAGGCCGGTGGAGTAATGGCAGAAGACAGAGTCTGGATGCTGGTAAAGCGCCAGTTTTATCAGAACTTGATGACATTTCTTTGTTAAAAGAAGAACAAAGAATTAAGTTGTTTTCTTTAAAAAAAAAAAAAAAAAGGTCATGTACTGACATGTCTACAGCCGCCATGGTAGGGGCGCAGCTTGGTAGCAGCTACGACACGTTTTGTTGCTATGATTGGCCCGTAAAGATGTGACAGACAGAATGTTCATCAGAGGCTCTGCCTTTTCCCAAGCGCTGGTTATGAGTGGTTTTTCAGATGGATGGGTGCCAGGTCACGGACCTGCCTCCATTAATATGGAGGCAATGCACAAAGAAAATGAAGAAGAAATTCAGCTCAAGTGACTTCTGGTATTATGACGGCGCTTGTCCGATGTCTTTGAAGATGAGGTCCTTAGCTGCATCCAGGTACTCTAGAAATGATTGGCACCATAAATACTATTTCTGCACTATAATAGCAGTATGTAGAGGTGAGCTACTGTGATTTGATTAAACACTGAAGATGGTGCGTGAATAAAAAGCTGTCCCGGAACTGCAGGCTTAAATAATTCAGAAAAATAAATCCAAGCGATTCCAGTTGGGCATGAGATAAGAACAACAAACACTTCTTTAGATAGAGACTCATGTCAGAGAAAACTGTAAATTAAATAAAGATGCGTGTGAGCAGAGCAGAGCCATTACTCCGCAGTGAAGTGAATGGAAGATGTTCATGCTCTGAGAGTTGATGTGGGTTTATGTGACGCTGCAGTTTCTACACTGCCTTTTTTTTCTTGCTGCTCTACGTGAACTGAAAACAAAATGAAAGTGTAGCAGACACAATCCTGCATCTCCAAAGTCTTTTATTGGGAATGAATCAAGTTTAACACCACATCAGCCCAAACCTTTGAGAAAGGCAGAAATAGTTTAGTGGTTTTTAAACCCACCCAGATGCAGCTCTCTGTGTGGAGCTCTGTTCAGTGGGCTGACAGTCCATCTGACTGAGGCTGAACAAATCAGAGAGAGAGAGATTCAGTCAGTGATCTCTGCCCTCTGCTAAACACCCAAGCTCAGATAGACTCTCAGTTAGGCACAGAGGTTCACTGCTGCAGCCAGTTAACATCAGGAGAACATGCCTGTCTTTTTTTTATTAATTCTGTAATTTTATAGTCTGCAGCTTCAAAACACCACCATAGGCAATTCTTCTTTCATTTTTATCCTCATGTTTCTTGTCTTGCCACTCCAGATCCTCCAACACATCCCTCCAGTGTGTACCTGATGTGTCTCACCTGAGTGTCTTTGTCTCCCCTCCCCTCATTTATTTCGTCTTTGGGTTCGTTCGCAAAAGTCCAGACAATAGCTGTTTACTTCGACATCCGTCAACGGTAAATTGTAGCTTTTATACGGTAAACTCGCGTCTCATCTGGATGTCAGCTTAGTGTGAGAACAGTCAATTTGTCTATTACTGCAGTTCTCTTCTAATATCCTCTTACTTCCTCGACCCTGTTACATTTTTCAACAAGGTTTAGGAGAACTGCAGAGGGAAGGATTTGGGGAGAAACTTTCTGGATTTTTCAAACGGACCCCTAGTCTACATTTTTTTTTAATGGAGGTTTTTGTCCAAACATAATCCTGTCTAGACAAGGGAAATTCTTTTAAAAAGTCCACATGAAACCCCCCCCCAAAAATTTACTGTTGTGTGTTGTAAAGAGCATGCTATGTCAACTCTAGTCTGTCCTTTACTGGAGAGATGAAGCAGCTCACTAACACCAACAACGTCCTTGACATGTTGAAATGTTCTCGGTGGCAGACGCCGTGCCAGAAACTCTCCGCTAGTAATAAGAGACGATGTTGTGGCTCTGATATGACCTTGTGAACAAGGACACGTATGTGAGACTGCTCTTCCTGGATTTCACCTACACCTTCAACACAGTTATACCACGGGCTCTCACAAACAAACTTCAGACTCTTGGACTAAGTGAAACCCTATGCAGTAGGGTACAGGACTTCTTAAAGGGGCTCTATGCAAGATTTAGAAAAATATTGGTGGAGCGACACCGCCGGCCATTAGGCGAAGTACAACAACATTGTGTTGCTCGTCCACGACAGCGCGCTCCTTGCTCATGAACTAGCCTCTGGTTTATCAGCTGATACACATGCAGACCAAGGTGATTTACCGGCATCATGTCTACAGAGGAGGTAAGTGAAGTAACACTTAAAAGTTCCACAAACTAAAAATAAAAATGTATAAAGTATATTTGAACCTCTAGTGTGGACATGGCACAAAATTAAATATTGGTTCATATGAGGCAATTAAAAAATGCGATATTTTCGTGACCATTTCTATGAATGATCAACTAAGCTACTTAGTGCAGCATTGACCAATTTTATTGTCTTTTTACATTTGTATCATGTAACGTGTATTGAATGGGCCGCATTTTAGAGCAGAGGCAACAGGGCAGTGCTTAGCTCTGATAATGGTGCCTCGACCGCGGATATCAGATAGCTGACATTATGTGTTGAAGATATTTTACAAACTATCAAAAACTAAGTAAGTTGAGTCCAGTGCCAGGAAGCAAGAAAAAGATGCATTATTTTCCAGAAAACACTAAATGAGCAACGTGACATTCACGTCGTTTGGATAGCATCTTCATAAGCAAGCTAACGTGATGCAGCATATGGTTTAATCAACATAAAACACTACATTGTATTTCATGGTCTGGGGTGATGCCTTACCTTTTCAACAGAAAGACGGCCATCTCTGGATCGGTATTTATCCCAAGCACCGAGCGAAGCTCCCTCCATTTCTCAAATGCTCCACTGATATTTATCCTTGATTTCCCCCTGCATCGGTCACACTCTCTTTTAGCTTGATGGGCTTCAGCAGATAAAACTATCTTAGTTTTTATGTTTTCACGGAGTTTGTGTGGGTGTTTGGGCTGAGCTAGCCGGCTGTTTACTCACAGAAGCAGCCGACATCAATTCCGTTGAGATTTTGCGGAAAATTCGGCCCCAATTCCTCACAGAGAAATGACTCCACAGGCTTATACAGGCAAACAAGGAAGACATAAAGGGCCTCATTCTTCACATCAGGATTAAGTACGCACCATTATATACTCAAAAGGGGAAAGTTTTAAAGCAAAAATCTTACATAGAGCCCCTTTAAACAGAACACAGCAAAAATCCATAAAATCACCTCTTCCCCCACTGTCTTCAACACTGGCTCACCACAGGGATGTGTCCTCAGTCCTCTGCTTTACACGCTGCTGATCTACGACAAATATTTGGGGGTGCACATGGACAGCAAATTCACCTGGGGCTCCAACTGCAGCAGCTTGGTGAAGAACGTGCACCAATGGTTGTATTTCCTGAGGACACTTAAACAGGTAGGGCTGGGCTTCCCTGTCTTCACACACTTCTACAGGTGCACGGTGGAGAGTATCTTCGCCTCTTGTATTACAGTGGGGTATGGTAACTGCTCTGCAGTGGGTGGTCAAGTCTGCACAGAAAATCACAGGTGGCAGCTTCACAGCACACAGCAACACCTATGTCAGCAGATGCAGAAGTAGGGCTGTTAGTATTATGAAGGATCCCACCCATCCTGCATAAGGATGCAGGATGCTCCCCTCCCTTCTGGTAGGAGCCTGTGCAGCATCAGAGCAAAAACAACCAGGCTGAAGAACAGCTTCTTCCCAACTGCTGTTAGACTCAGTAACTCTGTCACGGCCCCAAAATGAAAAAAAAAGTTGCACTTAAACTCACTGACTTTGTTTACATCACTCCGAACTCTGTTTTACTTACACAACAGCTGCTCTCACTAATGTTACTGCTGCTTTTGAGTTTTTAAGTATGTGTATGTGTGCAATAATCTTTGTCCTTTTTTAAATTATTATTGCTTTTTTTTAAAAATCTATTTATTACCTAGTTTTTATCCTAGTCATGTGGATGCTGACAATCAGTAACTGCTTTGTTCTCTTCATGTGCATCATGTTTTGGAATGACAATAAATAAATCTTTAATCTTTAACCTTGTTCCACCAGGCGTTAAGCTGCATTCAGGCAGGAGATCTGTAGGAAGAGTTTACAGCTCTCAAGGACCAAACTGTGTGGCATGTTGATGGCTATGACAAATTTAAACCATATGGTTTGGCAGTAAGTGTCTGCAAGGCACAGGTACTCCAGAACAGTGCTGTGGTTGCAGTGTGGACCAGCATTAATGACCCAGGGGTCACTGTTCAGTATTATACTAGTGCAGCTTTGTGTAGACTGAGGCACTGAAAATGGCACAATGGTGGCAATCAGCTGTGCGTTGAGATGATGCCACACTGATGACTTTCCTGGAGCAGTGTGTCAGAGATCTCTGTGTCTGGCTTTGGCTGCTGGAGCGTGGACGTGAAGAGGGACTGGCTTCTGTGTCATCATGACAACTGCAGAGCTGTGGTTGGAGGATGAATCCAGGATTTCTTTGGAGGATCTGTAGAGATTGCATGCAAACGCAAGGCTGTTGATGGATAAAATGTGAAGGATTTAACGACTAGGGGTGTAACGATTCATCGATCTGGATCGATATATGGATTGAGCAATGATTCAGTCAATTTGATTGAAAGTATAAACATCGATATCCATTGCCATATTTACCTTACGCTTTTATTTTGAAAGTCCCCCCCACGCGCTTGGTTATGACAGTTTCTGCCCATCCACAAGTCACAACATTGCTAGGTGGGGATAGCAGGTAATGGCTAGCAGCCGAGAGAGGGATAACGAAGACATTCACTCGCCTCTCGGGAATAAATCAGCGGCATGGAAGTATTTCGGATTCAGGAGAAAAGACGGATCAGAAGACAGAGCACATATGATATGCAAACAATGCCGTGGCGAGATAAAGTATCTAGGAAACATGACAAATTTGGCTACTCACCTGAGGAAGAAATACAGTATTGATCCCCATGCTAACACTAGCATGCCCAAAGACACCACGGCAAGCTCAACTCTGACTAACTTTTTTCCCCTCAAAAGCTACACAGTAATTCAAACAGAGCTAAGAACATAACTCATGCCATTTCCTTTTTCATTTATAAAGACATGAGGCCTTACAGTGTTGTCGAAAATGACGGGTTTCGAGAGTTTCTCTGTACTGTGGAGCCAAGGTACTCAATCCCCTCAAGACAGCACTTCAATGAAACGTGCATTCCTAAGCTTTACAGTCAAGTCAAAAGTAAGATCAAACGTGAGCTATCGAAAGCAGAACGTGTTGCTTTAACCACGGATGGATGGACATTGTGTACAAAAGAGGCATATGTTACTGTGACATGTCATCATATCAACATAGATTGGCAAATGAAGTATACCAAAACCTGATGGAGAATGTCTGACTGTTAGTTCATAATCTAAAGATCATTCTACCCAGAGGAAAAATCTACTGCTCAAAGCTTGCTCTTCTATTGCTTGTGAGACAAAGTTGTGATTCTTATCTCAGCCTCATTTTAGTTTCTATTGTGTCTGAAATGTTTCTCAGCTGTTTCTCCTAAAATTCACTAGGAGAAATAGGTGAGACAGAATAATTAGAGGGAGTCATTCTTGAGACTTATGAGAGATACCTTGCTAATCTCAGTTCAGTGTTTTTATTGGCTCTTTTGTTTCTCCATTGGAAAAGAAATGAGCATTACTGGAGCTACTATGGAGCAATAAGTGATTCTCACCTATTTCTCCTAAAATTCACTAGGAGAAATAGGTGAGACAGAATAATTAGAGGTTAGAGGGAGTCATACTTGAGAACCCCTGCCCCCACACACACCCATATATAGAAGAATAGATATATGAACACTCACACATAGCAATGTTGGTACTAGTAAGTCTGTATTAAAGTGCACTAAAAACAGTAGTAAATTGACTTTGACAAACAGTTCAGTCCCAACTGAGTATTTATGATAGCTGTAATAACATGTTAGCACTTCAACAACAGCTAAGGCTACTCCACCATTGTCATCCTTATAAAATCTGAACCATAAATGTGCCTCTTATCAATAAAACTAAATTTTTCAAAACAGACATGGACAAACAGTGTCTCTAACAATGTTTCGAGAAGTATCAGCACAGCTTTACAACACAACATTCAACAACTTCTTTAAGGCCCATCATGCAGCATTGAATATAAAGGCTTTTTTAAACATGGTCATCTCATTAATTGTCTATGTGTTTGTAGCTCTCATGCGACATTTGTTTATGACAGCTTTTTTGACCTTACTTTTCTCAACTGGTGTCCATCCATCCAGTGCACTACAGCGCATGATGTAAGCTGCAAGAATAAAAGAAAGAAAAACAGCACTAATTAAAACTTGGATAATCTAACAGCAGTTATCACAACAGTATAGACATTTTTATTATCCTGATATTGAAAATTCTTATTGTAATATCTCTATGGTTCACACAAGAGAACGCAGTAAAACTGGGGACACTGAAAACCTTCAAACAACCACAACATTAAATGTAGCTACATGATATATGGGGTACCAATACTTTAGAAAGTATGCACAAATTTAGCTATATGTGGTGATGAATGTGAGGAGAAAGGGCAGAAGACAAGGGGAAAAACAAACTAGAAATAAAAACTAGAATTACAACAACTTCATTTTTGAAAATAATGCTATATTTCTTTAGATTGAAAAAGTTGATGGTTAAATGCATGTTAATCAGTGCATGAGGTAGATGAAGCTTTATTGAAAAACAAAAACACTTGGTTGACACAGGTTAAAACTGATTTTTTTTTAGATTTGCAGCTATTAGTTTATTGGTTATCAATTACAATTGATTAAGGGCATTTGAGGGGAATAAATTTCTGATACAAGCTTTTTAAAGGCCCAGTGCAGAACTCTAGCACAGTCTTGTGTCACAACCCCAAACGCTTGTGTTGGACAACCTGGTAATGAGAACGTTGCAGTCAACCATTCTCAGAGTTCCATATAGAAAGCCAAAGTCAACCCCTTCTAGTGGACCTTATGGGACCTTATTTCTGGAAAAAAAATATGTATTTTTCTATCTCGATTTAAAATGGATATTAATAGGAATGACATCATGATCTCGCCTTTCAAAATTAAAAGAAGAATCAAGGATTTAGCCTTGCCCCCAGTGTCATGTAAAGCAGGCAGGCCAAGAGGGACAAAAAACACAGAGCATATTGTGGTTGTGGCCACTGTACTGCAAGTAAACATTACCTCCTCTAACCTGAAAGTGCCAATTAAGACACCATGGCAACTGCTGATATAGGAAACACATGAACCAAACTTCCTCCTGCGTTTCTGAAATGAACATATTGCAGTGTTAATTTTGTCGACTAAAACTATGACTAAAAATGAACGTGGACAGCCTTTTTTACATGAGAAAGACTAGACAAAGACTGACAAAAATAGATCTTTGATGACAAAAACTGACACAAAGTAAGTTTAGTTTTCATTAAGATGACTAAAACTAGACCAAAATGTTTTTTTTTTCAGTCAATCAAAATCTGTGATATTTCTCCACTGTGGGTAAATCTGTCAAAAACAATGCATCTGTATTTCTTCTGCCTCTCAGCTGTAGAAAGCAGGTTTGGCAGAGTGCAGAGAACACACTACCATGGTTTGGTTCCAGATTCAGGCAAGAAAATAAATTGCTTGGATTAAAGGTCAAGACTAAAATCCCAATGGACTAAAACTAGACTAAAACTATAAGAGGTTATAAATGTTTAAAAAGTGACTTAAACTAAACAGCATTTAATCTAAAGACTAAGACTGAGACGTAATTAAAAAAACTGTCAAAATGAACCCTGATTTATTGCCTTACAAATGAGTTGCGCCAACAAAATTGATGTTGCCAACAAGAAAATAGTTTATTTTTAAATTATATTGTTAATAAATTATCTCAATTTGACAATAAGGCTATAGTGTGGCACATTGTTAACAAATAATGGAGATTATATCACTCATGAGACCATGTAAACCATCTTTTAAATGAAGAATTCAGGCATGTATCTTGCCTGATGTACTTTATCCAGTGACTCGTGTTCCTTTTCAGCCTGATAGCCAAAGAAAAAGCAAGAGCCAATGTAGCCAATATATGTGTACCTACATCCCAGCACAAAACACACAGGCATCATGTTAACACTGGATTCAACAGCTGTAGTTAGCATGACGTCACCTGTGCAACTCTTGGGTGTGTTGTCTTTCTAATTACATATTTTCACAGTCTCGTACAGTTTTTCAACATCTGTGACTTTACGAGTTGTAATGTTGTATTTTAAATTGACCAGCATCATATGTGTAAATCATGACATAATTCAAATATGATCAAATAATTAGTTATCTCTTGCTGTTCACTGCCACATATATTTATCCAAAATAAGGTCCCAAGGGATACACCTTTGGCTCTCTATATTGGGTTCCCACATGTTTTTACCAATTAATTTCCAACAATTTTCCATAACATTTCTATTTTTAACTACTAAATGATCAGTGTACTTACTTAGAATTCCACTGACTCTGGACTGATCCAGGACTGTCTTTCCATCTGGCACCTTTCCGTGTTTTCCAGCGCATTTTGGCACTCCTCTGCATTAAAAAAAAAAAAAATCATCGAATTAGATGGAATAAGTGATGCAAGAAACATGCTACTATATCCTATTGGTCTCAATTCTAATCCTCTTAGACCTTAGCACAAACTTTCTCTTTACTTATGCCTTTAAATAGCATTAAATTTAGTAGCCTAATTGTGTATTTTCCTGACACTTCTGCACTCACATGACTCTTTTAAATAGTGTTCATTATTTGATTTATGCACTCCATATTCTATCTTTTCACTTTGTTTTTCATTTCATTATTTTATGATTATGCATTTTAATTTTTTACACATTTTCTATGACACACCTGATGCTGTAATTCTTTATTGTAAAGCACTTTGACTTGCAATAATTGTATCAGAAGTGCTATGCAAATAAAGTTCACTATTATTAATGTATAAACCAATAAACTGTTGAGAAGAGAGTAGGATAGAAAAGGGTCATGATCTGTGTCCAGGTGTGCTGGTGGGAGTTTTTTATGTGAAATAATTCATTTTATATCAATTTTTAGCTTTTTACATACTGTTGAATGAAAAGATTGTATTTAGCAAACTTTTGTTCTTGATATTTTTCTGTTTTTGTCACCTGGCCTGTCCTCTCTTTAAAATTGCCTTTAGTTAAAGGTCAAGCTGCTGAAAATGTTCAGTAAATTGTCAATACATTTTAAATCCTAAAATCAGCAAACAAGTGGCAAAACAACTTCTGCAGTATCAACTTCGTACCTATTTGCAATTTCATGCCCTTCCAGGCAAGACAGTATGTATTTTTTCAAATGAGAGATTTAAAAAAGTAACAATAATAACATTTCCAAATCAATCTCCCAGCCCCAAATGTAGTGATAATTTGACCAACCGTGCTGCAAAATTCTTCCACTAAAATACACACAGTTGCAATTGGATTGGAGGATTACTCTTACTTCTCTGTCATTTCTTTACAAAAATCTTGTAAACCAGTGTTTGTGCCTGAAGCTGCAGATTAATTGATTATAATACCAGTTATAGATACTAGAGATTGTCAAACAGACATAAATTCAAAATAACAGTCACTTTAAAGACAGCTAAGCCATGCAGTAAAACAATAGCTCAGTTACCATCTTGGTCATCTCTAGGTGAGTCAGGGGCTGGTTCATAGAAACGTATCTTCTTCGTTGGGTTTTCTTGCTCTTTTGGGCAGCTCCTTTTTAGTATTTGCTGCTGGGCCATCCATTCTGTTAAATACATACAAGTGCATCACATTTTAATCAGCCAACTTAAAAAGGTGCTTAAACTTCTTACTTAATTCATCCTGTCATTATGTCTTGTATTTGGGAACAGAGTACAACACATGTTAATATATTTGGATAAGTAGATCATGTTAAGTTTTACCATATCAGACCACTCAGGAACTGAAAAACATAATCTAAAATCCACCAGACAAACAACAGTAACACAGAGGGATCCTGAAGGAACATCAGATAAAAATCCAGACTGTGACTGTATATATATGTACACACACATATAAAAAAACATAGTCTTACTAAATGAAAAAGAAAATGATTTTTCCCCTCAAACTGTATGTTATTAACATAAATTGGGCATACAGGTGATTCTCCCATTATTAAATGTTACTGCAGTAAGTTAACAGTTAGCTAACCTACACATGTTCCAAACTACATGAGGTTCTGGCTAACAGCCTCGCAAGCTAGCTTTACTTTTTACCACATATGCCGACCAGTTTCTTCAGGAAGTATCAGGACAACACACTCGAACAAGACATTCTAAAATGAACTTACTGTTATCAAAATTTCGTTTGACAAAGATGTAGCTTACCTCCTTTTTCATCCTGAGATGGTTTCGCGCTCCATTCCCTTACTCCATTACACTACGAACGTTAAATCAGCCCCGTTTGGGATTAACCAATCACGATGCAGTGTAAGTGCGTGATGGTGCTCTCTTCCAATGAACTGACGACGTTGCGGCTGGATTCACAGTTCAAGATTTGGACCAAATGCAACTTCTGTGAGTGGTAAGTGGATAAAGCAACACTTTTACTACTATTTCTTTGTTAATAGTCCAATCTAAAGTTATTTATGTTGCATTTTAAGAAAAAGTATCTGCCCCTGGGACGTTTTAATCAGTTGAATGATTTTAGGTATGCATAGGTGAAAATCAAGTGGAGGGGGTGTTTTGGACCCCCTCAATCCTAGACAATCACTGAATTGCCCCCACCCCCCAAAAAAATCCTCATTTCATTGAAAACATGTAATTATGTAATACATGATATGCCTTGAATGCCCTTCTTGTTAATCTGGTTAAAGATTTTAAAGACCGTCCCTGTCCCCCCTCCAGTGCTCGAAAGTGGTTCAGTCCAGCCTCCCTCTCCTCTCCCTGTAGTTAAATTCATCCAGAAGTTGTCGACACTCACGGACACAGAGACGCAGATGACAGGAGGTAGGGAGTAACTGAAGTGACTTCAGGGCATCAACTCTTTAAAAAACATATAAACATGTAATGTAACTTAATTATATACATGAAAAAGACCCTACTCATCTCTAATTTGAGTCAGGTTGCCCTCTGCCTCGCTAGCTAAAGTTAATGGTGACTTGCCAGACAACGTCCCCTGTTTACTATGATAAACTTTGATCAGAGCTGAGTAAGGTACCAAATCAAATCAATACCAAATCAAAAGATCCAGCTATAGAAGCTGACAAACACTGCATACAGTATCCAGTTTAAAAGGCAAAAACCAGGCACTCAAAACATGAAAAAATTGTAAATAAAATAAAAATATTAATTAAATGAGGAAGGAAATATTTAAAATTCTTTATTTTAACAGCCATATCATTTCAAACGTCTGGCTTTTTAAATCATTACAACTGATTCATACATGTAGCCCAGTTTTATTTATATACCTGGTAAATTTTAAACAGCTGTGTAGCTGGTTGATCGCCCACAGGTCTGTAAGTCTTCCTTAATTAAATGTGTGTTGCTTTATTTTGATACAATTGAAAATAAAATTGCTACCATAACATACCTTTATTCGTAATTTCAAAGATAAGAAAGAAATAATTTGTGCAAGTAAAGTTTCTGTCAGGTTTAATTGCATTCTCTTTTTTTATGCAGAATTACATTGTATGTACAGATAAAAAAAAATCTTACTGAACAGATTTTAGTCTTGTTCCAGCTAGTCAGCATTGCTTCTCTCATATTTGTGTAAATAACCTGTAAACTGTGTATGCATGCATGTTTGTGATCATTTGTGTTTTAAAAATAGAAATATGGTAGTATGAATTTATTTTTAGTTTATGAAATGCTTATTTCCACTTTTGCTTTTTTGCAGGCATATTTTGAATATGTTTGAAAATGGCACATAAGTACGACTCATACTGGAGAAGAAAAGTGAAGAGCCAACAAAGTACTTGCAAAAGATACAGAAGAAAGGTGAGAAAATTAGCATTTTATAATTTTTATATATTGTCACTTTACTAATACCTACTGATATTTCCACTCCACTACATTTTGAAGACACATTTTATTGATCAGTCCACTACAGTACAATATACTGTACAATATACAATATACTAAACTACACTACACTACAATACACTACACATACTTTAAGACTTCTACTCAAGTACTATTCATATGGGTACCTTTAACTGTTACCAAATTCTTATTTTAACACCTTTACTTTTACTTAAATTGGACTTTTGGTATTTTATTTAAAACTGGCCATCTGTTTTTTTCTTCTCTCAGCTACATTTCATCAGCTCCATTGCTTTTGACAACATTCTTTAATGATTTTTTACATATAAAAAATCAAGTAAATTTGAAAGGACAGTCTGCTAAGATCACATTTATATGTAGGATTCGCAAAATATTAAGAACATGTCTGAGTATAACCTAGTACAGTTTAATAGCAGCATAAATTACAGCATCCAAAATCTCTGTTTAAGTAAATCAGCACCTCTCTTTAACAGATCCAATAAAACATTCACAGTATAACCTCGTGAAAGGGGGATTTATAACAGGATTTGACCTGGATGACTTATAAATTGGCAAGTTAGTGTCAAATATGATAACTTTTCACTGTTATACCCTGTTTTCATCGGGACACACAAAGAGAGGAGAACGGGGGTAACACAATGAATGTGCAAAAATGTAAAGCAACCATCTCAATTTACTCCAGCATGACTCATTGCCAAGCGATAAGAAATTGGTACAATATATTCCACCTCTTTTGTTTTTCTCTAGAATCATCAGACTTGAGGCCAGATGACTGCAAGTGGCCAGTTCTGGAAGCGTATCTGAAGGCTGATGACTGTACTGATCTGGAATACTGTTTGATCACAAGTTTGTGTGACCTACATAACGCCAACCATACATCCCAGTGCTGTGGACAAACAAGTGAGATGCATCACTCTGGACTTCATGTTGAATCGGAACCTGAACAGCCATTTCACATTGATACAGTAGTTGATCACCTATCAGAATTTGTTAGGGAACGTACTTTGGATGATATTTAATGATGTCCTATTGTTTGATGATGACCTGTCATTTGAGGACAGTTCAGGGCTAAAAACCAAGAGAAGGGAACAGGACCCAAAAGCTCTACAAACTCTGGAGATCATCCACGTAAAATGTAATGCTTTTTTCAGCATTATATAAACCAAATTTTCTCAGTGCAAGGGTCATAGTGTAGCATTCTGTTTTTTGTTCTGATGAATAATTTCATTCACAAATGTGTCCGTTATTGGAGGCAATGATAGTGGTATTTTTAAATGACATCTGGGGAAATAATATACCGGACTTTATGTGAATACTTTGTTGAAATAGACACTTTATAGCCTTCAAAGTTACTAATAAATTTAGTTTTTTATTTTACAACGTGTTACGTCTTTTATGTAGTCCGTGACAAAACTGAATTACGTTCAGTGCAATACTTCAAAGGATTTATAGAACATATAATTACTATAAAAGCAGAATATCTTTGCAGCCTACAATCATACATTTTCAACAATTCATTGTGCACATTAATAAATAAAAAATATTGTGTGGAGTACAATAAAATCAAAAAGATATCCGGTGAATAAAAAACACCAAAATATGTATCTAAGTCTGAGAATTCAGTGAGTGCTTGTGGAGAGCTCTTCATTAGCTCTGTGTGAGCTAAGTGTGAGATGCATGAACTGAAGCTGGGATGAGAGTAGATTGAGTTCATAAAGAGAGCTCTTTTATTTCTCTGCCTGAGACACAAAAGTTGAGAAACTTTGAGAATTAAATTAGAGGCTGATGAGATCTCTTCTAAAACTTCAATGGAGACTAAACTGAGATTCAGTGCATCTTATTGCTCAGGAGAAAAAAATGAGAGACAGGAGAAATACACCTTAGTCTCAGTTTGGTGTCACACAGATCTCATAGTTGTCTAGGAGAAGTAAATGAAACATTTTTGAGATCTCTTTTTGGATTTTCTTTTCCTCTGGGTAGGGTTGTAACGATTACCAGTATCACTATAAACCGTGGTAAAATTTGACATGGTTAGTATTACCGTTTCAAATTTTAAGTATCATTAAAACCGTGTTTGATTACCGCACTTTGAAAACTCACGGTGATACTGCTCAATTCCTGGAGAGGCCGCAGCGCTCTGTGGTGCTAATGCAACTTCATGGATGCCGGCTGCTTTTAAACACCAGAGGAGAAGAAGGAGCAGTGCTCTCTCTGACGCAGGTGAGCATACGCAGTTTGAAAACATGGCGGAAGGCGCAAGCAGAGACACTACTCCGGAACTTTTTTCCCCCAGTAAAAGGACAAAGTCCGAAGCGTGGACTTATTTTGCCTTTCTGAAGGATGCTGAGGGGAAACTTATCGAAGATGGCCGACCTGTCTGCAGAAAATGCAGTAAAAAGTGTCGGCAAATGGGGGCAACACATCGAAACTGATGAGCCATCTCCGTGAACGCCAACCCCAACTATATAGTGAGTGCAAGGTAAGTTAACTTGTCGCTGAATGCATGATATGGGGACTTTGGAATAGTGGAAAACGTCATGGTTTTTCTGTCAAACATTGGTATATTTCATCAATAAAGGAAACTGAAGTTTTAAGTGTTACCTAATGTTACTCCTGTAAAAACACGGGTGAAATCGGCAAGTTGTTTCTGCAGGTCTCTGCACACGACACGTGCAGCAACAGAGCAACGAGTTTCTACTGTGTATGACTGCTGCTACTAAATAATTGCCAACGCTGCCTTCAAATTGGGGCAGACACACGTAGCTCCAGTTGCCAGAGCAACTTCGCACAAAAGCATGGGGTGAGACATAAAGTCCGGCACAGATCCGGTTATTTTTGAGAATAAAAGGTTCCGTGTTAAAAACAAATCCTAGAGGAAACGCTGCTATGTGTTTTGTTTTACAGGAGTGACGTTGGGTGTGTGTGTGTGTGTGTGTGTGTGTGTGTGTAAGTCAGATGATAATAATAATAATAATATCTTCAAAATAATAATACATTTGCTTTTCCCTTATTTACAGAGTGGGTATGCAACAGGCAACCTCAGTGATGCTACGACATCTTCATCAGTGACACAAACAATACAGCAAGCCTTTCAAAGGCAGGCTTCTTATGCTCCTACTTCCAAATTTGTGAAAGACCTCACTGCAGCCCTTTCATATTTTATTGCAAAGGACATGATGCCATTTCAAATCGTCGAGAGGTCTGGGTTTCTGAGAAGATCACTCATCTGACAACATAAGGGAGATTTTTGAGAATATGCTGGAAGAGTGGGGATCAACAAGAACAATCTGGCTTGCATAAGGACAGACAATGCAACTAACATGGTCAAGGCTTTTGAAGGATTCACAGATCTGAGCCTTGGGTGCTTTGGGCATAACTTAAACCTGGCCATCTCGAAGGCTCTGAAAATTAAGAGGGTTGAGAAGGAGAGGACTTAAAGAAAAGCAAGCTTCCCTTCACATGCCACAGAAGGCTCTCATCCATGATGTAGTGACATGATGGGGATTGACACAAAAGATGCTCGAGTGTTTCCTCAGCCAACAGCAGCCACTCTGTGCCACACTGGCTGCAGAAAGAGGAACATGCCATTTAATGCCTAAGGACTCTGACATAAGTGTCATGGAGCAACTCTGCCAGCTCCTTGAGCCCCTGAGCAAGTTAACTTAATTGCACTTGCCTCAGAGACACGTGTGACACTGTCAAGCCATCAGACCTGTCCTGGACCACATCATCCATGATGTTTTGGTGGAAAAAGATGAGGAGCCAGCCCTGACCAAGGAGATGAAAAGGGTGATGAGAGAAGTCCTGATTAATAGATATACAGAGAAGGCAAAGACGGTCATGCGCATTGCTTGTTTCATTGACCCCCCACTTCAAAAGCAGCTTTTTAGATGTGGCTGAGGCTGCAACTTTTGACAGCTGTGTCCAGGAGGAGGCCTTGAAGCTGGCACCTGTACAAGTCAGGGAAGAATCACAGAGCACCAGCAGCACCTCCACCACGGACACCCCCACAGCAGCATCAGAGGGGAAAGGCCTGGCTGGATTGTTGAGGAAGATTACTTCAGCAAGGAACCAGAGAGGTGAAGAGGGTCAGGTTCTGACTACTGCAGAAGACAGAGTGAAAGAAGAGATAAAGATCTATCTGTCCCTGCCATCCATTCCAGCAGATGAGGATCTTCTTGTGTGCTGGAGAGGCCATGCATCAGAGCTGCCTTATCTTGCCAGGCTTGCCAGGAAGCTTTCGTGCATCCTGGCAACCAGCGTGCCATCCAAGATATTATTCAATGCCAGCGGGCACATTGTTTCCCCTCACAGAGCAGCACCTTATTTCTCATGAAGGAGAGAACAGACCATCAGTGTGATTCTTTTGATTTGTATATATTGTTCGTGTTATTTTAAACACTTGCACTCTGGATTTGTTTACATGTGGTCGTATTGTTCTTACATCCACTTTGTTTAATATGTTAGTGTATGCACATTTGATTCCTACCTAAGGTACACTCAACAGTGAAAGTGTTTACTCTGTACCAGTACCGCATTTATTAATGTTAAAGTGGGGGTATTATGCCTTTTTCAAGGCTTTACACCATCTCTCTGATACCCACGTAGTAGCTTTACATGGGTTACAGCTCAACAACTCCTCATGTTTCTCACACTGGCATCCTGAAAAACCCTTATTTTAACCTCCATCTGAAACGCTTCGTTTTTGCTGCTGTCTCTCTAACACCCCCCCCACTCCACGGACCTGCTTTCCTCCAATTGGCCGATTTTCCGGAGGCTGGCTGGGGGCAGGACTCAATGTGTTGTGCCCGCCCCTTCAATATGGCTAATGTTTACATACTTGTAAACTTTGAATGAACCGGTCCGACTGAGTAAAATATGGTGAATTTTGATATACATCCGTACCTGTTAGACCCGGAGTCTGATCCTGATAGTTTGGAGAGAGAGGGGGAAGAAAACCAGCAGCAGCGAAGGATAGAGAAGGACGTATCTGTTTGTTATGTGTTTAATTACTGTGGTACTAAATGGCTTTGATAATGGACTTTCTCCTCGCCGCATTAAGCGGTGTATTTCTTCATCCTTGTTCATCTTGTTAGGGCGGTCTGTTCCGCTTTGCTGGCAGCACGGACGATCCTGTTGTGATGACCTCATCAGTTCGCTTCATCGAAATCTCGTCTCGGGAAGATCTCGGAGAGATTCCCGACGAACCGTTTTCATCTGTTACACTCTAATTCCAAGATTACTGCCACATACATTTATCTTGTGGTTTGAAATTTGCATATGTGAAGTATGGACACCCAATATTGTGACTTTATGTTTTAAAAATTGGAAAAGTAAAATACCCCCTCTTTAAAATAAATCCTATTGGATAGCGTTTATGACTGTTGTTTTCTAATTTGGGTGCACACAATTTGCATATTATTCTTTATCTTGCTTTAGTTTGATATAAATGATAATTTCAAGTAATCCTTAACTTTTCTCTCTGTTCTCATTGCCCAAGATCCCCAGGCAAGATGGGCTTTTAAGGATCGGAGAAGTGGAAACTTGGACTCATGATCTGCTTTTTAAATCCTTTTTTATTGTTTAAGGAGTTCCTTTGGCTACAAATGATTCATGTATTTGTGAATTATTTTCCTCGTGCTCTGTGATAAAGGAGAATCAACTTCAGCAGCATTCAGATGCTAAACTGCAGCCAGTGGATCTGTAGAGTGTAGTTACCCTCCTCTCTGATCTCTCATTGATAGCCTCATTACGACCATAGAGGAAGCCGCTCCTGCTGCCTGGCAGTATAGCAATCACGAGGCGTGAGAGCTGAAAGGTAAGATGAAATAAACACAGATGGTAGATGAGATGTGAGCTTGACTTATCTTTTAGTGAAAGCGTGCATGACAAAGTCCCTGGAAGTTTGAGGCTTCATGTGAAATGTGGAAAACTCTGCAGTTCATAGAGTGTTCACTAGAGGATGTCTGCAGAGGCGCTGGAAGTCACATAAACATCCTATGATTTAGTGGGCAGGAATAAGAGTCTTGTTCAAGAAAGGGTTCTGGTTTTAAGGGGGACATAAGTTATGCACAATTAGCCCTGTTTTCCAACAGCCACTCCAGCAGACCGTTCATCTAAGACACCATACATCTCAGAGAAGTGCCTTAATTTGCCAGTACAACTTATTTGCTGTTTTTTTTTTGTTTTTGTTTTTGTTTTTTCATTTTTAACTATTTATAAACAAAGCCTGGCAGTTACATCCACGAAGTTACTACATTGTAAACATTACAGACTAAAAACATGTCATAAATAAATCAGAAAAAGGTCAGAGGTCTAATTAAAATATGCAGATATGTTTAGAAGTAGGTACACAAATAGTGGCTTACTTTTGCTTTGCTAGCTTTAGCTTTAGCTAAAATATCTATGTTAGCTTCATAAACAACATTACAACGTTAGCCAATGTAGCCAAGTTAGCTCTAGCAAAATTAGCTATGGCTAAAATACACAGTAGATAATGTACCTATGTAGCATTCATAGCTGCTTTGTGAGCTTAGCTTTAGCTACATAACTCTGTAGCTTACACAACTAATGGAGCTTTAGAAGCTATATTTGCTGAGTTAGAATATTTTCATGAAGAATGAGCGTTTTTTTCTGTAAGCAGACTGTTTATTTGGCTTTGTTAAACATTTTGTAATCAGTTTTGCAGGTCAGGTTTTTGACGTTGAACTTTTGGTATCAGAACTCTCTCCTTAAGCCTAACCCGAAATGGAAATGTAATCTGATTTTATTTCAAAAGTTTTAGTTTAGTGATTTTATTTTTAAAGTTTTTTTATACAGTTGCTGCATTTCTATTACCTTTAAAAATGTGTAAACCTCTCAAATATCGGTAAAAAGTCTTTATGCTCTCTAGAAGAGGTTTTCAGATGTTTCACTATAGACATGTATTACTAACAGTGTTGGGAAAGTTTAATTTCTACATGAACTACTTCAAAGTTCAGTGCACAAATTTTAATATGAACTGGTTCAGTTCATAGTTCATAATTCAAAATTTTGAACTAAGTTCACAGTTCCAAAAATGAACTAGTTCATAGCTGTTTTTATTTATTTATTTATTTTTTCAAAATGTTGCTGCGAGCTCTTATCCTTAAAATTCTGGCATTTCCCCATTGTTGCCACCCATTCAGTCCACATTAGTAGCTAGCTGCAGCTTTCACCCTACAATATATTCTCAAAAATATGACAAAGAACCTGCTGCTTGAATGGTCTTTTTTAATGAGGAATTATTAAAACAAAAACAGGACAGTAGTTTCAGGTTTGCTGTTGATGTTGTTGATGTACGGAGATACTTCTTGAAACCCAGCAGGCAATGTTTACTCAAAAGGGTAAAATTTTTCCACCTGGATCATCACTGACCTTTTCATAAAATTCTATTGAGTAATCATACGAAGATGCCGTATTAATCGTGGAGGCAGAGTCTGAAATAGTGCTGCTGCCTTCTTTTGTTTTTGCCTCCATGCTTCGCATTTTGATGACGCAAGCAGCAGTGCGACTCTGTGGTGGCTGGTGTTGCCAGATTGGGTGTTTTTTCCCCTACAAATTAGGGCTGGTTATCGTGTGTTTTAGCTGGTTTTTTGCCTGGAAGGCTCTATGGAAATCTGGCACTCTCTTGAACGAAGTTAAACTGTGAGAGAGCGGCGTTCACAAACAGCAGAATGAGTGTGCTCATACAGTATGTTCAGTTCATGTTCGCTTAAAATATGAACGAGTTCATGAACGATTGTTCACTGAACTCGATCAGGCACAACACTGATTACTAAAGTGCAATGGAAACACTTTTTCCACATTTACAAGTCATGGAATGCTAACATGCAGTGTCACATGACCAGTTCACCCCGAGTCACCGTAGCGCAGTACGTTGGACAGAAGAGGAGACAAGACTTTTCTTAACATCAAGATTATACCTTTAAGCATGGCTTTTGCCAAACATATGGACTTTATCTCTGAACTATCATCTGTTGCCTTTGTCTTTTCTTCAGAATTGTCAAGTCAACCACTGTAGATGTAATCATAACCTGCATAATTCGAATCTTGTGACTGTAGACATGTCAGCACACAACTTTTGTCGTTTTTGAAAAGAAAACAACTCACAGCTGTTCTTTGTTTTTCTTTTAACGAAGACATGTCATCAAGTTCTGATAAAACTGACGCTATAGCAGCATCCACGCTGATGTCTTCCACCATAACTGTACCATGTTACTTCTTGCTTATGTCACGACTATGCCAAGCCCAAGAGTACTGTCCCTCTATGCTGATTGGTCCTGTCACTTTCTATCCGAGCCCTAACTGTTCAGATGGAAGCTTTGCAAGATCGATTCGCCAGTGAGAAACACGGAAACGGGCGAATCCATCTGCTTTGTGAGGTTACTGGGATTAGTGATCACTTGGATCTTGTTAGTTCATCATAATTCAACTTAACATTTCACAAATTAGTAGACATATATTGAGAAGCATGTTCTTAAGGAAACAAAAATAAGAAAATTGAAAAAATGTCAAATTTTTCAAGGCTTACGCAGAAAAGAGAAGGTTAAATAGGTCCATCCATCTTCTTCCGCATATCTCTCTTCCAGCAATCTTTTCCAGTTTCTTCTGAGGGATTCCGAGGTGCTCCTCAGTGTGGATGGGATATATGATCCCTGCAGCGTGTTCTGGGTCTGCCTGGAGGTCTCCCAGTTGGACACGCCCTGAAGACCTCCACAGGGAGGCAACCAGGAGGCATCCTGATTAGATGCCCGAACCATCTGAACTTGATCTGTTCAAGGCAGAGGAGCGGCTCTACTTTCCTCTGGATGTCCCAGACACCCTCCTGAGCAGTTTCATTTTGATGGCTTGGTTATACACATTTGCATTAAACTGTTGATTTAATGCAAATGTGTATGACACACGAAAAGAACAAGGCTAACGGTTTAGCTAATGGCTTAGCTAACTTAACGGTGTAAGTATCATGTACTGTCATAATTGATCTGCATAATGTTCACATAATTTCGAAGACACAAGATTGAAATGACTTTGTTTACCTGTTTCATGCGGTGGCTCAGATCCTTGACACCTAGACACCACGGCTGCTGAAATGTCTCCCTTTTTCCTTGCAAAAAGAAAAAACATCTGATGTCTTCCATTTTTACGTCTTCCTGATGACTCAGAACCACTCGGAACACTAGAACTCGGAGTTACCATATTTACATCCCCGAAATTTGTACATCCACGGACGCGGCAGACATCAAAATGGCATTAAACACGCTACAGACGTGATTCTTGAGGACACTGCCCCCTAGCTTTTGGTAGAATATCAGTTTGTGGTGAAGAGGGGGCCAACGCTAGGTATAAACGCACCAGACATTTCCGCATCATGATTCCACATCAGTTTTTGTCCACACGGAAAGCATAACCCAGCCTTTAATGGTACTGTATGTTACTGAAAAGCATCAATCCTTATTCCAGGTCTTGTTTAGCAGTTCACTGGAGGAACTTTCCAATGCCAAGTGGTGCTATTTGGACCAAATTCTGCAGATAACACAATAACAGGAATTTAGATTTTATGTCTGCTGATTTGAGATTAAATTTTAAATAGCTTGACCAATCTCCTCAGTCAATAAAATTATGTAGATCAAGTTGTTAAAAATGTGTTTGTCCTATACCATTTTCATTTCATTTTCAGACTTCATTCACACAACTCATTTAAGTGGGCAGGTAGTACAGAGAAATCTTACATGCCTTACATTTCAACCATCTCCAGTGGAAAAAGCAGTGATTATTTTTCTCAGATCAGCATTAAAAAAGTCTTTAATTTGATTTTTAAAGTGTGAAAGCCCTGAATTAAAAAAAAAAACAACCTTGAAACTGCTAATATTCATTGAATAAAACTACTCACAGCTCAGTAACAGTTCCCCTCCCTGCTGGTCAGATAAGTTTTATGGATTAGTTTGATCTCTAGTGTTATATCATCCTTATGTAAGCCTTCTGGTGAATGATTATGATTCATTCCTCTAAAAAGTGTTATTTTCTGGTCTTATTTTTGTTCTATCCTCCAACAATACGAGCATGAACACGTCCCACCGAGAGCACACAAACATTTCCCAAGGTGCTTTGCTCCCTGTTTTTGCCCTTGGCGTCAACCAACTGTGATCTGAAACATAATGTTTTTCAGCATCATTACTGAGAGAGCTTTGAATTCTGCTTCTCTCATCCTGCTGAACGTTTATCAGTGGCACATTTCAAGAGGAATTATTTCTGAATGGTGTGTTTATGCAGCCAGGTCTCTACCTGAAGGAGTAATGATATTGTTCTGTTTATATAACAGTAGTAGCATTTTTATTTAAGGGATTTATTGATGATTATTTCTCTGTTTACCATCAGCCTTTTGTACAAAGTCTACAAGGTCAGAAGAGTAAAGTCTTATTCTGTAAGTCGTACTAAATTTTCATTTCCAGTTTTTTTTTTTTTTTTTAAGTCAAATGATATTAGTATGATAAAACCCTGATTCTGTGCTTCATCTGTATGAACAGGACATTCCTTTTATTAATAATCATGCATGCATGCATTCAGTAATTACCATATAACGGTGTATTGCATCACTCTGATCATTTACATTCTAACTGTATTGTAATTAAAGTTGGGTGAATATCACAACCGTTAAGTTTCATTTTAGGATCAGATTTCTTCTCAGTTTTCTAATCAATTTCAAATAAAGATTAATAAAGGAAATGTCAACACCTCCAGTAACTGAAACCAGCCAACAAAGTAGGATGGAAAAGAGAAGTATATGGACAAAAGTTTTTAGACACCTGACAGCAACTGTGATGACTATGTATTTACATACATGTACTTTAAATGGAGTTTGCCCCCCTATTGCAGCTTTAACAGCCTCCACTCTTCTTGGAAGGCTTTGCACAACATTTTGGAGTGTCTTGGTGGAATTTGGGCCCATGGATTCTGTAGCGCATTAATGAGATTAGGCACTGATGTTGGACTGGAAGGCCTGGCCCACAATCTCCATTCCAGTTCATCGCCAAGGTGCTTGATGGGGTTGAGATTGGGGCACTGGGGAACAGTCATGTTGGAATAGAAAAGGTCCTTCCCCAAATTTTTGCCATAAAGTTGGAAGCATTAACCTTGCAAACTAGATGGATTCACCTGTTTCCATGTTTCTCACTGGTTAATCCATCTTGCAAAGCTCCCGTCTGAACCGTCTGGGCCCTGTAAGAAAGTGACAGGACCAATCAGCGTTGAGGGGCAGTACTTTTGGGCGTGGCGAAGTGGTGACGTATGCAAGCAGCAACAAGAGACCGGTGCAATTATGGTGGAAGACATCAGCGTGGATGCTGCTAAAGTGCCAGTTTTATCAGAACTTCATGATATTTCTTCATTTAAAGAAGAACAAAGAACAGCAGTGAGTTGTTTTCTTTTCAAAAAGACAAAAAATGTGTGCTGACATGTCTACAGTCACAAGGTTAGAATTATGCAGCTCTCTATGGAGTTTACTCCTCTGTAGGGGCGCAGCTTATTAGCAGCTACGTCACATGTTTTGTTGCTGATTGGCCCATACAGATGTGACAGAACTTTCATCCAATCACCCTCCGAGATCTTTTTTCTCAAAGGCTCTGCCCTTTCCCAAACGCTGTACAGTCATGGCCAAAAGTATTGGCACCCCTGGAATTTTTCCAGAAAATACATCATTTCTCACAGAAATTGTTGCAATGACAAATGTTTTGGAATACACATGTTTATTTCCTTTATGTGCATTGGAACAACACAAAAAATCTGAAGAAAAAAGACAAAGTTGACATAATTTTACACAAAACTCAAAAATGGGACGGACAAAATTATTGGCACCCTCAACGTAATATTTGGTTGCACACCCATGGGAAAAAAATAACTGAAACCAATCAATTTCTATAACCATCAACAAGCTTCTTAAACCTCTCAACTGAATTTCTGGACCACTCTTCTTCTGCAAACTGCTCCAGGTCTCTCAGAAGGGTGCTTCTTGCAAAAGCAGTTTTGAGATCTCTCCATAGGTGTTCAATGGGATTTAGATCCGGACTCATTGCTGGCCACTTCAGAACTCTCCAGCGCTTTGTCTCCAACCATTTCTTGGTGCTTTTTGAGGTATTTTTGAGGTACCCATGACCTCTGACACAGACCCAGCTTTCTGACACTAGGCCCTACATTGCAGCCCAAAATCTCTTGATAGTCTCCAGAATTCATGATTTCTTGCACAGTCAAGGCACCCAGTGCCAGAGGCAGCAAAGCAAGTCCAAAACATCTTTGAAGCTTCACCCTGTTTGACTGTAGGTACTGTGTTCTTTTCTTTGTAGGCCTCATTCTGTTTTCTGTAAACAGTAGAATGACATGCTTTTCCAAAAAGCTCTACCTTAGTCTCATCTGTCCACAAAGCGTTCTCCCAGAAAGATTGAGGCTTACTCAGGTACATTTTTGCAAACTCCAGTCTGGCTTTTTTATGTCTCTTTGTCAGCAGTGGGGTAGTTCTCGGTCTCCTGCCATAGCGCTTCATCTCATTCAGATTACGACGTATGGTCCCAGCTGACACTTTTGCACCCTGAGTCTGCAGGACAGCCTGAATTTGTGAGGAAGTTGACTGAGGATATTTATCCACCATTCCAACTATCCTGCGTTGCATTCTTCTGTCAATTTTTCTCTTCCGTCCATGTCCAGGGAGATTAGCCACAGTTCCATGGCTATAAACTTCTTGATTATATCACTCACAGTGGACAAAGGAATTTCAAGATCTCTGGAGATGGTCTTGTAACCTTGAGATTGTTCATATTTTTCCACAGTTTTGCTTTTTCTGACATGTGGGGTTATGGGAGCATAGCATTATCCAGAATGCCTTGGTATGCAATTAAGCTCTTTGCTGGAGATAAGGGGTCTGGTCAAAAACCTGAAAAACAGCTCCGCACCATTATCCCTCCTCCAGCAAATTTCACATAAGGCAAAATGCATTCAGGCAGGTAACATTCTCCCAGCATCTGCCAAACCCAGACTCACCCATCTGACCGCCAAACAGAGAATCATGATTGGTCATTCCACAGAACACGTTTCCACTGCTCCACAGTCTAGTGTAGTGTGCTTTACACCACTCCATCAGTTGCTTGGCATTGGACTTGATGATGTGAGGCTTGCATGCAGCTGCTTGGCCATGGAAACCCATTCATGAAACTCCTGCTGCAGAGTTTTTGCTCTTACATTAATGCCAGGGGAGGCTCAGATCACTTCAGCAACATAATCAGCAGAGTGTTGTAACCTTTACCCACCTGAGCTGTTGTTGACCCCTGCTACATGGCCTTCCCCTTCATGGATGGATTGCTGTTGTTCCTAAAAGCTTCCACTATCTAATAACACAGTTGACTGTAGGGGTTAATAAATATAATATAGTTAACTAAAATGTAAAAAATCATTTTAATTAAAGACCATGTAAAGTTAAATCCAAAATTTGTATCTTAACACAGCAGATATGCTGGAGTATAGTTGCTTTCAACATGTGAAAACACTAAGGTCTACATGTGACTGAACTTTGGTTTTACAAGCATTTTTTTTTGCCCCTATATAAAATCACAGAGCAGTTCATTTCAGTACAGTCTGTTGTTAGCTGATGTCACTACCAGCTAAATGCTGGCACAGAGCCAGGTGGCTGCAGAAGGTCAGGGGGCAGGCTAAATGCTGGAGTGCTCATCTAGTTTTTACTTTTATCAGATGCAGCAGGAACAAACATCTCACCTACTGTAGGTTTTCTTTTTATCCATATTTTACTTCCCATTAGTCCTGGATAACTAAATGAAGCAGACTATGGCTTTGTCTCTCTCAAAGCAGCTACAGTTTAATCCCTCATGTCTGTTAGCGTTGTGACACTAAAGTTTAGTTAAGTATTCGTTTATAGAGACTGAATGATGCTAATCATCATTTAAGACTTTCATTTATTAATAATAATAATAATAATAATAATAATACATTTTATTTGTAATGCACTTTACATTTGGCAAACAAATCCCGAAGTGCTACAATAAAAAACATGTCTAAAAACAGACTAGAAAAGAGATAAAAACACAAATACTACAATTTAAATGAGCAACTTCAGGAAATGCAGTGTTTTTAGCAGAAATTTAACAACAAAGACATCTGATAAACTGGTCAGAAACCACTCTCCACCTCAGTAAAGCTAGTAAAGACCCTCAGAGCCCGAGCCATGCTCAAGATAACTGCATGATGCTGACACCTAGCAGGCAGCCAGAGACTGATTTTCAACACCAGCAGAAGCTGAGATAAATAGGCTTATGGCAGCTGGCAAAGCTATCTACAGTGGTTTTGTTCTTGAATTTTTTTTTTTGTGAAATGGTTTTCTGGTCTATTTTCATGACTTTGCTTTCTCCTTTTTCGTATTTACGGAGCAGAAAAGAGAAATCTTGTGTCTGTTCTTATTGGAAGAATGATTTTTAGGTGGAATTATCAGGAGGCAGCGACTATCTTTGGTTGGCTTTTTCAACATGACTGAACGTAACACATGACAGAAATACTTAACTGCTGATTAACTACTTCTGGTGCACATGTGCACTAAGTTACATAATTTGGGGTGTTTGCACTCACTTATCATTGCTCTTTTTATTGCATGAAATAGACCGACCCAGGGGCAGTGTTACCAGATCTCGCGAGACAAACAAGCAACCAGGCCTGTGAAAACAAGCCCAAAACAAGCAACTTTTGCTACGGAGCCCCCCTAGGTTCCAGGGAGAGGAAAATAAATAAACTGTGTACATGGTTTTACAATTCGTGGGGACAGATTGTAAACCGTGGGGACAGATTGCCAATTTACATTCATGTGGAAAGATCAGTAAACTGGGCGCAGTTTTGCAAAACTGTACCCATGGTTCAGTTTATTTTTCTCCCCCCTGAGCTTCAGGACAATGACCACAAGAGGGAGTTAAACCACCTTTTCACATTATATAACATTAGAAAACAGATGGGATATCAAATATAGACTGATGTATCAAGTACATTATATACAAAGTAAACCTCTGATAATTAAGATGTACACACACAAATATCATCCTGAATTCACAAATTCATTATTATTGCTTTTATGCACTCATCTTCCTTTTTTATTTTAATTACAGGACTTCAAACCAATATGTCATAGAATAGAACTCAATAGAAACTTCCTTCTTTCAGTTTAAATAAACTTAAAACAAAAAGTAAGGCAATTTGTGTTTAGTACATTATTTCTTTGTTGTAACAATGCTTCTTGCTAATAAATCTTATAAATCGTTATAAATCGTATAATGGGGAAAGGGGATAACCTGACACGCCAGATGGATTTGTTTTGTTTGGGAACAAACCCAAATAAGCAGCTACACTTTAGATACAAACCCAAAAAAAAACATGCGACCCGTGACTACCAATATTTGTAAGCAGCTTTACAGAAAAACAAGCCCAAAGTCGCTCAAAATAAGCGGACTTGGCAACAATGCTCAGGGAACGTCCCAGGTGACACCCAAGCATCCACCAAAACCACCGCTAGACTGCTGAAGCCCCGACAACGCTGCTCCATCCTCCTAACTGGAGATCCTGGCAGTGCCACCTGGGTTATAGAAAGCCAAATCAAATGTTTCAAATAATCCCTTCTTCTGATGGTTTTCATTCAAATGTGCTGATGTTTTTGTAAGTTTTCTTTCACTCTGGGACTGAGAGATTTATACACTGGCCTGACAATAACTATCTGATGGAACTGATGTTTGAGCCCAGGTGAGTGAATAATCATTGGACTGTGTGAACCCGTCCCTCTGCTCTCAGGGTTCATAATGACTTTGTACTCTGATGGAGGACCCTTGGGGAGAATTTCTGTTCCAGACTGTAACAGAAGATGAACTCTCAGAGTCTGTGGAGTTCAAGTTTATGTTTTTTTTTTTTGTTTTTACACTGGTGTCCTTGATGGCATCATTAGAAACAGCCTTGTACGCTCACTAGTCTGTTCTGTTGAAATCACAGCTAACTGGTCTAGTAGAAGGTGTTAGAAAACAACCATCCCTCCAAATTCTCTATGAACAGTCTGTTAATCGTCAGGCTCAGAAAATCACGTCTGATATAACCATTTTCCTCTCTGAGTTTAAGCTTTTGCCCTCTGGAGGAAGAGCAAAAGCCATAAAAAGGGCACCTGCTGTGATGGAAAACCAGCGCAAATACCCTGCCATACCTTGACAGTGAAAGGGTTAAAAGCCCTGGTTATTTATCTACAACAGTGGGTACTGTGAAACATTTTGTCATATTTTATTTTTCTTCAAAAGTACTTCTCCTCCAGCTCTACAGTTTGTGAGCGTTTAGCTCCATATGCTTCATTCCTGCCGTCCTCTCTGCTGTTCATAAAAACACCCGCTGTCGGTCAGAGCGCAACAACCCCTCAGGATTCAGTGTGAAGGTCAGCCAGACCTCAATCACCTCCTCATGACTCACTGAACACTCTCTCTCAACAGCTGCACAGTAGTGTGTGTCTGTTTTCTCTGCAAAAATAGTGAAAAAATTCAGAGCAGAAGCAGCAGGCTGGCATGACACAGTAAGAAAGGTAAAGACAGCAGCTAAAGGTTTATGAGAAGATAAATCTGAGGTTAACAGAGTCAACAGAGGGAGCAGCAGAGGTGGACAGATGGGAGTAAAACGCTGCTCTGGGGTTTTATTTGTTCTCAAGGGGAATAGGATCAAAGAGGATCAGAAGACCAGAAAAACCCTCCTGAAGGCCAAAGAAATAAAAAAAAAAATCCAAGTTACATCCAGAGTACTGAGTTTAGGTCAGCGTTCATGATTCAACAATAAGAAAGAGACTGGGCAAAAATGGCATCCATGGCAGAGCTCCAAGGTCAAAACCAACGCTGGCCAAACAGAACACAAGGCTTGTCTCACATTTGACTTAAAACATCCTGATTATCAAACAATTCTGTTAAAAAGAGTGCATCAAAATTCATCCAGTGATATGAAAGACTCACTGTTAGTTACCACAAAAGCTTGCCTGCAGTTGCTGCTGTCAAGGATGGAACAACCAGTTATTAGGTTTAGATCAGGGTGTCAAAGTCAACCACAGCAGGGGCCGACATCTGAATCTAAGTCTAACCTGAGGGCCCAACAGGGTCAACATTTAACCAATAACTGTCAACCTTATTGTCACAGGTAATACATTTAAGAGGGGGAAAAACTGATGATAAATGATTCTGAGATTTTTAAAAAATTAAAAATGATAAGTTTAAAGGCTCAAAATCTGAGATAAAAGTCAAAATATTAGTTAAAAAGGTCAGAACACAATATCAAAAGTGAAAGTAATGTTTTCAAAAGGCAAATTTATGAGATAGAAAGTTAAAATCGTGAGTTTAAAGGTCAAAATATGGGATTACAAATCAAAGTTAGGAGTTGAAAAGGTCACAATATGACATCAAAAAATCAAAATGTTGAGTTTAAAAGGTCGAAAAATGGGATAAAAAATCAAAATGTTGAATTTAAGAGGTGGAAATATGGGATAAAAAAATCAAATTGTTGAATTTAAAAGGTCGAAATATGGGTTAAAAATCAAAATGTTGAGTTTAAAAGGTCAAAATATGGGATAAAAAATCAAAATGTTGAGTATAAAAGATTGAAATATGGATAAAAAATCAAAATGTTGAGTTTAAAAGATTGAGATTTAACTTAATATTTACTATTGTGAATCTAAAAGGTCAAAATATGCGATGACATTCTAAATTGTGAGTTTAAAAAGTCAAAATATGGGATTAAAATTCATAGTTAGGAGTTAAAAAGGCAAAATATGAGATTGAATTTGAAATCATGATCTTGAAATTTCAAAATATGATATGAAAATTAAAACTGGAATCTAAAAGTTCACAATATGAAATAAAAAGTCAAAATGCTAAGTTTCAGTCAGAATTTTGAGATACAAATTGAAAATTTTAAATGAAAACACAAATTCATGTCTCTCCCTCATTCCTTACTTTCTATCTCGTGATTTTTACTCTTTACTTTTCTAATTTTTTACGATTTAAAGGATATTTTAAATCTTCAAGGTTAAAGTTACATTTCTATACTGAAGTAAATCTGCAGACCTCAGACCTGCAGGCCAGTTCTAATTAAAATATGCTATGATCCTGCAGGACGAGTAAAACTGCACCACGGGCCGGAGTTTGCCCCCGGGCCTTGAGTTTGACACCTGTGGTTTAGAGGCAATGGCTTTTTATAGGTACAGGTAGGTTTGGATGGCTTCTCCCTTAATAAATAAAATCATTTAAAAACTGACTATTTTATGAACTTGGGTTATCTTTGTCTATCTTTGTGCTCTTGTGCAGGCACCCGCTGCCCTAGATTGTTAATGGCAGTGCTTCATCTAAAATAGTGACAAGGAGAGTAGTGATGGGAGTTCAGGCTCTTTTCAGAGATCTGGATCCATTCCTTATTAGTAATAATGATACTGATTTATTGTTACTGGTCACTTAAATTCATATAGCTACATTTTTAAGCAAACGTTTAAATTCAATAAGGTACCAATACCTTTTGATGTCATTTTATCGATACTGATACCAATACTTTTGAAGAAAGAATAAAATATTGGACTCGCAAACTTTCAAAAGGTACACATTTCAGGCAAATAAAAAGACTGATGCAGGTCATTCAGAAGTTCATGCAATTGAATTAAAATGTTTGTGCAAGCAGGTAAAAATAAAAATATAATCATAGCACAGGCTTGTATATAGAATTAAAATATCTACAGCATAAAAATGTCCAATTTCTTTTCTTTTTTCAAAAATTCTGATAGAAAGGCTAGATTAGCCACCTATAGCCATTTGTTGAACGAAAAATGTGAGAAATACAAGTCATCAAAGATTTTCAAGTACTTATATTTTTATGTTTCTACAACTTTGTCTTCACACATTTTATGGTATTGGCATGTGGTTTCGGGATTTATGTGTTTTTTTCTTACAATTTTGGCATTGACTTGACCACACTGAGTGAGAAAGAAAGCTGGGTTCACATCACAGACTGTAAAATGGATTCATACGCAAGCGAGTAGAGTCACTGAAATCTCTTACCCATTTATGATTGGCCCCCAAAGTCAAAGTCACATAGTACGGCAGGATCGACATGTCTGATTGGTCTCTAAATTCACGTGACACGGACGAACAATGAAGTCAAGTCAGTCTAGAGGAGAGAGAGACAGGGAAGCACTCGGGGGAGAAGCGGTGGTGAGACCTATGTTAAAGTACTCATTTGGTATCAATACTTTGTTAGAGGGATCAATACCAAAAGAGTACTTTGTAAATATCTATCTATCTATCTATCTATCTATATATATATATATATATATGTATGTATGTACTAAATTGCCAAAATAATTTGCCCCTTTGCAGCTATAACAGCTTTAACTCTTCTGGGAAGGCTTTCCACAAGGTTTAGGAATGAATTTATGGGAATTTCCGACCATTCTTCCAGAGGCGCATTTTGAGGTCACACACTGATGTTGGATGAGAAGGCCTGGCTCTCAGTCTCCGCTCTAATTCATCCCAAAGGTGTTCTATCAGGTTGAGGTCAGGACTCTGTGCAGGCCAGTCAAGTTCATCCACACCAAACTCTCTCATCCATGTCTTTATGGACCTTGCTTTGTGCACTGGTGCACAGTCATGTTGGAACAGGAAGGGGCCATCCCCAAACTGTTCCTACAAAGTTGGGAGCATGGAATTGTCCAAAATCTCTTGGTATGCTGAAGCATTCAGAGTTCCTTTCACGGGAACTAAGGAGCCAAGCCTAGCTCCTGAAAAACAAGCTCACACCATAATCCCCCCTCCACCAAACTTTACACTTGGGACAATGCAGTCACACAAGTACCGTTCTCCTGGCAACCGCCGAACCCAGACTCGTCCATCAGATTGGCAGATGGAGAAGCGTGATTCGTCACTCCAGAGAAGGCGTCTCCACTGCTCTAGAGTCCAGTGGCGGCGTGCTTTACACCACTGCACCCGATGCTTTGCATTGCACTTGCTGATGTATGGCTTGGATGCAGCTGCATGGCCATGGAAACCCATTCCATCAAGCTCTCTATGCACTCTTCTTGAGCTAATCTGAAGGCCACATGAAGTTTGGAGGTCTGTGGTGATTGACTCTGCATAAAGTTGGCCACCTCTAAGCACTATGCGCCTCAGCATCCACTGACCCCGCTCCGTCATTTTACATGGCCTACCACACTGAGTTACTGTCATTCCCAATCACTTCTACTTTGTTGTAATACCACTGACAGTTGACTGTGGAATATTTAGCAAGGAAATTTCACCACTGGACATGCTGCACAGGTGGCATCCTATCACAGTACCACGCTGGAATTCACTGAGCTCATGAGAGCGACCCATTCTTTCACAAATGTTTGTAGAAACAGTCTGCTTCCCTAGGTGCTTGATTTTATACACCTGTGGTCATGGGAGTGATTGGAACACCTGATTTTAATTATTTAGATGGGTGAGTGAATACTTTTGGCCATATAGTATGTGTATATATTATATATGTGAACTGAGAATCAGACTTTGAGGAGCTCTGTCGATGTTCATATTTTCTTCCCAGAGTGATGTTTGCCAAAAAGTTAACAACTGCTGCTTTAAGCTGTGATGAAACATCATTGGCTTCTCCGATAGACTTGAATGCACCAGTGTGTGTGTGAAGCTACTGTTATGTCACCTTTAATGACATTACAAGAGGATGAGGAGATGCCAACACCCTTGTTACTGGAGTCTAAAGCTGATCCACAGCCGATCTATGAACTTGGGCTTGTTGATTAATACAGCGCCTTCTAGAGAGAACAAGGTGAGCAGCAGGTGAGCCTCCTCAGCTTGTATCTCCTGTTTTGACAAACAGCCCTGTCTTTCTTCTGTCTTTTCTCTAATAAGCTGAATGTTATGGCTAGTAGAGAGTGTCTGTTTATTTACTGGAGGGCAGCGGGTAAAAATCTGAAACATTTAAATGTGACAAATATACAAAAGGAGAAAAATGGGAAAAAATTGCTTCACCAGGTAGAAGTGAGTAAATTTCTCAAGGAAGGTTTAATCACCTCCTTCCTTTTATCCACAGTGACTGGAGCTGCTCCTGCTGAGAGAATCACGTCTGATTTTATAACTGGAATAATGTTTCCTAATGACACTACATCAGATTCATGGATGAGAGGCAGGAGTTAGAACTGAATGTTTGTCTGGTTGTCTTTGTATTATCTTAAAAGCAAATTCAACAATTTCAGACAGCAAGGAGCACCTCTGCCTGTTGACTGTCACTTTCTTTCTCTCCCCATTATCTACACAAATAAAAGCCTAATGATTCTTTACAATCAAAGCGATTTACTGACCCTGTAGTTGGGCACACTGTCGTATATGAATCCCACAGAAAGTAACAGCATGTTTGCATACACTGGGAAATAAATGTTGCCTGCTTTACTGACTTCATTAACAGTATGACTGCAGGTGAACTAAAGTCTGTCTCTTCATAAGCTTAATGTTTCACATAAACATCAGACAAGACGATAAATAGTGAGAAACTTTTGATAATAACAACCCCGTCCAAAACTGTAATCCTGGCATGGCGTCTGGATCCCACTCAGAAACTGGGAAATGTGTGGGTTTTCTTGGTCTAACAAGTTGAGGCAATAATGCAAGTGTTAACACCATCTGTGTTGTTTTTTAATACTTTATCCCATCATTATCTCTGTTGTAGTTGCAGCCATATGAGATTACATTTGAAGCCTCGATGAGAGGAGAAGTCACGGATGTTTCAAACAAACTGCTCACTGAAAAAACACGATTTAGACTGACAGAGACTTTTTTATATTATTTGCTCTGTATACATTTAAAGGAAACTGGTGCAGGATTTCAGTTATGAGTCATAAAGATCCAAGAAGCTTAAAAACTCTTACATCTGAGCTTTTTATCTTTTTTATTTTTGAGCTTTATGTCATGAAACACAGCTGTGTTATTAACCAGCAGACCAAACTTCAGCGAGGAAAAACATCTTTATGAAATTAAGTTTATCAATCGTGAAAATGAGGCAGTGAAGTCAACTCTGACTGTCAGCTGCAAACTTGTAGAGGGGCTGCAGAGTAGGCTACAGCAGAAGTCCCAACCTTCTTCCTCTCCCCCTATTTGCATCTAGTAAAAGCATTAAAGGGATATTTCGGGGGGGTTTAAGTTGGGTCATAAGAAGTGCTTGGCTATAGTAGTGGGCCTCCAGTGATTTCCAGGGGCCGGTTCTGAATAGAGGTCTAACCTGAGGGCCTAACGGGCCCACATTTAAGCAAACTGTTAACCTCATTTTCATCAGGAATAAATTGGGGAGGGGAAGAAACTAGCACCGATGTTAAATGATTTGATTTTGATTCTGGAGGTGAGTTTACAAAACATCCAGCAGAGCATCCAGAACAGAGAGAAAGACTTGAAACCTGCTTTACTGCCACAACCAGAGCCCAAGACCAGGCTGGAGTTCATCAGATATTCACGTGACATCACACTGAATCCAAACACTGCACACAGACATCTGTTATTATCTGATGGGAACAGAAAAGTCACACGGGCAGCTCGACAACAGTCTTGTCCTAGTCACCCAGACAGATTCACTGGAGAGTATCAGGTCCTGAGTCAAGAGACTCTGACTGGACGCTGTTACTGGGAGGTGGAGAGGACCCGAAAAGTTTCTGTAGCAGTCGTATACAAGAATATCAGCAGAACAGGGGACTGAAAGCAACGTGAATTTGGACACAATGACAAATCTTGGTCATTATATTGTGATGACAGTGGTTATAACTTTAGGTACAATGATGTCCAGACTCCTGTCTCTGGTCCTCCGTCCTCCAGGGTCGGGGTGTACCTGGATCACAGTGCAGGTATTCTGTCCTTCTACAGCGTCTCTGAAACGATAACTCTCTTCCGCAGAGTCCACACCATGTTCACTCAGCCTCTATATGAGGGACTTTGGATTTTTGGTTTTGGTTCCATTGCTGAGCTATGTAAGCTGAAGTAGACAGACGTCATTTAAAGGAAACGTGGGTTGACTTCGGTGTTTGAATCCTTCAGCTTGATTTTCTTTATGTTTGTTGCTGAGAGCTGATTGGACCTCATCCACCAACCGTTCTTACTCAGGAACTTGTTCTTACACAGTTTTGAAAAAGATTCTGACTATAACGACGGCACGCCGTTACCAGGCACTTGTTTAATACTGAATATGGCCGTTTAAGTGTATTTCTTGCAATACTGATAGATACACACTCTTAACATTAAGTTAGAACAATTATTTCTTTCAAAATAAAGGATGACACATTCAGCAGGTATTTTACAGATTTATTGATTAACGGAATAGCGTGAGGAGGAGACGCTGGGCCGTTCTACCTTGTCGAAATAGTTGAGCCATACTCAGATGCAGACGTAAATTGTGTAGCTTTGAGTATAAATGAACAAACAGAATCATTGATTTCAATGTTTATGTGAATGCATGACAAACGTACCTCTGCCTCTTCTCTTCCTCCAAAGGTGTTCAGGTAAAAGAATTCCCCGGGTGCTCTGACACCTTTTATTAGACCCAGGGGGGAAGCCACTAAATAGGAAGCTGGTAGAGGGGGGGTTTATCTTTGAATTTTAGTGTTAATATTTATGGAGATTATTTGGGGGTATTTATTCATCGGGGTTTGGGTGTGTTTCTATTTATTAATAATCTATTTATATTTTTGGTGATTGTTTGGGAATATGGATTGTATACATAAAAGGATGATTTTAGTGAATACCTGGGGGAATAGTTTATGCCAGTGGATAATTAGCAGTGGGAAGGTATGAAAGAGAGTCATTTTGTGTTTGCATATGTCGTCTGGCTCCGGGTCCTCCTTCATAGCTGCTCGAGCCAGCTGACACTGGCATGCACCTAAGTTTTCTTCTCTGCCATTTGTTCCCATCTAAGAACCAAATCTAAGATATCTGTTCAAATTTGTCAACTCTTTCTGTTATACTGTTTGTTTGTTGTCGATTTTTGTTTTTTTTATATATACACATGGATTAATATGTAGGTGTATGCATGCATTAGTTTGTGTTCTTCCTGAAATCTTGACTGTTCTCTTTTTTGTCTCATAGAAAGGTGAAGTCGTTTGCATAAGCCTAATGGCTTCTTGACATCTCCTGACACATTTTTATATTTCTAATTCTTTTTTATGTAAATCTTATATGTGTGTAACCTTGCAAAGCAGATGGATTCGCCCGTTTCCTTGTTTCTCACAGGCGGAAAGCTTCCAAAGCTCCCATCTGAACCATTTGGGCCGGATTAGAGAGTGACAGGACCAATCAGTGACGAGGGGCAGTACTTTCCTTTCTCCATTTAAAGAAGAAGAAAGAACAGATAAGGATAAAATATCATAATTGGATTTTCATGCATTTAGCACATTAATATTATTGAACAACTTCACTGAACACCATTTAAAGGGGTTTGATTTCGCTCATGCAATGACTGATCTAAACTCCAACATGTTAAATGCTGAATGTAAACTAAGCACTAAGGTAAGAATGTTTCGATGAAAAACTAAAGACTTTTTCACAGAAATAAAGAGCGACCTTTACACATGGCTATTTAATGACAAATCTGGCCCATGAGCCATGCTTTTAGAGTCAATGTTCTATCAACTCAGAGCTCTCTGTCAGACATTTGAGAGCTGATATGATGGCCTCAAAAGATTCATCCCTCCCTCTTTGACCTTTTCTCATCTGTCATGTCCATGTTTGACTCTCTTTCCTCTTTCTGTTTAGCCGTGCAGCCGTTACTGCTCAGGAGTAAGCCACATTTCCTCTCCATGAAAATATCAACTTCTCTTTCCTTTAAATGTGTTGACAGTGTTGTGCCGATGTTTGCTGCTGTTGTTTCTCTTCTTCATGGCTCTAAAGCAGGGGTCATCAAATACATTTGCACAAGGGCCAGATTTAGTCTCAGCAGAGACTCTGGGGCTGGATTTTCAAACAGACAAAAACTAGATAAATATTTTGGTCTGAGTAACATATATTTGTGCCACAAGGCCACAAGAAGACAGGCCTGCCCACATATTACCATTATTAACTCATTTTTGACACATTTTAACCCTTTTTTGATACTTTTTGCTTCTTTAACCAATGTTTTTGACATTATTTAACGCCTTTTAAACCACTTTCCCTGCATGTTTTATCCCCTTTGTGTCACTCTTTAATCAATTTTTGCCACTTTTCTTCTATTTTTTTCGACTTTCTAACCCCTTTTCATTACTTTTGTGCCATTTTCACCCATTAAGCCACTCTTTTATTTATTTATTTTTTTGCAACTTTCTTGCTAATTATTGCCCCTGTGTGCCTCTCTTTTACACCTTTTCACTACTGTGCCATGTTATTTTTGTTGTATTTCTGCCCCTTTCTGCCCATTTTGACAGTTTAACCTAATTTTTGCCATTCTTTAACCCCTTTCAAACCACTTTTCCTGCATAGTTTATCATCTTTGAGCTACTCTTTTATCTATTTTTGCCACTTTTTATCCCATTTAAATGACTTTTTTGCATTTTTTTGCCACTTTTGACCCATTTTTGATACTTCCTTCCCCCTTTTCCCTCTTTTATCTTTTAATTTGCAACACTTCGACCCTTTTTCACCA